>NC_059488.1:11289608-12017108 GCF_018139145.2 Gymnogyps californianus
CAGAAAATGGTTACCAAATGCACTTAGATTTTGTTTTTAATCAGATAACTAGGTTTGCCAGCTACAGACACTGCGTTGATTAGCCTCCGTAGATAGTTTTCAGTGATACCAGATTACAAACCTCTCAAAATTACTTTATATTAATGTTAGGGTATGCTCCCTAGAAAACAAAAATATTTATCCAGAATTTGAAAGAAGTAATTAACATAGCCCTGGAACCTCTGTCATCAGGAAAACAAATGTTAAATGCTTCAGATTAGCAAGCATTCAAGACTGATGCAACGTCCTTATTCCTTTGGCTGTCAGAATAAATAATATGGTAGTATTCCCTGAGAAGTTATCTTAATTTTAGAGATGTTCATAAAACAACAGAATATCATGATTGAAATTATTTATATGACAACCTATTTAAAACAGAACTCTTCAAAGCATCCATTTTTCAAAGGAATACGGCTGAGGCGGCCAGATTCCACTCTACAAAGAATTTTTTTAATTACAAAAACCAAACCATACAACAATCACACAAGAGTTCAGAATAAAGCGTAATGCATGGAAAAATCAGCTGGTATCCTATGCAGTTTCTACCCTTTGTGCAATCAGATGGGTTTGGTTGTATGATCCTTAGCTCACTGGATATACTGTTTCCACAAATTTTGATCATTATGTAGGGAGTGACGTTGCATACACAACCTCTGCTGCTGAATTACTGCTATATTGCATTGTAGCTAAGGCTTGAGGGGAAGAGAGTCATTTTTATGACACATGCACCATAAACTTATTTCAGAATAGTCCCACCCTAGATTTCTCATTGGCAAAGTTTACTTTAGTAATAAATTAGTTGATTGGTGATTCAATTGCTAGCAGATGCAAACTTTTTATTAAGGTGTATTCTTTTTACATTAGAAATACAGCAAGACTGTATGTTAATAAACTTTCTAGCTTAACTTTTTCTAGACAACCAGATGCTTAGTTTTAACATTTCACCATTACACACATACAATTACATACACAATATATCAAATTTTACATATGCATATGAGCAAACCCTTCTACATTAACACAGAAAAGTAGAAAGAGAAAGCAAGGGATCACCTTTTAAAGCCTTAGTTTGAAAATTCTTAGATCTATATGCAGGTAAGTGTGCTAAGCTAAGTGTCCAAACATGCAAACAAATGTGAACAGCTGTACTCACATGAACAGTCCTTTATACATGATTAACAACTAACAGGACAATACAGCTTCATATTTCACCAAAGAAAGCACAGTATCAGTGGTAAGATGAAACCATGCAACTTCTATGATGATGCATATTCTTAAATACGTTTAAAATTAATTATTTGAGGCTAAACCTTCAGGATTTCACAGAAAAAAACAAATCAATGAAACAAATAAATCTGTAAATCCAAGTACATAATATTGCTTAAGAAATCTGTAACAGTGCCTGGAACATGATACTGACATTCCCCCCCCCCCCCCCCTTCTATTGACCCATTGCTCTCAAACTTAATATAAATATATATACACATACTGACACACACAGCATTTTATCATTTACCATTTTTTAAGGAAATGAGGAATTAAATTGGGACATAAGACATCATAGTGTGTTTGCTCTAAACACATTCTTCCATAGATCGCAATCCACATTCTCCATTCTTTAAAAATACAACAAAATAGATTAGTCATATCAAGTAATTGTGTGTGTAAGCATGTATTTTTCCTGTTTTCTCAGCATCTTGAAAGCCTTTCTGTGTTTCAGGAGCTCAGTGGCATGAAGGAAGGCCTATAGGAACCGATTTGACAGCATTTATGTAAACCCTGAAAGCTCCTAGTCATATCACCGTCCAGAAGACAGAGGTGCATTGTGCACCACTTTGCAAGATACTAAAATTCACTTATAAGCACTGGTAGCTGGAAGTTATCATGGACAAATAAATACATGCTGGTGCTTTTACTGTCTCAGAGGCCACCTTACAAACCTTCCTCATTAAAATGAAACAAAACACAACTTAAATAATAACTTAAAAATCACAGCCAAGGATTTTTTGTTAGGCTCTTTTGGTTTTAATTTTAGCTTTGTCTATATACATCAATTTTCATTCAGAGTTTTTACTTAAATATGTTCATTCTTACAGAAAACTGGGATTTATTTTTCCTGCCTCTCAGAAATTTATGTGCCATCAAGAAATAAGGGTAAGCAGTGGTGACAGAAAACATAGCGTAAAATAAACAGAAAAACTGCTCCCTGTTCCATACATGTCCCTAACACAGGAAAGTCAAAATAAATCAACTTACAACAAACCATAAGATTTCCATTGTCCTCGTCTCTTACAAGGACCACTACATTTTGTACATCAGTTGACTAGACTATACGCTAACAGGATTTGGCAAAATTTTAAATGTTGACTCATTCACAGCCATTGTCTATGAAGTAGAGTGCAGTACATAATTAAAATGCAGTTATGGTGATTATCAATACAAAGTAACAAACAATAGCTTCCCCCCCACCATCACTACATCAGAATCTATACCTCCAACATTTCTTTAATATCAATCTCCAGTAATGGAAGATATTTCAATTTTCAAAGTTACTGAAATGTTTAATTGATCTACTACAAAATTATTTTCCTTCATTATTTCAGAAATTACGCATTTCTGCATATTTGTTCTTTAGGGGTAAATACGCACTAGTGAAAAATTAGACCGTGGGTTATTAAGATCTTTACAACGCATCAAAACTCAGATCACCTTATAATTAGCTTAAGACTGTTGCTTCTGAAACAAAATTTTGTCACATACTCTTGTCATGGAAAGAATTGCGATATATCCTTGCTGCAAGAGCAGTAACATTTCAATCTTTGCTGTCCATCCCTACGGCTTCCTCTCCTCGCACGGAAGCGGTGATACTGACAGCCACCTCCAACATCGCTGGGTCAGGCTACATGTAAACGCTGGAGGCTGGCCTCCACCTTCTCTTGAGAAAAGGCAGCAAGGATGGATTATCCTGCTGTGGTTTGCATACCACAAGAGGCAGGTATGCCGCATTTTAAGAAGCCTTCCTATAGGTCATCCAGCCTAGTTACTCATAAACTGTGAGTAAATATTTAGAATATCTATTTCTTATTTTGTGTCTTCAATGAGCTTGGTAACAGGAGAAAACTGAAGAAGATCCAAACCCCCACAAAACCACAGGTAATAGATCTTATTGAAATGGGCCTTTTAAGCAATTCAGTAACACAAAATGGGGACTTCCTAAACTTTTCCACACAGTAGCTTATTGACTGTAATAAAATTTTTACTTTGCTATTACGTAGTCTTTTCTATATCTCTTAACTTGTCTATTGATCTGTTTCGTAAAGGATAAATTATTTCTACCTCTCTAAAATTACACAGTAAAATATACACACTGCAAGGCACTGTAAGAAGACAGGAGGAAACCTGCCAGATGCTTGCTGTGCTGTGCAGGCTTCAAGCAACTGAAGTAGTTATGATTGTTTTCAAGACTAAGCAACTGAGAACGTCTGAATCTGGGCTTTGGTGAAGCGATATTGTCACGTAGATAGCACTACTTCACTCACTAGATTAAACATTACCACACTGTCATTTAGAAAAAGATGCGACTGTCATTAGAGTCCCCACCCGAGTCAGTTTCTACAGGTTCAAGATGAACCAGTCTCCAATTATATTTTCATCCAAAAAATGGATCTCACAGTGCTATGATACATTCATAAGCTGTTGTCTTTAACATAAATAAAAACTTCCTATGTCAATCAACCATATACATTAGAAGAAATTTAACTTCATCCACAATGCATGAAATGCATGGAATTAACTTAATTTCTCATCCGTCAATTTCAATGGAAATAATAGCAATATGTACTTAGCTGGATGAGCAAAGCACCTTGTGGAATTGCACTGGGTGTCACGTGCCTGTTAAGACAGTGGGATATATAGTTTGTATACAGTCTGCTTTTGATGACACTTCTCATAACAGCATCAGAATGGCTAATCCATATAACCTGGAACCCTACAGTTAAGAAAACCACCTTTAAATTATGCCTGGCAGCCACACGCTTGCACATCCTCATGTTTTTACAAGTACTTTATATTTAACATTGCGTCAGCTCCATCACTTCAGCTTTTAAATGGTCTGGGAACATTTACTAAACTTTCAGTATCTTTATTTGGAAAACACTACACAATGGAAAAAGAAGCTACATCACATCTTATTATAGCTTTCATCACTTTATCCATTCTTCATTGTTAATCTAATGTTCATTTGAAAGGTGTTTTCAACCACGCTTATCTACACAATAAAATTATATTTACATTCTATGTGGTCATTACATGAAGTTCCAGGAAGCTGGAGCACCCTCACTAAACCAGGAAGATTTACATAAATACATACATTTAAATAGTGACCATCAAGACACCTGACTTTATGAAATATAAACATCTACAAAACAAACATTACTCAGTATGGCCAGGCTCTCCATTGAAAGGATAAGCACAAGGCACCTAATAATCACAATGGACACAATATCCAAATTATTCTGAACAGGGAAAAACAGTTATACAAACGGAGGAATACGGGAGGGTAGCTCAACCAAGCATTCAGGATTCAGCTTTAATCAGCACCACTAGTATCAGTAAGATATGCTTCAGCACTCATATGAAACACTTGGTAAAGACATGAACATAACTGACTGTCAACTCTGCCTACAAAACTAAAGTAACCTGAAAACTTCAAACACTTTTACTAACAGTAATTTGTTGCACACTGCGTGCAAACAGAATTAGATGTAGCTCCACTGTATCTCCAGACAGTAAGAAAACGCTTTGCAACCCAAAACACAGTGAATGCTGTTATTCTAGGTACTTAACAGGCTTTCTAATGAAATGATGCTCAAATATTTTTCTACTTTAATACTGCATAGGCAAAGTAAACACATGTAAAATACTTTTTTCAAGTTCAGGAGAGTGGAATCTATTTGCTGACATCAGAACAAGGGAAGAGACAGACTGAATTCCTAACAAACTTCTTGTACAGTTACAGCCAAGTACAGAGCTTGAAGATTTCCAGTGCACCAGTCATCTATAAAGTTATAAAGCATTAAAAGCTCAGCTGAGGTCAGCAAAAGGAGACATTGCAAAACAAAGAACAAAGTGAAAGTTAACAACAGAAAGAAAAAAAAGTCACATGAATTACGGAGCTGCTTCTCAAACTAAACTTTTCCCAAACCCCAAAACATGAACTCAAGTTGCGCTACAGGTTGAACTTGTATGTTGATGGTAACTTAGTATCTCCTGTTTATCTTTCATTACATCTGATTTTGTAGTTTCAGCTCACAAAAGATGACAAGATCCGCACAGTTTCTGCCTAAAGCAAGTGCTGACAAACTTCTCTGGAAAATAACCATATATTAATATTAATAGCATGCTGAAATATAGCACCAGAAATAAGTTACAAGTGTAAAGCAGAAAGTATACAAACAATACCATTCCAAAATAAAGCTAAAATACACCATCTTATCTGCAATATCCCATTCTTGTATGGGTGCAAGTGCAATGAAATACATATAAGACACAAATTTAAATTAAAACTGTTGATACTACGAAAAAAGTCAACTTAATTTTATTCCTAATGTTTACACTCAGGTTGAAAAAGCTTTTAAACCCATGGCATGTCATATGAATTTCCTAAGATTCATGAGTGACTCCACTGAAGTCAGAGCGGGTTCACTTACCAACTTGATGAACATCATTGTAAGCCCTCTCCCCAGAGGATATAGCTCCATACAACGCAGCTGCTTCCCATAAAATCTAGGTTGGCCAAAGACCTGGAGATCCACTAGCCCTGTGGATCTCACTCACAACAGACACCCTGTTCTAGGGAGGACCAGTTAGGAAAAACACATACGAAATAGATCACGCTTATTTTTGAAGCAGTTTCCTCTGCAACTATTTTAAGAGGTGCTTCTGAGGGAAACTACTGAGTCACTTCTCATATGAACAATATGTGAAATTTTTGTAACTGAACATATTTTTTATTTTGAAACAGGGTAAGAAAAGACAATGCTATTTCTCGGTGATAGAAGAGTAAAACTTTTCTGCACTGTCACAGCAGCACTTTGATTCCTTGCCATGCATTTATAAAGTATCGACACATGGGTAGCACAAACCATTGATTCCACACTAGGTGAATACAGTTTTTATTGCTAACATTTTTCCCACTAGTAGTAGAGATTCTGCCTCACATCTATGCACATTATGTAGAGCATTGTATTGATTACTCAACCATATTCAAGCTATTATTGTTAGTATTTTAGTAAACATGTGAATGCTTCCAAGTTCTAAAACCTATTACTGCCTCTCCCTACAGAATCTTGTTCAACAAAAAGCCAAATACAGAAGAATATTGAAATTAGCTGTGAACTGTATAATCCCATTGTTCAATTTCATGGCATTTAAGACACTACCTTTCCCTCCTCACAAGTCTAGATGTTAATCCATGCTGTAACCTGATTTAATTTTCCAGATGACAGGATGGGAACATGCTACAATGGCATATTAGTGTAACTGTGCTGCTCTTTTACTCTCAACTTTTCTTACATCATAAAGTGAAGAGTTTTGCTTTTAAAAGAGGCATGCTTAATTACTTCTAAAAATAGCACAACTCAAACTGGTCTGTATTTGAAGTGTATGGGAATTATAAAACCAGGGAAGTTCTTCAAAAAATTATCAGAAAATACTTCCCAGAGTTAACCACACAAAACCAATACATACCAATCTGTTTCTTCTGACAAAAGTCAGCCAATTTAATCCATACTGGCTACAAATCATTCAGATATACTAATCCCAAATTGAAAAATACAGTGAAAATTACTTCATTTTTCCTCCATAACTAAATGATTCAGCTCATTCACTTCTTTAAGGTCTTTATAGCTGCAATCCCTCTAAAATGAAATGGAATTCCATTCAGAGCAACTTTAATTTCAACACCCACTACACATTATAGTACTTATGCAGCACAACTAAAAAGTAATGTAAACTTCTTTCCAAACCTCTGCAAACTCCTTGATGTCCTGTATTCAGTACAGCCGAACACTTCTGCTTGCCCCTAAACTGCTGCAGACCTAGCATGCAGATACCATCTCAGAGTGGGCGAAGAGGGGGAGGAGGGAAAAAGACCGGGGGCGGGGGGGAGAAAATGTGGGAGAGAAAAAAAAACCTACACACACAAGACGACAGACAAGAAACCTCAGGACAAGTTCTGGCAGAAAATACGTATGGAATAAAAATTACATTTTTCTGAATGTGAAGGTTTAAGACTTCAATCTTTTCTTCTTAAAGTACTCCTTATTCTAGAAGTGTACAAGTCAGAAAACAACCAAGATGTAAAAGAAAATTCTATAAGAAAGTCTTACAAACTATATTCAAAAAACCAAAACAAAACACAAAAAAACCTGCCAGCACCACAATGCATGCAATTGAAGTTACCCCAAAATACCCATATGCATAGTAAGCATACATATCACGTTCAATATTCAAAAACACAACCCACATGAGAATAGCATGCAATGAAACTATTCACCTAGCAGATCACATTTCAAACAAATATTCCATTTCTAGGATGTAGTCTGCATCTTTGTGACAAGTTAGGTATAAATAAGTGGACACTGACCTATCGTTCTCAGTTACTGAAGTTTTTGTGAATGACGTACAATCACCAGTTGAGTGAATCAGCAAGTACTATATACATCAGCTGCTGTTCAAATGAGTCCATTGACATTAACGCCATAAAAAGCAGACTTGCAAGTTTGCCCCGCTCTCTTAACAGAACATTTGGAAGTCTGCCCTGCAAGTGCCAAAAACCTCACTAGTAACATGAAAATGCTTTTCACAACAGTTTAATTTGGAAGCAGAATATAAGGTTTGCAACTCACACACAAAATGCTGTTCAGAGTTCAGTAAAATGATCCAAAAGCAGGAAAGACTGAGAGCAAAGGCAACATAAAATATACATCATAGGAAACAGGAAGGAAGAGAGAAAACCAGAACAGATTAAGCAAATCACTGTAATTTCCATAATTGTTTTTATATTATTAACACATCAAGAGCCAGAGGGGCAGTGAGGAGCAAAACTTTCCTAGGCAGTGTTCAGCAATATCATATATTTTTTAAAAATCCTTCCAAAATAAAGCGGGTAAAGCTACAACTTCCTCATGGATTTTTACTTAAGGCTATATACAGTTCTCCAGAATAAAGAGATATGGAGAGGTATAGCCCTAACAATACAAGAACTGGCAAAAGTTATCAAAATTGGCCTTACGTTTCAGTACACCTGAGCTGGCTGGGTTCCAAACTGATCTCCTCACATCAGTTTTCCAGTGTATGCATTAGTCCACCAGCAGCTTTACGACCCATTCAGAGTAAAGCTTAAATATGAGACTTTCACTGCTTCTAGCATCCAAACCATTTTTCCATCTAAAGGGGTCTTGGTTAAATTCATTTTACAATCCTGTTAAAAAACTAAAAGTACAGTAAGTGCAAAATAGAAACAACACTCACTTCTTGAATAAGACGACAGGAAAAACATTCATTGTCTTTTACAAAAAGAAGAGGCTACATTAGTTTCCTCTTAGCAACTCCCAATCAGTTGTTTGGTGTCATGTTGTTGAACTGTCCAGCTTGCCACTTAAAAGGCATTTAGCATCACACGGACATTCCACTACAGAAAAGTAGTAGAGTTAAGAATGGTACTTCCAGTTTCCTCTGGCACAGTTACAACTTTGAAAGAATCTGTTCTTTTGTTTCAATACCATTTTGAAGAGCTAAAGTATCATGAAATAAACAGATGATGGAGAATTTAAAAAAAAAAAACAAACCAAACACAAAAAAACACTGAAGTTAGCTCTGATCTAAATGTTAATACAAACATAATCACAAAAACTGAAGAGTCAGTTCAGTTTATATTTTATTTCAAATCTCTTCTGTAGTATTAAGTCAGTCATCTCTCTCCCAAAGAACAAGATCAGCTCTTCCCTTCCACAGCATTAAGTTGTAATAGGAACAGATCAAGAAGCAATGGATTGAAGAAAATGCATGTGTCCGAGTCAAGATCTGATAAATGATAAGTAAAAGGATATTGGAAAAGTTATGCAACAGACTAGTTAGACCCTTTTACAAGGTAACATGTTCCATCTTCAATTGCTATTATTTACTCTCTTGGATTCTCATATGGAATGGTGCCAGGTTTAATCAAAACTTTATCAAGTCTTTTAATGGAAGTTGTGAAACAGTTGTGTTGCAAGCACAGAGTGTTCAATATATGAAATACCGTTGGGGAATTACCTCTATATTAAATCCTTAACCCCTTTTGTTTCATCCATACCAAGCAATCAGTTTAAAAAAACCAGTTGTATAACAGTACAGATTAATTTCTCTTCTGCTAACATTCTAAACTGTAAGAATGAGACATTAGAAAGCATAAGATGTCTTCAGTGATCAGAAAACTCAGAATTATTTCCTTACAAAGAAGAGCAGAAAACTTCTAGTCCAGATTAATTTTTAAACTGATGATACTGACATAACTAAAGCTAGAACTATAAAAAGGGGATGCATAGGATAGAGCTAAAGCTAAAATATCAGAGATCAAAAACAGAAGACACAAAAAGTACTTATTTCAAGTCTTGTTTGTTACATGTTTCTCCCATCTTCATTTGAGGTCTTCAGATCTTTTATATGCAATGGTTAATTACTTTGGTGATACCTCAAGTCCACATTAAAGCACGGTTGATGAATCTTTTGAGTTTGCTTGACTATGCACTTAGAGGGATATTTCTCTTCATAACCATCTGTTCTCCAACCAACCCAGAAATTTAGTATTACTGGAAATCTAAGCCAAACTCCAGGAGCCCTGCAAGGAGCAAATTTTGAACGGATTATGTTTTTAATTCTTTTTTCCCCCCCCTGTAATTTTAGTCAGCAAATTATACAGCAGCTAAAACTTGCAAAAATTACAATTAGGTAACATCCTACTTCAATGTTCAAGAAATCCACAAAGCCTGGCTTACAAAATTAAATATGAAGTGTTTTGAAACATTTTACAGGCTGCCTGTAATAATTATACAAAAGAGTTTAAATGTAGAAGTTGAATAGGAACACCTACTTTAAGTACGCTTTTTTGGGTTTAATAATTTTTTAAATTTATTTGTGTTTGATCAGTGTATTTTTTTCTCGTAACCTTTTCACCACTCTATAAATTTAATAGAGATATGTTTCAAGTGCTCAGGCCATGAATACTGAATTTGTTTCTCTCCTGCCTCTTTGTATTTATATTGCGAGACAGCAGAGTTGCCTGGTGACAGCCTCTTCACTTCAACAGCAGCTGGCAAGCCCTCCTTGTCCTGAAAATATGAAAGAAACAGTAAACTAATATTTCACGCTATGATTTAAATGTGACAATCTGGAAGTGCCAATACCACACAGGGTAGGATTTACAAGATAAGATTTTTCTTAAGTCTCAGAAACAATAAAGGAAGAAAAACAAACAGACCTTCATCACATGTAGCTAGCATGCAGCAAAAATTAATCTAGAGTCAGTGCATCATCTAGAGTTTAACAATACCAGACACAAGCGGTGATTGTGTAAATCCGCCAATTTAACTTATATTTCCAGAATGCAAATTCTCAAGTTACACAAGATAAGACCAAAGCAACTAGAGTTTTGACATTTTTACAAGAAACAGTCACTCTCTTTAATATTTACAAGACATGTATTTCAAATTGCTTATGTATGCCTATCTGCTTTCCCAAGATTACTGCTTCTGCTGAAGGTTCAAGCATATGTAGCCCAAAACAATTTCTTTAAGCTAGCTTTTTACAGCAAAAATAAAAGATTTATATTTGATAAAATTAGAGTTTATAGCCAACTTAATTCATACCTAACATTGGCATATTAATAAGCACCTTCATTCAAAAAAATCCTTATTTGATTAATTTTAAGAGAAATTTTTACATAATGTCACATTTTCTACTTTCCTGTGTCAACCATATAATTTTTAATTCTGTTTGTTGTTTTGAAGAAAGCCAGGAATAACAGGTTAATGTCATATTGCTTTTTAGAAATACTATATTACAAGGAACTCATGTAAAACCACAACGTGGCCATGGCAATCAATCAACTACATTACAAAACCTAAAGGAATTGCTAATGAAAACAAATAGTATTTTCCAACATAGCACCAGGCTTTTCATTACTAGAAAATACTTTGAGTTTTATAAACATTTTCCAAACTGCTTTATTTCCACCATTTTTGTTTTTAGTTTTAATGATATTATGGCCATTTTAATTTGCTAATAACCTATATTTTCTATATATTAGAGAACACTTTACAATCATCTAACTTCTTTATCTCTTTCCAAAATTCACCAACCATAATAAGTTCAGATAGACATATTATTAGGCAAATACATACAAGCACGGCAGAAATATATTCATTGTTATATGGACCATCACATTTCAGGTTTAATCTGAACTGACTCAAAAAGCACTTGGAACAAAAGTGTTTAGCCAACCATAAGTTCTTGAAGTGTTGTACTAAAAAAGAAAAAAAAAAAACCAACCCTACTCTTCAGCAATCGTATAATTGCCTAAACTGCACAGTAAATACCTTCTTTGTTAAACACGCAACAGTGAATACTGATTTCTAAGCCTCAAGCTATGTAACTTTATAACGTTTAAAACTCTGACCTTACTTTCATACTTTCAATATTGATAGCCTCAAACTGTTTTTAGTTTCAAAGTTATTGTGTTACTTTAGTAGAGTACCACCAGCTCCCAATGACACTGCTCTGCGTTATTGATCTGCACAAATACCATCTCTTATGGGAATCTCCCTGCATAGCAATACAAGATTTTATAGAAAACAAGCTCTTCAGAATCATTTTGGGGTTTGATGGCTTCAAAATTTCTGTTATTGCATCTCTGTTTATTCAGGAAGCTTTAGTTATTCAAATGGCATTGAAACAGAAAAAATCGATTCTATCAAAGATGAAATTGTGACACAGGAAACTGAAAATCCCATTCTTAATTCTGTTGTTTTCTTTAGTGGAAAATTTAACATAAATACTTTTTGGAATGTATAGTAAAAGATATCCTATCTATCACACAATGAATCCGATTCATATATGTTTCATTATCAACAAAGGACAGCCAAACCTAGCTATCATTTTTGGGGAGACATTATTATAAAAAGTAATACTATGGTTGTAGTTTCTACAAAGTAGATATGCTTAGAGCTTCATGCTTAATGCATTTACAACTGACCAGATCACTCTTAAGTTTTAAGGTGTGCAACATCATATATAAAAGACAGCACTATTTTGTTGATACACTTCAGAACTTAGCCTTGTACCCTTCAGTACTCAATTTCACCTTTTTGTTTCAGCTTGAACTAGGTAACATGCCCATCAACTTATCAGTCACGTTAGTACTGTCCATTCTATTAAAATGGTAAAGAAAATTCACAAGGGCCAGTAAGCTGGAAGCAAGTTAAAAAAAAAAAAAATTCAGAGATTGGTCACAGTGAGCCTCAACTAAGGCTGCAGCATCACTGAGGTCTTGTGAAAGCCTACAAACTGAAGCATTAAATGAGAGGAAAGTTTGTAAAAACAGGAAAAGCATTCAATATACTCTCCTGCAAAAAGTTTCTGTGGAGTCAGATGTGTTGATGACAGAAGTTGAACTTCTTGAACAGTATTCAAAACTTAGTGGGGGTGACGGGAAAGAGTTCCTAAAGTGGAAAAATACACCTCATGTAGCTAATGACCGTGAGATGAAAGAAAAAGAAAATCACTGAGTGCTCAGCTACTCAGAATGACTTCTCTCTTTTGGAGTAAAGTTCATTAACTGGACAGCATCAAGCACTGCAAGAGAATTGTGGGTATATTTACACTTGCAGTATTGACCTATTTCATATCTGCAATGCTTTCAGCTACTATTAACAAAGCTCACTTTATGCCATGTGTGATGCTATAATAAAAAGGTCTCTGAGAAAGTAAGTTTAGCACATTTAAAGCAGTACTATCAGCTTGAAGAATAATTTGTTTTATATAAAGAGGAGCTTGCTGATATTCAGTGCAACTAGACAGGAAATCTATCATCTCACAAAAAAATGTTAACACATTTTTGTTACTGTAGAAAAGGCAAAGGTATCAAAGGGATTTTTATCTGCAAAATAGAAATGCACTAGGAACATTTTAAGATATTTGATACTTCCAAAATGTATGATAGCACATATCCAGCTATCAAGATGCTCCTGAGCTAGTGGACTAGTCTAGTTCTGAGCAGGAACATTTCATAATCATGTTATATTCGTTTAACAGCCAGCCCTGGAAATCAGGTGTATATAAAACTAGCAATTTCATTCATTGCCTTTCTCTTTTCCTTGCCCAACTTTATTACACAACAAACTCCCAACTACACTTTCAGACTTTTTCAAGGGCTGTGCCAATTCTTTTCAATCTGTCCACCCTTAGCAGCAGATTTGCTGAAAACAATTTTTTTCTTCACTACCAGCTCCAAAGGTAATCTAAAATGCAACTTTAATCCACTTGCACAATTTTTCTCCACAGGTTGATCCACAAGGTGCTGAGGTGCAGATGGTCATCGACTCCCATTGTGCTGACATGCAAATCTATTGAGGATGACTAAGAAAACGAGGAGCATAACTTGTTATGGCCAGCTGGCAGTACAAATGTAGTCTCCAATATCTGCGCATCATCACTGATTTGCAAGAATATCTAGTATTACACAGAACAGGAGGGAAAGCTGTCCTCTATAGATAATAAGTCCTCAGAAGCAACTTCTCAAAATAACTGAGAAAGCTGATCGAGTATAACATTCAGAGAGACATTTTTCCCATAGTGCTTGGTAGAAACTTCACTGATGGCTGGAGGTACACTTGCATTATTGCACAACAATCATATGCTTAGCACTGATAAGCAGTATGATGAAGGGAAGCAGTTGTCAACAAATCTTAAAAACTAGAAGTAAGCTCAAGAGCGGTAGCGGCTTTTATCACAGACAAGCACACCTTGAGGAGTGCATACTCTTTTCTTGTTATCTCATACCATGTCTAATTGGGCTTCTAAGCTCTCTGCTCCCTAGCTGCTTTTTCCAGTTCTGAATTCATACCACCATTGTACTCTAATCAAAAGAATTCAAAGTATCAACAGGTCATTTCTAAAAACTCTCCTTCCCATTAAATTCTCTTATTTGCCCTATATCCAATCACCCATTTTGGAGTATAGAAACAAACAGCATTTACAGTAATTTACTTGTTGAAAAATAAACATATATCACTAGCTGTAATATCACAACACTAATACTTCATGCCATAATTGTTCCATAGAGGCTCTACTGCCTTTTCTTAAATGATCAAACTAAAACCAAAGTTCTCTCCATCTTTTTATACAAGCATCTACGTTTAATTTTTAAACATGAAAGATTAAATTAGAAGTTACACACACAAACACAACTCCTTTTAAAAAGGCTCAAAACACTGTATTTACATCTGCAAGTACTCACTTTATTACTACAACCTTTATAACAGAGCTTAGGTTTGCTTCAAACAAAACAGGGTTCTCGGCGATAGAAGCACAAGAAAAAGCCCTGCATACAGTTAGTCTACAAAGAATTAACTGGATTAATTAGCAAGGGATTTGAGAAGCAGCTTGGAGCTAGAAAACCAAAACACTAAATTGTTTAAATACTTTGGCAATGGATCAAGGTTTCTAGGCAGCCCTATGTTCCATTCTCTCCTTTTTTTTTTTTTTTTTTTCTTCTTCTCGGTGTTTTAACACATTTAACCTGACGAGGTACTTTTTCATGAGATATGAATGACACTGTCAAAATACCAAAAAGAAGATGTGAATTAAAAAATGCCACAAGCTGTTAGCAATTCTGCCAACATGTATGAGCCCAGGCAACATTAATTAAAAATCAATAGCTTAGGACATAAATAGCACTTATCTCTGTTATAGTATATCTCTAACATAACTCTTTATTAAAGAAAAAAAAAGCCAATGTCTTTGCTATTATACTGACTGAATTGACCACAACAAAGCAAAAGAAATAAGGCAAAAACACTGAGCAAAGAAACACATATGAGAAAGGGAGGACAGGCGTATGAATGATTGGAATGTTTCAGCCTCGCACTATCATTAATACATAACTGGCTGGAAATAGCCATACTGCAAATACTTGCAGAGTAAGTTACTAGGAAGAACATTTCAGGGTTTTATTGCTAATATGATTCTATACAAAATCCTGCATGCCAAGGAAATAAGAATAACGTACACATCTTTCTGTCAGCTAGAGCTTATTAACCAGTATTTTTATTATGCATCTCAACTAAAGATTAAGTTACTGTAAATTCTCCAATAATTACAAAATAAAGGTGAGAAAGAGGCAGGAAATTGCATGCAACTTTTTCTTCTTTAGTGATACGATCTTCAAACTAAAGTTACATTAGAAGGCATCAAAGCTAAAAGATTTAAGCTAAACTAGGAACTTAAACCACCACTTTCAAAAGCTGTTTTCAAGCTTACAAAGTGCCAAACATCTGAAAGACTTAAACCCATTTTCTAACCAGAGATCCCCTAAGGCACACCAAGCAGGATGCGCAGTTTGGGTCTGCCATAACTCCTAGACAATCATGACAATTTAGATTTCTGAACAGTTTCTACAGAAAATTTATTAATATAAAAAAAATATGTAAGAATCATACTGAAATGGAAAGGTTAAGTTCAGTTTTATTTTTGTCTAATGACTCTTGCATTATTCAATTATTTATTAATGATGGACATATCAAACACTTCCATCAAGACACAGCAGTCTAAATCAAGGATGAAGAAGTCAACCAGGCACTATTTAGCACAAAATTTATTTATTTGAGTTCAAAATAAAAGGAAAAATTTCATTTACATAAGAGCTATGTGTACATATGCCAAGACACTAAAACACTATACAAGTTTCAGTGGAAGAGCAGATCATAAAATTGTAGCACCCTTAAGGTGGAATTCTCAGGACAAAAAGGATTATTTTGATAGTCATAATTACAAATATGAGCTTTCAAGAACATCTTATAGCAGACGACCACATGCAAGTGCAGTTCCACTCAACTACAGAACACAGACCTGCAGACAAACAGCAGCACCAAACTTTGGATAACACTACAGTGGACAGCCAGTCTTTCAGGAATTAAGAGTCTGGAACATATGAGGAGGTCAAATTTATTAAGAATAAGTACTAAAGATTGTTTCCATTGCAAAGAAATTTTTTAGAAATACCGATCTGAAATACTGAATATATAGATGCAGCACATTAGCTTTGTAAAATCATATGCCAAGCAGAGCCATATCTATAGGAATAATCAGAGATTAATTAGAAATTCACTTCTATTATGGCAATGTAATCATGAAGTACTAACCTTTATGATCTTAAATTATAACATTTCACTATGTCAACTGGATTTTGAGTCCTACCTCGTAGCTGAACTTTGGGACATTCCTACTTCTTCTTCCCATCCCCTTGCCATAATCCTATCTCCCCAAAATTTAGTTTATTGATTAGAGTGCGGCGCAAGAAAATCAAGGGTTCTATTCATAAAACACAGATGCCAAGTGTCAGGACAGGGAAACAGAAGACCTCACTTTTCACAAGACCTTTTAGTCTAACTTTTCATTGAGCTACAGTCAGAAATGACATATCCTTCTGTAGGGCAAAGGTGTGAGGGGGAAGAAGGGGAACAGAAAAAAATGTTAGTATAGAATCACTATACTCTTTTTGGGGAGTGGGTGCAATTTTTTATTTTATTTTTTAACATATGTTTTTGTTTTCTAAGATTATCTTGAACTACCTGGATTCTCAACTGTTCAAATTCCATTCAAGCTATTGCCAATTTCAGTTAACCTTGTCTAAGGTGTACCAAATACAAGTTCTTGTTGCTGCATTTGATATAACACAATTCTTAATCTAAAAAGTTAATTATACAATCTTAATTTTTAGTAGGAGAGGTACATTAGAACACAGAACTGCTGCTAATAGTGTTCCCCTAAATGGAATAAATTGAAATTCCACCGACTTCCCCCAATAATGTTTTATGTCATTGTAAAAATACAAACTATCACTTTATTAACATTTCAATCATCTTCTCCATTGAAGGTTCAAGAAAATAAAACAATTCAGAAGCTTTGTTACATCATCTGTCTCCATTTTATTTTATCATTATAAACTTAACTGATTATAAGATGCAGAAGTAATTTGTAAACTCTTTCAAAGGACGTGATTTACATTTTTCTTCTACAAATACGAAGATATCCCCCTAACATGCTCCATTTCCGTTAAATATTAACTAAAGATACTTATACTACATATAAGGCAAAAATGGAAGATATTTCTCACATGTTTTGGGACTACTTCTAGCATTCTGATGCTGTTTATAATACTGGTGCAAATACTGCCACCAATAAAGAAACAAACATTAAAAAGGTGTCCTTTAAGCTTCCCTTTAAGGCATCTACCATTATCGTATAATTTGCTCTGGACATCATTAAAATGTAAAGTTAATGAGGATTCAGCTGAAAACAGAAGAAATGTAACCTATTTTCAGGCAAAACTTCTAACACTGCAATCAGAGGGAAAACCTCTTTGATGTCTCTTTGTCTCTTCTCATTAATTTTCTTTTGGTTTAAAAAAAACACAAAGGCTGTTTAAACTAAAAAATGCATAGAAGTTTAAACATAGTAATTATAGTCAAGCTGCAATGAGGTCATTAGGTTTTTAAAACTTTGAGATAAACAAAATTGAGATGTATTACTATTTTAAAAACATGTCAATACTCAATTTTAATTGTCCATGTGATTGATACCCACTGTATTCTAAGGATTTAGTCTAGATACAGAATTGCTTCAGGATGATTTAGTGAAGGACCTAATCCCATATCCAGGGTAAAGCAAAGCAATCAAGAAATACATCAAAATGAGAAGTGCTGTAATTACTGTACTACTGGATACCACATTTGGTATTTATAAGTGCAACAAACCATGCTTTTCGCAATCTCCATGCCAGAGAGATGGCAAATTGTGAGATTCTGTTACTTTTTACCCCTACAGTTCATTAAAGAATAAAATATTGAACAAGGTAAATAATTCTATTTACTCACTACATCTATTTTTGTTTATGAATACTGCCAAGGTACACACAAAGCTATATACTTCTGTTTTAACGTGCTAATGCTTTCCAGCAGAAAATGTTTTTAAGAGCTATTTAATTACATAGTACTGAAGGAATCTACGATACACTGAAGTGGTATGTATTTTTAGTGAATAATTCACAAGCAAATTTTCTCAAACCATAACCAAAACAATCTTTAACACTACTGTGTACAAAAGAAGATGATAGATTATCACAAACAAGTAAGGCATTTAAGCCATTAAGTAAAAGCAACAGATATACAGGACAAAAATAACACTATCTTTAGTGCAGAAGGACATTAATCACAATGAAGCAAAATACATATCTGTAACATTTTTCCATGTGCAAATATCATCTCTACATAAAATGGGATGAGATGAGGTCAATATATTAGTTGGTGGTAATTGTAAGTATGAATTTTAATGCATTTGTGGACCTAGGTTATAGCTTTAATAGAGAATTATTTACCTTATTGAATCTTTTTAACATGTTTGATAAACTCCTCTTCAAATTAGAGTGAATGATCAACAGGCACGTATCAGATAAAACCAGATACTACTTTAGGTGCAAGTGAAGAACAACTTCAGAAGAAAATCTCATAATGCAAAGGAAAGTTTTGGGGTTTGTGTTTTGGTTTGGGGTTTTTTTGTTTTTTGTTTTCACTCTGCCATATTTTATTAAAATTTGATCCTGCCCTTCACCACAGGCCAGTTCTGTTCTACCATCTCTTCAACTGACTATTGAAGAGACAGCATAAGCTAATTTCCATTCTGACTAAGCTGTTTCTCATATCCTGGAACCTTTCCCTGCTTGCTTGCACTGTCCTAGTGTCATATTCACAAAAAGATAAAGCACATGATTTAAATAACTAAGTTAAATATGAAGCTTACAAATACAGAAAGTCAGAAGCCTCATTCTACTGTCTACCTATACTGTGACACTTAATCAGCTATTTCGTCTTCACACTTTAGCATTTGATTTGAGTCTGCATTAATTATTTTTGATAGGTGTTTTTCCACAGACTGATGATCTGGTTTTAGAATCTTTGGAACAGAAGATTGCACGGATCTCAAAAGTATCTTAAAGGTCAACTAGACACAAATGAAGAGCAATTATTTACTTAAGAGATAAAATGATGTAAGAATCTATTAAAAAAAAGGTAATGTTACCACTATTTATATTCATAACTATGTAGTTTCAACTTAAATGACTCTTCAAAGGAACTAAAGATGGGATGCAGTTAATCCCAGTAGAATGCAATGGGAATTGTGAGTGTAATTCCCTTCACCACCATTTAAAATCCTAGCACAAGTTCTAAGTGTGGAAATTCTTTTGGCTACAATATCCAAGATACTGCTTTAAAAATACTCACTGAAAGTTTTTGGGGTTTTGGGTTTTTTTTTTTTCCCCCCATTCCTTCCCTAGGTGTATGTACTGTAATAGTTGATGAAGTCTGGGGCAGACCACACATTTTTGGCACAGTAAATGGAACCCTTCACTCCTGCTCCTCATCTTTTAACTAGCGCCTTCCACCCAGATTATGATGTTCTACAGGGTACTTCTACACAGTCATATTATTTGACTATCTATAGTATGCATCATTTGTTTTTACTAGTTAGTTCATCAAATTAGAAAACAGTACTGTCCAAATACCCAGTCATGGAAGAGTTCAGAAAAATCACAACCAACTTAAATACTGGGGGTTTTGAAGGTTTGGGGAATTTTTTTTTAAGTCCCTAGGGAAGTATAAACAAATGAACTCTCCAGACTATGACCCATTCCAGATAATAGATTATCACTATAAGTTGTTTGTTCCCACCCCTCCATCTAAGGTTATCATCCTTAATATTGCAGTTCAACTTCCTTGGTTTCTATTCCACTCTTCCATGAAATAAGTCCTATCAAAAAGAATATCGAAAACTGTTTCCATCTAAAAAAGACATAAAAATCATCTTCCCAAGAGCCAATAATCTGTCAGCATCTGGAATTTTGACAAATTGTTTACCAAAACGTGGTAGCCCCAGCAGGGCCAAAAAACTCCTTACTCATCAGTCAGGATTCAGCAGCATTCCCTTAGCATTCCTTCTCCAATGATAGAATCCAGTGGAGAGCAGGTGATACACCTTGTTCACAGATAATGAGTATGTTAGGGTATTAACAGAACATAATACAGTTCTTTAGGATTAAAATGTGTCTTACCACTGTTATTCACAAACACTGCTACAGGGAAGTGTACCACACACTGACCCTTCACTGTGAATCAGCATGCTACAGCATTTCATGTAGAATACTGCAGGATCAGCCTTGTCTCTGGTAGCACAAAAGGTGGGGTTTGGGATTTCTTTTGGTTTAGTTTTGTTTTTTTACAACCATTGCTGAAGCGAACCAGTAGTCTTGAATTAATTTTACACTTATTTGATAATAATTTAACCTCAAACCATCTTTCTTTCTAACTCTATTTCAATTTAAAAAACAAAACAAAACAAAAATCAACAAAAGCCACAAGAAAACCTGACAATGTCTCTTTTTGTTCATGACAAAAAAATAACACACCAAAGAGAAGCAGACCAATACTGCCTCGGGCACTCTGATAGGTCTCTTTTTGAATTAGAGTTTACATTGTCTTCTTGCAAGGAACTACCTATAACAAAAAGACCCAGTAATAAAAACAGATCTAGTTCATCTTTTGCTTTACCAAATTTGCTTTGCTTGCATGTTAAACTTGTAGTGCTCTGGGTAGAACACTACCGACCTACATGTCAACAGACTAAACATGGACACAATTCCTAAACTCCAATATTTCTATTGAAAACACTCATAGGAAGCATCAGTACAACTGTGGATGGACCAAATGTCAGTCATTTCTGGGATGGTGCTTACAACATTAGGCAAAACCCCCCAAAATCGCTATTCTTAATCTACAGGGCGTCTACTTTAAAGTCATTACTACTTCGTTTCTTTTTCATCTGAATGACACTCTAATTAAAAGTTCTTTACAGAAATGTCTATATCTAGATTAACAGCTGATTCCAAATGCTTTAAGTAAAAGTTAACACTCATTAATGAGATTACCTGTTGTGATTAAATAAGGACAAACAAAAACAAACCACCTTGGAAATTTTTGTGACTGAGAATGAACTAAAGTTAAAATTACTCCCTTAAATAAAGTCACACACACACCCCTTTAACAACAACTTTTTGACTCTATTCAAAGTACAAGCTCTTTAAGAGTAGGGCTGTTATTCCAATAACTGTAAAGGAGTGCATTAACAGAGAGTTAATTGCAACAAGTGCTTCATCAAATTCTTAAATGCTTCAAATGCTGAAATATTAAATGTTTCAGTAGTATTTGGTATCTAAATTGAGTCTCGCAAGAACTCTGTAAAAAGAACAACGAAACCCCTCTATAAATTCAAGGAAAACTGTAAGTACAGCTAGTGAATGAAAATAATTTGTTAAAATCACTAAAGTAACCTCCCTAAAAAAGTTTCAGTTTAGCAGTTAATTTCAACCTGCAGTTGAAAAGGCACTAGCTGTCAGTCAGTTTTCTCACCCAACTCTATCATGAAAAGAAAAACTGACAGATCACAGGAGCTTGCCTTTGTAAACCAATTCGGGAACTTTCATGCTTCTTATTTGTTAGGTTAAAGGTTAAATTGCTGACCTCTGCCCTCCTGCTTAGCAGCCTTTCCCTTTTTCTGTAAAGCTTTATTTTGGGGCTGTATTTACATGGATTAGTCTCTTTTCACGCTAAGAAGGAATCTGTTCACAGCCAAAGCCTTAGTTCTGGTTGTACAAAAAGCAGTCACAATTATTCAGCAGCAGACAATGACCATATTGTGGATTTACAAAAAAACCACCTCAGCCATGGCAAGTTCTGTCCTTGCTGCACAAAACAATAGAAGAAAAATCTTATCAAGCATTCAAGAGAAAGCAAACAAAGCAGGCCCACTGTGAACTTGATGAAGATGTCAAGCTCCTTTAAAAAAATATAAATCAACAAAAGAGTTTAAAGTCTTGTGAGTGAGACTTTCTGTGCTGAATTTTTCTGTCTAGTTAAACAGTGCCAGCAGTAGCAATATAGTGCAGACTAGTAAATACTTGTGAAATAGAAAAGACTGTAGACAGAAGTAGTTAAAGCGTGAAGCAAAAAGGACAAACAGATCTCTTCCCACAAAATAACTTACAGAAATGGAAGAACATTCAGTTATACTTGATATTAACATTTGGGGGGTTTATCAAATCTAGTATCACCAGCTAAGAACAGACCTAAAAATGTGTTAGATAAAATTTATGATGACTTGCAATATGACAGATCCTAATATTTTTTCATAAAGTGAGTTTCTCTTCACATTGAGTTATGTATTTCATTCATACTGTAAAAGCCAAACCATGAACTGTCTTCAAACAAAACTGTTCAGACAGTGCTATTTATTTGATCTGGACACTGCAGTCCTAGTAAGTTCTTCGCGAAAATCTTCCACCTTCTTTGTACTTAGAAGAAAAGCGATCAAATGCAAACAGAAAAACAAAGCAGCAGCTTAGGAGAATTAGAATTCCCAAATACTACCTATCTACTTAGATTTGGTTACTTTTCCAATCCTGCTTTAAGTTAGGTGTAGCAACATAATACTGTAAAGATGGGATAGGAAACCTTGTGATACCTGAATTACAGCACATGTTCAACAGAAAGCCCTTATTGAATGGAAAGAAACCTGAATTTTGCACTTCCTTTATTATTTCTAAACTTCCAGTATGTTATCTATTTCCCAATACAGAATAGGCTGACTTCAACCAACAAAATGTTTTCACCTTAAAAAAAAAAAAAAGATTGCTCTGAGAGGTGCACAGGTAAGGTTTACAAACTTTTGAATGACCAACTCTTAACTTAATCCTACTCCAGTAACTTTGCTTATGTTCACGAAAATACTTCACCTATATGGCAGGTACTGCTCTATTATCTAAAATTTCTACATATGACAAAAAGATAATGATAAGGAGTAGCAGCATGCCTATTTTGCAGAGACAGAAACCTGCTAGTTCTCTCTACCTGTGAAAGTCCTATCACGGAAACCATAGTGACAACTGTAGAATAATTTTAGGGCCCAAGCACATCACGACTTCTCCCAGTAGAGTTAAGGACTTCGATTAGTTTAAGTTATAACATTTGTGATCTACTGGGAAGGGGGGGAGGGAGGGAGGGAAAGAGCTATTACAACACAAGGCTAGAACATGAAAAGTAAAGAAGGAAGTACTTAAACTACTCACAAGCTTCTAGTAGGAACAAGATTAGTAGTACATGCTACTCTCAGAGCCAATTCAAATGCAAATTTCATCCTTTCTCTCAAACAATGATAAACTACCTCAGAGTTAATAGTTTCCTTCTAAGATTCATCTCCCTTTTCAACTTAGTGGTATGTTTTGGAGAAAAGAAAGAAGCACATGGCAAGTCTTACAGCAAGACCTCTTAAATTCTGTCATAAAGGAAGTAGTATAAACTACATTTCCTTTACTAATCCAGTGAACATTTGTTAAACTGTAACACTTACACTTTGTCCATGCTATCGCATTTAGGCTTCTAACCTACCATGGTTGTTTTTTTTTAAAAAAAAAAAAAAAAAAAAAAAGAAATCCTTTAGCTGTACTAAACCATTTTAACTTTTTCCTTGAACACACAGCAAAAATTTATGCTACACTCACAAAAAGATGAAAGATGAGGTCCTTAGAGAGAAAGGCCTTTTGGCACACTACATGGTAAAGCTACAGATTTGACATACTTTTAATAATGTCTGCTTTGGCGAGAACACAAAAACCCCATACAAAAGCATGCTACATCCTCCCAGACAGGGGTGTAGGGAGGGTGTCTTACTCCTGTGAGCATTTACTTTCAAATGTTTATACTTTAGAGACTATTTTGATCGGTTACTTTAGACTAACAAATTCTCTTTTTCTACATGAACAGTTTGACAGTTAGACTACAATTCTCCTCACAGCCCCATCTCACAAGAAAGGATCTTTGGCTGAGGTCCAGCAAGATCCTTAAATTTGTCACATCATATTTCTGATGAATGATCTGCAGCAGTTTTAAGATCATAAAGTGCTTTGAAAGTTAAAAGAAAGATTTCTTAAGTAGTTAGTATGCTTTCACTTTCTTTATATAGGTATTTAAACTAAAATTGCTAGTAGATTCTTTCTACTTCTGCATCTCAAAAAAACAAAACAATCTTTTAGCTGAGGTTTAAAAAAAAAAAAACCACCACAGTTCCAATGCACTTTACTTGCAAGCATACAATATGTCAATAGTATAGAACTGAATTTCTAGAAGTGCTTAAGCTAACTTAAGCAGTTATAATTTGTAAAAGAAACAATACAAGGTCTTTGTAATTTACTACCTCAATTTCTGTGAAGTTTTACTATTATGAGATGCCATGACAAATATGCAAGTCCTCCATTAGAAGGACTTCACAGTCTCATAAAATGCATTTTACCTTCCTTTACATGAAGTTTAAAAATGGGAAAAGAAATCCAGTAAAATAGTAGTATTTAATACAAAGTATCTATTTTGCTCTCAAATTATCCACTGCATGTAACAATTCCAATGAATGAGAGAAGAGCATGCACCAAAGACACAGACTTTCCATCAAAGCTTATTAAAATAAGTTAAAACTGTAACCTGTAGCTTCAGTTGAGAATGTCCAACATTATATGCTTAGGAATGTGCTATTTTATGGAACACACACTGCCCTAACACCAGAGAACTTAGCATTTCCAGCTAAGATTTAAATGGGTACCCTTTTAGCTTCTTGAATTTGAGAAGCATCAGCTACACCAGTGATGAAACAAACAGCACAGACATCCTCTGCTGCAAAGATTTTGGTATCATTGAGTATGAAAAGCACTGAAAACAAAGTTTGGTTTTAAACATTTTTCTTAAACTAGGGTGAACAGTAAAACATAACATAAAGCAGTATGCTAACAAAAACAATGGTAGACCTTAAACCTTGCATGTAGTGTTCAAAAGTGCTATAATAATTATTTTAGTGTCAACTAAAACATACACCTACTCATTCCTCCCAAGTCATACTTAAGTATCACAGCAGAAAGGCAAAACTAATGCAGTTATAGATGATGTCCAGAATATATTACTGGTATCTGCTAGGCAATAAGCTGTCTTATTAGTCCCCTCTGTCTATGATTTTCAAGGCTCTATTTTATTTAATTCCTGAAGCAAGGTTAACTCATATCAGTGAAACCTCTAAAATAATCATGATAAATCTAAAAACTTTTTGTTTGGTTGTGTTTTTTTTAAAAGCAATACACCTGGATTTAGCAAGGCAGATGGTCTCCTTGTATCTAAGTGATAAGGAAAGTTAGAAATTCTCCTACTGTCAGAACTACACAGCACTAAAATGCATAAAGGCAAAGACGCAAACCCTACACATAGGCTATAGAACATTAAAGCCTTTAATGTGAATTGGAATTTGTCTTAGTAATCAAATTT
This sequence comes from Gymnogyps californianus, assembly GCF_018139145.2. NCBI lineage: Eukaryota > Metazoa > Chordata > Aves > Accipitriformes > Cathartidae > Gymnogyps > Gymnogyps californianus. The sequence continues at coordinate 11,315,372 of NC_059488.1, forward strand.
TTTTAAGTCCTAATAATCTCTCTATTCACCTGGAATGGCTGAAAGTCAAAGTTACCAGCCATACTTGCCGAAGAGTTGACTTTGTTGTGCCCATCTGTACAATATTAGCATCTTACTCCATCCCAACTACACCACTGCACAAAAGGCACCTGTTAAGACTATTTAACCTAAGTCAGCCTATTAGCCAGGCTTCTGTATCAGCCTTGGAACTGCTCCTTTTCCTCTGAGTCACAGTCATTACCCAGTACTAACCTGGTACTACAAAGAAGACTCAAAGTATTAACACTGTAAGTTTTAGTCAATATTTTCCCTATAATAATATTCCATTTTTTAAATAAAACCATGACTATTTTTTCCTCTCTTCCTGAAAGTGTGTGGGAGTTGGTGAGAAGCACTAGACTTGCAAAGTTCCTACGCTTGACCTCCTTACACTTGACACACACAACACAAATTTCTCACTAGATAACTTCCATGTACTGTCACTGTAAAGATGCAGACTCCATTCTTTCTATTCTGTTTTGCTGCCCTAGACTTCTGGTGAGAAGGCATCAACATTTTATCAGAAGAGGGCATGGACAAGAGAACAGTGCTATTCGATGAAACTGAAAAGTAGAACATGAATTAATGTATCATTGAGGTATTAAGTGAAGAAATTCTGAATTCCAGACAGCCCAAATTAAAAAATGTTAAAAATAAATAAAAGAGAGTGGGAACAAAGTTAAGATAAAAGCAGTTTTGTATTTTCATTCAATTTTAGGAAGTCAAATGTTCTTTAAAGAAAAAAAACCACACACACTAACTTAGATTCAATTAGCTAAGGGGAATTCCCAGCTTCCACGGAAATCACAATCGTAAGGCAAAAAAATGGTTTGGTAGTTGTCTTCTGTTAAGGAAATATCTTCTTAATAACAAATATTCATCTTAATGTTGCTAGTCACAGTTGCAGCTAGTTCTTCACAGCTAGACAGTTCTCAAAACAGCTTCACAGTTCTCAAAACAAAGATATCACATTTACTTAGAGTGACCCAGTAAGAAAAATCTGTAAGTCCCCAAATAAGATCTATGACTATAACAAAGAAAAGCACAAACACAGCTTTTAGATACAACTGAATGCTGGAATTGTGTAACGTACCAAAGACTTCAAGTACCAGAAATATAGAAATCACCAACACTGAGCACAGATGATCATTATTTCTAAACAATCTAGAGGGGAAAGGACAGAGAGACCACAGCTAAGCTGATCCAGTGATCACTTCCTTTCTCAGTTCACACATTTCATCGTGGTTTGGCAGAGTTCTGCCTGGATTGGAATAAAACAATGTTTGCTTTTTCAACTTCTTTGGTTTCAATGAAGTTTTAGGAATCAAATCTTAGGATCATAGGATAATTCAGGCTGGAAGGGACCTCGGGAGGTCTCTAGTCCAACCTCCTGCTCAAGGAAGGGCCAGGTGTGAGGTCAGACCAGGTTGTTCAGGCTGTGATCCAGTTGGGTTTTGAAAACCTCCAAGGACGGAGATTGCACAACCTCTCTGAGTGACCTGGTCCAATACCTGACTGTCCTCACGGTGAACACATTCCCGATACTCGGTTAGAACACCTCTTGATTCAGTTTATGTCATTGCCTCTTGTCCTCCTGCCACGCACCACTGTGAAGAGCCTGGATATCTCATCTTGATGAACTCTTCATAGGTATGGAAGGCTGCTGTTCAGGTTGCCTGAAGTCTCCTCCAGGCTGAACAAGCCCAGCACCTCAACCTCTCCTCACAGTGCAAGTGCTCTAGCTCACTCACCATCTTGGCGGCTCTCCACTGAACTTGTTCCAGTTTATTGATGTCTTTCTTGGAGCCCAGAACCGATTTTTTCCTTCTGCAGTTAACTGTCTTGGTAACTAAGAGGGAGTCTTCTATATGATAGTCAATGGATTATGCTGCTTTCATTCATTTCAAAAGTTATTAACCAAATAAACATTTAATGCAAGATTGTTAACAATTGCATGAGCAATAAAGCTACTTGAATGTACAATTGTGTGTCAGTAGTTAATAACTCAAGACAGTATCTCCCATTTCAGCAAGATGCAAGTGAACTATGAAATATATTAAAGCTTTTAATTGCAGTTGACATTTAACAGTCACATGGAAAACAACTTTTGCTACACAAACTTTTGCATAAAACAAAATAGAAGCATGTTTTACCATCCCACAAGCCAGACAATCTCCCACACTAGGACTGTTACAGCTTTGGAGCAGTTCATTCTCCTCAAGACCACGTCAGAAGATCGATATAAGAATTTAGAGCATTGTAAGTGATCCAATAGCACTATTATAACAGACACGAACTTCAAAAAGTTATCTTTGTTAATTTTGGGATCCTTTACACAGGAAGAAATAGCTTTTTAAACGTGCCTGATAATTTGCTCCTTACACACCTTTTATACATTTTGCTTAACAGTAACTGCTCCTTGCCATTTAACATACATTCCCTGACTGCAAAAAAAAAAAAAAAAAAAGCTGATATATATTCTTGGTCTTCTGGCATAGAACAGCTAGCCAAGAAGTAGAAAAGACTACATGGAGGTCTCTAGGTCTATATTTCTAGAATGGTGATTTGCCTGGGATACAGCATAGCTGTTAAACACAGTTGATGCTGCAAAGAACCAAACAACAACCTTCATTTAGAGCAGAAGGACAGAATATTTGGGGATACACAAATCTAAGACTTCTGAGAATAAAGGGCACCTCTTAAATATTAAAAAAAAAAATGGTTGGGAAAAATCTTTTAAAAGATTATTCAGAGACAATTAATAACTTCAGAATATGAGTTGTAAAAACAATTATTAAAACTATTTTTTTAAACACTAAAAACAATTTCTGAAGATTCTGCACCTACAAGTGCATACAACAAACCTAAAAACACAACTAAGTGAAACTCCCACAGAATCAGTTAGTTTATAGAACAAAACGTATACTAAATTCTCCAATTAAAAACCTGTAAAGTAGTTTCCGTGCTTTTTAACCCACCTTCCCACAGCAGGGAATTAATCCCTCCAGGGGGATGCAAACAAACTTCAAAGAGAAGATTATACCCAGACACTAGTACTGTACAATGTAATGTTTATGGTCAAATTTGTTCAGATTTTCTGGCACTAGAATCCAGGTCAGATGTGCAGAAACAAAGACTAGTTATTAAAAGGGCTCCTGCAGTTACATCAAATAGTTGTGATGGCATATAGCAGTAGGACAAGCCAAAACTGTATTCCAGTTACAACTCCTATGGAGGCTTTGGCAGTAAAGAAAAGAGTTGCAGCTATTTGACTTTTGCTGATTGTAACAAACAAATACAGATATAAAAGGAGATAAGTGGCTTTCCAGTCAATAAAATGTAAAAATCCTTTCTATTGGTTCATTATACCATATCTACAACACACACGATCATTTCATAAAAGAGAAAAGGGATATTACTTCAGTATATGTTGACTAATCATAATTATTTAATTTTTACATCCCTCCCTTTCGTAACATTCTAGAGACTGATCTCACAAAAACCATACCTTGAACTAAATTCTGGGATTACGAATTTCAACCTTTGCTTTTCCTGCTTATTTGATCAGGTTCATCAGGTTTAGAAAAAAGTCCAATCAAAAATTCACAAATATACTTACATATTGGTTTCAGCAGTTATGGGATTTCTTTAGCATAAGCATAAACTTGTCAAATAATATTATAGAAAAATACTTGTATAATTATGGCTTGATAACAATGTTTGGTAAAAATAGTTAACCAAATCATAAGCTGCTTTCCTGCCTTATTTCTAGATAAAATCATTTGATCAAAGGAAGAAGTCTGGGAACAGATAAAATACTTCTATAGACAAGTAAGAAAGAGGAAGTAAAAATAAATTCCACACAAGAAGTTTTAGAGTATTTTTTGTTTTAAACTACCCATTCCTTATATGAGCAGCAAATACAAATCTGAAAGCGCATTTACTTTTTCAACCTAATGAAGTAAGAGTTATTTCTATTTTAAAAGAGGCAAAACAGTCAAAGAAATCAGAAAATTGCCCACAATCAGGGACAGAGGCAAGAATTTCTCATTATCAGCCCTAACTGTAAAAGATTCCGCAGAACCAGTGATTAAGATATCTTTAAAAGCTAGAACAGCATAATATTAAATACACTACATTATCTCACAATACATGGCTCTTAAGAATAGTTTTAGCCAATAAATAGGTAGAATTACAGTGCAAAACAGTACCTTTCCCAATGCAACCGATTCCTGAATAGGTTACTTCTGCATACACTTCAAAGGTAGTTTCCGGATTTTGTCTGAAAGAAAAAAACAAAACAAAACAAAACAAAAAAAAAAAAAGAAAAGGTATTCAGCACATTGAGATTTTTTTCAAGTGTGCTTTCAATTACTCAATCAAAAAGGGTTCTAAGAATGCATACGTTACAATGACAACTTGATAAACTAGATTTCGTGTTTCAGAGTCTGATGATTTCACATCAGATCTTTCTGCTTTACTAGTATGTAACAAGATATGACTGAAGCTCAGATGAGTCAGTATGAACAGGGTGTCTAACAAACTTCCACAGAGAAAAAAAGAATCAAAACAACAGAAATCAAGCACACAGAACCTTTAAGTCAAGTCAATTGTTGTGACTAGTCTGCATTTCTAGATACTAAAATATCACAGGTCTATCATTCAGAACTTTGCCAGAAAAAGAAAACCATTCCTTTTATATCACTTTTCAGAATGCTACTCAGAGAAACAACAGTTACTTCAGTTCTTGGCCAGAATAGTAATTTTGATTACATGTGCAACTTGCAAAAGCAAGTTCTTTTTATTTCACCTTTACTTTCAAACGAGAAAGTAAATCACCTATGTGCTAAATACAGGGATTTTTTTCAGGAAAAAAAATAATCCTGAATACTCTTTTCTCTTCACCAAACTGAAAACAGAGTCACGTTGTCCAACATGGGACAAACAACCCGGATTCACATTTTCATTACTGTGACCCTTGGGTTCAACTTCATGACACCTATATACTCAGGAAAAAGGAAAAAAAAAAAAAAACTGCAGTCAAGAGGATGCAAAGTTATTTTATGCATACATTATTGGAAAACTTAAGAGGCTGTATTTAGGATGAAGACAGTTCCCCTCTTTAATACCTGTCAAAATATTTCTACCTCTTTGTCAAAAAAAAAAAGGCCATGCTGAAGAATATTACAAATACACGAGGTTTTACCTCATGAGACTCCAGAGTCTTAAATCCAGAAAGCTGCCAGATGCACGCGACATAAGGAAATACGTGCGATAGTCAAAAATGATACCAAACTCAGCTACAAAATGTAAATGAAGCTTGAGGAAAGAGACTTATTCTGCTCCAGAGTTATAAATATACCAGTAATAAAAGTAAAAAGTTAATGATATATGACTTAAGAAAAAAAAACATTTAGTGTACATTTTCAGCTCTTACTAATATAACTCCGTAAGTGAAGCTCTGGAATTACATTTCATAAGGAGCACGTAAAGGCAGCAGGTGATTATACAAGAAAGCATATTTTGAGTTAAATTCCTGACTAACAATTTTAGCTACTCCAAAATTTTTTATGAGATTAAAGAGAATCACACATTAGACTGTAATTGTTTAGTTACTGAAATAAGGATTTTGTAAGTCTGAACATGTGACATTTTATTCTTAGATTTTCTGGTTAAAACCAAGAATCAAAACTGCATAATTACTGCTCTAAATTTATGGCTGCTTGTATAGTGATCATATTGTCTCCTGTGTGTTAATGTAAACTATCTCACATTAGAAAATTGTTGAAGTATAATTAACTTGTGAATTTTGTTAGCTCCCTCACAGCTAAGGATGAAAATAATGATAAAAAACATATATATATATATATATATATATATATGCATGCTAGAATTCCTACCTGAATAATAATTTAAAAAATGAAACTCATCTTACTCAGCATCTTGAACCAAATATATAAACATGTCAAGGAGTTCAGCCTACTCTTCAGAGAATTTCTATTATTTTTAATCCTACTTTAACACCAAAAGGGATTAAACAAAACATTTCTAACCATGCCACAGGCCCACTTAGCGTAACTCAAGTGGCTCTAAGCCAAACCCCACACCTATTTAAATCGACAGAAAAGCTACCGTTGGTTTCAGTAGCATAGGATCACACTCTAGTTTTACAGAGCACCTCGCAGGAGCAACAATATGGTTCACAATTCAATTAATGCTAATGTAATTTGCCACCAGTTCCCAACTGATTTGCCTTAAGTAGCCATTTTTCAGAAAACTACATTCATAAGTTATGAGAAATCTAAAATCAACAAATCAACTATTATTTTGCAGTATAAAACAAACTTGCATAACTCTCTGTGCTACTTAGAGTTGCTGCATATAGTCTGCTTCAAATATTGAGATTCTTAGCTACATTCCTACAATCATGGTACAGGATGAGGATGAAATGATATCCACATAACGCCAGAAATGTATTTTTCCTTTCATATATATTGCTGTGCAGCCTTATCTTACCCTCCTTGTTTATGTCTTTATTTTTAGCACCCTGTTTCCTTAATTAAAAGTTTATAAATTTTATAATATTTTTACAGCTAATGGATAAAATAACAAACACCTTTTTAGTATTATGTTAGAGTCTGTGTTCAAATTCTTTAGTGAAAACACTGTATAACACAGCTGGCAAGAGCACATACTATATACCAAAACTTTCAGACAAAAAGACATCACATTTTGTATTTTAATATTCCATGACAAACGTCCACTTATTTCTGTGAACAGTGAAATTAAAGTAGCTTTGCCAAGTCAGAAACTTAGTATTAAAGGCTGCATTCAACAAGCTAACACCTCAGTATGAGAATGAAGTCATTGTTGAATTCTGAATATTTTATAACTTTTCAGTGGAATTAAGGAAACAAGTCACTATGAGACTTCATACAGTTTGCAAATATAGCATAAACATGCATCATAGTATGTATATTTTGCAGTCCATTTTTATGGCTATTAAACTACCCTGCAGACATCTAATGCCACCTGTGCATTGTACTGAAACCTCAACCCACTGAAATCATCCACAGCATTATAACCTTAAACACATACACATAAAGTTTTCTTTCCTCTCAATAATCACTTAAAGACCCACGGTCAGTTATCAAGTGAACATACAGATGCAATTAAAAAAATACATAGGACATGCATGTACAAAAATACATAGTACCCCATTTATTTGATAACTGGATAATTTCAGAAGGAAATGCAATACTTTTTTGTAAATAGAAATTTAGGAAGGAGCTCTATGAGACAAGAATGCTTTTGTGATAAATGCTAGTTGCATGAATTACTTCAAATCTCTCTGATGTAGAAATAGCTTTAGTATCAAAGCAAACCATAAGAAACTCAATTTTAAATTGAGGTAACATAATATTTAAATAAGATATTTATGTACCTTTTACAATCAAAATTATTAGTTTTTACCAAACTGGAAGATATTTGTGCAGAATAAAATTAAATAAAGTCCTTCTCTGAAGCTGTATGTATTCAAGTACATACCTTACATATCTAAAGCCTATTCCAATTGTCAGAAGCATTTTTTTCTACACATAAGAAAATGTAACAGCACTTATGACAGAAAGTATCATTCTACTTAAAAATTGAAGCATAAGAGAGGAGCCTGACACTGTTTGATAATTAGTTGTCTTGTAACAAGACTTAGTTGCTCAACTCTTGCAGAATAAAATTATCAGCAGAAATCTGTAATTGCTAATTCAATTCAGAAATTGCACCTCAAACCCTGATTAATTTCCATATATTTAACTTTTTCTGCCTGGTATTCACTAGGTAGATAATATTACATTTCAGTATACAGCAAACTTTATGTGAAATATCAGAAAGCATTCCCAGATTAGTATTAGGGATCTCTTCTGTCATCACTGACATATAACCACCTCTGGAAAGGAACATGCCAAGGTTTTTTACGGTGCAATGCAATTCTGTTGAACAGATTGATATTGACACATTTTAAAAAAATTTTTTTTAAATCCTTTCTCTCTTGTAATGCCTTGAGTACTGAAGGCTACCAAGAAGTGATAGCAGCCAGGTTAACTAGACTCCTATTTTACACTACCTCACTGGCACAGAATGCCTTGCACGTACCGTATGACATGCTCCAACACAAAGCTTAACCCAACAGTGTAACCCAATACTCAATTTACCTTTTTTTTGCCTGCAGCTATACACAAGCCAAAAGCTTACAGGATTGCTGGCAACTTCTTGATTTCTTTCACTTCAGTCTGATGCAGCTACTGATAATTTTCTCTAAGCAATCTTTCAATCAAGTGACTCATTACTATACATCCATCAAAAATATCTGACACATATGTCCAGGTTTCACACAGAGTATATCACAGTGTGTGCAAGTGATCATGTGCCAAGGAGTTTAATATCCCTCATAATTATCAATCTATAGCAACAAGCAAGAGATCTGACTACTAGATTTTTGCTAGGGCTGCAACACATATTGGTGACACCACTAAAGGAGGCATGCCTCAGTGTACCCAATTATAAAATAGTTTTCTCATTCTCGCTCCCACCTGCCCCAATAAGGGAGCAACTTATCAACTTGAAAATCTTTGCTGGATTAAACATCCAGCTCAGAAAAGCAGACCAGAAAAGCCTCTTACTCAGATAGGCTCTCTCATTCTTTATATATTTCAAGACTGTTTTGAAATTTTGTCCTTACTCTACTTGGGCACAGTGTTCTGTCTGAAGTGGAAAAAAGCAATTTATTAATTGTTGCTCAAGGGAAAATTGCTTAATCACACAATGGACAAAATGCTTTCTCACAAAGTCCAAGAGGAATGAAAAGTAATGCTTATACGGGGTTATCACCTGTGTTTTCCTGCTGCCAGAGAAAGACATGGGCTTTGTCTGTAATCTTGAAAGACACGTTTACACTGAAAGACTGCACAGAAAAAGTCCTAAAGTCCACTGGCTGTAATAAATACTTCTAACTGCTACATCTCCTCACTGATACCGGTGAGGTTTCCAGTTGAAGCGTCTCATCTGAGTGATTACACTCACATTCAGTAAAGCCATTAAAGGTCAAATTAGCAATCAAAACTCCAAAGATGGTAAACACAGCTTATGGATTCAGTATGTACACAAAAGAAACTACATTTTAAGTGAGCATAAGCCTTTTAATAGATTTAAGATAAGGTCATCATAAGAAGTCATTTCAGATCATGATCTTGAAGTGACCCACGCACGGGTGACCACTGCAAGATCTGAAGGTACAAGTTACAGATATAACCTGCTCTGCTGTCAAAATAGTAACAATTTTAGATTCTATCTGTATTTGAATGTAAGCTAAGAGTTTAACAAGTTTCTCAGACTTTGATTTTTTGTAGCAACAGCTGAGAACCCATACGCCAAAAATATGCAAAAATTATCCCCACAATATCTCCCGAAGAAGGAAGGTTGCTTTCTGGAACCAACCAATCACCTCACTGCTATCACTACAAGCACTCATTATCCGCTCGCATTTTCCTAAAACGCCTGGCTGGATAGACACACATTTATGTCTATCCAGCCTGTGGGCTTGGGAACATGAAGATGTGTCATCACGCTAAGGACACTACAAACTATGTCTCCTCCAGTCTCATATTCAAGTTAAACAAAGGAGGTGAAAAGTTACCGCCCTATGTAGTCTTGAAGAACACTGTGTTCAAGAAGTAGAAGCAATTGCTGAACAGCATCTACTGAAACTGCTGAATAAAATACAATCTAACTGGATCTCTCCACTCTATCATACCTTTCATGCAGAAAGATGTCAGCACTCCCTGCTTGGTGATAGCTTTATTACACCTCTACCTGTCTCCGAGGAACTGAATTTGCCTGGAATGGCACATGAATGAACTGAGATCTTTAATGTGACAATACCAAACATACCAACAGGGCTTACCAATAAATCCAACCCCCGTTTTATGAAAATTAAAAAAATATTGAAGGCCCCAACACATTAATCACTTGCACCACTCTTCTCCTTCCCCCAAATCCCCTTGCTAATGCACTTTCAAGATATAGCTGTACTATCCATCTTTCCTTTAGCACACTCTAACCTAGGCAAGGAGGCTTTGAACTCTCTCGACCCCACCACACCCCCAAAACAGACGTCACCAGTGCTGGCAATGAAGACTTTCTCATTCCAGCAGCCCCAATCCTCCTTAAGGCCTGCACCGATAAAATTCAAACTGCTCTCAACAGCCTGGCCCTGTGCGCTACCACACGGAGAACTGAAGACGGGGAGAAAGAGAGCAGAAAACAGACCAGGGCTGGGTTTGAGTGCGGGAGACGACACTCTCCTCCCCTCCTCAGGGCAGGGGGGACGGGGGAGCTCCCCGCCCCGGGGTCCTGCCGCTGAGTTGGGGTTTGACGGCACGGGGCCCTCTGCCCTGCCGCCTCCTCCCTCCCTGGCCCGGGGGAGTGGGAAGCACTCTTCCCGCTTCTTTCTCCCCCTCTTTCTCGCCCTACCCCGAGGCCTGTAGGCTCGGCCGGGGTCTCGCCCGCGCGGCCTCACACGGAGCTGGAAGGAGGGCGGGGAAGTCCCCTTCTCGCTCTCCAGAGCCCTCCCGCTTTCCTGAGGGCCTGCAAGCGGGGCTGGAGAGCTCCGGGGGGCACTCACTTGATCCTGGATCCCATGGTCTCTGGGGGGCCGCATAGACCCGGGCCAGAGAGAGAGAGAAAGGGGAGAGGGGGCCGGAGCTCGGTGGGCTGCGCTCTCTCCGCCGCTCGCCCCCTCACTCCATCCCGGCCAGCGCCGCCGTCGCCCCAGCCGAGTCACGGCGCGGCGCGAAGGCTGCCGGGAGCTGTAGTGCGGCAGGGCCGCGAGGGCGGTGGCGCGGGCGGGACCAACGGCCGGCCGGCACCCTGGAGCCCGCCGCGCGCCCCGCTGTGTTGGCGTGGCAACGCACGCCGCGCGCGCACAGTCCCGCCTTGCTCCCTCCCCGCGGCGGGCGGGTGGCGGCGCTCCCCTCAGGGCGCCTCAGGCGGGGGTCCCGCGGCGGAGCGGGAGCCCTCAGCCGCCGCTCCTCAGCCGCCGGCCGCGCTCAGGGGCTGAAAAGCGGCTAAGAGTCAATACCGAGCAGGAGCGCCAGGAAGAGGGCTGAGTGGGACGCTCATCTCCAGCGGCCAGTCGTGGAGGAGGGCTGCCTCCCTGCCCGCCACGGCGCCTTGCGTCCTGTCAGTGGGAACTGAATCGTCAGGCACGCCCTGAACAGGGCCAAAACGCGCCACAAGCGTGATCCAGAGCCCGTAGCAATCCACTGGGGACTGATATCCAGCCCAGATGAGGACCAGGACTGCCCATCCTGGAAAGCCCTGTCAAGTGGTGAGCCGTCCCCACAGGGACAGTACCCAGCGTGGCAAGAAACACACTGGAGTCCCAGGCAGAAATAAGTGTCCGATGCCTAGGGACTATGGAAGTCAAAGAAAAAAAGGCAGAGAGAGGGGCTGTGAGCTGGTACTCTTGCAGAGCTATGATAGAACATTTTGCAGTGATGGTCACAGAAACCAAAGCGACTGAAAAGGCAATAAAGGATGGGTAGAAAGAATTACAAGCCTAAGTAAGGTCATAAAGGGGGCTGGAGACTTCTTGAAAAGAAGTGAAGGAGAGATGAAATGCAGTCTGCTGAAAACAAAGCTTACGTTGACTCAAAAATTGCAGTAAGATTTTGAAACGTGCCTTATTGGAGCTGGCAAACAGGATCAAACAGGTACCCAACAATTTTATTAAACATGTTTTACAGGAAGTTTTCAGGAAGGTTTGGACAATTTCTAGTGTAATTTAACAATTTCTAACGTTTTAGAGTTGGAGATGATCTGCAGTGAGGAACAAAAAATAGGAAATTTGGCTTAAAAAGACCTCCAAACTGCAAATCACCATGGAAGCCAACTGCTTGGCTGAAGAATCTAGTCAGCTAGAAAGATGGGGGAGAGAGAGAATATCCCATTTGAGATACTTTTATATCCCATTTGCTCCCCAGAGAGGCTGGGTAGGAGAAATCATACCATCCTCATTCAAGTTATAAATACAAAATATGGTAAACATTTATGGAAAAAGTCCTGGAAGATTTATTCACAGTTGTAGTAAGTCAAAAAAATGTTTGGGTAGATGAGAAGGAGTGTTTCTAGTACCTATTTGAGTACTTGAGATGAGGTACTTCCATGACAGGCTTCCGCCCACACCCTCTGCCTCTGCCACAGGAGCCCTACGTAAGCTCAGGCCTCAGCATTCAGTCGTGGCTTGAGCTGTGGTGTAGACATACCTGTACCCAGTCATGATCCTGAATTATTGTTTGGATTTCCTGGATTGTCAGCACCCCTGCTCTGCTTGCCCAGCTCATGTCTGTGGGGCTGTGCCTGGTCACTGAGGTCATTGCCCAGCCTGCATTGTGGTCACCCTCAGCTCCTGACTAGCTGCCTTAAGAGCGCGGGTGCCCTTTGCTGCTCCCTGACATGCATTGTATAAAGGTGATCTATATCGGTGTTCCCTGTCTCATACAGAAATAGCCGTATCAATATAAAGTAGCTTTTTAACCAAAATTACTGTGTTCAGACCAGGGATATTCTTCCCCTTTAAATAAACCAGTACACTAAAAGTTATATGTATAACTGTCAAATTAAGGTAAGTTTATAGAAATATTGTCAAAATTGGTTACAAAAGCAAAAAAAACCCACAGTCAGTAATGAGGAAAAAAATAAGGAAGCTGGTAAATACCATGCTAGTGCAGTGTAAAATAACAATATGGGAAAAAAAACATTTTAAAAGTGGCTAACAGAGTTTCTTAAATTTCATCACCCTTTTTGGAACATGGATTGACATTAAACTTAAGAGGTAGAGCTAGAAACTCACAGTTTTAGTTTGCTCTGTTTAGTGTGCTTTTTAAAGATTTGGTAAACTTATTAATATGAACAGATCTAGTAAATATTTAACAGGGACAGTGTAGTATGCAAGAATAGTAGACTGGTTTACATTTGATAGTTTTTAGACTGGACATACTAAGGAATAAAATGCTAGGTGATTCAAATGAGCAATTTAAATCCTCTCACAGAGTAAATGAATGATTAGGAAATATGCATTCACCCCAACGTGGAGAAAACAAGGTATAAAAATTGGATTTCAAGAACTAAACTGAGAGGACTGGATAGCTGAGTTGGTGGATGAACTGATAGTGGCTGATAACTAACAAATGCCAGGAAAAGTGGCTGGCAAAGTTAGTGTTTGGTAATTACCTTTAAATATGCCTCACTGAAACATCTATTTTGTAGGTGACTGATTTGTAATGAGCGTATTTTCCTACCCCTAGGGGAAGAAATTGTAATAGCAACCTCATGTTGGTACCTGTTCATCAACAGTTTCTCAACCTGGATAATGTGCAGGTGCATGCTAAAACTTTTGAGCAGGAAATATTACCGTTACATAGGTTATGTGATAAGCATGAGACAATCAATCTGAAAAACAATATGTTAGTGTATTTCAAGAAGAGGATGACCCACCTCAAGGTCACAGTTAACAGAGAGGAGTTTAATAAATAAATAAATGGGAATGTGTATGGAAAATGGTAAGGTTCTGTCCTTGCTACAGAAGACACGCTAATGGGTCTGGCAAAATGAACACTGCAAATTCAGTCTGTGGAAACTCTAGTTTAAAAGACTGCCTAATAAAACAAGTGTGAGCTTGTAAATCTGGTAATGCTAGGACAGAGGAAACCAGAAAGGTGAGGAGAGAATGAGTGACCAGAATTTCTTCTAGTTAAAGGATAAAACAGACAATATGGAATTAGTATGGTACACTCTAACTTTATTTTGTATATATGAGGCAAGAAAAGTCAGGTATATTCCAGAATCGAGTGCATGGATACAGAACGTGGCTTGTACCCTCCCAATGGTGATAATAAAATAGGAGAATTCATTCAAAATTTCAACTAACTAGAGACTGAATATTTAAATACTTGTTCAAATTGTGAAAACTATACTTTCTGTGTGAAGGTGCTAAGAAACAATGGGAAAACAAAAATGTTAAACATGATGTAGATGTTCCTGTTCAAGTGCAGGAAGTTTTTCTATCTGCCTAATATTAATTTGTGTTCCAAGCTATTGAACTTTTTTTTTCCCCCCGCTTTACCTGGTGTATTTATGGAAACAAGCTGCTCATTAGGTAACCCAAATTACATTTTCTGCAGTTCTGTTGATGGTACTAATGTCTGCAGCTGGCCCAATGGTTTGGTGGTAATTGTATGACAGTTACAGGGCAGCAGAGACAGTGAAGCCCCTAAGGAAAGAGAAGGGTTTAACCGCACAAGGGTTACAGCAATGCCTGCTGGCTTGTCCATAGAGCAATGGTTTTGAATGTTTCAGAATAGATGAGCTGATTAACTGTGAATCACCCTCCCAGAAGAGATGAAGCATTAATAGCAAACAAAAGGGAAGCAGAAGGGAAACTTCAGGCAGAAGAAAATAATCCAGGAATTAAAAGATTGCTGAAAGCCTTAGGATGCTTCCAGATTGACCAGAAAGTCTTAGTTCAATACCATAGAAATAGAGGTCTTATACTGTGCACTCTAGGATGAATTTGGGTGAATGTAGCTGAACCTATATTTTAATATGTAATGCACCCACAGCAACAAATGTACATGAAAACATAGTTAACTGTTTCTTCTCAGTCAGTGACAACCTTTCTGAAGCATGCTGTAATCTGAATTAACTTGGGAAATTCTCTCTGCTACCTCTCAGCCAATGGGAATGGCAAGAAAAAAAATGCTGACTTTATAGATCAATAGTTAAGCTTCATCTAAAAGGTTATGCCTTGAAAGAGAATATACTGCTACCTGAATAATATTGATTATAATGTTCATGTATGTTGTTCCAAATTTCTCAGTGGGTGAAGATTAGGAAAATCTCTACCAATGTTTATAAACTGATAGAAAGCTTATTAAAGATATTTTTTAGATGCGAAGCACGAGTTCTTTTATCAACCTCAAGCTTGTAATTCTTGTGATTATCAAACAATATGCCTTATGAGTTATGGATCAGGTCATTGGCCCATCTTATGTGCAAACAGACTCCAGAAGTGTTCACATATGTTGCTTTAGAAAAAAGCCTGTTCTTAATGCTCCCAAACTGTGATTCATCAGGCATTGTTAGGATAGCTGGTTAGCCTTCAGAGACATTAGTTTATGCCCTGAAACAAGAGAGGTGTTTAAATCAGCATATGTACCTACTTGTATGGATGGAAATGGGTTACATCTACTTGTTTTCCATTACAAGTTAAGAAACAATAATCTGTAATTGCACAGAGTGCAACTGATCTTTGGAAAATACAGAAGAAAATATAAAAACTGACAAAAAAAAAGGGGGAAAAAAAACCCCAGTCATAACAACATAACCCATGAGTTAAATCAAAAGCATTCTGTCTCCGAAACTGGACACTGGCAGATGTTTAAGGAAGAGTATAAGAGCATGGAAGCATGTAGAATCCTCTCCCAGCCTCCAATAAATTAATGTATTTTCTCAGCCACAGGTGCTGCTTCTATGTAACAGCTTTCAGGGGATTTTTCTTCCATTAATTTGTTCAGTTGCTTTTAAATCCATGTATAATTTAGAATCCACTACCTTCTATGGCATGGAGTTTCCATAGCTTAATCACATGCCAGGTGAAAAAAAGACCTCCTTTTGTTTGTGTTGAACCTGCCACAGTAACTTCATTTGACTCTTCACCAAATATTGTTTTGGAAGTGTCAGGGAAGGGCTGTTTCTTCTTTACCTTCTTCATGTCTTCCATGATTTCATAAACCTTATGATTTTATGGTCAAAATAAGAAATGCAGATGTAACTCAAGTTTTCTTATAAAATAAAAAAGGCTCTTTCTTTCCATTTCTGCATAGCAGTGTGGCAACATTATGAGTACTTTCTATATAGTACATAAAAAGCTAAGTAAGCAGTAAAATACCTTTCCTTTTAAGTGTTTGAAGTACCATACACTGAATGACCTTTTCATTCTCCATTCACAAAGAAATAAGAAATAACTATTCTTATTTCTGATACCTGTGATTATACCAATAGCTATAACCCAGGCCCATGAAATCCTTTAATATAAAGAGCCATGCTGGAGACTCATTCCCCTAAAGAAAAGAGCCCAGGATGATTGACCTGAAATGACCTCTTCATTTTTTAGTGAAAAGAGATCTAAATATGGCAAACATTTCCTTGTGCTACTGTCTCTCAACAGACTGCATTTTCCCCCATCAGAATCTTTTATGATTAACAAAAATTGGTTATTTAAATTTTTGGGGAAACTAGCAAAATGTCTACCAGAACTATCTGTTCTTTGTCTTTAACTGTGCAGTGATTTTTCTGTCAGAAAATCTGGTTTTTTGTCTTTAGTTATTTTCATCATTTGCATCACTTGCAATAGTGATCACATTTTCTGTTTCGGGGTCTTTAAGCTAGCTTTTAAGTTGCTGACCTAAAGAATTAAAGATTCTCACGTCTGCCACCATAAAAAGTGGTGTTAGAATGACTAAAAATTAACTATTATTTTAAAAGAAACACAAAAATTCAATACATTTTTTGTTTTCTTTTTAATTTACTTTTTTTCCTCTCTTTTGTGAGAGGGAACTAATCCAAACTTCCAAACTAATATCAGAGGATGATGATTAAAAAAAAGTTCCTCTACTCTGTAGACTTCATTCTGGAGCACTGAAAAAATCCATACTCCCTCTCACATCACTCAGTACCTGTAACTAGCTCAGGTCAAAGAATTAGCAATCTGATTAGCCTGTATATCTCTTTTGAAAGCAGAGTATAGATAACAAATGGATGGTTCAAACTGAAGCCAAGCAGAGGAACTGCAGGAACCAGGAAGCGCTGAGCTCTCTGAAGAACTTTCGCTTTGTGGGAGATCACGTGGTGCTTCAGTTCATAGCTGTGGAATTATTTTGGATTCTTTGCATTGCAAAAATTACCACTTATATCTGTGAATGATCAGAACTAGACACCTTATCCTAGGGGGCTGCAGACCAGTATTCATGTGCTGATCTCTAGGTTTGTCTGCCACAGTTGCTGAAATCCGTGGATTAAGTCATATGTCCAAAAATCAGGCATGCTTATGCTTCTCAGTAAAAGTTATTGTCAGTACATTATTCTGTTGCTCAGGATATCCAATGCCAATTGAATTAAAAGTCCACTTCAGGCTCTACAATTTGTCATTCAAAGTTCTCTTCTAGAGTGGTAGAAGATATCTTTAGTAGGAGCTGGATTTTAACAACTATGAAATGTCTGAATGATGAAAATGATTGTGGATCTTATGCTTTCAGAACTAAATGAGAAAAACTCCTGTCTTTACTTTTGTTTCTCTTTGACTAAGTTCTTATCCTAAAAAGCCTGAACTTTTCTTGTTACATACATTTTTAAAAGCCTAGAGACTTAAATCTTATGTCATGGCTCTGTCAAAGTATTTCAATAAAAGAGTAGCAGCCAATTCGGCATTAAGAAGTTGATGTTTAGAAAAATATTATGGTAAAAGAGTCAGCACCCTTTGTTGGTTGTTACACACATGTTGCAGTAGGCACCATTACTGTCTCCTGTCAGCATCTTCCCCACATTCACTTTTATTCTCACCTGTTCGATCTTTGTGCCTGTATCACGTAACACAGATCTTTCCTCATTTGAGAAATTCTTTCCGTTATAAATTTCTTAAGCTGTTACCTTTACCTTCACCTCAGAGCACTCTCCAGCCAAGAACAGCAGTTTTTGTCTTAAAGACCAATATTTCTGTATCGACTTCAGCATGGCAGCTTCACATTTTCTTCATAAAGAGACAATTACCTACCGAAGTAAAATTAAATTAGAACTGTATATGGCAATGCTTATTCATAAGTGTATTTTTAAATTGAAGACATTTTCTGTATCAATACTTTATCTGACATTTTCAAAGTTTACACTCAGTTTTTAAGCTTTCTATAGGTTGTCAAGTTCTTTTCTTACAATTATTATACTATATCTGAAAATGTTTCTTACACTCCATTTTAGCAGAAATGCATCCTTATTTTGAGAGATGCACATTTTTCTTACCTAGTTTACATGTCTCCAAGTAGCAATGTCCATCATTATTCAACTAAGACTGCTGGAAAAGAACAGGGTTTTATGAAGAAGTGACTACCATCAATATCCAAAACCATAAATATGAATATTGGTAATGCTAACGACTGCTTCTACATGTCCTTGGAAACAATCTGCAACTAGCTTTAAAAGAATCATAGTTTGGTACCATGTTTTTTCCGTAAATCATATGTGATTTTCAGGTGTCAAAATCTTCCATATGCCATATTCTTCACAGGTCAACTTTGATTTGCTGAAGATGATTCCAGTCTTCTAAGTTTAAAGTCAGAAGCGCTCTCTAGAGCTTTCTATATGAATTGCAAAACTGAGTGACTAAAACACCCACACATCAAGCTGAACCATGAATATACATGTATGTATGTTACTAGAGATACCAGAAGATGAACTAAAGAAAAAAGTTAGAGAAGGTGAGGAAAGCTACCATGAATAACAATAATTTTATTAAGTATTATACAAAAAGCACGATTCTGTGGATTAAATAAATAATACAAATAAACCCAGAATTTCCAGTAGAGGAAAGGCCTGGGGACAGCTCTGCATTGGCCTTCTGCAGGTTGCGCCTCGTGCCTGTTGCGTGGGCAGCTTTGCTCCCATTGGTCGGGCAACAGCAGGGGAGCCAATGAGTGCAGGACTCCAGGCTCAGCCATGCTGCCATTGGCTGTCCAGTACCACCCTGTTTCTGCCGCTAGCAGAGCTGCACAGTGGGTGTGAGAACGATGTCCTCTGGGTGTAGAAACACTTTTGAAGTCGCTCGTTCACAAAGACTAACGAGTATTAGTTAATAAATGCCCATATCAAATATGCACTTCTACGAAGATAACACTTAATACTGTGTCAAACAGTAGAAACAATGAAATCTTCTGAAAAGCACTAAATGCCTGTCTTTTCCAAGGGACATCTGAGGGTCTGCAGCATTGGTCCTGACTCTTTTTTAATACAGTTCCAACTAGATGAAATTGGCTTTGCAGTGTTTATCCTCCTCTTCCTGCAGTCTACCAGACTTAACAGAACTCCTGTATTTTTGTTACCTGATAATGTCTCATACATATTTCAATCTCCAAATTTTCACCCAAGCAGCTTTAAAATAACAGTAGGTAATAACAGTAGGTTACCTACTTAGTGGTTTGCTTTACTCTGTGGCTTATATGTCCCTCCTTGCATCTAGCAAAAAACCTCTTGCTATGGCTTCTCAGAATGGCACTGCCTTCATAGTGAAAACACACTGCCTAGCTGGTTCTTGCTCTGAAGCTGTTGAAGACACTATTTCATCTGCCAATAATAAAGAAGCAACTGACCTAAGTTACTCTTCTCTATTCACCTTGCTGTGATGGCAGAGTGCTGACTGTACCGTTATTGCTCTATAAAGCGAAGTCAGATTTATGAGGCAAAATCTATGATGGTGTGATTCCAGCTAGACAAAAAAAAAGCCCAGTATGAAAATAGTTATTCATATCTGAGATAGCCTTTGTCACAGAAAAGATAACCCTCCTGTGCTGAAAGGAATAAGATCACTGATGTAAATCAGAGTGCTACATTCAAGTCCCTCTAAGTTACTAATGAGCCTGGAAGAACAAGGATACTTAGGAGAAATCCAGAACAGCAAGACGTAAGTTGTTGGAGCAGAGGGAAGTACTTACTTCATGTGATACTAAACTCTTGTACAGTAGACTGCCCAGCTTAAGCTGGTGAACTCAGATAGCATGAAAGAAAGAGAAGGTAAAAGAAAGAGATAAAAAAAGAAGGAAGGAAGGAAGGAGTGAACGAATGAATGAATGAGCAAACGAACAAGGAATTTATAAAATACAGTGTTTCTAACTTGGTAATGTTTATTATTTAAAAAAAGATTTTATTTTGTTGCACTCGTTCTAGAAATAAAAATAATAAAATCTTGGTATGAAGTATTGGTGTAAGCTCTATGATTTTCCTTGGTTTTTCCTGTCTCACAGAGTTGATGGGATCCTAATTTTTTTCAGGTTTGTCCATCTTGAGTTTTCAGTAGCAATTACCACAACTTTTTTATATAAAAATAAAACATGTTTTGAGCCAGGCTTCAAATATAATCGCTACAATCACCATAAACCAAAAGACCACTAGCAGTGTCAGCTTCGCTGCCCTTCTAAGGGGGAATCTGTTTATCCTTTCTGCCATAGTATGGGGTAACATGATAACTATTGATGGCCCATTACTTATTCAGATGTCATCAGACAACATGTTGTCATAAGCTATTATTTTTAAATTGTTATTAAGAAAACATCAAATAGTACTTCTGTGATGTAAGCTGGTTGTTTTAACAGTGGGAAATTATGTGTTTATATCAAAGTTGAACTACATAATGTTAAAATCAAGATTTAGTTCATATTGCTATGTGGAAAGTTGATCAGATATTCAAATTACTACAATCTTCAACAACATAACAGTGATTAAATAGTAGGGGCCTGAGTCTTATGTAATTTATACTCATTTTATATTAGTGTAATTCCATATGATTGCTGAAGCATGACATTCTAACTTGCCTTTCTGGCAACAGCTAGTGCTAGACAGCCAGTAGCTGTTCTGAACTTGCATATATAAAATGGAGTTGATGGCCCACAAATTTCTTTTACTGATTTTCCTGCATTGATGTTCAGAAGTCATCAGTAATGTTACCCCTGATTGACACAAGGGTAAGTAAGTTCCAGATCTGTCCATTCTTGTTTGTACTCCCCTTTTGCCTGAGAAGTTCAAATAAGATGTGCCTCACGTCCAATACCTGGTTGGGGAAGAAGCCTACTCATTTTATTAAGAATTCAGGGGTTCCTGGCTAACTTGGGGATTGTCTGCTTATTGTCATTGACTAGCGTCTGTTGTTTACTTAATTTTTTAAAACATGTAGCATAACGTGTAGTTCTTGACAGACTGCAGGTTCACAATACAGGAGAGCTTTCTTCCCAAACTGTAGGTATTATTTAAGAAAAATAAGAGTGCTAGTTTATTTCTAGATGTTACTTTGATTAGTTCTCTGATGCTAATGATTCCATTCCATATTGGGGAAGAAAACACAAACACAAACCAAAGTGCACTTCTCTAAACATTGTCACTCGTTTTATACTTCATAAAAAGTCAATTTTATTTATGTAATTACTGCAACTATACAACATCAAGATGTAATGAGGTAATACCATGAGCTAGGAAATACCAACCTCTTCCATATTCAGTGGAGGAACTTTAAATAGTAAACTGCAGCAGACAGTATTGCAAGCCAACAAATATGTTCTCTTTCTCTAAAATGGGGATAACGTCCTGCTGGAAATGCTCTTTTGAATCTAGTTCTGACTCTTTTGTGGTATTATTTAAAATTATATGGTGGGGATATCAGTATGCTCCTATACTTCTGCCTCTAAATGGAGCCATCATTAATTGATTTGATTTGTTCTAGTCTTACAGTTAATGAAGACTAGGTGTCATTTCACCAGTGTTAGAGTAATGCTCTTGGTCCTTGTTATTAATTCCCCTGTAAGTACATGCCTTTTTCTAGACTTTCCAGTTAGTTCTGCTAGGATGTTAAAAAAATGTTTTGATACATATGTTAGTTGTTTTAATCTTAGAGCTATAAAGAAATAAGTCAAGAAAAGCCTCTCAAGTAATACACAGGAGTTAGTTTATAAAGTAAGTAAAGTTGAACCGCTAAGTAATAGTGACCACAATATAATTAACTTCAACATCCTCAGGGGAGAGATTGTACAAAAAATGAGGAAGCTAGTTAAAAAGACCCTAAAGTCAAAAGTGAGGAAATTAAAATGCTTAGACTCAGCATGGAGGCTACTTGAGCAACCATAATAGTGTAACAGAAGGCATGCATAATCCTAAACAAAAAAGGAAGCTGACAAGCAAAAATGAGCGATAGGGCTACAGAAAGGTTCAAGAAGTTAGTATAGTCAAACATGTATTTTTCTGAAGGTAGAATTTTAACTTGTGAAGTCAATAGGGATAAAATACAGTGGCTAAGATACACAGTGGAGATTAGAAGGATGACAGAGGATTTGAGGAGCAGATAGCCTGACATGAAAACAAGATTTTCTCAAGTATTAAGAAGCAGCAAGCCTGCAAGAGATTTTGTAAGTCCAGTGGGCTATTTGGTAGAAAAGTAAGAAAGCTAATGAGAATACAGAGACACTGAAGTGAAGGTAAATGACTTTTTTGCATTAGCATTTCCACATAGAATTTTGGGAAAATAGATATACCAAATTTCCTCCTGTTAGGTAATATAGAGGAGGTTTTGTCGAACACAGGAATTAAAAGATGTGCTGGAACAAATTCACAAATTAAACAAAACCAGGCTCCTGGGACTGGAAAGTAAATCAATAAATTCTAAGGGGATTTAAGAAAGAAATTTTTGTACTACCAACAAGAGTATACAATCTGATTGAAATCAGTATGTATACTAAAGTAGAGAGTACTTAATCCTCTAAAAGGTATGAAGGGTAGTTCTGGAAATGTCAACACAAAGATCCACACATGTCAGAAATAAGAAACAGTTAAAATAAATTGCACATCACTTACATTAGGATGATATGATTAGAATTAAGAAACCTGTCCTTCTGAAAGAACGTGCTTCTCCAGCCCCCCAGAATAGTGGCTTCCAACATATCTACAAAGCTATTTGAATGTTTTAAATTTACAGTTTACTCTGTTTCCAACTAAAAACTGTCTCACAGTAAGCAAGTAGTAGAATAAAAAATAAATTATATGAACAAGGAGTTATATACCACAAGAAATTCAGTACGGAAATTCAGGTAAAAAATCTGAGCATATGTCCAAGAAAAGAATACCTTCCTTGAGTTTGCAGTAGTCAGCCAAACTGTATTAAATTTAAAGTTAGCCACAAACATTACATTAAATACGATGATTTTTTAAATGTACAGTTTCTTCTCTAATATTGGACTCAGTTCTCACCCAGTCTAAATGAAGATGCAATGAGTATATTCTCACAAATATTCCAGAGACACAATTAATCAAGCTATTAAACACATAATTCCAGTTGAGAGATATGTAAGGTTTAGATTCATTCACAGAGAAAACTTATGCAAGTAGATATGGTAGAGCTATGTAATCTAATACAGAAACAAATACTACAAATCAGCTGCTTCTCTTCCTAATGCAAAAGCAATGGGTTGCTCAGTCCAAATGGAAGCAAGTAATTGAGAATTGTTTCCAGTTCTTTTTCAGTACAGCTTATAAATAGCCCATGAATTCTCTGCCACAGATATCATGAGCTCCAAAAGTTTATAAAAACCTAAAAAATAACTAGACATTTATATTCATAATTAGAATATATCTGATTATATTACCTGGCATGAACAATTTAAGGGATGCATACACTAGCAGTGTACAGGATTAATCTCACCTGACTTTAGGTGTGCAGTAGTAGAGAGCTGGAGCAGTCTAGGCTAGTTGACTAGATTTTCTGTTATTAGTAAAAAGAAACCAACAACTCTACATGGCTGGTGATCTTGCCCTAAAATGTGTGGGATTAGTCCCTCTCTGAAAGTGCCTTTTTCTCTCCATTGGATTGAGAGCTTAGAGGACTCGGTTTAGTTTTAGGATACTAACTACTACACATGTGAGGAGAAATGAGCCACGTCCCAACTACCTGGAGTTAAGAAGCGTTTTCTCTGGAGAACATTCTGGGGATTCTGATAGGAATCATCATTTCTGGGGACAGGACACTGGATTAGATGGACTACTGATACAGTGTGGCATTTTCTGTTTTCCTGTCTTGCTACAGAAGACACTGTTTTTCACAGTTAAGAAGATTCCAGTTTAGACATTAGTCAAACGTTGCCCTTCTAGAGTGAAATGTTTTACAGAATCAGCAAAGTAACTGGCAAAATTATGTGGTTTGTAAAGTGAACCTTCAAGAGACTGACGTTTTTGCATGATCTTGGTGATCTACAAGATAAACAAAAACTGTTGAAAAGAAACCTAAGGATGGTATAAGGTGACCAGTAAAGACAAGAATTTTCCCACCTTTGTGTTCCATATTACGTATTTCATGATAGTCTATAAAGCTCCTAAAGGACTTTAGGATCTTTGGATTTAATCTGAGAGGAGGACTTGCTGTTTTACAGTGTTGAAACTTCTTGACATTGCTAGTTTAAATTTTAGTTCTTTGTGCAAAGTGAAATCAGATTGAATATTTACCTCTGCTAAATGAAATTTTAATAAGTTATGAATCATGTTAAAAAGTGGAAAATGGAAAAACCAGTAGCAAATCAAGTAGTTTATTGAAATAAAACATACCAAATTCTGAAAAACATTTGGTCAAAGGGAACCTGCAGTGTTTCTTGGGAAAGCACATGTTGCTCAAGTTTGCATAATTAATGTTCCATAACTGAGAGGTCCTGGTATTCAAATTAATTCTCTTCCTTTGCCAAGATTATAATCTGTTACATTGTTATGCTCAAAATTACATTCTGATACAGTTGAATGTGTCCATTTCTAAAGAATCTCTTCTGGTTTACTTCCTTTGCTACCTTCTGTCAGAGTTTAAGTAATAGTTATTGTGCTGCTATATTAAATCACTGGTTAGCCATCAAATTGGTTTGCATGCATACATGCATAAAAACAAGGAATTGTGTCCATCTGTGGGAGGGGGGGTTATATATCTATAATTGTTTTACGTACTTACATACAAACGACCACTATAATAGCTGAATACCTAAGAGTTAGTCTGATCTATATACAGCATAGACTTCTCTGTTAAAGCTGAGAACTACTATTCCAATTTCATCCTCCTTTACATTTCATCATTAAGAATTGTTGACTGAATTCTAGGTTTTGACATCTTGTCCTTCTTGATTTCCCTGACCCTGTCCTTTCATGGTTGTTCCATTGCATCTCTAATAATTTCTTCACTTATCCTTCATCCTGACATCACATCTCCAACTTTCTGAAGGTATTTAGCGGAGCTATATTTTTGCTGCCTTCTCCCCCTTCCAACCAAATCTTATTTTGGTGTAATCTCATTGTCAAATACAGATTCAGCTATCATCCCTATGTTGCCAACTGTCAGATCCACTTATTTATTCCAAACCTGTCTCCTCCTATTCAAACTCAAATCTCACCTTGTCTTCTTGAAACATCTTCATAGATACCTAACCATCAACAGTTGTTCAGAATGGGGCTAAAGAGAATTCCTTCAATCTCTCCTCTTCTGCAGGCTGTCCACACTCTTTTTGTAATCACTATGTACATACTGCATGTCATTCAGGTTCATAACCACGTATGATCAGTGCTTCTGTTTTGAAAATATATTTTGCTTGAACAAAGTCCAAAACACTTTACATTAAAAAAAAAAAAGAAAGAAAGAAAAAAACCCCAAAGGGTACTTAAAATACCGAGCAAGCAGAAAGTGATACATTGAGAAGCCAGAATACTGAAGTATTCTAGCTACAGAAAAGGTAAAGCACAAGTAAAGAAAAAGCAACCTTCTTCTACATTGACCCCCTGGTGTGCTTTAACTGTGACCTCAAGGAGCGATATCTAGATAGGAGAGGGACTTCAGTTTCCGAGGCCCATTCAATCGTGAGCTCCTCTGCGAAGTCTCCCAACATGGGGTCCAATTAGTGCCACTTGTATTGGTGAATTTTTTTTAGAGACCTGAAAGCAACTGGAATAAGATTCTGAGATTAACTTTACACAGGCCACTATACAGCTCCAGAGCCCTATATCATTTTCATTCAAGGTAGACTTTGACTGAAGTCAGTAGGAGTTTTTGACTAATGAAGGATCAGGTCCATCCTTTTGTTAATTTTTTATCATTACCTGGTTCCTATACTGCTAGCCACTTTTCAGTCTGTATTTTTATTACCTTTTCTATAAATTAGGAATAGTAATATTTACTACTTCTGTTAAGTGCTTATAGTTATATCAGTAAAAAACAGGTAATATTTAATTTCTAGAATTACCCACCTGCCACTGAACTAGCAAAGCCCATATAAATCATTCCAAATGAGTGCCTTGAGGAATGTTGAGTCCCAAGTTAAGCACTATAAATGCTGGAAACATGCAGAACTGAAACTAAATATAAGGTCCATCAGCTAGATTTTTTTATTAAAAAAAAAAAGAAGGTTAATTATTAGCAGAAATCAAATCACACTTGCATGAGAAAAACAGAGGGGAAAAAACTTGCTTAGTCGTCATCCAACCCTGAATTCAGGCTGTGAAACCTTGTTGTCCCATGATCATTTTCTTTTGGTATGACCCAGATATGAACTATACACAGAGAAAGAGAAAGAAAGAAGAAAACTGGGCTGAAATTAGCCTCCTGCTCAGAGGGCACTGGGTTATCTTGCCTGTTTCTTATTCATAGATAATAAAAAAGTAAACTAAAAAATATGTGTAATTCTCTGATGTGCTTGAGCTAGGACATATTAACTGTTAAACTATCACTATATCATTTGGACTGACCGCTGTTTAAAATACAGTAGAAAGCATTAGCATTGTAAAATGTTGATTGGTTATATTATGATTCTAAGAGCAAGGCAGACATCCTTTGTGCTGATCAACATTTTAAGCTGAATTATATTGTTTAGTAAATGGTTAAGACAAAGGACAGTAAGATTTGTAAATAAGTAAAATGATTGATATAACACAGGGGGGAAAACATAAAAATACAAAACATTATCTTCAGTTTAGAAACTGATAACGCTGTTCAAGAAAATAATGACGTAGTTCAGTCTAACTAAACCTAACTAAGGACCACAGAATTGGGTCCACTGCTTGTATTTTATATCTGCGCTTAGCTGCTGTCTCATATCAGATGAAAAGGTAGCGCTCAAAACTATTTTAAGAAAAATTGCTCCTTGCCATGTAAATTCATGCTACCAATGATTACTCACAAATACTCTATTGGGGAAACTGAAATAATTAAGTAAACAATTCAAAAGCTGAAGTAGAAAGTATTGATTGCTCTAGCTCTGCTCACCAGGCTGCTCGGATACAGGACTCCTTGCCAGTGTAACAACATATTTGGAAATAACTGGAGTACCCATTCCGTCCCTTGTAATAAGCTAGTAAGGTCAGAAGTGGTAAATGGTGGAAAGACAATGAGTATATGAACAGCTTCTATTACTAATCCAAGCATTGTCCCTACCCTGTGGGTATAGCAGAGGACTATGATCAGTATCTTGTACTAGTGCAAAACATTATTTAACAGATATTACTTAACATATATTATTTAACACAATACCAGCTTCATTGATCTGCTATGAAACTAGTACTTCCAATAACTTTTAAAACCAAGTGCTTCGTATCTCTGAATTTCTGGGTTTTATTTCCCTTTCCCTCCTTTTTCTAATCTCTGACCTGCTGGTTGCTGAATAAAACAAATAGGCTTTCACTGTTCCTGGCACGGTGTTTACAGGAGTTACTGTATACCTGTGGCATTTGCCTCTTCGCTTCATCAAACTGCAATATATAGATACATTTGGTCCTGAAAATGGTGTACAATTTCCTCTTTCTCCCTCGCTTTCCCCTAATAGCAGGGAGGCACTAGAGGGTTGCACAGGGATGTGTGTTACAGGCTGCCTGCAGGACCCTAGCGGACTAGGCTGTATTTAATGAGCGCGTCTTCACTGACAGATTCATTATTTGTGTTCGGTAGCTTCAAGTCAAAACTGATTAGTTACACTTACTGCAGCAAAGATTTAATGATTTTATTGTTTATCTTCAATTTATTTTGATTAACATCTCCGTTCTTTTCATTGCAAGTGCAATTAGGTGTAATATAACAGCGACTACTTTAATTTTGCTGAAATTAAGATGAATAAGTGACGGATTATGGCACTTTGTTTAACAAATAAATCATAGTTAAGAGGACTGTATTAGTAATAAATGAAAAAACAGACAATCTAATTAAAATGCATGGAGCTGACAGTTCAAGTTTCCAGAAATGTAATGAATTTTCATTTTAGAAATCAACTAGATTTAGGTGTAGTACTTATTTATTGACAAAAAGATGACAGAAAGGCACATTATTTTGTAAATCATCTTAATTTCTTGTATTATGTTGTTAGAGGGAAGTACAAGCAACAAAATAAAGATGCACGTTTAAATTTTTTTAGGAGCTACGATTATTTTGTCAGGAAACACTGCAATTAAGGTATGGCTAAAAAAGAGACTGAGGGACTGAAATGCAGAAAAAACTCATTAGTTCAATTCTCACATGTTCAGACTTCAGCATTTTCTGCAACAGATGAATATTCTCCAAGTCCCAGCCACAATTTTCCTTCAAGTTCATAAGATTCCATTCACTGCCACACAGCAAAAGCCTCAAGACATGTAAGATGGAAGAAAGAACTATCATGAAGAAAACTGAACTCAACAAACAGTGAGCAAATCAAGATTGCTCTGTACAAGCATCCCCAAATCATGGGGCAAGTAGCAGGGCAGCAATCCTGGAGCCAGCTTACTGTGGGGGTCGTATGGGCTTAACTTCTGATTGAGGGAAACCAAGAGGAAAACGAACCCTTCAGAATCAGAAACTTTATCCCTCTGATGTTTAAAAGACCTTGTATTTGACAGGACAGCTTTGAAGATAAAGACCGAAGCACTCTCCAGCTACAGGCTGTTCAACACCCCACACTGCTATCTGCAATGCACTTCACTTCAGTTTCGCAGAGTTCAGTCATATTAGAAAGGAGATAGGGGAGACATTTTTTAGTATATTGTGCTATATTTTTTATGCTGCTGTATCTTGCCCAAGCTCTCTTTACAGAGCCTGGAAGAGCTCAGCTCCGTTCTACACATCTCCATCATCATCCCTTCCTACCACACTGTCAGACTGGCCAGTTGCTCTCAGATGGCCAACATGGAAATTCATTAGTAAAAATGTACACTGACATCATTGAGTACACAGACGAGATATCTCTAAACTAAGAGGTTGGCACTAAAGACGAGAGAGGACGAGGAGGGGCTTCTCCCTTTTTCTTCATGTGCAATATTAATTTTTTTTGTCCCTAGGAGGATTTTATTCCAGTGATTAAGGTTAGAGAGGACTAAGAGAGAGCAATATATGCTCTGTTAAGACCTTATTTTGACTTTTTTCCCCCCTTTGTATTAGGGATTGGAGGGGGGCAAGGAGAGAAGAGAGGAAGAAACAGAGAATGCAATTCCGAAGATCACAAAACCTGCAAGAGAGTACTTTGGTTTTCCTAAACTTTTAAGCGCTCTTCTTATATTCCTGTTTCTCTCTTTAACTGTTTTAAAACATTTTTCCGATATTCAGATGAAAGCTATTGTTGAAGGAAGTATTTATTATGATTTAGTAGCAATTTTTTGTTTCTTTTTCTACCTAAGTTAGGACTTCATCACTATACACTCCTTGAAATACAAGAATTTCAGTGGCAATGCAAATTTGTTCCAGCTAAGGATCTGCCTCATTGCTTTAAAAGGGACTTAAAATTTGTATTTTAACAAATGTCTGCAAAAAGATATAACTGAAAAATAATTTCTGTCCTATGGGTGTAGTGGAAAAAAAATACTGAAGCCAGTTTTACTAGTGTAAAATAAATAAAGGGAAGGAGGAGCTGGAGTGAGGATCTTCTAAGGCCTACTTTCTTTGTCCTTGATTATATTGATCAGGTCTACTAATTACATTAAAACAGGTAGCTCTTCCTAAGTGTATAAAATCAAATAAATAAATAAATCTGGGTACTTTTAACAAGGTAGTATCCGAACTTATTTATAAATGTTTCTGTGTGTCACAATCCCTCTTCTAATGTTAGTTTTCAATATTTAATAAATAAATAGATCATAGGTAAAGACAGAGCAAGAGGGAGATAGAGAAGAAATGATGCTAATGACCAAATCAACCTGTAAAAAGCAGCCCTGCTCTGACTGGAGCCCCAGTCATCAGCTGAGTGTCATGTAGGAGAGCCAGAAGAGCTGGGGGAGGTTGTGGAGGGGTTGGCGAGCTGGAGACTGGCAGCATCATTGGTTTGAACGGGCCGTGATTGATTTGTCACCAGAGGCCCATTTGACTGGGCGAAAAGCCCTTCTGATCTCAATCTCTCTCTGCCTCCTTACCTCTGCTGTCCCTTCTTCCTTCTCTGCATTTTGACGCTGGCACAGCAGCTGGGCAAGGGGGCTCAAGTTGAGGCTGACACAGAGCAGAAGGGTTGAAGGTCACTGCTGCTGAAACTCTATAACGACTGACAAGGGAGATCCAGCTCATCATACTTTCCACTTTCTATCTTGCCTTTAGAACTCCAGAGGTTTACAAAGCCCCAAATACACATCCACACAAATACACCAACACACCATTCCCCAAACAGAGACACACAACCAAAGCCTCTCTCTGCTTCTCTCTTTTCCTCTCTCTCTGTCTCTCTCTCGCACACACTCACGCGCACACACACACACACTCTCTCTCTCTCTCTCTCCCTCTCCCCACCCCTTCCACCTTCCTGTTATCTGTGGCTGGGAGAAACCTCTAGATCTACAAATATTAATTACAAAGGACAACGAAAGGTAAGAAGGCGTCAATTATCCAAAGGTGTCGTGATGTTATTTCAAGTCAATTGCAAATGTGTGAGGGGGAAGATTTCGCCCCAGTGATTCCTGTCTGCTTGGCTGATGGGGACCGGAGCCGATTCCCTCCCAGAACTGCTGCAGCTATGCCTTAAACCACACACTTTCCAGCAGGAGCCATCAGCATGGGCCTTTCTGAATTCTCTCTTTATTTCATTCATTAAGGGCATTAGGCAAGTTGGAATTTGTATGAAAAGGATCCTATGGGAATACTGTCTCCAGGGTAGGTATTTTCATGACTTTCCACATCCTGGGGCTCTCTCTGTATCTCTTCTCTTTCTCTCTCGCTTCTGTTAGATGGAGCTTTAAAGGAGGCTGCCCTCATCTTCCAACTAATCTGGGGAAAGGAAATATTCTGAGCTGCATATATTGAGTGAAAAAATATTTTATTTATTTTATAAAGTGGCAGTTACTAAGAAATTGTGACACCTTTCCTGCTTAATTTTTTTAATGGGCTTTGTTATTATCATTATTATTCCTAGCTGTTTTCAGATTTTTCTCACACAAGAGTTTTTAATGACAATTGCCTTCGTTATCCAAAAAGAAAGAGATAGCAGACTGGACAACAGCAAAATAATATTAATCAAACAAAGGCAGACTTTAAATTAAACGGGCTGTTGTGTTCCCATAAAAGCAGGACAATCTCAATCCTCTAGCTCATTTCACTTGGCAAAAGAACATGGCATCAGTGTTTTAACTTTAAAATAGTTTAATGAACACGAATGGAGAAATAATTTTTCTGTGTATTTAGCAGTCTATAAAGAAGAGAGAATGCTTTAACTTTGATCGCCACAATTAGTTCCCTGGGTATCTAGAGGGGAACAGGGCAGCCCTGGGAGCCTCAGTTCTTTAGATACAAAAGCATTTAGATCGCTTTAGAGCAGTTAATCCTGAGACTGGCTAGGGTCCCTTTTGTTTTCTAACTCCATTGTGGGTTTTGTTCAGTTTTTTCTATTCGCATGATTGACTGCCCAATGGATGCTAATTATCCAAATGTCGCTTCTGTCCTTTGAGTGACTTTCTATGTATTATGGGCAACTGTCATGCATTCTGTCATTCTATATCATATTACATGTATTATCATATGAAAATGGTACTCTGCATAAAGGAAGGTGTCTGAACCAGCAGATGCTGCAGATATTTAGAGGACTTGCCTAATTTGAATGGATTTTCTATAGAAAAATTGGTCAGAAAGCATATAGGGGAGGGGAGAGTCAGAAATTGAAAGTTTATCAGGTAATTATTTTTGTCCTTTTGCTGTTTACATGATAATGTACAAGGCATTAACTGTCTCTGCTTCTGAAATCTGCAGCCACCTTCCTCCTCCCGAACCAGGCAACCCGTCTGTATTTATTAGAGTATGACAGCTTAAGCTAATTAAACTGATATCTGTCTAAAATAATAAGCCCAGAAAGTTAGAATAAACATTATGATTATAAGCAGAAAAGGCAGCTATACAAATGTAGCATCAATGTTATATTTTAATGACAATCTGAAATTCCTGTATGAAAAACATTGGATGTGGAATTACAAACAATAATAAAGTTCTGCAAAGACATTTTTCACTGTAAATATTTTTTACTTAGATCTTTATCTCTTTACATGATATTAATAAGGCTGAGGGCTAACACAGCTGTGAACTTGCATATTTTTTCTTTTATACATATCTGAACATATATTTAAAAGGATATCAAGGGAAAGGTTTTTACTGCAATTTTTCCACTAAAATAAACTTAACACACCTCAGTGTAATGTGCATGCCAACACTTAACAGGAATGCAAGATTTATAACGATAGGGCTTTTTAGATTTGCACTCTGGGGTCCATTGAATCCATAGGCACATCCAGAGTTTCCTATCCTGAAATGTTAGGATAGTGTTTTATATTTGCCATTGATATGAAATACTGTGGATATATAATGCTGAAATTCATGATCTTGAGCTTCATCAAATATATGTGCGAGAAGTTTCCATTAATGGTAAAGCTAAATCATGGGAAATAGGTACTTTATGAAACAACAAAAAGATACCATAGGAAGACTTGCTCTGCTGCATCAAGGTGCTTTGAAATTTTACAATGATCACATATACATGATCAAGCTGTGCTTGTTAGGGTACGAGGGGCTCAAAACGGTCAATGATTATTGATCAGACTGTTAAGTATTTGTTCACGATTCTTTATATCCCAAAAGATTCAGGGAAATGAACAGAGAAAAATTGCATCAGAGTCCACCTTTGTTTGAGATTGATGTATCAAAATAGAGTATTCATTTGCCAAATCTATTGGAAAAAATGTGTAGTAAATTATGACATAAGGACTCCAAGTACAGAGATTAATATTTCCTTTTTTTTAAATTATCGTTGTGAAATTGTAAGTGCTAATTAAAAAATGTAAAGACAGTCTTTGTAGAACATGAATAGTGAATTATTGATAAGAGCAGATTTACGCAGCAAAAACTGAGATACAATCATAGCTTATCAGTTGACCTTTACATTTTAGCTTACATTTCGCTCATGCCAAAATTTTTTTAACTGAAGTTGCAATAACAGTGATGTAAGAGAATCCATGAGGTGAAAATGGAAATTTCTGTTACTCTTACAAAATAGAAAATCTTACTGAGGTGCAGTTACTATCTTTTGGTAATTGAATAAATATTACTCCTCATGGGTAGTTCCAATTAAATGTTGGGGTTTTTTAATTATAATATCATTTGGCAAAAGTCCCAAAATATTTGAATAATAATTCTTTCTTGTTTCTTGAGATTTCTACAGTGTCTATTTCTACAAGTCCATCATATATATTATTTATTATTTTAAAATTATCTATAAAGTTTGTTCCATATTTCAAAATATTACACATGTTGAAAGAGTGTGCTAATGTATAATTCTTGCAAAATCACGAGGCATACTTTATTTGATTTCATTATGCTGTACATTACATAAATTCACAAGATCTTTCCTGAACACAGAAATCTCTTAAGATAAACTTACTACACATTAAAGAAAACTACTGAACACAAAGAATTATTTCTGCAGATATTTGCCTCTAAGAAATGATAACATATGTCTGTCTCTGAATCTACAAATAGATAGATGGATACACACACATATGTTCATTCACACACACACATAGCCTCATACAGTCATATATCTTATACATATTTATATAAACAAATTTACATACTGCATCTTTTGTAAATCTTAAAACCAGTAATACGTATTTTGTGTCTCATTTTCAGATGTTAATTTCCTTAAAATTACTTAATATTTTTCCAAATGAGAATTACATTGAAAATAATCAGCCATACTTACATAAAAAGTTTGCAAAGTATAAAATTGGCAAAATGTCACTGATTGGTTGGAAATGCCCTTTCACCTTATTGTGTCTGACCTGCCACTTAATTAATCTGTTCTTGTCTGAGAGCGGACAGTGTTAAAGATAGGCAGCACAGTGAGCAAAGTCTACAGCACTTTGAGAGTTGAAAATATAGTCAGCTTTTTTTATAAAATAATTTTACTTAACTAGATTTATAAGATTTCCTCATTACTATTTCAATTTGTATCTTATCTGATTTCTTCTTATTGCAAATATTTACCTATAAGATTCCCTGCATCTACTTCTCCGTTTCTAGCTTTATCTATTCTAATTACCTAGGTTAGTACTGTAAAGTTTGC
This sequence comes from Gymnogyps californianus, assembly GCF_018139145.2. Lineage (NCBI taxonomy): Eukaryota > Metazoa > Chordata > Aves > Accipitriformes > Cathartidae > Gymnogyps > Gymnogyps californianus. The sequence goes on from NC_059488.1 coordinate 11,349,829, forward strand.
ATCTGGTTTCCATACCTGCTTTCTGTGTTTTGAAATCATTTTTCAGAGACGTGCGGTGGGCATTCAGGTAGTCCAGATAAGGGTTTATAGTGACAAAATATTGACTGGATTTGGTATTCACTTATGAAGGATGACGTTAGTGCCACAAAAATCCCTGTGATGTACAGGGAATAGTTAATTAATTAAAGGACCTGCTAATTGCTACTTGAGGTACTGTGCAGAGATGATGAAGAGTGCTTGGTACAAGGTTAGGTTCTCAGTTTTGAGTGAACATTTTCATTTAAAAGATTTCTTTAAAGTACATCCTAATTTTTTTAATGTTTTTTCAGGTTACTGTATCTAGTTCAGACTCAAGTGTTCAATTGAGCTTCAATTAATTATAATATATAGTCAGGGTTCTTTAGCTGGGATAGATTGATGGAGAAGCTTTGTTTCATTTGGTGCAGGTGGCACTGTTTAATAAGCACAGGAGAGAGTGAATAATGTAGTGTTTGCAAAGAGAAATAAATGCAAAATAGAGAGGTGCAATTAGATCAGCTCAGAGAAATAAAGGATAAATATTAAATGGTCAGGTATCTTGCAAATATCAAATAAAATAGTAATAAGTATCTCATTGAAAACTGCCATTTTAATTTATGAATATCTAAAAGCACTGCTTTAAAATAAATTTAGTGAGCAAGTATTCTGCCTTCATTAGGCAGGCACATTTCAATATCTGGAAAACACCAGACTTCTAATTTTCAAACTCTCCATATTATTTTTCTTATACTGAAGTATAAACAGGACTCTAAATTTAAAATATAAACACAAGGACTTTAAAAATGAATTTCTAAACTGTATTATAAAATACCTTAACCTTTGGCATTTTTTTCTTTAATTGGAGCTATGTTATCTTGGAGAAAAATTACCCCATGGAAAATTAATCTGTGAAAACTTGTAAATCATTATCAATAATTTACTAGCAAATAAGGGGCTGTATGCTTCTCATGCATGCACTAAAGATAAAATAAAGTTGCAGAAGATTACTGAAAAGAGCAACAGAATTGTAGATAAAAAAGTAAAGCCCTTGAGAATGAAAACCTTCTTCTAATTACACACACAAAAAAAATAAAAACAAGTATATACTCCTGAAAATAACAAATAAGAAAAAAAGGAGAAATGTTATTTGACTTAAAAAAAAAAAAAAAGAAGTATCTGGTAGCTAAGAGGATAGTCCTGTAAGCTACTTAACAAAAGAATGTGAATGTATTAGGCATTTCAGCAACACTTCTGCATCTAAAAATTTCAGCTGTAGACAGATTTTCCACAGACGATTCCCCCCTACTGCTAACCTCTTAAATATACCTATAAAATACAAAATGTTCCCAATCACCTCCAATAAAGGAAGCTTCCTTACATTAAATGCATCTAATATTTGTGTTAGAAATCTGAAGTGCTTTCTGATGTGGTTAAATTCACAAAGAAATGTGGTTGTAGAGCAGAAAGGAATGTATTGAGCACATCACTGAATATTTGCAGATGGATACAGAGCTGTGGAAGTTTACTGATAAAATATGGAATTAATCATATTCTTAGCCTCTGATTATTCAAAGGAGGCAATACTATTGGACTCTTTCTCTACAAACCTTATTTTTGTTATGTAGCCGTGTTTACCAAATCCATGATACACCCAATCAGGGCAGCCTCCCAAACCTCCAGGATTGGTTGATATTGAACTTGTAAAATGTTTATGAGTGAGTGTTTGCCTGGTAATGTAGCCCTGGGTGCCCTGCTGTCAGCATGGAATTACTGATACTATTACACACAGAAGGGGTTTGGAGGGAGGAGAGAAGGGGAGCTGGGTAGCCATAGGGAACTTTCTTATCTAAACTCTTAACGTGCATTTACACAAAATAGTTTTCACCAAAAAAATACCTTCCTCACTTTGTTTTAAAAAAACAATATCCATTTACACTAAAAAATGTTCCTACAAAGAATCTTATTACAGTTATTTGAGCTCTAACTGTAGAGCAAAAAGATCAGTCTGTAGTAAATAGATTTAAAAAATTATTAAGAAGCAGCTACACTACTAGATGCAAAAAGAGACATTTTTGCAATATTTGCCATATTCTGTGCATGAAATGTACTGAATTTCTAGTAATTACCACTTCATATTTTGTAAAAATTATTCTATTTAAATTATTTACTATGGTAGATGCTCAAGTCAGGCAATCAGATCTAAACACACCACCAAAAATCTATATTCCCCAAAATAAAACTCCGAAGCTATCTTAAATATACAGCTACTGACCTTCAGAATCATATTTTCTTTACCAATTCACCGTAATAAAAATGAACATTTTGTCATCACTTTGGGAAACTGTGCCAAACACCTTAAAACACATGTCACATGCCAACTTTACTTCATTTTTCTCCTCAGGGAATAGATACATCTGGAATCATAATCACAGATAAAAACCTTGACAAAATTGCACATGAGCCCAGCCCTTCTCTCCAACACCTACCTTTTCATAACATTTAATACAATATTAATATCGGTTACTAAAAAGGCTTCCAACCTTTACATTTCTGACATAACATGTTCAAACCCATATTTCACACTTCTTGTTCTGTTTTAAGTTCAGTGGATTTAACAGGACTCTGGAGAGAAGATCATGTGGTTGAAGATTTCCCTCCCTCTCTGACACCCGTAGAGGCAGTTTTGGAATTGTTTAAATAGCTGTGGCTATATAAACTGAAATATGTAAGATCATAGGCATCTTATTTCTCCCTCACATCTATAGATACATGCTTGTATTTTTATCTGAAATCTATTGCTTGTACTAGTGACAAACAATTTCAGCACAACATCTGGGCAAAACATTCTGAATATTTTCCTTTTAAACTGTATTATTTATCTTTCCTGCATATTCCTGGTTTACCAGACAAATACAATTAGCTAATATTATATAATAATATTATTTGGTCTTTTTTATCTATGATTGACAGTTTTTCAAATCAAAATAAAACACATTCTTAGTCGATCATCTTCTTCAAAGTGCGCTACTGTTTTAAGCTCGGTTTGCTTTTGAGACAGCTAGAGATCTTACTCAATCAGGGGTAAATGGTGAAATTATAGATCCAACAGATTCCATACTCTCCCCAAAATGCTTGGCTGAGGTAATATTTAATAGCTAATTCCTGGACTGATATTTTTACTGCATGTTTTTATAAAACATTCATCAGCTGGTATTGCAAAGAAATGGAATTTGAGAACTTTGCAAATTTTCATTGTGTTTGTAATTAATACCATGCTGGAAGTACCTCAGGCAGCTCACTGTATGGCTTTGTTCATGTCAGAATGGTGATAGCAACCTCTTTTTGTTACATATTTAACAGCTTTGAAAGACATTTTTTTAAACAGCAAATGTACTAGACAGCTTTAAAGCAAAGGACATTAAATAGGTTGCCAATTATTCATTCAGCAGCTCTATGTGCGTCAAAAAAATGCATACCACCAAATTTTCCTGAGACAAACCACTCAAATTTCCTGTGACTCATACACCATTTTTGCACTAACTGGATAAGGATAGCAATCATTTAGAAAAAGAAACAGATATAAAATGTTTCTTGCCCTGAAATACTGAAAAAAATCTTTAAAAATATGTTCATTTACAGTTAGGGGACAGCATTTGTGACAAGAAATGTCCTATTTTTAAACTGAATAGTGTGTCTTAGTAAGATTATTTCATTATTCTCTTTCACTTTAAAATGACCCGAAGTGTCTAACTCGGTATATAAGAAGTGCAAAAAGTGATATATGAATAGAGTAATAATTGCCCTGAATCGTTTCAAGTCAGTCCATAGAGCAACTGAATGTGAAGCATGCTAGTCTGTCTCCGGCAACTCAGGGAGATGAAGAGCTGAGCGGAGCTCCACTTGCTGACAAGAAGCAAACTGTCTCACATTTTAGGAGAACAACATCGTTGCCTATAAAAATGAAGAAGAGACAAAATAAATAAAACCAGTTAATGTTGTAGTTAACTTGCAAATCAAGTAAATCTGTTGGTACAGTATTTTAGAAATAAACGATAACAGCATCACACCAAACACTCATTTCTGAACATATAAGCGTTCTGATTTTGATTTAATGGTATATCAGCGTCAACTATTGCTTCCTTTGCTGGTACACACTTCCTGATGCCTACTGTGAAGGGTGCCCATATTTACAACTGAGTAAGATGATTAATTACACCTTGTCAATCACGGTGCATGAAGACATAACACCACAGCAGACAATGAAGAAGATGCCTGAAGCTACAATTACATTTTAATTCATAGTTTATTGTATGTTCCCATATATTGCAGTCTAATAACCGTAGGGGCATCGAAAACATATGAGATATCAATCACTCTGCCCCCTGGTCTTTCATGTTTATATTATTCCACAGCCTTCAAATTACCATAAGTAGTTACTTATTTTCTAAGCTTTCTTCTCTTCTCTCTTACCTTGTGCTTCCATTTATCTTTTATTCTTAGTACCTTTATCCAACAGCTATAAGTATCTGATCGAAGTTTGTAGCTCACTTAAAATCTGTAACAGACAACCTGAAACCCAGCAATTAGCAAAGACAGCTTAGACTTGTGTTCCTTTGTTGAAGGAGGCGTTGAATCTTTTGTTCTGATTTAGTCACGGTAGCTGGGTGGAAGCTGGTACCTCATTATGTGGTTGGTCTGTTTGTCTGGTAGGTAGCAGATGGTACTGGAGATGACGTTACCAAGAGAGGCAGGGTAGAGAAACTCAAGACCTGTGATTTGTTCACCTGTCACCTATAACAAAATACAGGTTAAAAGACTTTATTATTAGCTGCACCATTTTTTAAATGAACAAACTCTCATTTCAAAGGAGTCCACGTTTGATTCTAAAGATTATTTTGCTATAGCAGTTTTTCTGTTGCTCATTATTCGAGAATATCCTGGATTTTATTCTGAACAATGTAAATGTCACTCATGTGTCAGTGTGTACATTAGCAGCTTTGTGTTTACATTCTGTTACTCTGCTTGTGTTTTGGTAGCAAGGGTTGGATGTCTTCTTGTGTTTGTATATCCATTAAGAAGATAATCAGAGATAGCCTGTGAACTGGAGGTCATGCCATACCTTTTTAATGTGCTATTGGTATTATTGGTTCCAACCACTTAGGCAGTACTGTTACATAAAATATTGTATTTTAATTCCGTTAAATATATAAAATCTTTTTGATAATTAGCAATGTCAGACAAAGTGTACAAATCCATGACCTTTCTCAACTGCAAAATGTATGTAACGTAACAATTACGTGATAGGGAATTAAACTGGTATTAAAACGTGTAAGGATAGTACAGCATGCTGCTGTAGATAAGGATATATACAGCAAATTGCTTAGGTACAACACAACACAACAGAATGGTGTTCCACAATGGTGTACGTAGTGTCCAGTGAGCAATATTCCACATCTCTGTTATTGGAGGCAAATCTCCCATCACAGACGGTATTTGAAATGTCTTGCAATTTAACAGAGGAAGGGAAAGATGATTTTATCGAGGTGAATACTATACAGCTCCACTAATTCTATTGCAGAATTCTAATCTGAATTAAAACATGAACTTCCATTGTTTCCAAGGTCTGATTTTAGGACAGTCTTTGGATAGTTCCCACAGATGCCAAATTAGCTTGCATTCTGTATGGTTTCTTGAGGGGTCTTGTGGCTATTTCATATGCATTTCTACAAGAGACACTTTGTTCTCCTTTGTGACATGCAAATGTATTTAACTACTCAGAGCAATCCCAACAGAAAGATGATAAAAAGCCTAGATTATTGTAAGAAGGGAACACATAAAACCAGCAAAGTTTGGCTATAAACGGAGTAATTCCAGTTTTAGCAAAGATAGTCTTAACTGCACTACACCTGTAAGAGGCGAATCACTATGTCAGAAAACAACACCTAACAGTAATACGCTAAGTGATGTAATAATTTGCAGTCGCAGATTAAGCAGCGAGTCTCATGATCTCAGATGTGCATTCAGATTTACTTTCCGTTGTGCTACCTTTTCTAATATAATTAGAAGTGTGATATTTGACATCTTTAATACTAATTAGTCCTTCCCTACTACCCACCTTCTGGATAAATATTTAGACATCATGAACAGTTTCCCTGTGTACTCTTTGCCTTTTCTGGAGACTTCCTGAAGCTTCTCCTCAAGTTCAGAGACCTTCCTGGCCTGGTTTTCTTACAGTCTACTTGGAAATAAGAGAAGTGAGAGGCCTCGGTCAGTGGAAGGCTTCACGAACTTGAATGACACAAGTCATTATATTCTAACGGTGAATATTTTTCATAATGAGTGTTGTTGGGTGCACTCAGTAATAAATGTTTGGGGGATCACGATCTCGGATCCTAAACAAACTTTTGACCCCCTACTTCTCCCGCGCTGGAGGCATTTTCCCCGATAGCCTCTTTGTTGCTCCAAGGCGACACACGTCGCTGACCGTCGCCAGGCGGCAAACGCAAACCTCCAAGCGGGTGCCGGTCCCGGTCCCGGTCCCGGCCTTCAGCGGCCGCCTCAGGCACTCCCGAGGCCACGGAGCGGCCGCGCCGCGGCGGGGAAGAGGACGTGGCAGCGCTCCGGGTCCCCGGACGGCCGGGGCCGGGGCGCAGGGGCCGGGCCGGGCGGGCTCCGCGGGGGCGAGCGGGGGCGAGCGGGCACTGCGGGCCGCGGCCCCGCGCCCCTCCGCGCCTCCCAGCCCCGAGCACATGCCGGCGGGCCCGGGCGCGGCGGCAGCCAATGGCGGCGGGGCAGGACATGATGTCAGAGGGGCTGTAGAAAAGGCGCGGAGCCTCGCGCGGCGCCCGGGCTGCAGACGCGCCGCTCGCAGGCACCGCGGCGGGCGGCGGCTCCGGCTCCGGCTCCGCTCCGCCGCTGCGCTCCCCCCGCCCCCCCCCGCCCCGCCGCCGCCGCCGCCGCCTTGCGAGCAGCCGCCCCGGGTCCCGCGGGCCGCGCCGCTTTAAGGAGAGAGGGGGGCCGCCGAGTGCCCGTCCCATCTGGTGCCCATCCAACTCTTCCTCCTTCCCCTTGGCTTTTTCTTTTCCCAATGAGCTCCAGCGGGCTGGGGGAGGAGCGGGGGAAGGAGCAAACTTTGCCCCTGAGCTGCCGCCGCTGCCAGCCCTCTGGACTGTGAGTGCGTACGGTGGGCATCCGCCCCATCCTCCTTGCAGCACCAGCCTGCTCTCCGCCTGCTGCAGCCTCCCTCTCCCTCGCTTTCCTCCTCCAAATTTCGCACAGTACGATGTAGGGGGCTTGTCGTTATTATCTTTTTTTAATTTATTTCTCACCGAAGATGGTTTAATTTTTTATATTTCTATTATTTATTAATCCCTCCCAACCGTAAACCTGCCCAGCCTTCTGCCAGCTGGGCCAGAGCATAAAGCCTGGGACTGCACCTGGGGCAATGAGCCCTGCACTGAAGAAGCCTCCTAGAGGGATGTGCCGGGGCCGCGCAACAGACTAGATCCAAGCCCCGAAGCTTACACCACCAGTTATCCCCTCTCCCTCATCCCCTTCGCCCGCCTTTTCTGCACCCCATCCCCTTGAAACCTCGGATCAGTGCCTGCGCTGCGCTCCGGAGATCTCTGCCGGGGTGAAAAGCCCGGAGCCCAAGGAGAGACGGGGCGGCCGTGCTAGATGCATGGGGGAGGGCTCCGGTTAATGCAAGTTCTGGGCTCCTGCAGGGACCCCGACAACTGTCAGCAGCAGCAACTCGGGGCCTCCTCCTCTGCTTCCTCAGCGATGCTTTTCCACAGTCTGTCCGGCTCGGAGATGCACGGGGTCATCGACGAGATGGATCGGAGAACCAAAAGCGAAGCACCGGCCATCAGCTCGGCTATAGACAGGGGAGAGACCGAAACGGTAGGAGGCGAAGGAATGGGAGAGTCATTCAACCCCCTAAACATAATAAACCCCTCAAAGATACAGCTTTTCCGTTAAAATAACAGATCGGGGGGAAACGTATGCAAAATGCTAAATCAGAAGAAAATTAAGCATAAAGGCACCCCAAAAGATTAAATAAAACCGTGCGGAAAGCCATGAAACTGTTAATTATTAATAATATGCATAGTAATAGTAACGCTTGGGTGAAATGAACGGTACTGCTCTTGCGAGAAAACAGAAAGATAGACCAGCCTTTTGGTAGCGTCCAAGAACTTCCCTTCCCCCAGCCTGCCCGGCCTTCCAAAGTTTTTAGGAAGAGGCAAAGTATGCTTTTATACAGATAACATTTTGGCACAGCGAATTTTTCGTCTGCAGAATGGAAACACAAACACGAAAGAATCCAATTCTGTGTTATTTTTCAGGTAGGATGTCTACACTGAGGTAGTCATTATAGCATTTATAAACAAAAAAACAAACTCGAGTGCCTTTAAATTATGATTTTTTAAAAATAATTGTAATATATATGAATACTAGGTTTGTGAACATGGCAAACAGAACTAGAAGGTATGTTTCAGACAGACGGATGGATGCAAATTTTTATAACTTTAGCACTTTTTATCTTACGTCTGCTGATGCGTAGTACTTGTATATTAATACATTTGGATAATAAAAAGATGCATCCTTCTAACCAGACTTAAGCTAGCAAAGTGGAAGGGATTTCTGAAGTATGTTAACTGATTCAACATTTTATGTATAGTACTTTTTTGTTAAGAAATCATAATTCTGAAGTGAAATGATCCCGTATTTTGGTTAAATGCTCTCTTGTAAGGTGATACGGGCATATGCAAGGAAGATATCTGTTCTCGGTTTTTAAAACTTCATCAGTATGTGTTATTTCTCTTAATGCTATGTAGAAATTTACTTAAAGGTGACAGTGAGAGTACTTAATCCTGAAATACTGGCTGAAAAACAGCCTTTATACTATAAGGGTGGAAGGTGATTTCTAATCTAAATGGTTTTGGTTTTCTTTGGAAAAGTTAGTATTTCTCCGTGCAATTAAACAATATCAAATGATCTTTCCTGGAATAAATATTGTGGCATGATACCTTTATATATCTATATCTAAAGTATATGCATACACATGTGTATATAACAAATCGTGGGATAGAATACTGGATCCTTAAATACCATTTCTGGATCTCAGAATATTTTTGTTACCGGAAAAGCAAAGCAGAAAAATCGTATTTCATTTAAAGTGGATTTACAAGAAACTACTTTGGTTGTAAAACGGTACCTAATCAGAGTTCAGTTAATGCCTTAAAGAAATAAGCTATCAGTGGACTTGTGTGGCTAACATACCAATGTAGTGCCATAATTTTATTTATATGTAGTTCTGATAGTGGGAATGGTGTAGTGCAAACAGTAGTGCTCATAGCGATGGGATTTTGTGATCTCTGCAAGTACTGGGTGAAAGTAATCAGTCCAGCATATGCTGAAAAAATAGCTTCATTTTCTTTCGATTCTTCCCTATTAGCTGTCTTTTCTTTTTGCTTTGCGCAAGGACTTAAGGCTCTAGAGTAAAAGGCTCTAAAAGTAAACAAACAACTTCTCCCCCCCCCCCCCCCCCCGAATCAAAACAAACTGCGTGTTTGTCACATCTGTAAAAAAAATGTTTCGGGTTCTCTTGCACACGAACAAATCTGCAGTGTGCTTTTGTGCAAAGCGGATAATAGTAAGTTTGGAACGAAGTGGACAGCAGCGCATTGCAAGGTCTGCCATAAACACTGCTCCACTCTGAGCCTCCTCTCTTGAATACTGTTTTAAGGTGCCGGCTAAAATAAATAAGCATGCTTAACCGGTTTCCGATATTTTTCTCTCTTTCTTTTTTGGTAGAAGTTGACAGAATATGTATGTATTTGTTTTTTGCAGGGTTTCGATTGGATTGTGATTTGACACTAAACTATTAAATTATATAGGGGTTACATTTAGTTTTATTGCTTCCAAGTTTATCCCAGCATAATCTAAAGTGCTCTGTTGTTTTTTCCCCACTTTCTTTCCTACACGTTTCCCACTATTTCGTTTTCCTGATAAAACATTCTGCACCTCGGATTTAGTAATGCTCGTCTTCTCCGCAGTTTTATTTACTGATCCCTTTAGTGCTTTGGGTCACAGCAGATTTGGATACGTGTTGTTTGGAACCAGCTTGCAGAGAGAGCTCTGTCTGTAGCACTGTGACTACTAGGGGGTTTGATCGTAATTCACTCGGAATTTTATAGCTAGGAAAATACACACACAGACACGCTCCACATACACGCACTCACAGAGCATTAACTATGCAGACACTCTCAGTATATCCATAATAATAAATTTTAAAATTAACTGTCTGCGATTTGCCCTGCTCTGCGATTAGTGCGCCTGTTTATTGAACAGCATCTTTTCTTGTTCTGGGACTGAAAAATCCACCAAAAAAAAAAAGGAGAAAAATCCTGCGTCTCATCCGGACGCCTTCCCTAAAACCCAGGGTGTTTTTCTTCTTGTCTCGCCTTCCTCCCCGCCTCCTCCCGGGAAGGTGGGATGCCGCGGGACCCTGGGGACCCGCGTTGCCGGGCGCAGGAGGCAGGTCGGGGCGGCCGGGCTCGGAGCCCCCTCTCCCCTCCTCTGCTCCGCGTCTGCCAAGCCCCTGCAAGGGAGAGGAGAAGCCCGGCCCCGGCCGGGCAGGGGGAGGGGGGAGCCCAGCAGTGCACAAGAGTTTCTCCCTCTCGCTAACGGTCTGTAATTGTTTTCCCCCAGCAGACCATGCCTTCCATCAGCAGTGACAGGGCTGCCCTGTGCGCCGGCTGCGGGGGGAAAATCTCCGACCGTTATTACCTCCTGGCTGTGGATAAACAGTGGCACATGCGCTGCCTGAAGTGCTGTGAATGTAAACTCAACCTGGAGTCCGAGCTCACCTGCTTCAGCAAGGACGGCAGCATTTACTGCAAGGAGGATTACTACAGGTACAGCCTGCCCTCAGCCACCAGCCTGGGAGGGGGGACCTGCTCGCGGCCCCCCACGCTGAGCAAACCCTGTCCTGAAGAGACTGCGGAGGGGATCCGTGGGCACGCCGTCCCCGTGGGGCAGGCTGTGGGCTCCTAAAACCTCCCACTGGAGAGGGAGGCTCATGGTGGGGATGGGCCCCGTGTTCTGGGGAGGAGGGCACGGCCCGGGCACAGCTCGCTCCCAGCCTGCTTGCGGGTAGTGGGGGCTTCAGGCAGGCGTCCCCTGCCCAGCCTTCTCGGGCTGCGAAGGGAAATGAAACGGCCAAGGGGAGCTAAGCGTGTTTGCTGCCCTGAACACGCAGGGCACGGAGCGGCACCCTCACCCTTAGGAAGGGCTTGCCTTCCCCGCCCATGTCCCTTTGCCGGGGTGAAGGGATGGGGCTGAGCCCCGGGCACGCTGTCAGCCCGGCCGGCAGCGGGGCTGGTCCTCGCCCGGCGGCGGTGCCTCCTGCGCGGGCCCGGGCCGTGCGCGGGGCCCGGAGCCTCCTCCGGCCCCGGGGATGCGGGGAAGTTGGCGGGGGTCAGCGCGTTTTCCTGCTGGGAGCTGGCGGGGCAGGAGCTGCGCTGCGAGGTGGGAAACGGGACCGAGCCCCCCCCCCCCCCGGGGTCCCAGCCCGTGGTGCCCGCCCGGCTGGCGGGCGGCGGCCGGGGAGCGAAGCCGCTCCGCAAACGTCCCGGCTTTGTGCCGCTGCCCCGGCTGAGGCGGCCGCCCCGGGCCCCGCAGCCCCTCTCCTTCTGCCGCCCTGCGGGCGGACCCGACGAAGGGGGGAGGGGGGGGATGCGCCTCTCACCGTCTCCTCTGGCCGTTCTGTTTTGCAGGAGGTTTTCGGTGCAGAGATGTGCGAGGTGTCACCTGGGGATTTCTGCCTCCGAGATGGTCATGAGGGCCAGGGATTTGGTATATCACTTAAATTGCTTCACTTGCACCACTTGCAACAAGATGCTGACCACCGGCGATCACTTTGGCATGAAGGACAATCTGGTGTACTGCCGCCTCCATTTCGAGACTCTCATCCAGGGGGAGTACCAGGTGCATTTCAATCACTCGGATGTAGCCGCTGGGAAGGGCCCGGCATTGGGAGCGGGCTCTGCCAACACTTTGGGACTGCCTTATTACAACGGCGTGGGGACCGTCCAGAAGGGGAGACCCAGGAAAAGGAAGAGCCCGGGGCCTGGTGCAGATCTGGCAGCCTACAACGCAGGTAAGAGACCCCCGAACAATTCAAATGGTTTGTTTCTGTTCACTTCCAAAGGGGGATTTCCGTTTATTTTAGCTTAAACCGTTAATAATAGTTTAGCTGCAGCATAATTATTAAGATCAAGTGCTGTCAAACTGCAATTACAGAAGCTAATATGTTAGCATTTTTCACGTCAGCTGGAAATAAAATGTTTTGAAGCAAGGTCATCTGGTTAAGGAGGGGGAGAAGGGGGAGTGTAGCCTGAAATAAAATCTGGAAACCAGAGATTGTAAGTTAGCACTTCAGAGAGCTGTGAATTTTCTTTAGTAGCTACACTCAAAGGCTGCTGATGGGTGAACTATTCTGCCCTTGGCCTGAGCTCTTGCACCTCAGAGTTTTGGAAGGAAAGAGAAGGGAAGAAGTAAGAAAGTGGCTGTTTCCCAAGGACCTGCAGCGGGAGGCGGATGGGGGGTGCAGGGCTGGGGGTGCGGGTGCCCGCGGAGCCCGGGCAGGGGCTGCAGGCAGCAGGTGTCTGCAGGCAGCCTCCAGTCTGCTCACACGATGACAAGTTCGGCTGGAGTTTTGTTTGTCAGATGTGACTCGGAGAAGAGTCGGGAAACTCACAGCATCCCCTTTCTAAGCCCTCGCTGCCCCGAGTCGCAGCCCCTGCCTCTTAACTGAGAGCAGCAGCGAGAAGAAAGGGAGCAAACCTGGCAGCAGCCACAAGCAGTCTCTGCAGAAGCCCTGTCTCTCGGGCTCTCTGCATCGAGCTGCAAACTTTCTAATGTGTTTCCTCGTTTAACCTCCTCACTACCACAGCACTGTAATTTTGCAGGCAAAGGAATTCGAGCAGTCTCCTGCCCGCCCCCCCCCCCCCCCATCCCTGCTTCCCCCCTTCCCCTCGCTCTTCTTCGTCCATGTAACTGCCCACCAGAACGGCTGTGATCACTGGGTCTTCCAGCACTGCTCCTTGTATGCAACAGGAAAAAGTGTTTGGGCAAAAGAAAATTCTTAGATCTTTATTTTATTAGAAGAATTCAAGGCGGAGGTGGGGTTTACTTCAGACCCGAGTTTCCCTAAGCTGTGAACTCAGCCGTCCCGTTAGACCCTGGAGACGAAACTCGTTTGCCTCTTCCCTTGTGCTGCTTCAGTATTGTCTGCACTTCTCCGCTGTTTCGAGCATGTTTTCTTTTATAATCTACGAAGTTCAGATATGTCCCATAGGGCGTAGATTTGCCTTTAACTTTTTTTTTTTCCCCCCCCCGGAGAGGTCGTTAGGTAAAGGCCAAGTTTGCTGCCGTTTGTTTCGAGCCGCACCTCTGCGCGCCCCGACTGCCCCGGACTCGCAGCTCCGGGCTGCGCGCTGCTCCTGCCGTTCCGCCTTGCACAGAGGGGAAGGGGACTGGGGGCGGGGGGGGAGGACCGAGGGGAAGTGCAGTGGTGGTGGGGGTCTCGGGCTGTACTGGTGATCTTCCAGCACCCAGGGCTCCGGGTGCGGGGTAGGCGACCGCGCCGGGAGGATGAGGCTGCGAGTGTTTTGCGCCTAAAGACAGAGTAACAATAGTGACGAAACTGAGTGGTTTGCACTGAAAATGGCAGGGAGGAAAGGCGCATCTCTAACTGGCAAACGCACCTCGGGAACAAAATTGCCAGCTATTATTGGTTTAACTAATTGCTGAATAATTTGGAAATAGTGCAGGAATCAGTAGTAGTCCCAGTGGTGGAGGTTGATGAAAGGTGTATGTAGTGTTCTCGCGAGTAACAGTTGAGCTTTAAAACATACATAAAATATGCATCTTGCTCGTTTAAAAACGTCTCCTTTTCGGAGGGATTAGATTTTAATTGTCCTTCCGCTGTCTCCCTGTGCAGGGCAGATGTTCAGATTCAAAGGACCCGTAAACCGAACCAGCGGCATCTGTCCTGGATGGGGGCACAGCCTGAGAAAGTCTTACTGCTCCCTGACTTCCTAAATAAACCGTCTTTAACTGTATTTTCTAAAATTCGTTTTCAAAATAATTGCCCTCCGATTTTTTGGTCTTCTAATTTTTGTTTAGAGCCTGCAACTGAAGCTTAGGAGATCTTCCTTGAGGAACCTTTGGCTTCTTTGCTTAACCTATTTGTCTACTTAACTATTTACTAAACCAATAATCGACTAATTTATACGATAATAAGTGCCATTGATCTTGGAGATCAGACCAGGCTGCCTGTTGATGTAAAATTTCACAAACTAGCAAATTATTGCAAAGCCTGCGATTTTGTGCCTTTTAAAGGGAAACCGTTTAAAAGTGTGATAGTTTTTCTTTTATTTTTAATGGAACTTCTCATTTCCTTCTCAGAAATGCACTAGAAATGCACAATATTGTCCTCTGAGGGGATCTGTTGCTGGTAATTTGTGTAGAATACTTTGTGTAAATAAATCTACACCCAGAGGTGGTGGGAAAAGGGGGACGCGTAAACTTAGGCAGAGTTGAGACTGGAATTACTTCGTAAATTGCAGCAAATACTCATCTGCTACACGAATTGGAATGACTTTCCCCCCCCCCCCTACTTAAACAAGACTCCATTTGCACGGGGATGATGGGTTTTAGATGTGGATAGAGCCTGACAAGTGGAAAATAGCTTAGAAGGATGCTGAAACTTCAAAAAGATTTCTTTTTCTTTCTTGCTTCTTTCTTTTTTTTTAAACTGTGTTCCTGTGATCATAATTTCTTCTTTCACTTGTTGGAATGGAGTTTGATGGTTTTTTTTTTTAGGTCAGTAAATCAATGGCTGAAAGCTTGCTGAACACAGAAGCACCTGTAAAGAATTCTGAATACTCCCTTTGTGAATTAGACCCCAAACCTCCCACAGCCTGCTATATTTTATTCATTTGTATCTAGTCTGTCTTTAATGTGAAGACACTAAAATATCCTCGACAACGACAGATGTATTGCGCAAACTTGGGGCACGACGAGCTGATAAAATACCCGTAATCTGTGCAAACAGCGAAGAGATTAAGAAATATTTCCTTCCTTTACTAGCAGGAAGATACATAGTGTTTCAGTAAGAAGGTGACTAAATATCTAGGCTAGATACACATCCTCGGCGGATGGGGACCGGGGGCTGTGGGGGCGGCTCTTTGCCGGGGGACGGGAGGCTGCTGAGGCGCTGGCCCCGCTCCCCCGGCACGGACGGGCCCCGGGCTGCGGCCGCCGGCCCAGCAGCACTGGCGCTCGGTTCGGTCCCTCCCCTCCCTGCCTCCCCCGGCACGGCCCGGGGAAGCGCCGGGGCCGTTTGGAGCTGACTCTCCGAAGGGGCTTTGTCAGAAGTTGGGTTTTTTTTTTCCTGACAAAAATGGGAAAAGCCTGGGAAGTTCTGAAGAGCGAATTTCTCTTTCTCTCCTCGTTTCCCCTGGGACTAAAAGCTCAGAATAAGCTTTCCTGTGACTACAGTTGCAGAGCGAGCAAACGGGAGTCGCAGCTTAAAAGCGGATGTCTTGGAGCGATTTCCTAAGAAAAATCAGAGTTGCCTCCTTCCCCCCCCCCCTCCTGCTTCTCTCCCTCCTCCTCCTCTCCCCCCGACGTGGTCACCTTTCGGGCTCCCACGGGCGCGGTGCATCTGGCCCCTCCCCGGGGGGCTGGGGCTGGGGTCGGGGCTGGGGCAGGCGGAGGGGTTGGGGTCGGGGCAGGGGCAGCGAGCCGCCACTGCTCGCTCCCCAAAGGGCGAGCGGGGCCCCGGGAGCGCTCCCTCCCTCCCCAGGAAGGCTGCCGTGGCGCAGGGCCGGGGGGTCCCTCGGGAACAGCACGGCGGGGCGAGCCCCACGGGGAGGGGAGAGGAGCCCCCTCCGACCCCGCCGCCAGCCCCTTCCCCCGGCCCTGCAGCCCGGCCCGGCGGGCAGCGAGGAGCCCGGCTCGGCCGGGGCTGCCCGGGTTAATCGCGGCGCTCAGGGAATTACCGCGCACTCGCACCGGCTATTCAGCGCCATTCAATTGGCTTAATTGAGGGGAAAAACCCTCCGCGGCTGGCTCCTCCCGCACAGCCCGGTGCCCGCCGGCGGCCCGGCGCGGCCCCTCTCCGGACCCTTTGTTCTCCCGCCCCGCCGCAGCCCCGTCCCGGGCCGCTCTCTCCCCCTAGAGGCACCGCGGCCGCGGGGGGGGCGGCCCGTCCCTCGAGCAGCCCCCGGAGGCAGCGGGACACGCAGCCCTTTTGTCCGAGGCGGCTGAGGAAGGCCGGAGGAAAGAAGGTTTCTAATCCCAGCTCTCCTCTCTCGTGGCCTTGTGATGCTCAGCCTGGAAGACAGTCGCTCCTTAAGACAGGCTTTATCTCCCTCTTCCTAGAAACACTTCTTGAAATTTCAAGGTTGAGGCAGCGCTTTCTGTGTCTGTTGCTCCGAAGGCTTGGCAGAGGTATCCTCCTTTCAATGCTGCCAGGCGCCTCAGAAGCAGTGAGGGGTACCTTGCCTGCTCCAAGTGCCACAGCTTCACCCCTTTTAATCCCAGTTGTGGTAAGGATTTCAGGCGTCTGCCTTCTCCAAGTGTCTTCTCCTTCCACCAGGGAGAAAGACTATCTCTGTTCCTGCCCCAAGTACCATTCAGAGGGCTCTGTCTCACTTTTGTCCCCTTCAAGGATGCGGGTACCACAAAGTCCTTTACACACTCCTGCCAAACAACAAATAAGGCTGCACCCCTGCCTAGTCTAGTTAATCACAAGTTCCCTCTCCAGGCAGCAGAAGGTTAAAACACCCCCTTGACTCTCTTATTACAGAAGGAAAGGGGGGTATGTTCCTGAGCCACTGAATATGGAGAGCTGATGCATGCACCAAATGTGTCTCTTGTTTCATCATTCCTTCAGAATCAGGATTAGTTTGCTTTCTTTTTGGGTAATTTAACATGTCAAACACAAGCTACTAAGAACAAAAGTTCCCCCAAAGGAAATTCCTCTTTCCCATCTTCTTCATGTGCCATGTACTTAGCGACCTACTAACTACTAAGCACATGCTTTGCCCCGAATCCCGACATGTGGGAGGATCTGGCGATCTGACTGTGAAACCACGCTCCCAAGTTTTCTTCTTCAAATAGCGTTTGTTACAAAGATAACAGCACATCCTGCTTTACGCTCATGTCGCTGTTTTTAGAGACGGTATTATGCATTATTCTACAGAGGATATTTTGGTCACCAACATCAAAATATAATGTTTTAATCTTAGTTTCTAGTGATGCTCTCTGTGGACATCACCATCTTCTGGCCAAGCGGACATTTGTATCGTGGTGCTAATGGAGGAGGCTGTAAGAGCTGGCCACTGGGCAGACCAGCCGAAGGACAGGAGGGCAATGGCCTGGATGTGGGGACTAGGGGAAAGGCACAAGGGCCTTAGAAATGTTCTAGGGTCAAAAAAGAGACTCGGCACCACTTCAGAATTTGTTTTATCACAAAACAGGAATGAAACATTAGTTAATTTAAGACTCCTCTATTGGACTGGAATTTTACCAATTGTATTTCTGAACTCCCAGCAGAAGCCCTAGATACTGCAATTGAATGGAAATCTTACGTACGGATAGTTCAACAATTCATTTGGGAGATGAGCAAGGACACCACAAAGGAACAGGGAAGAGGTGCCTGAAAAAGAGGGTTGCGTGAGGAGCATGTACAGTGTTAGCCTTACACCATGATGCCTTTTGCAGAAACTCCTCAGCTCTTAAAATCTCCACATGCTTACAGCCTTGGCCCGTTCTGTGTCTCTGTGCCTGCAACGCCCATAGACGTTTCAGATTCTGTGAGAGATGCATATAATATTAGACCTAATATAATAGGCTTTTGAAGATGGTGCCAGGGACCACAACCAAATACAAGAGTGGAATTGGCACTAACTAGGAATACTTATGTCATATCGGGTGATGCCTGGGGGTACCCAAAGCCCTTGTGTAAGACAACGAACAGCAGACACCCTCGTGCACTTTCAAAATCTGTTCTATAACTTCTATTTTGCCCATCTCAAATGGTACATATTTACTGTCATTTTAATATTACTTTTATTTAGTAGATGAGGAGATAGAATTATGCGAAATTCAAAGAGTAAATTGCTCATTGTCCTATCAGGGCTTGATGAAAAGCTGATACCCTCATTCCATTCTGGGAGGGTTTAGAATCACTTTTATTTCCTTGGATCCTGAATGTATCTCATTCTCTATGGAGCAGGTTAAAATCCAACTACTTGCAGCCCTAGGGTTTGTTTTGTTGCATATTAACATGAACAGACCTCAGTCCTTCAGACAGATATTTTAATGCATTTCCTCCTAAGTCTCTGCCTTGTTATTTCTGGGAGGGTTTGAAAGCATTTAAGATAACACACCGAGGTCTCTTCCATTACTAATATCTAAAATTCTGTGAGTACATTTTAAAACCCAGCACTGCTTGGTTTTACATTTCCATAATAGAATTTGCTATGAGCAATATAGTTTCAGTTATTCATCCCAGAATTCTTTACATCAGGAACTGTAGCTATGAAGGAGACTGGAGCACATGGGATGACCCCAGTTTGGCAACTAGATCTCGGTTCTTAAACCAGAAAACATTTTGCTACGTTCCATCCAGCTCCATTAATACTGCATTTTTACTATCTCCTTTTAAGCGTCTTATACCTTTTAAATTCAGGTGCTTCCAGTCTTGCCACACCACAGGAAAACAAGCAGAAATGCTTCTTATTGCTAGAATTTGGCACAAGATACTTAGGTCTGGAAAGGGTTTATACAAATGTACGTACTTGCACGCACACATACACACACATTTATACATACAGTACAAATTTTTTAAGCTGTTTTTTAAATTATAGGAGTACAGAAACACACAGAAAAGTTTGAGGCTTCAAACACTTTCTACGTATCTATTAAACAAACATGCTTTTGGTCTTAAAGCGGAATTTTTGCAGGCCTTGCTCTGTATTGTGCCATTATATTTTTAGAAGGTTTTGAAAAGCTGAAGTTTGCAAAGCAGCTACTGTACATGATGCAAGACTGCTCTTTATAGAATCTGTATGCATTTTTACTTATGAGTACATGCATTTTATGTATATTTTTAAAAACTGTTTTTAATGCATGCCTTTCAGAATTTGTATGTTTTCAATAGGGCTGAAAACCTCTGATGGACAGCATGAATTTAAAGTAAGACTATAAAGACATGTCTATGAGATGTACTCAATTGTAATGAACTAGCAATAACGGACAATTGAAAACAAACCTGTTTATGTGCTTAAAAATTCAGCAATAATTCACATTTTAAAATATTTTTTTTCTCATTTTTTGCATGCCACAGAACAGAGATAGTAGGGATTTTTCATTACGTTTAACATAAAACTTATAGGAAATTAAAAGGGAGTTGTAGAAATTGGAATAGAAAAGCAAATTAATGAGAGTTTGTCAGAGCTAATTTTCAGTTATATCCCTGATTTTTTTAGTGGATTTAAGCTCTGTCCTTAATGTTATTTTAAGAGTTTTTCTATGGCTTACTGTATGCACAAATAAATGAAAAACTACTTTTGGTCTATGAGATTATTTTGCTTGGCATTCAAGATTTAATACTACTTGATAATTATTATAATGTTCCTTGCTCACAGACCTCTT
Organism: Gymnogyps californianus; assembly: GCF_018139145.2. Taxonomy (NCBI): domain Eukaryota; kingdom Metazoa; phylum Chordata; class Aves; order Accipitriformes; family Cathartidae; genus Gymnogyps; species Gymnogyps californianus. The sequence goes on from NC_059488.1 coordinate 11,369,581, forward strand.
TTACAGGCTTTACAGTTGATTTATGCAAATGTATCAATCAGTGTCATTCAGTGATTTCAAAAGGGTATAACAGAATTGATCATTCAAACTAGTACTTGCAAATACTTTTTAAAAAAAGGAAATGTAAACATATAAATAATTAAAAAGATGTTTTTTATTTGGCAAGCCAGTGATATATTGTATTAACAGCTTTATTTCTTTAGCTAGTCAAATTATAGTCATAATTTGCTGTCTGGTACCCACAAACTTTATTTCTTTTATAGTGTTTCATTTAATGGTCTCTCTTGTACTCTACAGGGTTTAGTTTGATGGAGGAAATAATTATAATTTTAACTGGTCTGTTCCATCGAGATTTAAGTGGACTGTATTGTACAGCTTTCTTTGTACGTTACAATGCAATTTATAGTGATACAAAGTACATTAAAACACTTTACAGAGTTGAGGACAGCTACTGTCCTACAAGCAGAAAGTGGAGGAAAGGCTGTGTGGAGATGGAGGGAAGAAAAAAGGAAACAGACCTGACATTTTAAAAGCCATAAAGAGGCAGGTGAGGGTCCTTGCAGGCTGGTTATTGTAAGGGAAAAATAGAAGATGCAGAAATGGAGGGGAAGGCAAGTAGCATTTGTACCAGTACAATGCATGCCATGGTATGTTATTTTAATTGCTGCACTCAGATGAACTGCAAACAATGTTGGTCACAGAGCAATAGATTTACACGCCTTTTCCTCTTGTTGCCTTAAGCTTTAAGTTGCAATGAAAACGATGGTGACCACCTGGATAGAGACCAGCAATACCCCAGCAATCAAAAAACAAAGCGTATGAGGACATCATTCAAACACCACCAGTTGCGGACAATGAAGTCATACTTTGCTATTAATCACAATCCTGATGCCAAGGACTTGAAACAGCTAGCTCAGAAAACCGGCCTGACCAAAAGAGTTCTTCAGGTAAGAAGAGCAGTCTTTTGTCTTGAAAAGTAAATAAAATATCAATTTTATATTTAAAATGCCATGGATTTTGCTGATTTTCAAGCTTTTCTTAATCGTTCATACATTCTGTGAGACTTCAGTTAAATCCTAGAAAGCATGAGAAAAGTTATTTCTTTTCAGTTTCCCAAAAGCAGATCTCTTGGGTTCTAATTTTTAATGACAGTTATGAAGGTTTGGGGCCCTGCTTGTTTTCCTGTAGTTAGTTAATTCTGGTGCATGTTTTCGCTGCCAATCTGCTGTAAGAAAAAGTGAATTATTTTAGTTAGTGTGTTCACTGTAAATAGAGAGCTCTTAATTTAGAAATTACTGTGAATGTTTACCATTATAAGAAATTAATCAGCAGTTTGAATTTATTTTATCAGGACAAGGAGGTTATCTTTTCTTTCATAATTGAAGTGGACATAAATTTAATTTTTCAAATATTAATTTTTTATTCATAGTGTAGTAACTTAGAATGAAAGGAGACTGCATTTTAAAAGTACTTTTTCTCTGAAAGCTGGATTTTTCTTGCTTCACGGATATACACTCTGTTTGAACTATTACGGGAAGCAAAGGTCAGAATATTAGTTGATTCAGCTCCATTTTAATTTATAGTTCTGATTCAAGAAGTCAATTTTAATGGGCACTTATCCAAATAACTATACCTAGAGATAAATTTGGGCATATAGGAGCCATGGCATTCCAGGATCTATTGCTGAAATTTTTAAACGGGTCTTAATTTTGGAAAAATGGTTTGTGAGCTTCATAGAGACAGGTGGGGCTCAGACACAGACTCCTGGGAAAGCATGGTGGACAGCTCTCACAAATTCATAGGCAAGTGGAGGGCAGTAGACAAAAAATATTGAGAAAAACTGAATTCACTGGAGAGATTCTGGACCTTACAGTGTTAATACCTAATAGAACAAGGAATAAAGGTTTTGTAGGCTTCCCAGTAAAAACTACTAATGAAAAACCATACGTAATTACTTCTCTTGGCTATATCCGCCACAGCTGGATTTTTTTTTTTTTTATGAGGCTGATTTGCGGTGGTGGAACAGATTCCTCCGATATAACTAGTGCACATCCTAATGCTTGACGTAGTGCCTCTCATAGCAGCTCTCCTTTATCCATGCACATGGGCAAAATAAGTTAACTGCATTTGTCTATCCTTGTTTTGACACTTCTCCTCTATTTTACCCTCAGAGTTTAGACACTTCAGTAATATCTATTCTGTCCATTACAGTGCACTCACACCTGAATTATCTGAGAAATTTCACATAGTGCATTAAGAAATGAGATCAGTGTCTAGAAAGTGTCTTTCTCTTGATCATCTTTCTGTTCTCTCTCCTCACTCCACACCAACTTGACTTCCATCTCTCTCTTCTCTTTTCACCTAATGGGTCTTTCCTTCCAACTTTTTTCCAAGTTATTGTCTCTGTTTCTTCCTTCCTCTTCAGAATGTATTTCCTTGTCTCCAAAATTGGATTCCACATCTCCATCACACTTCAGTTCCTCTTCCAGTTTCTTCATTGCTTCTGTTTCCATCTTAAACATATCACATCTTGCAGTTTTAAGGTGCTTAGTGGTTCCTCTTTTTTTGTGGCAGACCCTTCCAATTCCACTAAACATTTTTTATCATTTTGGTAATTGGTGTTTCACTTCTTTTACTTTCACAGTTAAATACTCCTTTATGTCTGGGCTCCTTTAGCTGAAGAGTGGTGGAAGGTAATAGTTGGTGGTGAGGATTGCACCCAGAGGATGATGCTGTTGGAGGCAATTCAAGACAATGGCTCGGAGTGATACTTTGTCTGGTATCACTTGAGTTTTCCTGTCTGTTATGAGCACTCTCTACTCCATACTCTTGGACTTTTTGTTTGAAAATTAATTCGGGCCATGAAAAACCAAACATGTTTTTTTTATTTTAGAACCTTTTTGCACAATTGGTTTCTCTCTAACCTGTGAGAGGCAATTTTTCAAACACTGAAGTTCACCTGTATGAGTTTCAGGGTTGCTCTTTGCTGGGGAAAACTCTTCATGATTTTGGTTACTGAGATAGTGTCACTTGTTAATTCTTTTGAGCCAGAAAGGTTGGCATTCCGTCTGTGTCATTTACTGAACACAAAGTAATTCACTGACACTATTGATCTAAACAAGCATCATTAATATTAGTCTGTCTTACATACCGAAGGCGCATGGACTCCCAGACGTACGTGCACACTTGCCAGTAGTAAGAAATCTTCCGCATTCCCTATATTGTTATTAGGCGTGTTTGTAAGCTGTTGTATTTTCTCTATGTACAGATCTCAGTTCAGCTGATGAAGGATTGTGGTTCTTTGTATATCATTAATAGAATATATTTTAACAGAAAATGCAAGGCAGCAGATCAGGAAAAACAGATTCTCTTGTTCTGAAACCAGTGTACTTCCTAAACACACGTAGTAGAGTTCCTAGCGATTTAGGAAACAGCTATAGTGCCCTTACTATATAGACAGTCCCACATAACATGTAATGAGGGTACTTTGTAGATGAGCAGAGAATTTGACCATATTCTTAATGATCTGTGATATTGGATTTGGAAGACCTGACTTCTGTCTTTGCTTTATATACCATTAGTCATCAGCTACACATGTCCAGAAGTGGAATGGCATGGAAATTTAACATACTGCTTCATAAATTACATTCCCTTCAGTGGCTTTGTAATGCAGACTATTTTCCGTAAGTAGCCACATTAGAATCACAGTAAGCCTGTTTATAATTTTAACCCCTATTTTTATTTATTTTCATTCCAATTTAGCTTTATATTTGCAATTTAATTCATATACCTCTTGTACCGCAGCTGGGGAACACAAGCCCATTATTGTAAGCTATCATTCATAATTAAAGTGACCAGCTAATTGTGAACTAACTAACTGGCATAAATGTTCCGCTTTTGGGAATTGATCTTTCTTTTTGTGAGTTTAGAAAGGGAAGGTGGAAGTAGATAGCCCTAAGAAGTTACGGTTTGCTAGCTATAGGTATGCACCTCTTCTCTCCCCAGGGGTCTGGAACATGATTATCCATGGCAAAAGCAGTTTAGGAACATAAAGAATTATTTTTCAGTGGGTGTCTTGTACACTGCTTATTCTTTCTTGAATCACTCCCCAGTAAAGTTGCTATGAAAACCCTACAAAGATTACTGCATGCATTTGGACTTTGCTAATTCAGTTTCCAGTAGCCAACAAGCATGAAAATTTTCACAATCATGCGTGGGTACCCTGCGCTACCTTTCGGTGAAGATTTGCTTTAGGCTAGCATACTGCAGACTCTGTACCGAGCCTCCATTCATAAAATATCCCATAGTTCCCCTTTAACTGTGTGTTTACTGATTACAACAGAGTAATCAGAATGTGTGTTCAATGAGTGAACGTAGTTTGCTTTGTGGTGCAACATCCTTTATATTTTTGTTTCTCCACTTACTAGTTAGCAAAATTCAGTAAACCTAAATGTCTCCAGGTAGCTGTGTGAATGAGCAAAATTGTGTTTAAAAATTTGTTTCTGGCACAAGCTATTCATACAACTAATATATAACAGTTGCAACAATGGAGGTGTTACAAACAAGAAAATAAAATTATCTAAGGTGATTAGATGATCTTATTCACTGCAGTATCCAAATCCTTTACAATACTGAGCGTATTTATTTTCAATACTTCCCTATCATATGGAGATGTTATTTTATTCCTATTTTACTTGATGGAGACAATGAGTTAGCTGCACAGATCACTGAAGAGATAGTATAATATTTTAACCACAGTAAATATTACTCTACCTAGCAGCTGAGTTGCCCAGCTACAGGCATCCAGCCCCGCTAACCAGAATGTGGTAGCATCAGTGGTGGGTCTCACAGCTGCTTTTATTTTTCAGTGGGAGGTTTGGTCCATATTTTCCCCTTTGATTTGAAATAGCTCAGCCTTATAATGATACAGTTGGACAGAAAACCACTAAATACTTCCCAATGATTTTGTTTATTCCTCAGTACTGAAGACCAGATTCCTAATTGTGTAATTGATGTGAGATAAGTCCTTCTGGAACAATTCTTTCAGTTATGTATGTTTGCGTTATTATTTCTTTACTTTACTGTAATACCGTTACAGGTGCAGGGCCTGAATTGCCAATGTGAGCATATAGCACTACTGCCATTATGGATGGGCAACCCTGACTTGCCAGCTCTTACACGCTACTTTGCACAGCTATAAGTAACGACACAGGGCAGTAGAGAAGCAGGCTTACATTCCTACAACTCAGAAAACAATAGTTTTAATTCTTTCGCTACTCTTCAATGTGAAGTCTTTGCTGAATACTGTCATATCTTAAGTGCATACCAGAATATCACTATTGTGATAATTATGTTATCCCTTTCTATCATAAGACAAGGTATTTTCAGAATTTCAATTAACAAATACTTAGATGTCTTTTCAGTAATAATACAAATATTTATTATTGGACAATTTTAAAGAGCTTCATAACCATTAGGTGATTAACTGTGACAAGATCTCAGTGAGGAAGGAAGTGAAAGTAGTCATATAATCTCTATTTTTGAATAATACTTACAAGATTATGTAATATTTTCTATGTCTAACATGAATTACCGCTATTAAAGAGAGAATGAACCGTGTTACATGTGCAGCTCCTGAAAGCTGCATGAATGGTCACTGGTAAGGGCATCTGAGCACAGGTTTTCATATTTAGTGGGCGATAAAGAGGAATACATAAACACCAATAATCTTGCTCACTTTTCTTTACATATTACATGTTTCAAATCACAAACAGAAAAAATACCATCAGGTCTCTTGCCCTGTTAAGGTTAGGGGGCAGTCGGACATTTAGGAACAATGTAAATAAACAAAATAGTTATGGTGCCTTCTACAGGTTTATGCACTTTAAACAAGAAAATTGTTTTGTAAACACAAATGGAAATGTTACTCATATTTGGGACTACTGCATATATAAATATGTATATTTTTAATGAACGTAAGTGTGAAATTACGCAGAAGTATGTGTATATGCAACTGGACTAGTGTTTTTGTCTGTTCTGTTTTAATTATTACATAACTATGGTACACATACATACCAACAGTGGCAGTCTCTAAACTTCCATTTCACCTTCATATGTATTATCCTTTTTACAATTGCTGGAAAGTATATTAAAAAAATCAAACCCAAATTACTTTGTGAGACAAATATAAATTATCTCTTACTGAAAGGTAAAAAAAATCCCATAAATGTTCAAATTGCTATTTTTTACCATTCCTAACTAGTTGGCGCTTGAGACTTTGCGGCTTGAATGACCAGAACAAACTGATTTGCTTCACTTGCATCCCCTGCACACGAGGCTCCTCGCCTTGCTCAGAACCCTGCGCACACACTTCCGCGCCTCCCTTCTTGCGTGGCTCCGATTGAAGAGCCATAGGAGAGGACACTGGCTGTGAATGTGTCAGGCAAAAATATCACATTTGTTTTTGCCTCATTTTGACCACATCGCTGGCCTTTAACAGGTTTACTGCTGTAACGGGCTATATTATAAAATCATGAGAATATTTTTACGCGTGCTAGTTTAGGAGAAGATTTTTGTTTTCTTGTCATATATGAAACTGATTTAAACTAAGTATTTTAACAAAGGGAATGCCAACATAAACCGTTTTAAAATACTGAGCTTTCAGAAACAAGGACCTGTAGGGATGTGATTTATGCATGGCCCATGAAGGCAGCTCCTATGGCCACTGCTAGAATTTGTGCCTGAGGATTATTTCCTTGTGGCATTCACTGGAGAGAGCATGAGAGAAAAGGGGTGCACCTTAAAGACCCTTGGTTGGGGGAGAAAGGTTTCCAGAGAAAAAGTAAGAGTGCTCAATAGGAGAAATTTGGGGGCTGGAGCATCCAGATGAGAAGAAAACCAGTCAGAGGAAAAACAGCTGAGACATGTTCATCAGTTCTAACTGCGGCTGGCAAGCTGAGAGTGCAAAGAGAACACCTTACAGGACTGCTCGTATTTACCTATCGCTCCTCTGTTAGCGGTCTGGCTTAAAGCGGATCCTATGGCAGGGGCCATGCTGTTTCAGAGTTAAAGGTCAGAACTTCTGTACAGGTTGGTGCGGCCTTGTGAGCTCCATGCACTCAGGTTCCCTGTACAGGCCACAGAGGAGAAATCTGATGGAGATACTGTATGGCTATGCAGATCCTTTCACTCGCTCGGTTCCTTTCTCCGGCAGATACAGAGATGATGAGGCTCATTGCATCTGGAATGGAAAGACTCGGTCCTATTCCTTATAGCAAGTCAACGTGAGGACAGTGGGATCACGATTGAGTCCGTTGTAAAGAATGTAACAATGCCAGAGGCCTTCTGATAAATAAGCACAGTGAAATTTCAGCTAGTTTGTAGCAGTAAAATTACCTGGTATCAACACATATCAGGTTGAACACAGGGTATTTAACGACATTTTCAAATTTAGTCAAAGTAATGTGCTGTACCTAGGTTTCATGCAAGTTTCACAAATACATTTTATTTTATCTATTTTCAAATAGGTCAGAAAAATATTTTATCTTTAAACAAATCCTGCAGACAGTGGAAAGCATTATTAACTTGGACCTAAACACTGAAATTGAACTGAGAAAGATGAAGTCATTGCTTTTGTCCTTCACTCATAGATAATAATCAAATAATGCAAGGAGTAGCAATCTTGGAAAAAATTCCGTATGTGGATATAAATACTACTGAAATGACAGTTTTTAATGCAATGTGGGTCTTTAATACCATTCAAGCCTCTTTTCCTGACATCATTCCGGTACTGAAAACATTTGAAAAAGGAGACTGGCATAGGTGAAGGGAGCTGAAGCATTTGATAAAGAAGAGTAAGAGAAGAGTAAGAAAGAGGGACAGTCCTTTTAGAGAAGTGAGAGCACTGCAGACACTGAGACATGAGAAAGTTCCTGGGAGAGCTCTTGGGGTCCGCAGAAAGGCAGGGTGCTGGGGTCTGTGTCACCTGCTGCTTACGATGGGAGATGGACTTGAGATATGAGGGTGCTGAATATTTTATATTCATCAGATGCTTGATGTCTGCCTCATCCAGACAAATACTTCTGGGATTGAGGGCAATCGAGGATTCATGCAGGCTGCCAAATTTCTAAGCATCTTTATACATAGCCTGCACAGAAAGACTCCTCTCCTCCATCCTTAGTCCACTCCTGTCCCAGGCAGACTGTTTATACAGGATTGCAGGAGAGGGAAAGAGGAATGCTTTTCAGGCATGCAAAGGACACTTCTCGTGACTGGGGCTACTTTTCTAGCATGTTACCAGTAAAAACATCTTCCCCAATTCAAGTGTTGGTGAATTTGTGAGAATGCTTTTGCTTTTTTAAACACTGCAGCTCTTTAAATGCTACCCTGTTATATTAAACTATTTCAGGTTTGGTTTCAAAATGCTCGAGCCAAATTCAGACGGAACCTCTTACGTCAAGAAAACACAGGGGTGGATAAGACTTCAGACTCAACACTCCAAGCAGGGACCCCTTCAGGTCCTGCCTCAGAAATATCCAATGCCTCCATGAGTCCATCCAGCACTCCCACTACTTTAACGGACTTGACTAATCCTACTATGCCTACTGTGACATCTGTCTTGACATCAGTGCCCGGAAGTCTTGAGGTTCATGAATCTCGAAGTCCTTCACAGACAACTCTCACAAATCTTTTCTGATGACTCTTTCTTAATAATTTCTTTAAAAAAGAAATTATTCTTAGCTGAAATTCCAAGTGTATTTTAATAGAGGCTTTGAGCAACTGACTAACCACAATTAGGATCTCTCCTAAAAAACAGAAGGAAATGTAGTGTTCTGGTATTACGGAGTATGGACTGAAGAATAACTTGGAAGATCTATTGCAACACAACATTTGTGTAACTGTACAGTTTTGTGGACTGAGCAAGGGAAACAGCAATTAATTTAAGTTGGCTAAAGCTTCTGTATTTTCAAAGACTGCCATGTGCCTTATATACTGTTTTATCTACATTCTTTGGATTCCATGTCCACTTCTCTCTTTTTCTCTCTGTATATTTATGACCAGGGCAAAAATGTTAAGAGTTTGTTACTTTGAATAGTCCTAAGCCTTTCATTGGTTGCTTTGTTGTTTTAGAATTTTAAGGTCGAAGTCTGTTCGAATACCAGAATTTGTAAAATCTAACCAGTAATAAAACCACTTATGGAAACTACTTGGTACTGGCTGCAGTTACATTTAACATTAGTGTCACAATCAAGATAGGCTGATTATATTTAAAAGGATTAGAAAACTGCACTTCAAACACAGTATCTGCCTAGGATAAAGCCTAAATATGATGTATACATTCCTCCTATTCCCGAAGTATATATGGGTGAGAAATCCAGCTTGTACAACAGTCTAGGTATCTTCATTGTAGAGAAATAAGTAACTGTTAGGTGCAGGTAGAAGTTATCAGATAATGTTAAAATTCAAACAGAAAAACTATACTTAATTTTGCTACGTGAAAGAAACTTGACTTCAGCTAGCATTTATGAAAACAATCTTGCTTTTGTGCAAGAGGTGGCTTGTCCCATTCCATGGAGGAGGCAAGCGGGGTATCCGACAGCTGTGTGGCCACAATCAGTCCATTACAGAGGCGGACACTCGGTAATGTTTTCCCTAGGAAAAAGACAGAAGTATTTCAGGTTATTTTACAACACTGATGGGCAAAGTTGAGGCAAAATTATGTTTTATAAAGTCAGAGCCTTACATTTTTTGTAATGCTTTGAAGGAATAAAAAGCCAAGGAAGAATATGATATTATCGATACTAATAAAAGTGGTTATTCCTTTAATGATTATGGACCTTTTGATGCAATTGAATTCCTTCTACCCCCAAAATCTGTGCAGAATATAACTCATATTTTGAGTTTTTTTCCTATTGTTTTTAAAGATGCTCTTCTGTAATTAAAGAAATACCTCAGCAAAGTTTAAATATGTGTAAGAACGAGTATACACTATGCTGTTTGCCCAGTAGTTTTATAGATTTTGAGTGGTACCTAAGATGCATATGGTTGTTCCTTTTCAAACCTGTTACAATCAGTTTATTTCAGTCAAATGTTAAGTTGTATGTGGCTAGCTCTCTAAAACTAATCCGTCATTCCCATTGGATCAAAATTGCTAAAAGATTATTCCAAATAAACAGCAAGATAGGTGCCAAGATTCGTGTTCTTTGCCCTTTTCAGTGCATTGAAGATGATTTAGTAGGCCAGACTCTTTGGTAACAATGTTTTGGTTTTAAAAGCGCTACATTTATTCAGCTTTCTCAGCTGAAAATTTGCCATTCTTGTGCAAGCCAAATTCCTATCGAGATCAGCGAGAGATCTCAGAGCATGAGGGCTGTGGGATAGAAATGCTGACATAATTAGGTCATTTATTAACCTTTTTTACACTTCAGCTTAAAAAACCCCACAGGTGAGTTATCTGAAAAGCAAAATAGTCCTAAAAAAATCATAACTAGCTAAGATCTGTGAAAGGGATTACGTTCTGGTCACTAAAACCTATAGGCTAGCATAGTTCATTAAGTTTATGCACAATGATGAAACATTAAAAAAGATAATTTGGGTTGAATTAATAACTGTTACAGGTTTGTCCAAGACATTTTCCCTCATAATATAAATGTCTAATAAGGAAATTGTGCTGGTTAGTGGACTGTAAAAGAGTACATATCTGCCTTTCAAAGATATTGAGACACAGAGATTCTGCTGTATGTAATGTTTTGTTCATTGTCAATTACCTTGGAGATTTTATTTTTTTTTGACATGCTTAGCTGGATCTTTTCTTGATTTAAAAGGCAATGTTGGTCCACTGTTAAATGGATACAGCCCATAATTAAAAACCCTGTGTATTAACCTGTAAACAGTTTTAAAATACTGAATCCTGAATTCTTAAGTGTTACGGCAAATGTAGCGGATAACAATTCAAATGGTTCTTTAAAATTGCAGTGCTATTATTTGTGATCTTGTATTTTAACTACCTGAATCCACATGGATGGAAATACCTTTCAAATCAATTCTCAATATTGCCTTTTCAAATAACTGACATTTATGAAGGGGAATACTCTCGTGTTAATCTTATCTAAAACCTATAAGAGACAATTAGAGAAATTGTCTGGTTTAATCAAATCAGGGATTTTGCATATAAATAAGAGACAATATTCTATGTAGGGTCTTTATGTAGGTGCATTAGGATTCACTCACTGGCTCCAATGACCTATGTTGTCCCCATGATTGTTTCAATCCTGTGGTATTGTTTGGTTGTTTAGAGCTTGTTGGTTTTGAATGCTGTACATTTTTTTACTACTGCAATCCTAATGTTTCTTCACATACTTGTACAGTTCCACATTTGATGTATTAGTCTGAAATTCTGTTAAAAACATGAACAAAAATGGAAATGATATTTCTTTGGAAGTGTATTTTTACTGTATATCTAATTTGAACTAGTTGAACATACTTCTTTACATTTTGCATGATAGGTGTGTAGTTCATTTTTTAAATATGAAAGAGACTTAAGAGTAACTTAGAATGAGAATATAATGAAACCTATACAAATATGGAAAATACATACAATGATTTGCTACTTTTTGACTCAAGAAACTTTTTGAAATACATTTTACCTAGTTTATTTAAGATAATGCAGATATTTTGTCTTTGAGTTCATACATAATACAGAATATAAAAGGGGATTACACATTAGAAAAACTTTCAAGTCACCTTGGTACTCAACAGCACACTGGATTGTTCTTGTCAAGCAAAGAGAAAGGGTATTTGATTTTAAGAACGCTGAATAAATATATTTTGATCTACGGTAGAGAGGGATAGCATTACTGCAAGTGATATGTAATCACAACTTAAAATTTATTGACACTATTAATAGCTACATTTCATAAAACTTATTTTTCATTCAAATTATCTAAGTTTGGGAAGAGAAGACTAAGGATCATTATACTAATGAAGAAGCTGAATGCCTGCCCTAGAAGCAAAAGTCAATTTATCAAATATACTATGGATGGAGAAAGTGCCTCCAGGATATTTTGGTTTCCAAACTATCTTGTCTTCCTAGCTGCTAAAAAAACCATATTTAGAGCACTTTCCTATAACCGTTTGTTATTTTTTGTCTGTTGGAAGGTAAAGACTAAAGCTTAGGCACCTGTAATAATAATCTTCATCTAATGGAAAAGGAGAAAAAAAACAGAAATCAAAATAAGAATCAGGCTTCATACTTAGGCACATAGTGACTTAATAATGCTTGGAAGGAGAGATTTTAATTGAAAGTAGGTGAATTATGATTTTTTTTTTTTTTTTTTACTTCAGAAAGCCAGGACTAATTACATAACTCTGTCGCTGTTTTTTAAAATGAAATTTGATATAAGTTACCATTAGAAAGGGTCATAACATCAACTATAGTGTGAAGAGATAAGCCTAGACATTTTAAGAAGGACTTTTTTTCCACTTTTCTTTCCATCTTTTTAACCCTGGTTCTTCTCCAGGACGCACCACGAACTGCTGGCAAGGGGCTCAGTTTACTTTAATGAAGGGTAGATCATCTTCCTGCCACGCAGTTTCTATCCTCCTGCTTACGTGCATTCTTCATACTGACACTGGCAAACACTTCTCATCTACCTTACACAGTTTGACTGTCCACAGCTTCTACAGTGTGAATCCTCCAACCAGCTGAACGCTTCAGTGGAGTTTTTTCCTACCTCTGCAGGAATTTATGCCTTCTGAATGAGCAGGATTTAAACCATTCCTGGTAGCAATTAATTTATCTGTAGCTAAAATAACGATCTGTAAAATGAATGGCCTATGCATTTCGGAGATCGCTTTGACCCGCATTTGAAAAGGCTACAGGTGAAATATATGCGCAACACGTCCAATTCACATTAGCAGCCAGGGTTTGGATGGGTGTGAAATGCTTGTGCATCCACTATTTGGTGCATACAATTATGCAGTTGCCAGCTATCTGCATTTCTGCTTTCCAAGGTTATAATATTACACCTCCCTTTCCAGACCTTCAAGTCCTTTTTGTCTTGTCCGGCAAGTGAGTTGCTTGGAACTCTGCTTAATCCCATCCTTCAAGTACTTTTGTCTGAGTCTGCAGTATCTTTGCTTAAAAAACTAAGTATAGCAAACCACAAACATCGTTCACACCCTCCCATACATTGCATTTAAGGCTGCTCAGAGTCTCTGGTACCATACGTCACTACCCCTGTAGGCAGCAGGGGCTATATGGATCGTGGTCTGTTCTCATTCTAATTAAAGAGAAGCAAAGGAATAAATATTAGATTCTACAGTGAATAAAAATGTGTTCCAAGAGTATCTTAGGACTGGCAAATCACTATAAAGAGGGAATAAAGAGGGCATATTTTTGACACACAGGAAGCTGTCGTGGTTATGAAGACGAGCAGCAAAGCAAGCTGGACTCTGAGCGCTCGTGTTTTCACTTCCGTAAGCGGAGAGCCGGTCTTTAGTTCATTGTAGGCTTTAGCTGGGATGCTTAAAGTGATGTGGAAAGTGAAGAATCAAGTTTGACTCTGTCATAACATTAGGTGAGTTATCAGTAATTTGTCTGAAAGGTCACTGGGGGAAAGATGGCCGCACCGAATAGCGGAGTGATGCCTTTTACAAGTAAATATGCTGCTAATGAAGTGTTTATCCCCTCGTTCTGCTGCTAGGAAGGCATCTTTGCAGTCTCCATGTGCTTGATGTGGTAAACTTCCCTGAAAATGTTCAGTAAGCAAGCTGACCTTCTGGGAAGCAGCAGAGAAACTAATAACGTATATTTGCAATTAACTGTAATAATTTATAATTGTAATCAATATCCATGTCTCATTTTGCTAACATTTCTTACTTTGTAAGCTACGTCCAAAGTTAGTCTTTTAGCATTTGGGGTGTTACAGAGTCCTTTTTAGGTTCTTTTACTGAAGGTAGCTTTGGCTTTGTGCCATGAACGGGAGTAAGTATTGAGTTGCATCAGTCGTCATATATTACTATCCGTAGTTAAAAAAGCAGCAGATGTGAAATGGCAGTTACAGAAAAGGCTAAATCTTCAGCTGGCTTTAGTTGCAGTTTTGACTGTTTTACAGGGAGCCTTCACTCTTTACGTGGAGTGACGGGCAGTCAAGATAAGACTCGCACTGTCACGGAGTTGTGTCCAGGTTTTGTCATGGGAATCAACTCCGGCCACATGCGGCAGTGAGCAGACACACCAAATGAATTAATTCCAGCATGCAAGTTTTCCATGTTGAAGGAGAGAGAACCCAGCCTCAAAAATCATTTCCCCTGAAGCAGCAAATACTGACAGGCCTAATAGATAGAAATTTATATTACTACCATTTCTGCTACAATTGTACTCTCCCCCCTAACCTTTTATACTAATTAAACATGTGTTTCTTCTCACTATTCAGCCTGGCAAAAATAGAGTTGTGATGGATCAGGGCCATGACTGGCATTTATCAATTTGACAATCTTTTTTTCAAGGACTAGATAAAAAGATATACTGGGCATTTAATGGATTTCTGATCAGATTAATATGATGTTAGCAGTTCTTTCCGGCCTAACAAACAACTAGATTTTTGTAGCAACAAAGGTCAGTAAATATTTTGGGGTTTTTGTTTTGAGCAAAGCATAATACTTAAAATATGCAACCTGCTGACAGTAAATTCAGACCTTGCAATATCATTTAGCATGCTAATGCATAATACTGTGCAAATTATAATTATTTCCTGAGAATACCACTTCTGTGGAAGTTCTTCTTTTGTTAAAAAAATCCCTGTAAAAGGCATGGCTCCGCATATATATTTACACAGCTTGTTTACATGCCACTGTATCAATTTATTAGATTGTAAAATCCAGCACTTAATAGGAAGTTAAATTTTTGCAACAACCTCTAGAAAAAAAGAAATAATTAAGCTTTTCATTAAAGAGAGAAACCTATTCTATCCACTGTATAGTTTAGCCCAGTACCTATGAAGAAAAAAATAATGTAACAGCTAAAACAAGAGGGACACAAATATTTGGAAAGTGTTATGCAATTCTATGGTGACCTGGTTTAATTGATAAATATCAGCAATGACTTTTTCCAGGTGCATACAGATTACTGGGTAATTAGTGTTAGGAAGCCACAATGAATTTGCAGCACTGCAAACACAGAAATAACCATGTATTTTTCTTGCAATGACACAAAACTACCCAGGCTGTTATCCATCCACTGCACAGTAATTACTGTGTAATTTAATGTTCCTTGGTTACTATTCGAAAACAGTGAGAAGATACTCATGCTTTGGTAATTTCAAGTGTTCCTAGGAAAGGGTTTTGATTTTCCATGAGCATATTGGTCCAATAAAGAGTAACAATGATAAGGAGCTCTAATCCACGTATTATTTGTGTTGGCTGAAACCTTTGCTAGACAGCTAGAGACAATTTCTTCCCTATACAGAGCTAAAAAACCAAATTCTCTCAGTGGCTCTCCATGTATAGATCTGATAGATCTTACTGGCTCTCCTTAGTGACTGAAGGAAGAAATGAGTCCAAGAAGCATATTTACGTTCTTATCAGCTCTGCCCTTGGTGAATTTACAAGATAAATCCGGCAGCTGTGGTATACCCTGCTTTGGCCGAACGCCTCTGGCCCAGTCACTGTGCCTCTGGAGCTACCCAGCAGCTCTGGTAGCTCCACCTTAGCATGTCACACCTTCAAAATATTGTTCAAACCATTTTTTTGCCTAACTAACATCATAGACAGCGATGTGGTCCATCTGCTTAACCCTGGCACGTGGGAAGTACAGATGTGAGATCAACGTGGACAGGTTTCAGCTGTTTTTTTTCTGATTACAGCCTCCAGCCCACAGAAATTGCTTTTCCACCAACTATTTCATTTGCCTTCTCACATCATTTCCACATGTTTGATCACTCATTTTTTGCTGTCCTTCTTCTGGAAATGAAGACTAACAAAAGAGATACTCTGTAATATGGCTCCACAGGCTGTGATTGAGCAAGAAGCTGATGCCAAGCTAGTCTGGGCAAGGATTCTGGGAATGTAGGGAAGAACAATTTCTGAAAGGCCAGGTCTGTCACCCACAGACAGATAAGAGGGTAAACAGATGGCATTGCCCGGACCAAATCCCCAAAGACATCTCATCTCTTGCACCCAGAGGTTCCAAGAATTTGTTAATGGTCATGTGAAACTTTTTGAGGCAGAAGAACACTTTATTTATCATTGCTTTTGTAATTATTCTAGACAGGCAGTTTCAGCTTTTTCAAACTGTAGATCCCCTGAATGCTTTCTGCTGGAGTTGCAGACTGTTGTCTAGTGGATTTAACCCTGCTGACCATAGACTTGCCTTTATTAGTTCACATGCACTGATCCCTTAGAAGTGGCTCAAAAGCTTTCATATGCATTTTTGTTACTGTATGATCTCACCGTTTCTGGAGAAGCCGGCAGACAAGTGTGAGCTGCCCATGGACTCGGGAGATAAGATTTTTCATACCCGTGAGCTTGCACTGCTCTTTGAAAGGAGGCTCTTCCCCTCCAGCGCTGTCTGCAGTGCTCACTTTCATCCGGGCAGGGTTCGTAAGAGAATTCTTGGAACAGGCTGCTGCCCTGGCCAGCTGCTGATGCCTTTTGGAGCTGATACTATGCTTAAAGAAATCAATCATGGATGTTCCTACCATCTCTTTCAGTCAACTCTAATTAATACAGACCCAGACTTTCTCCATTTCATATACATTGGCATTGACTCCTAACACTTCACCCAACATGCTAAATGACAGCAGAAGTTACACTGCAGCCAGTGTCATTCGTGTCACAGAAATAAGCCTAACCACACACACTCTGAAAGGCTTTTTTAATGTAATGAAGGCCATTTGTGGCCTTCATTTATCTTTATGTCTTTTCCAGTTCTACCCCTATTGTGCCTACAGAATTCAGGAATCCATTTTAGATGAATATAAAAGCTATACAATGCTCTTTTCTGTGATTCTTTACTCTTTAGCTCCCCAAGTGCAGGCAGTTCCTAGTCATGCTTTGTGTTCATACTCTCTTTTTCCGTCTTTCTGTTTTGTCCCAGAGGTTATAGCTTGCGTACACCAACACCCACCAGCACTGACAGGATTCTCCAGAGTCCCTTCTGGCTATTCCAGCACAAAAGAGGAGACTCAAAAAAGACATTGGCAGCTGTTTGTAGAACTACTTGCTCCCCACGAAACAGCTCCAGTTCCTGGGGATCTGTGCTGGGAGTGTAAGGTGTGTTGCTACCACTTACATGCAGATACCATCATTATCAGCTGGCTTAGAAAAGACCAAAAGCTAGGCTGCTTTTACAAGATCTGCGTAAAAATATAATCCATTTTAATTCCACAATTATATTGGGGGTGATGCCAGGTGTTAAAAGGAAGAATGTGCTCCTGGCAGGACTCCAGGTATTTCTGTTCTTTCTGTTTCTGCCTATTGGTTGGAGCAGAGACCAAGGTGGGACTCCTGCCTCCTGTTTCCACCACAGACGCTAATGTACTCTGTAGCCGGCACAGGGAGGCTGCCCAGAGGTTACTTAATGTTATTTTGAGAAAGTGCTTTGACGTTCTTGAGCGAACAGTGCTAAGCTAGAGTAAAATGCGTGTAATTGCAAAGTGGAAGTCATTACATTTCACATGGGAGGCCATGAGGAAATGAAACTGCAGCAGATGAATGTGACCCTGTGTGCGTACCTCTAGTCTCACCTTCTGAGTCCTAATTGCTGCTTGACCAAGCCATCCTGAAGACAGGAGACCCTGATTTACGTTGTTTTGGAAAATGGAAACCAGAAACTATTGCATGTCCATTTAGGGATCTGCAAGATATATGAGAATGCACAAATCAGTCACATGCAACAAACTCAAAGGAATTTATACTGGATGGTACTGAAGGAAATCTTCCTCTTCCAGGAAGGAGACAGTAGATCATATTATTTGGTAAGTGCAGATAAGAAAGCACAGGCCTGTGAAGCAGGGATGTGGAAAACTAAACACAGTCAAAACAGGTAAGGCTGAGAGCATGAGAAGTCTATCCTTTCTTCTTCCCTGAGAGACAGTAAAAGTCCTAGGAGCTTTACAACTGAAAGAAGGTAAAGATACATTTCTATATAAAAATCACTGTAAGAGTGTTTGGGAAGAACACCGGGCCCAGAGGTCAGGAGCGCAGGACTGCTGGGATAAGCAGAAGTTACCGTGTTAGAGGTGATGCCATCCGCGGTCACTGGTAAGGCTTTTGGTTTGAGGAACGATTTCAGATTCCTGCTGCACAGGTTAGGGAGAAAACAATCTATAGTGTGTGTAACAGTACTTAAACATTCAATACTTAGCAGCTGCTCAGCATCCCAGCCCTTGTTGTTAATAGAAGGTAAAAGATGGCACGAGTATGTCGGAGGGCTTAGCGTTTTCTTTCATGCTTCTGAGCTTTCTGTCAGAAATCTGAAGGAGACAAACCCAGCCTATTACACATGCTGCCTTTGTACCCAAAACTGCTCTTTGCTACTGTAAGCTGGCTCTCTTCATTAAATGTATTTACTTAGCAGTAGATCTGTTGTTACGTATGAATAATTAACACGGAAAGATGTCACTTACTGCACTAGCGCCGCACATTTCTGGCTGCCTGAGTTTCCAGTCCTACAAAGCCTGTAATGGGAAACTGTAAGCCCAATCTCTCACGTCTTTACAGAGTTTAATTTTGGGTATGTTTCTTATCTCGGTGCCTTACCTAACTGTTGCAAGTGACAAAAACAGACGCCATAAAATGCAGGAAAAATGCAGCTGGACTGAACCTCAAGTATTAACAAAGCATATTCCCTTGATATACACTAATCTCATACCTTGAAAACCAGGAAAGATTCAGTTAAACTCACAATCATTTTATAGTCTCTGTAGAACCATAGAAGCTTAGGGATCCTTTGTTATTCCTCCATAAAGAGGAAAGTTATAGTGAATGTGCCTTTCTTAAGTTGGGTGTTTTTAAATACTAACGTTTATTGCTCTGCAGTTTCTCTTTAATGTGTGCATAGAGAACAAGAAAACACCTAGCTGCACAGGTGTATTTTTAGAAACAATAAAAGAGTCCTCTGTTAATAACTGGTTACCTCTTTTGCCGTTTGCATAGCTGATCATTGTTAATGATCCAGTTAACGGGCTTCATTAGGGAGGTTGAAAGACTTGCAGTCATACGGTACGTGATCTGTGGTGCTCGGGAATGCAGCGTGTGTGTATGTAGCTGTCACATCTCTGGGAAAGCTCCCTTGGTTGGACACACACAAAACTGCCCCATTCGGGTCCCACGTGCCAAACCTGTCCGTCCCTGCGTTTCTGTTAATTTGCAAAAATGGACTGATGTGGCCCAGCTGCAGCAATTTCTTTGGATTAACACTAAATCTCCAGATTCTCCCACTACTGAACATAGCCTTCCCCAGAGCTCCAATTTTGGGCTTACAGTCCTCCTTTCCACAGAGGCACAGTACCTGGAAGCAAGCCGATGCTCAGATTTCATAACAGTTTCCGAGAACATTTGGATACAGTAAGAACAAGAAGTAAATACCTAAATAACATCAGAGCCCCTCTGCTTTATTCTCCTCACTGCTTTTGGACACAGATCAAGACTAAAGGCATTGGTCTCCAACACATAATTCTAGGGGTTTTATTAGGTGACTCCCTGATCGGCTTTGTCGAGTAGCCAAAGTGCATTACCAGGTGATCGCTGACCTAGCAGCCCACAGCCCAGCGCCTGAGCGGCCAGCCAGGCAGGGCTCAGCTTTGTGCAGAGGCAGGTGGAGCCGGCTGGGTAATCCCCGTGTCATCTCGCACTGTGTAGTGCAGGCATATCCAAAAAGCCTCAATAGTTTCCTCGCGAAACTAAACCAGACGGGACCGTCAGTCCCAGATTCCAGCCTGTAGTAAACTCAGTTGCACACAATATCTTGTAAAAAATGCAGCTTTGCCTGTGTTTTCCACAAGGCCATCTCTGCTGTTTATGAGGGGGCACTAATGAAAAATGAGTTTAATTTGTATGTGTTCTTGATGTGGCATCTGGAATGTCAAAGCACTACATTAAGCTGGCCCCAAGTAAAGGTTTTCTGAATAAAAAAAAAAGATAAAAGGATTACCAATATATTAGTTGTGTTTTTGCAGAGCTGAGCTGTACATCCGCGTGTAGGAAACACGATACTTTGCTTGCAAACTGAGCCCTGTGCATCTCACAGGACATTCATTCAAAAGTGGGAGAAATCTAATCTTAATCTTCTAGAGACTGAAACACTGATATAACATGTCATGCCCTGTCATCACCTGTTGCTAAGGGTTGAGATATTCCCAGTGTCGGAAGGAGACTGTGAATGAGGAGTGCATTTTGATGACTGCAGAGGAGGGGAGATTCTCAGGAACTGTTGAAGATGCTGCTATTTTATAGTGTATAAAATATACCTGACCTGAGGCAGCGGATCAGCAGAGGCAGCCTGAGGTGCATGCACTGAAAACATCTCCTTTCGAGCTACTGACACATTTAGCAGCTGTCAGTCAAGGAGGAGAGCTGATCCTCTCTTAAGCAGACCTCACAACCTATTGTTGCAAAGGCCTAAAATGTGGCTCCTTCTTCACCGTTCCCTTGTCCCAGATCGAGCATCTCTTTCAGCTTCACATTCTCCTTACGTTCCTCTTTTCATCTTTTGTACGCTGCTGTCTTGCTTCCACCTGCCGCCTCCCCAGTGCCACCTGCCTGCCTCTCTTCACTTAGTCTCCTTTGTTTCTTTTCCTTGTCTCTGCTCCCTGGAGGAAGGCAGCACCAGGAGCATATTGTCCCAGGTTGCTCCCCCTAGGGCTTACTTACTCAGCTTATTATTGCAATCGCAGCCTTCCCTTGCATCACCAGGACCACTGGCACCGTACCGTATGCTTCACTGACAAAAACAAAGCCAGAAACTAAGGGGAGGCCTGAGAAGCAAGGAGCCCCAGCAGGCAGGGTGCCAACACACCAGCAGCAGAAAAGAAACCGGGACACAAGCCAAGAAGGAGACAGTGGGCTTCAAGGGCAGCCGGGGCCAGAAAGCTGGAGGAGCGCAAGCCTGGAAGTGATAGCAGGTCTCTACACCTACAGAGGGAAACGTACAGCAAAGGAGAAGTTAGGGGAAGATTCACAACATTGTTTTTCACAACCAAACATCCATCTTGCTATTAAATTCCACTAGCAGCTCAGTCTTCAACTGCAAAAGTGGGGCTGAAGTGCTCCTTTCACCTACGCTTTGCTGAGTGTCTTTGGATTGTGAAGTCTTCTGGGTCTTGTATGTGCTTTGGCACCTGGCACAACTGGACCCCACTGCGAGGCAGAGACTCTTGGCACTGCTACTGTGCAAATTATTAGTATTTACATTATTAGTACTTCTATTATTGTTGTTAATAATAGTAGCAACATAATACACCGTTTTCTGTGGTGTCTGGGAAACAGGGACTCCATTCCTATGGATTTTATGCCAGGGATTGGGAATTACAGTTCCCATGTGCACAAGATTGCTGTTCAAGCTATAATAAACTGCATCAAATCAGGCATTTCAGACAAGAGCACCAACGCAGTGTCAAATGGGTGCCTTTGTTGGGCTTGGCCTGGGGACTGGGCTGGGTCGGCATGGCGTATCTTCAGCTATGAAACAAGGTCTGACACCAAACTCACTCAAGTTCCTCCTGAGCTGTGCTCAGTGCACAGTCTCCAAAGAGCCTGCGGATACAGGAGTAGCACGGCATCGCTGGTACGGCCTCTTATCTCCATCCCTTGTCCCCGAAGGGGTTTTGAGTGGGGCCGAGTCTCTTGGATTTCTCCAGGTACCGGCTGCTGCCCCGCTTCTGTTGCATCCGCAGGTTTTGCCCCTCATTACAGACCAGCAGAAATTAGCACCTCTTACAAACGCAACTTCTGAAACGCACACCGTCAGCAAAGAAGCGGCCAGCCGCTATTTAGAGGAGCGCCCGTTCCTTGGCGCTCGGTTCGCGGGGCATGAGGCCGGTCTGGCTTTTCTCCCCCCCCGACCCTGGAGCCGGGGGCTCCGGCCCTGCCCGGGGCGGGCGAGGAGCGGCGGCGGCGGCTGCCGGCTCCCCGCTCCCCGCTCCCCGGGCCGGGCTCCTGGGGGTGGCGCTGCGAGCCCTCTTTCGTCCAGCAAAAAGGCAGCAAATCCGGCCGGGTTAGGGTTTGTGGAGGCTGGAAGTTAATCGGGGGAGAACGGCCCAGACAGCGGACGCGCTTTGCAGAGGAGGAAGAGTTTCAGAGCAGAAAGACTGAGGAAAGGGTCATCACTGCTTCATCCAGGACTAAAGAACAGGGCGCAAGCCCCTCTCTGCTTTGCAGGGAACTCCCTCCTGGAGTTGAAAATGCCTCTATTTCTCTATGAACAGCTAGGCTAGGGTTTGCCTCTCTCCAAAACACAGTTGCTTTTCCAGCCCCGTTGCACAAGGCTGTGAGAGGTAAAAAACACGAAGGGAAGTTCTGAATGTCTCAAGGCAATTGAGAGGCTTCTGGGAGGCACTCTGCCCGGCTCTGGTGTTACACCAACACACAGTGATGGCCTCAGTAACACCTCTGTGTGATCTGCCGTAGCTTGCAAGGTCTCCTGCAAAACTTTCTAGGAGCAGACTGTAAACTCACCACAGTATTAAGCCACGTAAAGGCTCAAAAGACTCAAGCCTCCTGATCAATGAAACGTAGATAGCAAACACGACATGCTGTAAAGCAGTGTCACATGTGCTGTCCCACTAACAGTGACCAGTTCAGGGAATTTCACCCAGTCAGGGCAAACAGCGCAGCACAACAGAGCGTGGGCTCACGCTCAGAGAGGACAGGACAGAAAGGGCTCCCAGCGCGTCTGGTGAAGAAGTTGGTGACATTATCTGGCAGCAGAAACTATGAACACGATTAGAAAAATCAAATTGCAATGCACCACACTGTCCAGTTGTCTCTAGCGAACAGGACAGAAGCCCTTCTGTTTGAGATACTAAAAAGTGGACTTGACAAATCAGTAGCAGATATATTTCTAGGAGGCAACTCTGCTCTGGGGCTGCAGCATGAAGTTTAGGTCTGAGGATTTCCTGGCCTGGAGAAAGGCAAGAGGCACCCCCCTTCCCTGCAGCATGCTTTCTCTTGCACAGAGTGCGCAAAATCTGTATACAAGTAGTATATCCCCATGTTTCTGGGTAGTGAGCGGAGCCCAGCAGAAAAACTGAAAGGCTCTGAGAAGTGGGGGCTCAGCGAGTCTCATTTAATTACAAGTGTAGTGCTTGCTCTGCTCAGCCCCACCCACATGCCATTTCACGCCTGATTTCTTCTCTGATTTCTTTGGGGAAAGAGAGGGAATTCGAGTGCATGTAATTTGGGTTAACAAGACGCATTATATGCAGCCTCATTCTTGTAAAAACTTTCACAGGGAAATCACCCAGCCCATGGAGAGAAAAAGTTCTCTCCTTATTGTAATTTTTCCAAGGCTAATCAAACTCTCACCGTTATCCTATTGATCACAGGGAAGGTTTGATTTTCTACCGGTTGCCTAGTTAAGGTACAGTAGCTGTTGCTTGGCTTACTACATGCTGTGAGTACAACAGAGATCAACCCTCCATTTCTATGCTCCTTTTTGTCCCTTTCCTAGATCCCTTTTCCTTCAAAGCTCACCTGCCTTTTGCTTTTGTGGTGCTCTACCTGCATTTCACCTTCTCCTATATCCATTGAGCAACAAAAGGTGAAAAGCTGGGTTTATACAATTAAAATTGTCAGAACAAGAATGGGAAAAAGCAAAAATCCTGAACAGGTTTGAAAACAGGAGGCAAACGAAAAGTTAGATATGATTGCGGCGTCCCCCAACAATATGGACAAAAAGGCTCTGTGTCCAGTACCTGTGGGTGTTATTAGCATAAACTCCCTCCAGCTTGGACCAGTAATTATAAGGTACGAGCCCTTCGTGGTGGTGTGTGCCCAGAACTGTCACTGAATGCACAAGATCTGATCCTGCCATTATTGCCATATGCTTTATAGTCGCCAAAGCTTGTCTTCCTGTGTGAGGAAAAGCATCAGTCTCCATTTCAAGGTGCAGTTCCCGTCCCTCTGGGGGACAGCTGCTGTGTGTCAGTGCACAGCAAGGAGGCAGGGAACAGCTACACAAGAGCAGCGTGCTGGAGAAAGGTGCAGGCTTTGCTTTGCCTTCCTGTGCAAGGGTTTCTTTGGATGTGTTTTGTGTCCCTTCAAGTCACTTGGGAGTTTAGGAGAGCCAGAGAGAATAGCTTTTT
The DNA here is from genome assembly GCF_018139145.2 of Gymnogyps californianus. Taxonomy (NCBI): domain Eukaryota; kingdom Metazoa; phylum Chordata; class Aves; order Accipitriformes; family Cathartidae; genus Gymnogyps; species Gymnogyps californianus. The sequence goes on from NC_059488.1 coordinate 11,393,883, forward strand.
CTGTCATTATTTGATAACCAATACAGTTCCCTTTGACCCTCTCCCCTCTTCCCAAAAAAGAAAGACCAGCTCAGCATTGTGTTATTTTTCAAAGCCTTTACAAATTAAGACAGTAACATGGAAATCCTCGTTGGGTTTCAGTTCATACTTCCTCCCATGCTGGGCTGAAACGGGGATTCTTTTGTGATGGCTGTGCTGCTTATTTTTTTTAAACCTCCTGAATTTGGCACACTGCCCTACTTTATTTTCTTTCCATTCTCTAGTGCTGCTCCCATTGGGAGGCTCATTCGCTTCTAATGCATGGTGTTATCTTCTGCAAGTTGAACTCTAAATCCCCGTGTTGTTTTTCCTTGCTTGTTATTCAGGTGCAGGGAATGTTAATGATGTCTCTTTGGCTGGTGGATGCTCTGGCTATGTGGCTTTAATTATTTTTATTAATGTGTTTTATAAAGTAAATTACAGATAAATGTAGATTTTAACTACAGCTTAGAGATAGCACATCTGTGAGACTTCACAATCTTTCATTTGTGGGTGAAATGCACAATAACATCCTCCATAACAAGAGGATGTTCACAGGTGTGACCGGGAGAAGCTTTACTGAAGCAAAAGCTCCAAAACTAAAAACTGACACCTGATATGCAGAGGGACAGGGAAGGGGGGAGGGAAAGGAGCAGGAGATCTGCAAAATAACTTGTGTTCAGCGTCCGTGAGCACTGCTCCTGCTCAGGGACAGCTGCCCACGCCAAGGAGGAAACTTCCATTTGCAGCACTCAACAGTCCCCGTCCATAGTCGTCAGACAATCCTCAAATTAGAGATCCAGAGACCTTATAAAGAAAAGATCCAAGTTCTCTACTTGTCACTGGTTCCAAATTCCTGGAAAACCTCCTAAAAACTTCTCAGCGACTCAGGAAAACCAGGGTATGTTTTTTTTGCACAGTAGGGCTTGCTCGCAGAGATCTCTGACTGTCCTCCTCGCCCCGGCTGCCATTCGTGAGCCTGTGGCCTAAGTTTGCAGGCGCCGGAGGACCTTGTTATGGCTGCGGCAGTAGCTGTTTATGTTGCTCAGCCAATTCAGTCTCTTGGTCCAGCGCTCAGGCCTCCTGGGGGACCCGGTGCGCTGAGCAGTGCTGGGAAAGTGGTGCAGCCTACAAGAGCCATTAGATGAGGAAACATAGGACTAACGCTATGCAAACGTAAGGTGAGCAGAGGGTAAGGGTCATCAGGGGTCCTCTGTGGAAGCACGGTCCCTCCCCACGTGGGCAAGGCAGCCAGCTGCCGCCCTGGTCTCCCTGGCCAGGGACTCGGGAAGGAACCGAATGTGGCCATATGGGGAGAGGGTGTCTGGCCCTGGCTGGAGGCAACACGCGTTTCCCACAGCGCCCAGGCTCTCTGTGCTCCCCCCGGCTGGCAGTACTGGGTAATCCCGGCTGGGCAGTGGAGGCAGCTGCCTCTCCACGGGCACGCAGCAGAGCTGGAGCAAGCGGCTCTGGGGAGGGCTCTGCATTTGCAGTAGGTCTTTCCAAAGACCCCATGGGCTCCGGCCATCACTCAGCTTCAGTGCCGAGGCAGATGGGAAGAGAAGAAGGGGACCTGCTGCGGCTGGTGCCAGTGCAGCCCTGTGGCTCCGCGGTCCCTGGTGGTAAATCCCTGCCCGGGGTGGTGTGTGCGGGCTCAGGGAGCGCTGGGCTTGCTGCAGAGGACAGATCTGCCTTCCCCAGAGAGATGCCTGGGCTGAGGAGGGAGAAGGAGGAACATGTATTGGCATGGAGAGAGGCTGAATTTCTCTGAGTACTCTGGACTGAACTAGGATTAGAGGATTTAGTAGAGGAAAATAACATACTAGTGTCTGTAGTTGGTCTGGTTTTTATCGAACCAAGAGTCCCATGTGAGCCATGCAGTAAATAAGCAGTAAAATCATCCAACAATGCCTTGAAAACAGTTCTGTCTCTAAACACTGCACCTCTCGGGCACTGGTTGTGTTCAGAATGACTTTCTTCACCCCAGGAGACCATGTTACCTTGGACAACGCACAGCCATTGCCAAAAATAAATGATTAAAGCTGGGTGGCGCTTGAGTCATCGATGCAATGAGAGGATGCGATGCTGGAAAACAAGCTGATGGGTTTTACATTGGCAAAATCTCCAGGCCATTCTCTCCTTCCTGAGCACTTGCCCTTCATTTCTATGCAAGAGACATTGTCAGTTTGGGGGATTCTTACCAGGAGCTTGTGAGAGAAATGTTGAAAAGGGATTTTTCCAGGTTGTCTTTTCCATCTTCCTGCTGCATTAGCTGCAGGTGGTGAAGCTGCTGTTTCGGCATTTCTTCTTCAAAAGCTACATCACGTAATATCACTGAGATCACAAGGAGATGAGGAGAAAAATGGCCCTATAGGATTTTTGTTAAAAAAGGATCCATCCATAAAAGATGAAAGGTTAAATTGCTTTTAGAAACACAGCAGCGTTTAAACAGGTGAAGATCCTCGGAAACGGAGTTTGGATTCAATAAAGTAGCCATGCAGAAGGGCAGAAGAAGGCCTTTCTTTGGAGGGAAATGTCACACTTTAGTGTTAATAAAATGTCTAGTGGTATAATAATAATGATAGCAATCAGGAGCCTTTATTTTTCACCTGGCAGGGCTGGTTCATGCGTGTTTTTTCAAAGCTACCTGCAATTCAGGAAAGAACAAAAAAAGAATCAGGCATGCATTGACTGAAAAATATCACAGTGGAAGAGAAGAGAGCCAGACCAGCCCAAGACACCTGAATGTTACTGGGGAGATAAAGAGTGCTGCTCCCAGGTGGCAGGACATTTTCTTCCTCAGCCTTTTAGATATTGCCTCTTCGCAGCTGTGTTGTAAAGACATCGCAGGAGATTTACAATCCTAAAAGAACATACAATGAAAATGTCAAAAGGAAAAGGCAATTGCAAACAATAGTTTTGCTCTGGACTGGCCCCCTCTACACTCTCCTTAGTAGTGATGTATCACAAAGGCAATGAGCACACAGCATTAGCTACTCTTGCATCTCTTGTATATTTGTTAGGTTTAATGTGCCAAAACTTGGTGGAACAAAATTTGTTCTCCACCTATGTAGATGTCACTTAAAACTTTCTGTGGAAAGAGGGGAAGAGTGGGAAACATTGGTCTTTTAGGGGCAGACAGTGACACCAGAGAGACTAATATATAACACACCAAGAGGTCTAATTATATATTATCTGTACACACACAAATGTAGAAAAAAATCACTTCTTCTTGCTCAACCTTTTTTCCCCACTAGTACTTCCAGTGCATTACTCGCTATGCCTCTGTCGCATCCTGGCTAATTTCTCTGTCTGCATCATTAGTCTTACTGTCTTTCTTTCATGGAAATACAATTCACCCCAAAATAAAAACTCACAAAGCTCTCTATCAGGAGATGTCTTTGTTTTGGGTTGTGACATGTGTCCATGATAGTGCCAGTGGTTGCTAATATTTCAGCTCTCTAATTCCCTGAAGGAGCTTTTTTGTTCAAGTTACCGCGGAGGGAAGGCAGCAGCCACACCTCTAGGCTGGAACGCAGGAATCGCTGCTCTCTCGATGGCCTTTTTTCCTTCCAAAAAGTACTCCTATTCACGATATGAAAATGTGCAGCTTTGGCCAGCCCATTACTTCTGTGTGGATGAGAATTAAATGCAGCATCCACCAAAGTTGTAATTTGTTGTTAAATATACAGTGAAAAAGGTTTCATTTTTATGGTTGTACCCTTCAACTAAACAACATTTTCTTTACTGAAAATTATTAACTTGTATAAAGGTTCTGGTATCTGTCCTGCTAATCCCGTGTATGATAGAGAGACAAACACCTACGGTTAGTGGCATATGCATAGGCTGATACATACCTATGAACCAGGGAGACAAGAGAATCCGTAAGCCCAGCCCAGCAAAGCAGGCTCCCAGTTTGGGCCTGTACCCAGGCTGCACCCAGACCCCCGTCTCCGCAAAACCCCGGTGCCCAGCAGCGCGCTCCAGCCCTCGCTCGCGGTGAGGAAACCAGGGAAAGCAGCGCAGAGGGGAGCCGGCTCCCCCTCCACCGCATCCCTGCCTGGATGACAGGAGGTGGAGCGCTCCGCGGCCAGCACCCCCTGCTCAGTCTCAGCACAGCCTTAATCATCAGCCCGTGCTTCTGCGAGGGCTCAGGGGCAGAGCTGGGACTGAGCACTGGGAGCATGGCTTCAAAATGTCATTCCTGACAGCGAGAACCCTGGTGTGCGACACTGCTGTTTGCGGTCGTGTCAGGAACAGCATGGGACAGCATGGGATGGGTAGCAAGAGCAGAGACTCCTCAGAAATGTTTCTGACACATGTTTGGCATGTGTAGAGCTTGCCATCTCTACAGCGCTCGGATGCTCCGGAGCTGAATGCCAGAGCGCACATCTGGAAGGCTGAGACTGCTGTCTTGCAGAGAACTAATAGGCTGCAGGGACTTTTCTGCTATAAACTCTCCTCTTTGCCTTGTGCAGCAGCTGGCTGGGTTAGCTGTAGCATTAATATTTGTAGCATTAATATTAACTTCAGCGAGGCTCACACTGGAGATGATATACTCCAACCCCAGGAGCCAAGTCTTTTGAACAGTGCTTGCAAGATACAGCCACAAGCACTCACTCCAGCATTTACTCTAAGAGATTTGTCGACTGTAGATTTGCTGCTCATGCTGGCCCAGTCTGTGTGTTGATGGGGAAGGTGCCAGCTCTTGTCAGTCACTAGTGTTGTCATGAATTAGCAGGGGCCACGCAGGGTACAGCCATATGTGTCAGCCTTGTGAATGAGCACTGGAGCAAGATGCGAAAATGTGAGGTCCTGCTAAGACAAAGTATCAGAGAGAGAAGGAGCTCCCTTGGCATGGGAGCTTGTGGGTCCTGCTCATCCAGCATGTCCCAAGCATGAGCAGCCTTCCCCCACGTCCCTGATCCAGTTGCTGCACTGAGCCCTGATGACAGCATTGCTCCTGCAAGAGCTACGAACACGGAAATGTCAATAACTGATACAGAAAGGACTGACTTAATCCAAGGCCCTGTAGTATTTCAAGCTGCAGGCCTTAGCAGCAACAGGCAGCTAGGCCAGGTCGAGGAGGGGATGGGAACTGGCGGGATTTTGCACAGGTTTCCCAGGGATCTGAAAACCGCTCCGCCATCCTGTCCTTGCACGGGAGCTGAATGAGTTCAGTGCCAGTGAAAAGCGCCAGCTCGAATGCTTTGGAAAGTTGCTATTTGTGATTCTGCGGGGGTCTGCTGGAATGGCACCAGTTGCTGTTTTACGCAGGCAGCAGCTGGGCACTGGTCACTGGTAACCACTGTTCCAGATACCCAGGGCAGTTGTGATTTTGCCCTAGACTTTATGACCACAGATGGTTTCCATACAGACAAATGCCTATTTTTTTTATTGTGCAGTTTATCCAAAATTCTTAATAGCATGTATTTTCTTATTTACATATAAGGAAAATATCCCAAACTGGGCATTGCTGGTTTAGGAGCTCACCGTGGGCTTGAAGCAGGGTCCATGAGGGTCAGCGTGCTACTTCTGCCCATTATAGCAGAGTTGAATGAGCTCTTTGGTGTCATCAAACCAAAGAATTTGTTCCCTGGACCTGATTCAAAACCATTTTCCCCATGCCTTTGAAACAGTTATCATCACTTCTCTGCAGATAATTGCATAATGGTTATCAGGGGGATGTGGGGCATTTTTGGTGTCAGCAAGGCTTTGTTCTTTGGTTTTGTGAAAACCAGTGGTTTTGTGTATACTGGGACAAATAAAGTAAAATAACTCTGGTCAAAGAGGGTACCAGGTGCTAGCAATGAAATTGTCCTTCAAAGAAATGACACCAGCCATGGCAGCCCATGCTGTACAAAACCTGAGCTGTGCAATACACTAAAAAACCCCTGTTTTGGCACTTTGTTCAGAGCTTCCAGTGTTAGCACTCTGCAAAAGCTTCATTATTTAGCTCCAGTAAATTTGTCAAAGTTTATATTAAAGTATCTCCACAGCTTTGTGCCAGAGTCTCATGGAAACACCCAGAACATCAAAAATAACAATTAAACCCCTTCGTTAATCAGCTCCCCTTTTAAAGGCAGCCAGGGAAAGCTTTCATTCGGTGAGCTGTTTGGGGGAATTTCTGTCAGCACCAGCCAAATGGTCCAAAATTAAGTATTAATGGCAGTCTCCAAAGGCAGCTGCAGAATCACTTCAGCTGGTAAACACTGTTTGTAAAACCCACTGTTAAGCCCAGTCTGTGCGTGCTGATCACTCCCGTCAGCCGCGGAGCCCGGCCAGGCCTTGCCTGCGGCAGCAGCCGTGTCTCCCAGGACCGGCCACGTTTGCCCTTGTGCAGCAGCTCCGCGTATTTCTGTATGTCAGTAAAACTCCTTCTGGGCTGGGCTTGCCCCGTGATGCCGCTTCTTTCTGGACCGCACCCTTGCTTTACATCCTAGAAGTTTCACTGAATATTTTCATTCTGTAAGATAGCTTTTTATGATCAGAAATGAAACTAGCCAGCGGCTGAGGCAGACAGAGGCAGGTACGGGGGGACCAGTGTCTGCAGCAACGGACTCATGGGAGAGTGCCCCTCTCGTGCTGGGTGACTGGCCTGGGGCCATCCCTGCTGATGATGTTTCTCTTCAAGCATGACACCTGCCATGGGGTCTTCTGCATGGGTCTGGTACGACTGGGTACCTGCTAGTGTCTGCGTGGGAGGCAGAAAACTGGCCGTTAATGTTATGTTTTCTCTTTGGAGGAACGACTGGTGCACGTGCAGAGGGCGCAGGAGGTGCAGGGGTACAGGGCTGGACTGGTCGTCAGTGCGAGTGCATGGCCACTTGGTGAGTGAGCAGCGCAATCCCCTGTTCCCCAAGTGCACGGTGCTTTGGGAGCGGCTCCCAGGTCCTTTGGGGAAGGGGAAACGGCAGGGAGGAAAATCGTCTCTGTCTGAAGGATCCAGATTTTGGCAGCACAAAGCCATTTGTGGTGAAAGGGTCACAAAGACCTGTTTGCTCTCTCAACTAAAATCCTTTGCTCAAAAAAGTGTTTGTTTGCATGATAGAGCTACTTCTGTCATACGGAGCTGGAGGCTCTTGGGCATATTTTGGCCCGGTGCCCCAGAACACATAGCCCCTATTGAGTTTTACAGCCAGTTAAGCTCTAAATATGTTTCTGTGACGAGCTGACTCACCAGTTTCTTCCACCCCTCCGGCTCTGCTTTTACCAACTTGGATGATTTTGTCACATGCCTTTGGACAATTACTGTTTTTTCTTAAAGTCCAGCTGCTGGAGTCAAGGCACTATGTGAGGAATCGTAGTTTGAACTTGAGATACCAGGGGAAAAAAAAGATCCCAGCACTTATCCTCACTTTTAAATTGTTGATGTTTAGTGTCCCGAGTTACACTTTTGGCTGCTAATGACTGAAATGACTGCAAATGCATCAGTTTTAAAAGCACTTCTTTATAATAGTAAAAAACTCTCAGAGATGGTTTGAAGGGCATAGGTAGCACCATGCCTACGGTAAATTCACCAACTTTTTAGAGAAAACGTGCAGCTGCAGAACACAGTTCACTTACAGCTTGTGACCAGTGTGGCTGCTGGCTTGGAAGAGAGAAAGGGCAAACTGTCATCTTAACTTTGGATGCTCCTGTGAATTAAGGCTGAGCCTAGCAATGTTAATTTGCTGTGGTTTGCAAAATTATTTTTGCCAAAACATTATAATTGGTTTTCTGATCATTGGTAGCCATCAGTATGGGTGCAGGTTTCTTCTATAGGAAATGTAGCCCTGATTACACCTGTGGTTCGACATACTACAGTTGAGGTCTGTAGTTCCTGGGCGGATCTTGGGCAGATGCTGTGTCTTTGCAGAGCCCGTGTGGGTCCAACTGGGAGCATAACCTTAAATTTTCTTCTTCTCTCTCAGGAAACTGAGTAGGCAAAATTTGTGGTCTTTCATCAGGCACTGAAACCCTTTAGTCGAGCAGGACTTTGGTAGAAGTTGGAAACATCAGGCAAAGTCTAATGAGAAAAGAAACACTCTGTAGTAGTACAGTGAACTGGTGTGCTAATCATCTTTCAACAGTTACACATTTCACGGCACGTCTTCGCTGCTGCAATTTGTGTGGCAAAAGTATGTCATTTATTGCTGTATATCTAGCACAACACTGAGCTGGCTGAGTGCTCTAGCTGTTGATTCATCAGCAGTACACTTGGGAGAGCTCTGGACTTATCTTTTGCCAGGGTAACACGGCTTTTTGACTAATTCTGATCCACGATTTTCTTGGAAAAGAGAAATAACCCGGTGTCTGCCCAGATCTGTATCATGCTGCACATATAGTTATTTGTGTATGTGGGTCACAAATTCCTTTGCTTCCCAGTGTCCTCTGCTAGGCACATAGTGAAGTATGTGGAATAAATTTACACCCCAAAATCAGAGGCTAGATTACTTTTTAGAAGAACATCACACAATTTTCACTCTAAAACTTACATGGTGCTGAAATAAAAAGGAGAAGCAAGTACCAAAGTGTTTATGGTTTCTTAGCACAACATGGTATTGGTTTGGAAATTTCACTGTTGCGCTGAGGTATTTGCAAGCGAATATCATGACTTTGTTCCACCAGAGCCTGGCCAGCAGACTTCAGCCCATGCTGCAAGGCTCTCTCAGGCTTTTGACTGTTTCCCCTTCATCCTTTTTGGAGCAATGTTGTGCCTGTGCCATAGGTGGGGTGTTACAGACTGGCTGCTCCAAAATTTCTCAGTGTTCAGTTACAGCAGTGTTTAGGTATGGCTGTAAAAATATAGGTGCACTGTAATATAATGAAAAAACATGTGAGAACGGAAAGTGAAACTGCCTAGGTACAACACTGCCAGCAAAAGTGAAACACACTCACCTGCTCTCCTGCTGACTGAAGAGGCAGAAACAAACAGTGGAAATTCTGCAATTTCAGAGGTGCCTCCAGATTGAAGAACGTCACACAGACTTAATATATAAAAGGAGCCAATATTTGGTATTTTTTAAACAATGCGCTTTTGTGGGTCTGGAATCATTGTTTTTGAAAACGAAAGATTTACAATGCTAACAGAAAGAACATTTTGACTGCTTTCCTATCTTCTTACCCATTCTCTGTTTGTTGGCTGTTTATGGCATCTCTCACCAGAACGTCTGACTGGCGTGGGCCCAGGGGCTGCGAGCAGGCCCTGGCAGGGGAAGGACCCTTTCTTCCACTGAGGATGAGCCTCAGGTGCGGTGCGGTTCTGCAACCTGCACGAGGCCACACAGCCAGGCAGCGTCTGAGCTGGGAGGAGAGACACAGCCCTCCCGGCTCCCGGAGCCGTCTTCCAGAAAGCCTGCTCCTCGCTTCTGAACACAGCCAACACATCGTGGAGGTGGTCTTTCACAGACGGTGAGGGCATCTTTCCACACCCAGTGACATGTCTAACTAGGAGTTAACTAACTTACAACATCTCGTTAGCCTTGATAGCCACTGGCAAACCTCCATTCTGATTTTGGTCTGAAGCTGCACTGCCTCTTCTCTTCTTCGCTCTCACCAGCAGTTTCTCTGGGAACGGGAGAGGCTGAGGCAAATAATAGATACAAATCATGACCAAAGAAGAAATGACTGTCATTGTAAAAATGTATTTATTAATGATCTTCACATAATTCTCTGGGAGTGATATTCTGCAAGACAGAATTGTGATAGATTTTCACCAAATGGGAATATTTCCCTCCAGAAGTATGTAGCATTAAAGGGAGTGAAGAAGCTGAATGTGTTTCCTCCAGTCAGAAAAATGACGGATCAGGGACAAGAGACAATACATTAGTAAACAATATAAAAAATGTACATTTTGTCATTTTGTATTCCTGAGTTATTCTAAATCTGTGAATAAATCGAGAGCTTAAAGTCTCTGGAGCTGTTTTGAAGTCTCTTGCTTTCTATAAATATTGCATTTGCCTCAAGTAAGAATTTCTGACATGTATTAAAAAAATATACATTAGTAAAGCTTATAAAATAGATATTTGGAATGCTGTTATTGTTATTTTTTATTAAAAATACAGTTTAATGGAACAATTGAGTTCTACTTCAAAGTGTCAAAATTATTTTTCATGCTTTTTCCCCACGTTCTTTGAACTTTATGGTTGACGCTCTAATTTTCTGCTTTCTGATTTTGTCCGTGTTTGAAGCAGTCATTCCCTTGCACAGATAACGCTCTCTGCTTCCTATTAATGCTCCAGTGAGATGCTCACATTAGGGTCTCTTGGCAGCTCGCCATGATGATTAGCTGAGCTTGGAAGGCCAAGTCCAGTGTCATCTGTTGGACTGGACAGATAGACAGTGTCACCTCTCTGGAGTAGACCTGAGGGAATATCTTACAGCTGCTCTTAGTGTTCTTAAGGGAGATTTCAGGGGCAAATCAATGCCGAACTTGAGTACACGCTGGTACCCATGCTTAACCTAACCAAATGGTGCAAGGAGATTTCTTATTGTAACAAACTGGCAAGTAGCCTGTTTGCAAAGAGAGAGTCCTGGAGTTTGATGGTACGTGAGAAAACAGCTCCAAGTTTTCACGTTTGTGACATGCTTTGTTTTATTGCGTGCTGTTCCATGCAGTCTACAGAGAAGTTCATGGTTATCATGTGTTCACAACATTTAGTCCAACTAAAGTTCAGAATTCTTTTTTTTGTGATGCTAACCGTGTACTGAGCTACACCTCCAGCAGAAAGCTGTGCTGCCAGCTCAGGCCACTGACACCACATCCTAATTCAACATCCCATATGGACTTGCCATTAGGAAACAATGCTGGATGACCTGGCACTGAGCAGTGAGAGGAAGCATTAGTGTGAACTGCTACCACCTTCCCACCATTTTTGCAATAGCTGAGCTAGCAGGTGACCACATATTTCAGCACTTGGCGTGTGACTCAGCGAGCCCTCGAGCAGAGGCAGCCTCTGGAAGTATAGTCCCTGTTCCTGAGCTTTGCAGCCACTTTCCTTGTGGGCATACATCACCACATATCTGCTCACAAAACTCGACTCCGTGCTGAAACAGCCAGGAGCTGTGAGAACCTCTGATGAACCTTGGCAAAAGAGGGAACACATGCTGCAACCACGGCTTTACACGTATTTGCATGCTCTGTATTTCCACCTGTGGACTCACTTGTTTAGGAGAAAAATACAGGAACCTTTTACAGAAAAAAAATCTTTGAAATTTCCCTGTCACCATTACAGGGCTAGGTTCACATCGTGCAATTTTGCGAATTTCCTGGAGAAAGCAGTTACAGCTTTAGTTCCAGAGATACACAGACTGCTGCTAAAGCTTGCAGGCAACGTAAATGAACAAAACAAGGGAGGGGAGAGGCTGCAGCCAACACACCGGTAGTTTTATGTGGGTGTTGTCTGCACTACGTGGCAACAGCATGAACCACAGCAGTAATATCAAAGAGCTCCTCAACTTACTCATAATTAGCAGTGGGAATGCTCAGGCTTAGTTTTGTGCTCACAAAGGACCAGGGTCTGCGTCAGAGGGAACTGGAACTCTTTAATTAACTCCTTTCTAGAGCTTTTCTTTGTTGAGGTTTGCAGGCTCTGTCTTGCTTGATTGATGGAGGAAGCCCTGTCCCTTCCTCAGGACTTAGTGCCGGCGTGCTGGGATGGCCGTTTTGGGCGTCCCTCGGGGAGGTTCATGCTGCCACACAGCACTGTGCTAACATTTGCACAGCTTTGGCAGGAGCTCCTGTCCCCTCCTCTGCCTCCCACAGCATCCCTGCAAACTTTCATACTCCATTACAAACGGTCAGCCGTGCTCTGTGACTGGCGATGCCCTCTTCTTCAGAAAGCCTCACCAGGCCTCGTGAGGGCAGGGGTTCCTCCACGGCCGCTGCCGCCCTCCCCCGGCACAGCCCGGCAGGGCCCCTGCTGCGGCCGCCTCTCCCTGAGGGAAGGCGCCGGAAGGTTCTGGAGCCGCGCGGGCGGGTTCCTGCTCTGAGAAGTGGCAGCCTCGGTCAGCAGCTGCCCTCCCGCCACAGACCTGGCCGCAGGGCGCTGGAGAAGGCAGGTGTCTGTAGGAGCCGTTTTTGAGGCAAATGCTGGGTTTTTCTGAGGTGGCCGTGTTCCGAGAAAGAACGTTTCACAGAACTGTGGTGTTTCGGTACCTCAGCGGCTGCTGAGAGGAAGCCGGGGCACTCCTCAGGTGCAAGGTGCTTTCAGTGAGGCGATGGCCTCTGTGAAGGGAGTGTTTTATCCTCAAAAGTGGAGGAAATCCCAAAATTTGCTTGAGCACAGTGACTCCTCGCCGAGCCAGAGACCCGCTGCCGGGGATGGTGGGAACCTCTCTGAGGAGCCAGCCTTTTGCTGCTGGTGTCCCCTGACGTGAATGCACATTCCGCATGAAGGGAAGGGCAAACGGTGCCGGCGGAGGACTCTGCGGAGCAGGCGGTCTCCTGTGGGTGCCATGTGAGGAAACATCACCCAGAAGACGGCACCAGGTAAGGCTGAAGAGGGGGACAGGCTGGAGGTCTGGGGTATTTGGGTCTTGGAGCACACGGAGCTGCCGGTTCTCCCCCTCAGGAGATGTTTGCAGCAGGATCACAACAGTTGAATGATGCCATGCACTACACTAAGCGTGGGGCCTGGTTCCCTCTGTCGTATCCCCCCTATTATAAACGATGTGTGGTGCCTGCATTGGCGGGTGGCCAGCCTGGGGGCCATGCCCCTGCACAGAGCAGGCTGAGGCCATGGAGGCCTGGGTGCCGCTGGGGGCTCTCGGTGGGGAGTGCACAGTCTCCTGAAAAACGGGCTGGCAGGGGCACGGGCCTTTACAAAAAGTGAGGTTGCGGCTTTGGTGTGTGTCACATCTGAGCACTGTGGAGATCTGTGGCTGCCAGTGAGGCAAACAGCAGTGGGGAGCACGGCTGTGAGACAGGGGAGGGCTTTCACATGGAGAAAAGTTTAGCTCTACTTCTGTTAGTGCCGACTTAAAACAAAGCTTTGTGAATATCTTGTATAGGTGACTGTGCTTTGGCTTTCTTCTTTAATGTTGAGGTGCTGGAGCTCCCTTATTCTCCTCCTGCCTCACAGTGTGAGGGGCCAATAGTGCTGGAAGGTGCACGGTGTTTCAGCTGCCTGAGATGTGTGGGTGCTCACCTGCTGTGCAGGCCACAGTGGAAACCTGAGAAGGGAATAAGGCTGCACACACAGGCTAGCAGGAAGAAATGGTGAAGAAGCAGAGGATCTCTGTGTCAAAATGGCCAGGCAAAGACAACATACATAAGAAATTTGCATGGAGGTTTTCTTTTCTCTCTTTCAAATGCTAGAGCAACCTGTTATGGGACATGCCTGGAGGGCAGTCCCAGCAGAGCATCAGGGGGTGCTTAGGTGTTGGAGGAGAGCAGGTTAAAGAAAGAACTGGTAACTTGCCACTCCCCTGAAATCAGGAGAACTGGACAGCCTGTGAGGAGACTTGATAAACATAATTTTGATCAGGGGACTCCAGCATGCTGGATATCCACTTATTTTCTGATGCTTTGACACAACAAATCTACACCAGAACATTGGCAAGCATGAGGTTAGGCGCAGAGATGCTCTCTTCATGCATTTATGTGAATTGCATCATTATATTTCACTTAGTTTTTATCCACTGCCCACTTGAGTTAGTGACAAAGGATTTCAATACTGGGCATGCAAATTAAAGCAAGAACTGCTATTGTTTTTCCAGATACCTGACAGCTCCTCTTACTCAACTTAACAGAGACTGATTTTGAAAGCAGAGGAGCCAGGGCTGGGGTATTCCTGGCAGAATGATAGCTGACAGGCTCCTCGCCGGCTCCAGAATCAGAATAATGTCTGACATGGAGGAACATTTGTTGGCAACCTTGCTTGAGCCACGTTTCCAGAGCTGTAAAGAAACTGGAGCATTTCCAGGGGATGACAGAAAAGCTGCTGTTTCAGGGGAGAGCCAGAGGCCATGTCATTGTCATTCTTCTCCCCTGTTTGGCAGTCTGCACAGACTCCTTGGAAGAGCACCTGAGAGCATTTATGGGACAGGAGAAGTAATAAAAGTTAAAGTGATGGCCCAGTACTAGCAAGAAACCTATTAATGCAACATTTATGGCTAGAAAGGAGCTCGTGCCTAGCATGGGCTTGTTGCCATTCTAGTGGGGGCAGAGCAGCGCTGCTGGGGCACAGTCTGCATGATGAAACACCACAGCATGCAAGGGAAGATAACTTATTTATTTGTTCGTTGAGAGTCTGACTCTGGTGAATACTGATGTCCCCTCCATGAGGTGCTTGCCATCCTGGGTGTACTGTGAGTACATATTGAGTGCTGCCAGTGGTACTGTGACAAATTGAAAGATCCTGCTTAGTACCAATGATTCACAATGCTTTGCTTTGCTCAAGATGCATCTGGAAAGCTTCCCAGATTATACATCTGCCCCTTTGACACTGAAGCAGCAGTGCAAGTTGGAGGCCAGAAGGAACAGAAAACAGATTTAGTCTGGGCTGTTCTTCGGGGCAAGGATTGTCTATCTCCATGCTTGGAAAGCAACTGGAGAGCTTCACCAGCCCAGAACAATTCCTAGAGCAATTGCAGGAGATCTGGGTGCCAACAAATTGCAAATGTAATTGGGGTACTGGAAAAAGCAATGATTTGTTATAAATCTGTGTGTTGTACTATCCCTGCATGGCAGGTAAATTGAAAGTTGCCCAACTGTGTTCCCAGTGACAGTGCTTGCTATTTGCCTTGTTATCACCTCCTGTCCGAGCTGGAAAATACCACGTATTTTCAGAATAAAATTGATCAGGTGGCTCCACATGCTATCAGAAATTGTAGACAGTTCTCTTCCACGAGGTATGCTTTCTCTTTCCTTGCATGAGGGGGTGGAGATGAGGATACTTTGCATGTTCTTTGGGACACAGACCACTTTTCAGCTGTGGGATTTCTACAGCATCTACTGCAATGGGGAGTGGTCTGGGGCACCCTGATACAAAAAATGGTTGCAATGGGAAAGGTCTCACCAGAAGCACCTGCAGAATTCACAACAGGGGAAGCAGTCATGTAAGGGCTGAGGCAAATTGCTTTTGACATATGACTGGGAAATATCTGCATTTCCGTCATGGTTAATACGTGAGGCTCCAAAACAAGGGGACCTAGTTGTTGATTGTTTCACTAGTTTTGTTGTGATATGATTTATATGAAAAGAGGCAAATTTATATTCCTGGGCAGAATTCTGCCCATGGATCGGAAGCGCACGTCATGCGTTCACAGAATGGGTCAAAATGAGTCTGTGCAAGGGTTGCAATTAGGACTGCTTCAAAGCAACTTCCATCAATGAATATCAGGGATTTATGGTATTTAAATTCTTCATTTTCCTCCCTACTGGTGGTAGAGGAAACTGAAGGATTAGGTTTTGGTTTTCTTTGAGGCCTAGGACCTTAATAAAATCTGACATCGAAAGTCAAAATATTCTTTCTTCTGGCCTGATCAGTCATTTACCTGTGTCCTTCTGAACTCTCCTGGAGCCTTCTAAGTGTGGCTGCAAAGTATTGCATGTGCCTGTCCTTTGTAGACCGGACTGCAGCTTCGCTGGCGTGCTGGTGCTTTCCCTTTGGAATCGGACTGGAGCCCTTGACACGAACAGTCTCCTCTAAACGTGGCCGGGTGCGGAGGGCCAGGTCTGCTCCCTGACGGTTACCTGCTTTGCCAAATTACAAGTTCTTATCAGGATGCCCTCTCACCAAGTTTGCAGATGACACCAAACTGGAAGTGTCACCTCTAGGGTATTTTCTGGGACACAGAAGGTATAAAGTCACAGTGAGCATCTGTACTGGCTCTGCTCATGCACTTCTTTGTCCCCCTGTAAGTCATAAGCTCCAGAAGACTTTCCAGGTCTAGATTAAAATAAGGAAAAGTAAAGCAACCAATGCACATCTTTACCAGTACTTCTTTTGTTTTTAAAGCAAACACAGTGCAGGAGTGAGGCCCTTGTCTGAGCCTTGCTTCTTAGGAAGGTGAAACCAGAAATGTTCCTTATTCTTCATTGTCCAGACTTTTGACACAGAGCAACCTGCCCCATATTAACTTTTGCATTTCTCATCAAGATGCAACATACTTTAAATAGCATCTGCATGACTGGCTTTTTTTTTTTTTTTTTCCTATGGAGGCTGATATACAAAGTACCTCAAGTGGCAGCTGTCACCGGTGAGGTGGCATTTTTCTTCACTGAGGCTGACAGCAGCTGTCCAGGAGAAGTATGAATGGAATGAGAATGACATCATGTTTATTCAGGAATGACATTCCCAGCCATGGATCAGTGTCAGTAATATTTTAATAAGTTTTAGAATGAGAAAACATTTCTTGAAATGTTCCCTGATTTATCCTTTGTAAAATACACAACACAAAAAATAATTGAAGATATTGCAGCAGGACAAAGCAGGGCTTGCCTACTATATGTTTCAACACACACTGTTTTATCAGTACGGGAGACAGTCTATAGGCACTGGGACACACAGCATCTTTAGCTCTTGCAAGCCCAACAAGTTCGCTCAGCATGCTTTTCCCCCTCTTCCTCTGCTTCTCCCCCTCTTCCTCTGCTTCTCCTTGCCCTGGCCCAGTTTGTAACTAAACATAGTGGATTTCGTAGCTGTCAAAGACAACAAGTAGCCATAAAGGAAGTCAGCCAGCCAGAGCAAAGTAGATCTGGACTAGCTTTTAGGATTAGCTTTTAGGACACCGGGACAGAAATAGGACCAAGTTGGCTTGGTTCCTTACACTGCAACTAATGAGACTGGTTTCTTAAATATATGTGGATGGTTCAATCAAGGTTATCATGTGATGACTGATGAGGCTTTTCGTGGCTGACTGACCTGGATGAAATCTGTTCTGCTGCTAGAAGCTGTTCATCCTGAAACCTAATGAAAAGTGTTAGGATACTAAGCACACAGCTCAGTGGATTTGAACACCTGAGTCCCACAGGCCTGAAGATCTGTTTTTTAACTTTATTGTATTACTTCTTGTGAACTCTCTTACCACAATGGTACAACTTTCCTCCCTTACTTCAATGGTCACACTTTCTGTTTTTTTACACCCGGGCTCCTTAATTACATCTTTGCTAATATGCACACATTCAGCTCTGGTCCGTTCTCAGATCCAGCCACCCAGGCCACGCTCCCCAACCAGATTTGAAGCACTGCTTGAAATATGGCTGGCAGGGCAACCCACATCAGGAGAGAGCCCAGAATGAGTCCTTGGCCTGAATTGCTGCATGAGCTGCCGGAGGCTTTGTTGTTGCACTGTGACATTAGCTAAGAGCTGATTGTTATTGTTGTCAGTAGACTCCAAAATTAGTCCTGAGATACCTGCCTTTTCAGAGGTTCTGACTTCCCCTCGCGTGCCTCTGTCAGTCAGGCGCTGCTGTAAGTGCTGACAGGTCAGGGAGACAAATGTTTGTCTGAATTTTCATTCTGTCTGTAAAATTTGAAGATTTGTGTGTGTCTGTCTAGTAAGAGACATAAAGCAGAAGGACATGCGAGGATGACCTCACTGCAACTAATACTATAGCTGAGCTGAAAAGAAACAAACCCAGTGTGTACCAGAGTCAGATGTGCAGCCTGGAGTTAACTTCACAGCTTTAAATGTATTTGTTCAGTTGTGATCTCCTCCTCATTCTCTTTCTCGCCTCCAGCCTTGATTCTCTCATGGTATCAGATTCAACCGAGCTATATTTAATTTGAGTTCAACAGAAGGGCTTATTTAAATATAAACTTTGTGAGTGACAGCGCATTGGCTCAATATGCAAGAAGATGAATGTGTGGAAGTGGCTGGTGTCTGGAGAAGGGTGGGAGGAGGTCACAGCATGCCCTGTGAGCAACCGGTGCAAACAGCAAATGGGCACCTTACCCTCACCACAGCCTGGTCTCTGAGCCAGTGGGTAGCTGCAAACACGTGAGCAGAGAGCGTGGAGAATCTGTCTAGCCAAGAGACGTCACTGCCTGCTCTACCCCATACCCAGAGCCTTGTCCTCATGGGCAACCAGTTCTGGGATTCTGTTTGCAGTTTTGTGCTGGTTTGGAGCATAGGTGTAATTTTTCCCTTTGCAGAGCACTGCAGGAGACCGGCACTGACTGCAGGGAGGGCATTTTCACATCACACCCAGTGACCTATTTCCCTTCCACCTCTGGTCTCTGCAGAAGGGCTCTGCTGAAGCAAGGCTGCTGCAGCTTCCACTGAGAGGTGCTACCGTTGGGTAGTTTTACCCAGCTGAGGCGGGAATATGTGTCCCTGTTAACGCTGCTCAGGCTCTGTACTCATGTCTGATGCTCCCTTGCACTCTGCTCTCTTGTGTAGTTGCAGCAGAGAATTTTCAGAGGTCACAATGAGAGGGCGACCATGCTACAGAGACAGACCAACCCATTTGTCTCTGCTCCATAAGGCAGAATAGAGCTGCTGCAATCTCTTGCTGGTCTTCATAGCAGCAAAACAGAGCCAGCTTCATTCACTGAATGGAGCGTGCCTGATGTGGTTGTGTCTTGCATCAGTTCAGCAGGCTCAGGGATGGCAGGAAAAGCTAATGTAGAAGAAGGAAGGGCTTGGCAGCTACTGTGCTTTAGTGGGAGTGGGCTGTTACTAGGGCAGCAGGTTATACTTAGCCCTTGCTCTAGATGATGGAAAATGTTACAGTTCAGCATAGGTTTCACTCAGGTGAGAACTTGCACAGTACTGCAGACCTCAGCAGATCTCCAGAGCGGAACACCTAAACATTGATGTTAAGCTGAACTAGTCCACCCTACAAGCTCCTCTGTGCAGTTGGAGTACCTGGGTGCTCTGTGTTCAGCAATGCAGTGTAACTGTGGAGTTGGTCATGAGCACTACAACAGTATGTTGCTCCTGTAGTGAGTTGTGGTGATGGCTTGATAAGAGATGCATCTGCTTTGGAGCCAGAAGGTTAGAGTATCTCAGAGGGAGCTGGTGCTAGCTGCTTTCCCTTATTCTGATTCTCTGCAGGGTGTCAGTTGCTGCAGTCAGGCTAGAAAGCAAACCATAAATAACCTAGCAAAGGAGGCTACGTTTCAGGGAAATGTACCACTGCAGCCTGAATAGGATTATCAACCAAGTGAACTGATTTTTGTCCTATATTTTGTAGGTTGTTTCACACTATTTTTTAAATCTCAGATTTTTTTTTCTAAAAGGAAAAACATTTTCATGCATCTTCATTTGCATTCACATATGAAATGCCTTTTTCTGACCCGAACTACCCCATTATCATGAACTCACTTTTAGGTTTGACTAAAGGAGGAGTTGAAATGCAGAATATTTTTGTATCCATGAATTGATGCCTAGTATGTCAGAAATTCCTGTGTTACACACAAACCTGTTATTTTTCACATAGCAGAAAAAAGAACTATAAAGAAATATACAGTGTTTATCTAATTTACATTTCTGGATTCAAATTTTTAATTCTCATCTGAGTTTATCTAGGACTTGTGGGATTGATAAGTATGCTGAGGGATGACCCAGCACTGGAGTACTGGAGGAATGTTCAGCCTAGGACTAGAATAGGAAGACCTGTTAGAAACCAGTCCTGTGAGTTCAGGAGACAGTATTGTATCCATAAACGTTTGCCTTGCTGTAGGCAGAACAGGCAACCTGATGGCCTTAGAATGTGTGGATAAATGAATCTGGAAAGGTCTCTCAGAGGCGTAGCTTGGTTCCTGGGTATCTCCAAAACTGTCCTCCCCAAGAAGGGATAAAAATGTCTTTATTTCTCTACACAGCTATAACCTCAGAAATTCATAGCAAAAGTGACCATATCCCAAAATAACAATATCGAAGCGTAGGTCTACACTGACCAGTATGTCCCAGGAGCAGTCTAGTCTGGTCATCAGTGGACCTTTTCCAGCCAGAATACGTCGTGCATGCAGGCCTGATACTGCAGCAGCATCTTGGGGAGGTGTTGGAAAAGAACAAAAGCAGTGGCTAAAAGCTGTGACTTTATGATCACCAAGTTTGCACAAAGCAAGGAGATGTTTCTCTGAATGTTGAACGAGTCTTACATTAAACACAGAGGAAGCTACTGTTTCATCTGTGTGAGCTGTCCTACTCCGGTAAAGAGATTACTTGGTTGATCGCTTTACAACCACACGCTAAACATTCTAAACAATTTATGCATTTAAATTGTATGTTTTTCTCTCTCAAAACTTGCTACTCTGCAATGTTCCACAGATCTTGTTTATAACACATTCATCTAAAATTATCTCAGTGCACACAGCACCCTCCTATAGAACAGATGCTATGTAACCTGCAGTTCTGTTTTGATCTCAAATCGACGTGTTTAAGCTACTTGTGTGAATTATAAATTGAAACTAAACTAAGAAAATGAAATTGTTGTGTTTTTTGCCATGATGCTTCCACAGTTCAATAATTCTATTCATTTTAGAGTGCCTTTCTGGTGTGACACTTGCAGTTGCTATTTAAGGTTTAACTATTTTTTTATTTAAAGATCTTCTGGGTTATCTTAAAAAAATCTCTAAAAATTAACCTTTCCTAGCAACACTATTGAACTTTTCCTGGGTATCTTCTCAGTTTGTTTTTGCATCACTTCTGAATTTAGATGAGATTTATATACAAGAGACATTTTCCTTTGTAATTAGCCTACTTATATGTCTTCATGCATCTTGAAAGGACGACTAAGTATCTCGGGAGATTAGCACTTGCATTCTGGGGCCTCTTCATATCTAAATCACTGGTTATCATCCTCAGATAATTATTCATATTTATTTACTATTTATATTACAGTAATTCCTAAAGGAATCTCCCAGGTTGGGGCCCAGTGTGCTAGGTGCTGTAGGTGCATGAATAAGATATGCGGCTGCGAAGACCTCCATACTGCTCTATCAATCTGCCTTTTGCAGGGAGATTACATTTTGCAATCCGTCTAAGCAGAGAGGACAGAGGATGGGTGAAGTCTGGAACCCCGCATCTTTTTGCTTCTAGAAAGTGATTCAAGATTTCGTATTCTGGGAAAGGCAGACTGGGGCCAGGGATTTTACCGCTACTGTCAGTGCTGTGCTTTTACTGCTAATGAAAAAATGGACTTCAGGATCCAGAGCTGCCCGGTTTGCTCCTGTGCAAATTCCTGGCTTCACAGGCCCAGCAAGATGGTCTTTTCCCTTTTTAGGGACTCTGGAAAAGCCTTCTTTTGCACTGTTTTGGCATTGTAACTTGATTTTTGAAGCCTCAAAATATTTCCGTTTCTTAGGCTCTTGTTTTTCAGTAAGATGGAGAGAAACTGATTTCCACTCTCAGAACCTTCTGACTTACAAGAGAGCAGCATCTTTTCACCACCCCTCTTAAAAAATCTTTTGCACAAAAATGTTTCTTTATAAGAACACTTCACGTTTCTTTATAAGAATGAAAAGCTGAAGCCAGGATTGCTTCAAAGCAGAAGATTCAGATCCACTTTGGCTTCAATATCTCACCATGGGAAAGCCAGGAGCTACAAACACATAATCAAACCAAGGGCAGTAACAAAGAAGCCTTGGACTGAGTTTCCCCCAAGGTTGAGGTATTGCAAATTCTTTGCCTTTTCAGGGCCCTGTAGGGTCCCCAAAGTATCCATTCTTCTCCAGCCTGATGCTGGAGTTCTCTAGGTTTATGGGAATCATGTTTACTGTCTCCTCATCCCTCCTGCAATGAGTAGATGTGGCAGCTCCTAGCTGTGATCCTGACATTGCTAGGGGCTTGTGTATGCAGGTCTGTGGGAATGAGGGGGATGAAGGTGAGTTAGAAGGAGAGGGAACACCTGCAATCAATGGGAAAACTACAAAAGAAAATAACGATGTTGTGGCCAGAACTGCTAGCAAGGTGCAACAAAACCCAAGAATAAGGAGGCACCTAGCAAGAGCCTGCTGCTGGCACATAGCAAACAGATGGTGCAGACAACCTGAACAGCAAGGGTGTCAGCTTCACCAGGGCTCCCTGGATCAACTAACATGTGCTGCAAGGCCACAGAACATAGTGGAGTCATTAGTCACTTCCAGAGGTGTACAGCTCTGCCTCACCAGCACGCCATGGAGACCAGCCCAGTCTCGACCTCATGGTAGGGAGGGAGTCAAAGAGTTGGAGAGAAATGATAGATGCAGGCCTTTGCTTTGCTAGCGTGAGTTCATTCACAGCTTTGTTCTGAGGAGGCAGAGGGACTTCATGAATGAAAGCGTGGCTGGTGCAACGATGCTGAAAGGCTGTACAGAAAACTGCTTTTGCATCCAGCACATAGAACTCAAGAAGGGCCGTGGCTGGGTGAGCAGAATGTGCATTTTCCTGTTGGCTATTGTTTAATTAGGCTGTTGCTGATGCTGACACTGTGTGTATTTTCTTTTCTCTATCTCCTTTCCTTCTTTATTATTTCCTACTTTGGTTTGATGTTGTTGGTATATAAAATTTAAAGAGCTCTAAATTTTTTTAAAGGCCCCTAAAGGGAGCGGAGCTTTTTTGTGTTAAAGTCATTACACGAACACCTGTGAACTGTTGAGTTTAATTGGGCTACAGCTGGTGGGGAGCGAGTGGGGATTTATTGGTTTGATCGGCTGTCTTCAGATTGCGGTGTATTGTCACGCATTGCCCTTCTAACTTGTCTCTTTAAACAGAAGCACATGTGCATATCAGGTAGCTATAGGGACTAGGATCTGAGGGATGAGGCTGTCAAAACAGAGTGGATCGTGTGGCCACGTGAGGATGCAAAGGCAGCCAGCAGAGAGCATGGGAAAGCTGTGTCAGCTGGGGGAGCACCAGCTGGCCATGGCCAGCAGGCCAGCCTGCTCTGCAGCCCTCGCGGGGCGTGCCAAGCTCGCAGAGACATTTCTGAGCAGTGACTGATCGTGCCGCGGGGTTCCTGGGCAGTGCTGGGGAGGAAAGGATGCTTCCTAGCGTGAAAGCAAGGTCCTGTCTGGAACATCACATCTCTGCATGGACAGCAGCAGAGGTCACATTAAAAAACTGTCTCTATTAAGGAAGCAGCCAGTGGGAAAGACAACAATAAACCAGGACACCTCTGGGTGAAGAAGTCCTCTTGCTAAGAAGTTGGATTTCGTGTACAGCTAGCTAGTCACTTGAGCTCTGCAGAGTATAAAGGCTCCATACGTATAACAGAGATGATAGGGAGGAACAATGAGGAAACCTCCATGGTACCACGGTACCACTGACAGAGCTCAGTCGCGTACCACAGAGGCAGCCCGTGTTTAGTTTGTTCTTCCCTACAGAGCTTGGCCTAGTGAAGAGCACCTCTCTCCTCTCCCTGAGGGTGCGTGGGTGGGGTGGGGAGGATCACACAGAGCAGCCAGAGCCCAGCTGTGTGCTGCTCAGGACCGCAGAGGAGGCAGCTGCTGGCATCTCGATGCTGGAGAAGGCTGGGTGCAGTGCTCACCCAGCTGGGCGGCACCATCGGCCGTGGTATCGGAGAACCTTCTCTCCTCTGGCAGAGCCCACCAGGCACTTAGTGGTGTTCTGGCCCACCAGGCACAGTGTTCCCATACACCAGGAACTGTGCCTGTTCCCTGCGTATGGGAGTGCTTCCCTTCTCAGGTGAACAGTTTAATAAGCTGAGAGGATGCTCCTGCTCTCTCTACAAATCTCCTGTAGCTTGCACCTTTGTGCAAGTGTCCAGACCCTTGTGGGGCTCAGTGGGACCCCAGTTACCAGCACATGCCTCCGCTCTATTGTTCTGAGTCATTTTACTGTATGTGTCTGTGAAGGATATGGACGGAGATGTCTCTTTGCTGCGCCTCAGGGTAGGGGGAAGGGTAAGAAAATTCCTTTTGATTCCTTTTTTTTCCTGTTGTTTTCACACCATTAGGAAATAATTAACCTCCTTAGTGAAAGCATGTCTCCTTTTCACCTGAGTAGGAAAACCTTAAAATATACATACAATATTTTTAACACTAAGCTTAAATTATGCAGTTGCTGCATTTTGATGATAAATATGCAGATGAGAAGATTTCTGCCTCTTTTATCTTGTGGTTCTAACTCTGTCTAAAAACAGATTGTCGCAGTCACCCTAATTCTGAGAAAAACAGCCTTTTGTGCATTGAAAAGCCAAAACAAGCAAGTCTGATGATCAGATCTTCTCTTCCTAGCTGGCATATGTCTGCCATGCTAGTGAAGGAATCACTTATTTCTCGTGGTGACGGCAGTTGGTGCCATCAATTCCTGTCAGCTGGGGAAAGAGATGGGAAGCCAAATTCATACACTGGTGATTAATTCTAGAAGCTTACATGAAGAAAGACACTGTGAATACTACTGGAAAGCTCTGAGATTGCCCATTCTGCTGCAGTGCAGATATATTCTATCCAGATGTGATTAGATAATTCTTGTCTTTCTGCATCCTGGGGACAGCCCTGAATGGGAATCTACTCAGATGGGCTCTGGACTGTAGGTGTCCAGGACAGGCCAGCATAAGATAGGTGGATTGCAGGTGTTGAGGAATGCTGTAGAACTCAATCAGCAGCAGATCTTGTTCTGCATCTGTGCTTACCTCTTTCCTTCAGTTTTGAAGGTGACACTTTAATTGGAGGCCACGACTGCTTTGGGCAGTTGAGGAGGGGGGTGGCCCACTGCCCTGTCTGTGGAAGGCAGGGCATTTGAGAAATTGCCTGGTGCTCCCACCAGTTCTTCTCCCCCTTGTTTCTCTCTTTCTTTCTTACTGTCATACATACATGCATACAATCCTTTTGTCTCCAAAGCATAATTGCCTATTGCCCTGCCTGTTGCAAATAGGCTGCCACATTGACCATTGTGCCCTTTACAGTGTTTGCTGAATACATGAGGTCAGGAAACAAAGATCCTATGGGAGTCAGGCTAGCCTCTCAGTCACACAGAGACAATAAAACTTTGTGCTTGCCTGGCAATCCAGAGCTTGTGTCTGCCAAGCAGCTCTTGAGCTTTGGCTAAAAAAAATGAAAGATGACTGCAGAGTTCATCTCTTCAGGCAGAGGTTTTGAACAAGCTGCTACTGCTTCTGAACATACAGTTGCACCTGCACTGTCCAAAGTCTGGGTACCTGGGGTCTTCTTGCTCACCTGCTTTCTGAAATAGCCATCATGAAAAGATCTGCTTTTTCTAAGTTTTGTCCTTCTTCTGACTGCAGCATTTGGAAGGTTGCTGCCTCTGAAATGCATGTTCCAAACCTCTGGAATTCTGGATCATTACTGAACATAGCAGTAAGTACATGGAAGCAGTTTCTGGTCAGACAGATGCTGTGGTTTTATGCTTTTTGGTCTTTCTGGACTTAATAGCATCCTTTCTGGTGCTACTAATCACAGGCAAGAGCAAGTTGCTATCTTCATCATCATCCATTTGCCTTTTCATGAGCGAACTCTGTCGTTACTGGCCATTCTTGGACTGGCCACTCACACCAGTGCCGAGCTGCAAGCTGGAGGCAGCTGCAGGAGGTGATGGTGGCAGGGCTGACAGTCTTACCTTCGCTGCATGACGTTGAGCACAGGCCATAGCAGATAATGCCTGCAAGAGCCAAACAATCATGTACCTCCTCCTCCTTCCCCATCCAGTAAATTCACTGCATGTCTCTGACAGATTGTAAATGAGGGTAGGAAATTTGGCAAAGCATAATTAACAATACTGAGCAGATCTGGAGTTTAAGGGTCCTAGCTCCTAATCCCCTCCTTTGACCACTGCGTAGCCTAATGCATTTCTCTGGACACCTGTCAGATTAGTGCTGAAAACACTACTTCAAACCTTACGTTTAATCAATCAGTTAGTGGAGAAGCTACAAAATTTGGACATACCAGAATTTACATAGAAGATGGCCTCTGGTGAAAGCTAATTGGCCTTGAATTACCTCTACAGAAAAAAACCCTGTAAAATAGCAGTTTTCCAAGTGAAAGGTATTAAATCAAAGAACTGTAAAAACAAATAACACTGTCTGCAAGGATTGTGAAACTTTGTTCCCAGACAGCATAACTTCTCATTTGACCTGTACATATCCCACAGTCAAACATGAAGGGCTTTGGACTCTAATACCATCTGTGGGAATGTGATCCCTTGGCTAGTTTGCAGCTGTTCAGCACTCTCTCAAGATACACTGGAATTTCTAAGTTCAATTGAACTAGGCAGTGAAAATAAGTGTGAAGGGTTTTAATATTGATCTATGAAGATTATAGTGTTCATAGGCAAATAAACACTCTTGTGTTATGTTTTCTTGCACAAAGGGCACAGCATAACATGCTTTTATTTTAGGCTGAGGAAAACTGTAGTGAGAAAGAACGGAAGGCAAGTCCCCATGACAGCACGGTGTGTGTGTGTCTGCACATGCATGTCTGTCAGTCTTTTGCAAATGGTTGCAGACACTCTGAAAACAAAAGTAGTTGTTGGGCTCTGCACACGGGAGAGTTCTTACAATTACACAGATGGAAAATAACGGGCACTTGCGGCTTGGGCTGCATAATCCGTACAGACTCACACCTTAAGACATCTAAAAATATATTTTCTGATCTCCTCAGAAGACCCCCCCCATTTTAGGCTGTTGGGTAATGAGGGTGAGTCAGCCACATTAGGGCTTCTATTCATCCTATTTCATTGTGCTTAAGCAGGCAATAGCTACTGGAATTGTACAGCCCATCTCTGCACTAACTCAATAGCACTGCTTATTTCTCCATCTCTTTTTAAAGCCTGTGCAAAAGTAAACCTGCTGGGGTTGTACATTAGTTTTCTTTTCACTCCATAAGCTGTTCCTTTCCCAAGAAGCCCAGCACCTTGCTGCTAATCGGCTCATATATACAGTATAAAGTAGAACTGTAGGAGATTCTGTAGAGAATCTGCCATTAGTTTTTTATGGTTTTCTAGTATTTTCTTGATTAAAGAGTTCTGTCAGAAGAGCAATGGTCCTAGAGGCATCTTTCCTCAGGGGCCTGTGAATAGTAATTCCTCTTCTTAGCACCCGGATCTGGTATCTCCTTTTCTGTATCATGAGTCCTGCATGTTTAGCACTTTACAAGTTCTGTTTGAATTGAATTGGTATTTCTGCAGCTGCATCATGTGATCATCAACATTAAAATGGTTGTTCTAGGATTAATAGTTCTTTCTCTACCTTTTGGACTGTAGCTTCCTTTTCCAGGAGGGGCAGGAAATCACATCCTGTGCTTTACATTCGCAGCCTTGGCTCCTTCCCAAAAGAGAGCAGAATTTAGTGCTGCTGATGCTTGCAGCTTGGTAAGATTGTTCAGAGAAATGGAAAATGTGCTGTCCCGCAGCGGGAGGGGGTGTGAGTCCCTGTGATCACAGGAGAAGTGGCATTTTGATTGAGCTCTGCTGACTTCAGTGTAGCAGTGTCTCCTGGAGCAGGGACGGTCTTTCCTAAATTCCAGTTAGTGCAGAGTGCAGCCGGCTGGGTCATGGCCAGGATATGGCTCTCACACGGCCCCATCCAGACAGAAATATATGTGCACGTGCTGCACAATGCAGGTGCAGACAGTGCAGTGCTGCCAATCAAACGCGCTGTGTCTCTGCAGTGAGCTTACTACAGCGACTGTTGGTGCAGGATTTCTGGATGGCAAGAGCCTGTTCAGAGTTGAGAAAATCTGCAGATAGTGGGGCTGCCTGTCAGACTGGGTTATACGTACACATTAGCATCCTTCTGACACTAAGCTTGACATGTATTCATGTCTTGTTGGCCTCCAAAGTTGAAACTGAGAAGAACTGAAGAGGCTCCTCTTGGTATTCGGAGCTCAAGAGATTGTGAATGTTTCTTCACGCTCACCACTGCTACTTGTCATGTTAGTGAGGCCCCACAGGCTCCTCCAGTAAACCATCGAGGACACAAACTCTGCCCTTGTGAAGCACATGATGTCTCTGTACAGCACAGCCTCTGCCTTTCCAAGCAGCTGCTTACTAGCTATAGTTCTCTCTGCTTTTCTCAAAATCTGATGTTGACACAAACCTTTATCTCAGTAGTTATGCATGAGCTAGATATTCTGTGTTTGTTTGGCAGTCAGATAGTGTGGTATGAGATAGCTCCTTTACTGTTGCTGGGATCATCTGAAGTAACTTTCTGCTCCAGACCAGGACACTGTTTTCTGTGCACATCTGTAACTGGTCTTGTTGCTACACGCTTTGTGCAGCAGGCTGCTGGAGAGGAGGGACAGCACTGCAGAGGGAACACAGCCTTGTTGGTACTAGACAGGGAGGCAGAGACGATAGGTGTTGAGTGCAGAGGGAAGCCATTTAATGGCTCCATCCCTGGCAGGAGCCCACATCATGGACCTGTCTGTGCTGCATGCCTCTGTCACATGGCTCCCACATGGGAACGTGGAAGAGGTCTCCTTCACTGAATTCACTGTGGAGCCACATCCAGTGCCAGTTTTGGCTGTTCATCATGTTGGGGTTTTAGACTGGGTTGTGGATTCTTGAAACTTGGATCCCAACCAGGGATCAAAGGGTTGTATATTAACCAGCATTTCATTTTGATCAACCCTTCATCTTGTATTTGCTTTTTATCTTTAGTGGCACCAACGTTCATTTGATTAATTGTCCCCAGTATTGGGAACAATCCATAGTGGGATGGAGGGGGAGCAGAAGTAGATAGGAAGTCATGATGAACTCCAGGCTGTGCAGTATGTCAGCAGAATAACAGTGAGCTAAGCCTGTTCCCAGTGCTTTGGCCAATGAGTCGCCTTGTCTCTCTCCAACCTCAGTGGATGGTTTCAAAATTCTTTGCTGGTTTTCCTTATCTAAATCTCTTTGACTTCTTGATTTTGACCTGAGATAGCCCCACTGCAGCACGACCACCTAGCACTGTCTTTGCTATGGAGTGCTTTGAATGTGACACCTCCAGTGCTCACAGTGCTCCAGTGGAGTGGGCTCCAATGCTCACAAAAGTGTTTCTTGAAAGTAGAAGAGCTGCAAGGCTGAGAAACCTAAAAATCAGAGAGCTTAGTGAGAGACCATGTAAGGAACTTCACTGAAAGGCTGCATGCCCTTTGCAAAACAGCAGAGCACACAGAACACTACAAACAGCCGGGCTTTTGGATGCCGGTGTGTGCTTTTAGTTTAACCTGATGAAATGCAACAGGATAGAGAGGAAATGAAAGAGTTTGTACAAACTGTAGGGGCAACATATGGCAGACTGGGGATGGGGAGACCTTGGAGAGCAGTTTGTGGCCGCAAAGATACTCAGCCTGTTTTACAGCACAGCTGCTCAGAACAAAAGTCTGTCCGGATCGCTCGTGTGTTAGCTAATGCTGGTGACAGGAAGTTTGGAAAATGTCTAAAATATTGCCCATTAAATGGGCAAGTGCAGTGCTCAGGTTTGAAACATACTGATCAAATATGTTGGTCATAATGGACACACTTAGGAGATGTGTCAACAATTTAAAGGAGTGGGTGTGAAGGCAGGGAAACGTCAGAACCAGAATAGCAAAAGGGAGCAATGTGTTGTTGCTTAAGGTTGCACAGTACCCTTTCAGCAGAAATTTGTCCAGCTTGTGTAAATCCGTGGAATTGAAAAAGCCAGAGCAGAGAGGGTATGTATGGATGAGCCATATGAATGGACCTCAGAGTACCCCACTTTGGCTTCCTGGAAAGTGGGTCAATGAAAATATCTTTTTCTGGAGCTGAGGCTCACAGTTGCAAGGAGCAGATGGTTATTGTGAGTTTCGTGAGCAAGACACACTCTGACTTTGGTGATCCTCAGATCTAATGGAGTTACTATAACTCAGAACTGATGGTGCAATATTTATTGGTAAATTGTATGAAAGTGTAATCTGGGACATGAGTTCTTCTGTTGAATGCCTCTGCACTTTTAAAAACAGGGATCAGTAGGATCCACTATATTTATATATTTAGGCTGAATTTGCTGAGGGGCATGAAATAGTATCATCAGGTGAGGCAAATATTTTCAGTAATGCTTGCAGGATTGTGAGTTTATTCTTTCCTGACATTCCTAAAGTAATTGTGGATGAAAGGAGTATTTAAGTCTGGGTACACAGCACTGCTGCTACTTCGAGTGCAGCAAACAGCCCTCCTATTGGGGAAAAAGAACTTCTGAAATTGCTGTAAAAATGAAAATTGTTTTGATCAACTCTTTGTTATAGTCATACAAGGGAAGTTAACTGCCTGAGAGTTTGTCTTGCCCTGTACAGTAGCATGGTAAAATCACTGGCAATTTGTACATTTGGACACTAAATAAAAATGTATCTATTTCTATTATTCTTGAAGTAAGGGATGTTTCCCCTTGTAGCTAAATGGCAAGTTCAGAGCTTTCTGTAAAATTACCATCACATTGCTGCCCTTGTATTTTTACAGATGCACAGCAATTTTGAACATCCAGTCTCTCTGGATGTGGAGGCAGGCAGCCGCCCTCAGCATCTTTGCTGAAATTTTGGCTCAGTGTGACCCAGCTTTTTTGCAGAATCCATGCACATAACAGTGCCCATTGCTGTGACTCCAGCTCCTGGAAAGGACTCCTACTTAGAAAATTATCAGCATGTAATGAGTGAGGACTGCTTTACCCAGACTAGCTTTGATCTTTGCTCAAGAACTGATTCAGGATAATAACAGGCTGACATAAAATACAAATGGCCACTTTGCAAGACAAAGATGATTGCTTGTGTAGAGCTTTGGCTACCATGCAATTCATTTCTTTTCATAGACATGCAGCTAATATGTAAGAGTCATTTGCAAGATATTTCTGATTTACATAGTGGCCCCACCTTTCCTGCAGCCCACACTGAAAAAGCTAGATTGGCTGGAGGCTTACAATGATGATAGCAATGAATAATACATAATCTGCAATCTGGGCTCCTTTAGCCATGTTATTTGCAGGCTGCAGGTTTTTTCTGGCTTAAGCAATATGTTTTTTAGTGGATGTGTTGGAATTTTGTTTTGTCCCTTCTGCCATAACTGTGCCTGGGATGTTTGGAACTGCACATTAATACTAGGAGATGGTTTACGCAGTTGACAGCACACTGTTTATGGCTCATCTTTGTGCAGTATAGTGATGGGACAGAAATACACAAAGAAACTGAACCTGGTGAAGGAACTAGCCGTGTTTGGTGTGTGTTGTCCCCCCCGCCCCGTCCCCCACCTCCCGTTGGCTTTTTGCACCCTTGGTTTTACAGCATTTGAGGAGTCTGTTACGGTCAGTGTTCAGTTTTGGCTGTGAGTTTGCCATCTAGTGGCTACTGTGTTTGTTAATAAAGTCCGAATAAGCCCCTTGTTAAAACTGGCTGTGCTTTAGGTTCTCCTGTTGCTCACGCTGGACAGGAGACAGTGGCAGTAAAAGCTGGCAGGCATCTCTCTGACTTCATCTTCTGCTGCGCTGGGTGCAGCTCACAGCTCTGCTGTCCTTTGACTTAGCAGCCGTCTGACATTTAAGCTTTGCTTAAAGGTGAAGCATGCTGTCAGGCTGAAGAGGTCCCAGGCTGAAGTCTGCAGTTTGGAAGCATTTGTGTCAGGTTCAGCCCTCTAGAAGTAGGAGCCAGGTCCATACACAGTCCTGCTGTGCAAGGGCTGAAGCATTGAGGTTTTCTGCCCGGTCTTAGCAGCGTCTCAGCCTGGCTGCACTTTCCTGAAGCTGAACCAAATTCTCCACATTGTACATATTCAGCAGGTTATGGTTCAAGTTATTTTTCTCTGTTTTGACCTGGCTTTGTGAATGAGAGTAAAGCTGTTGTGTTGCTGCCACTGCCTAAGTTTCCTGCCCCAAGGAAATGCTTCTCAGGCTGGTGCTTTGAAGTGTGCTTGTGTGTACACACAGGTGAGAAAGACCCTATCTCTAGTCCCTTCTTAAGGGGGAGGTAACAGGAGATTCTTTATTTGAAGCAGCCATTGCACTGGAGATGTCATCGCACAGTGTAGTGTGCGTACTTGGGTGGGAATAGAGAGGAGCACATCTGCAAAGAACAGATAATTAATTTGGGTAGAAAAAAGAAAAGCATTGGAGTAATCTCGGAGTAATCTCCTCTGCCTCATTCCCCACTGAGGCTTTACAGGAGTTGCACTTGCTTGTGTTTGCTGTCCCAGGTACTAGAAGAAATTAGGCGCTACTCTCTCGTGCATGTCTGCTTTGTGCCTGACCTTCTCTTCCGTGATCTCATGTATGAATCAAAGCTTGCCTACAGGTGGTGATCGAGCCCAAAAAGGCTTATCACTTACCAAGTAACCGTCTGCAATTATTTGTTTGTCCTCTGTAGCCAGCTTAGTTACTTATTGATATCTAATGTTTGTCTCACCATGTTATAATGAAAAGGAAGAGATAAAAGCCCCGTTCTTGCTTGAAGTGCCAAATTAGCTAAGAATGGTGACACTCTGCTACTGTTCTCTCGTGTGCTCAAATAGAAAGGCATAAACCATTGCTCTTTATAGGCAGGGGTAGCTTGTTATCCTGGGACAAGGCTGTTTCTAATGCTTGAACTGTGAGCCAGAAGCATCTGAAATATTTCCTAGACAGTTAAAATACAGGGGATGCTGCCTTGCCATATCAGGCATCACACCAGGACTCAGCATGAAGGAAACATTTCCTCTAGGGTAGCTGCAGTGGAGCCTAAAGCAAGCAGCAAGGCTGAGGGTTTGCTTTCCGGAGACTAGTCCTAAAGCACTTGTAAAATCTCCTCCAAGAACAAATACCCATCGTCTGATCTGGGGCAGCATGGGTTTTGTGGAGTGAGTACAGAGGCCCAAAGGGCACCTCTGGGCACAGAGATGTCAGTGCCTGCTCTTGCCAGGGGCCTACATGGTGTCGTGCAGCAAATGCAATGTGAGGGGGCACTTCATCTCAGCATCTTCTGGGAGGTGGAGGCAGGGGCTCCTCCAGGCCCAGTCTAAGACTCTGGACCTTCCCTCCTGGTTGTGCCTTTTCAGTAACAGTTGTGCTTTGGAGGATAAGAAAAGAACCTGCTGTGAACTACTAATTCACCCATTATGTTGGACAGTGGAATGACTGTTCAGATGCCCTCAAAGGCTCTATCATGAGATGGCTGCTTGAGGATTACTGGGAGGTGGGAGGGGGAACTTGCCAGTCTTCAGTCCGCAGCAGGACATAGATTTTTGACTGTATAGTTAATGTCTGTTCCTTTTAGTAACAACATTAAGGCAAGTATCCTTGAGATAATAACTTGGGCCATGTGCTTCCCTTTCCCTCCCTTCCCCTGCAGCAAAAAGAAACAGCTGTTGAAATATTTTTAGTTATAATCTGGTGGACATGAAAAACCCCATGTGTCTGTGCATGCATTTTACTGTATTTATGGTTGTGTTTGTGCCTACAGCCAGACCACCTAGTGCTGGGAGCCCATCAGATGGCAGCAAGGCAGGGCTGATGGCTGATCAGGGTTAGCACTGAAGTGGGCGTCTTCCAAGACACATTTAGCTCATGCAGGCAGTAGTAATGGGTGACTCAGGAATTGGCTTGGCCATTTCTGCTGCATGCAACTTCCCAGGACAGTGAGGACAAAGCTCCCCAAAAGCTACGACTGTGAGAGGTGGTGGAATCTGCACCCCATTCCAGTGGCACCCCTCTGTCCTGTCTTGTCCAGCCACTAAAGCTCTCATTGCAGAGGTGGCTACTTGTCCCTGGTGGTCCGGTTACACAAGTTTCTAGTTTGGGTCCTGCTGCAAATCAGGGTTTAAAACCCCCGGGGATTTTTCTGTGTGTGTGAGTGTGTGTTGTAAAATGATGTCCGCAGACATTCTCAGCAGACCACAGCATTTTGATGGAAGCCAAGGTTTGAATCAAAACCACCCCATTTCCCTCCAAACCGTGCCTCCCCGTCAGACTTGTCTGGATCCCATTACAAATGTGTTAATCAGAGAAAAATGACATATGCCTCTACTCTGAGGTACATATAAATTTAGTGTGACATTGAGAGAGACCCAATGCTCCATTCTTCAGCAGAAGGCCCATGCTCCTGCTGTAAATGCAGGGAGATTTGAGATTCTCTTTAGTTACTGGGGCTCTGGTGATAACCTTCAGCTAGCATAGTTTCCTAGCCCTATAGCTGTCGCATTAGTGGTTGTTACGTTTCTTTTACTTGGCTTTGTTACGTGAAAACAATAGTTAATACTTCTGTCAGGAGGGAAAGCTTAACTTTTTTTTTCCCCTGGCAAGAGGAAGAGTGATGTTGGAAAGAAGTTTTCTAAGCTGTTCCTGAAGGGTGGTGTGGTCATGAATCAAGGACTATTTATTATAGAAGGCACCACCAGTTGGTACAATTACATGTAATATTTGAAATATTTTCTTATAGGTGTGAGAGAACTGTCAGTCTTGAAAAGACATGCTTCTGTTCAGGGTTTTGGGTAGAGGCAGCAGTGAGAGCAGGAGGAAGGTTTGCTCTCTGACTTTGCCTAATTATTCCTGAGGCAGAACTGTTCTTGGGAACAAGGCACTCAAATCAGGCTGTGATTGCTGGAAGACGGCTCACGGGTGTCCTGTTGGTAGTGTGACTAAGTCCTGCAGTATTTGGTGCGATTTTTTCTTCCAGATGCTGAAAGAAATGGACTTTTGTGCAATTTGAGCTCTCGTTTTAGAAAAGATATTTCTAATCTTTGCGGCTATGCAAGAACTTTTTGAAGCATGAAGAGTGCAGCCTAATGGATCAGAAACCAGAAAGCAAAGAAGGAGAAACCAAAGTATATCTCTCCTCTTTATCACATGATCGGTTTGGGGAGGAAGAATGAGTCATTATTTTTTAGCACATGAAATTGGCAACGCATGCTATGATTACCCCTGTTCCAAGCCTGCTTATATGCACAGATAAAACAAGCTACACTTAGCACTTGCCCAGGCTCTGTGGCACTGATCTGTCCTCCACTGGGAGGCTGAAGACACTGGCAATTTTTTGGTGAGAGATGGGAGAAGAGAACATGACCAGGAACTGCACTGGCTGTGGCGTTTGTCCCTGGGGCTGGAGTTAGATGGACGCTCCCCATCTGTGGAACGGTGCCAGTTGCTCTGCATCCCCTCCGTGTGCCCACACGTGCACACACTGAACGCCATGGGCTACTCGTGCTCGTTTTTCAAGCCTCCTTCTTGATGTGTCTAACCTGTTTAGAAGTCAGTAACTTGGAAGACATTTTAACGTTAGTAGTTTAAGACTCAGGTCTCTCATTTTAATTACTCTGTGTTAGTCAAAATTATCTTGCCTTCTGAGGCACATAAAATCAGAACAAAGACAGATACATGGGAAGAGCAAGCTTTTAAGGTTAGAGCGCAAGTCGTTTGTTCAGTATAAGCTCCCCCTAGAACTGAGAGATGAAAAATCCTGCTGGGTTGGAAAGCACTGTAGTTCATCAGGATAACTACACAGATGGTGAGAAGACGGAGGTGGAGGCTTCATATCTGCTCTGTTTACAGCCAGGGTCAGAGGCAGAATGTTTTTCCCTCTCCTTGAGTTTAGTGGCTGTATAAGCTGCACATACCCCACTAGCCTGGCAAGGGGCCCTGTTTGTCAAGGTGGCAGGAGTCCTCGGGGGACCCTTTCTTGGACTCAGAGAAAGGTCCCAGCCAGCCCAGAGCTGAAGCAGCATTTTAGGTTGTAGTTTCCAGATTCATCAACTTCTGCTTTAATTCTTGGTGCTCACAGTTTTAACTTTTAAAACTCTGCCACTTTATGATCTCCACCTCCGAGATCCCTATTATCCTTGTTGTGCAATTACTGTGGATCAGAGTTGAATCTATTTTTACCCTCTTGTTTTTCCGTTCAGTTTGTAATGCCTCTGGGAGTGAGTTCTGGGAAGAATCTGCTTTGGTTTTAAGCTGTATGGTGCCGCCTCCTCTCCCATTATCACTCTCTAGTTTCAGTGGCCCCATTGTGCTGTCTGTACTGGCACTTTGCTTGGTTTGAAGTGTGGGTAAGAAGTTGCTCCATCCCTCTAGTTTTATTCTGTCACTCACAGCACTGACCTTCTACCCGGGAGCTCTTTGAATGGAGCGGCTATTTCTCCTGCCTGCACACCTGACAGCACTCGAAGTGGCAGGTACAAACTGCCACGAAGCTTTCCTGCAGTCCCGCCAACGCCTGCTCTCACACCGCTGTGCCTGCTTTGCCTTGCTCTAGTGCTTCTTTCTTGGCTGAGAGGAATCGTGGATCCTGTGTCTTTAGTACTCTGGCGCAGGAGATTTCTTTCGGGACTTTTCCCTTGTGAAATTTTGGCTTCTGCCACTGATTGAGAGAGAACACGGAAAAAATTCTGATGATGCAAAAAATGCTGTAAAGTAGAATTATTCTAATGTAATTACTTTCTGACTGCATTAAACCCTTTCCATTGTGCATTTCTCAGGCTTTATTGAATCCCAGCCAATTTCCTTCAGCTTTGTCTCATTTCCCTTCAAAGTCGGCTTTTCTCAGCTTCAAGATATTTGTGTTGCTGCCCTTTCTGCAGACCCTCATCTGCATTTCAAACCTGGTGAGAGATTACCATCCCTGTATCTTAGGTATCTCCGTAGTCATTTAGTACACCTGGCTCACATCCAGCCCTTGGATGCAGAATTGTCTCTGATCTGGCTGACAGTGTAAAGCAGCTGCTCTCCTGTACTATCCCCAGGAGCACAGTCCCTTCCGTAAGTGTCCCGTTGTTTCCCAAATGAAGTAAAATCCCCTCCGGACCACACTGCTTGCCCTGTTGACAGACCTCCCAAGTCTTTTCCCCTTCCTTTCCTTTTCTTGGCCAACTATCAATCGTGTTGTTTGGTCCTTTCTTCAGATGCTGAAAATCTGTGCCCATATGCTAGCTGCAGCCGTGGGTAGTCATGTAAGTCACGTGGCGGTGCGTGCTTGCTGGTGGGGCAGTGCATGCACAGAGACAGGGCAGATTCTGAATCTTTGTATGGTCATCGACAGTTGGATGCACTTTGGATGAATATTTAAGATCTCGACGTGAGCACTGGGCTAATGAATTGCAGTTCTAGCATTCACTGCAGAAGTGTCACAAACATAATGGGGATAAAATTTGCTTAAAATTTGTTTTGAACATGTATGGCATTTTTCTCTTAGTTTATTCAGTTCTGTTTTTTTCTGTATCTTATGTACTTTGGACTGTGAAACTACACTAGTTTTTTCCACTTTTTTTTTGTTTTGAATAAACTTCATTTTACTATTCTGCAGACAGAATGATACCACAGACTGTTTTCTTTACTTCCTGGAGACATTATATTATTAATGCTTTCTAAAACTTTTACTTTATATTGGTTTTATTTCTACAAAAGCTTGGACTTGAAGCCTACAGCCACCGTTCAAAAGTGGGGTATTAATTGTGACCACTGTGCACTATGCGGAAATTAAGAGTGGGATTAGATGGGGAGAGTTTTCAGTATACTTCAAGTGCACAAATCCTGCTAAACTCTTACAGTGCCGATCTCTTCCTGGATGTCTCCCTGGAAGAATTTCTCTCAGCCTCCCTTGAAGCACCATTCCTGAGTTAGTCAGATCTGTGCCCCACATTCACGCTGTTTCAAATGGCAGCATCCCATCCCCCTGAAGTTGTCTTATAAAGCTATTCTCAATCTAGCAGCGTTAGCCCACGTGATGGGTGAATCCAGGTCAGAGAGCATGGTCCCTTCACATCTGCTCGATGCTTGCTGCTGACATTTTCATTCAGCCTGCCTGTACTGGGCAGCGATGGAGGTCTATAAAGGGGGGACAGAAACATCTTTCTGCTGGGGGAGGACAATGGCAGGACCTCCCAGTAACTGCAGCTGTGTCGGGGCTCTGAATACAACGGGCCACTCTTGGCAGTGCTACTGAGGTCTGGCTCTTGGAAAGCAGCACTGTGATTCAGCTGTCACTCAGCTCCCAGCAAAGGGAGCTTTGAAAAGGCGCCTCTGCTGCTCTCCTGGAGTAGCAAATATTTCCTAGGCCTCTGCTGCTGAATGGGAGAGATTGCCATTGTCCTCCTTCCCCTCTCAGGCTTGCTGGGCTTGCTATAAATGGGCCTTTTGCAAGGGAACAATAAGCCCAGCGAAGGGTCCAGGTTGCACATGTCTGAGCAGTGAGAACACTCGAGCACTTTTTCATTGGCTCCTGTGATGTGAAAAGCTGTGCTGCCGACAGGGCAGGTTTATTTTCCAGCCACAGCTGTGGGTTTGTTTTCTCTCTCAGGTTGTGCTGCTCTGGGTGTACATCTGCATGTTTCAACTCATTTCCTAGAAAATATTTTCACCCCAAGATTTCCTTTGGCCTCAGAAATCTGTTTCCTTTTGCGGCTCGAGCTCTGTGATGTGTTTGCAGTGAAACCCACAAGCCAGGTGGGACCAGCCTGCTTTCACATTTCTCTGCTGTGATAAACTTTGACTTAGGTTTGATAGAATATCCCCAAACTTGTATTGCCGTGTGGTTTTGTGGCAGAACCACATGCACCTCTCTGATTAAAACCTGGCTGAAAAGCCATGGCTTGGGCTGAGGTTCACAACGAACCTTGGGGTTAATTCAGCTGAAGATGATGTTCCTCAGCAGTCTGTATGGAGACAAAAGGTACAATTTTGTGCCTGGACCACCAGGGACCACAGAACATTTTCTAGTTTTCCTCTGACCTTCTCGTGAAACTTTCAGCATCACAGAATTACGCACTGCTTTTTGAATACAACTGGTACTATTCCTGCCCTCTTCCCTCCCCAGCTGAAATAATGATTTTTGTGAGTACAGCACTGATTTGCAGGCATGTGTAAATATACTGAAGCTTTTATTCATTGGAAAGAAGGACTAGGTCCTACCAAGGAAGAAGTGGGTTTGGTCTCCCATTGGAAAAAGTATGCTGTACAGTGGAATACAATGAAGACTCTTATCAAAGAGAGACAAATATGAACATGTCATTTTGCAATCTTCTCATCTGAAAACCAGAAATATAGCCATAATGATCTTCGGGTCACTTCAAAAAATGTCCTTTAGTTTTTAAACCCCACCCAGGTCCCAAATATAGAATAATGTATTCACTTCGTCCACCTGCAACATTCACTTTTTAGGGGGTCTTGTAGCAATGACCTGTCTAAAAATGACATAAGACAAAGGAACAGCATTTGGTGACTCACAGTATTCTTACTCCCTAGAGTGCGGCTGACATGATTTGCTTTGTTTCCCGACATTGCATGTATAGGTGCCTGAAAGAATAGAGAACTTTGCAGTATATATAATCTGTGCTTACATACGCCTACAAATCAATGTCAGCTTTTATTTAAAAATACTATCAGAAAAATTAATTCTTTGTTCTTTTCAGATATTCTGTGGTCTGATTTTCCTCCTGTGCTAGTCTTACTCTAGCGCAATTTGCGCTTTGGTGCTTTTGGTGCTTTTCTTGATTTAGGCCTGTCTGAGTGAAAGGAGAATCAATGCTTCCTTTGCAAAGTGACGCAGTGACTCAGTGCAGCCTGGCCACACTACCCCTGTCATCAAGAAGTTTGCAAAATTGAGGTGACCGCACCCTGGCTGCAAGTCCAGGAGTTTTGCACTGTGGCTTGTCCTCCAAATGCCAATAAAGAAAATCTCTTTGGAAGTTTCTGCCTTGCTCATCCCATTTACTGAAACTACATTTCAAGAAGCTAATCGGGCAGAGAGTGCAAAGGATGAAATGTTAGAAATCAAATTAATGAAGCTGAATCACCAATTTGTGACCTAGAAGACTATTAGGAGTGATCAGAATTAATTAACTCTCCTTTGCAGTGCTTCAGAGGAAGCCGGCAAGCTAGGCATGGAGACACAAAGGACATCAATGGGATCTGACTACCTGGACTGTGTGAAGCAATGCAGCAAGGCTGTGCTCTGGCCCGAGCCTGGGCTCCAGGGGCTCTAGGGGCTACTTGTGGAGCGCAATTAGCAGAAGCAAAAGGGAGGGTTGCCATGGTCCCTTCTTGTGTCCTGCTTTTTCATGCTATTCAGGGACATGTGGATGAAGCTGTGAACATGCGGTCTGTGAAGAAGCAGTAGTCCTGTTATCTGTGATGGAAGTGCAGGGGAGTCTAAGGGACTCAGTTATTGGTGGGATTTTGAATTTTCTAGTGGAATGATACGGACAATTCACAGGAAAGGTCTCATCACAGCTCCTGTTCTATGAATTTGGTTCTTTGACTCAAGCTCTGTTTGCATTACTCTGCTTGCTCCTCCTTCTAGTGATCAGTATTGAATTAAAAAAATCTCACAGCAGTACGAATGTTCAGGAAGGAGACAGGAGCCCCTACTCTTCCTCTGCACTTGCTTTTCTGACTTGCAATAGCATAATGACATACAGGGGCCTTGTGTCAGGAGCAGGCCCAGGTAGGCCCCCCGCCTGGCTGAGAGGCAAGGATCTGTCCATATAACAAAATGATTAACAGCTTGATTTCGGATTGTTAACTGGCATGTGGTACTCCCAAACTACCCTTCCCAGCTGATGAAGATAAAGCAGGAAGCTGTGCAGCTCCCATCGTCCACAGGACGTGCATCTCTCCGTGGACGCTGCACTGAGATGTTCCCTTGGAGCAGTGTGTGGGAGAGGCTGCAGGACTGGGCCTTGTCGCTCTGTGCTGCAGCACGGACTGGTTGCCTTACTTCCATCCTGTCCTGTGATTTTTTGTATTACGTGTTAGCATCAGCCACAGGCAAGGGCAGGTTGGAGGTATGCGATTGAAAGTGGCACTCACAATAGGGGCCACCTCACGCTACATCTCAAAAGCCTGGCAGCAATCACCAGAAGCAGAGAAACCATGACACAGTATCTTGCTGATATTTTGCTGATTTAATCAAAACCAGGATTGAGTCCTAAACACTTCCAGGGGAAGATGATACACGTATCAAGCTGTACCTTCTTTTCTTTCAAAGGTCAGAGTTTTAGACAGCTCTGGCTGATAGTTGCCAAAATAAATTGGTCATTTGGGATACTCAGTGATACAAAGTCAACTTACCAATTGATTTGAAGTGAATGTGAAAGGCTACTTTCAGTAATTCTTGAGAATTTTAAAGAAAATGAGTATTTCCCTCACCATTCTTTTTGGGGCAAATATGGAGAAAGAAGATATCTAATCATAATTATTTTCACTAACCAGAACTGCAGTGTTTCTTCTTGAGTTGATAAACTCTTTTTATACACTAAACAGCCCATGGGAGGAAGAAAGGGGAGGGAAAGCTTGGTGAAGAGATGGCTTCAGTTTCTTGACTAATACATTGTTTAGTAAATTGACTGTCCGATCAGGAAATAGTACACCGTATATGATCAACATCGACATTGCTAGCTGGACAACTTACAAAGAAGCATTTTGGAATTAATTTGATGATTATGAAAATGTCTTGGATCCTTTGCTGAAGGCTAAATAAACACAATTAAAATATTCTTAGTTTTCAGTGTGCTTTGTTCAGTTCATTAAGTGTAACTAGAGCTTCCAGTTATCTGCATTTAGTTTTTAAAAAAATTGGAGGGTATTTTTAGAGCAATGTAAAGCTTATTGCTAATTACACCTGGGGGGAAATCTCATTAGATATTCATTTGCTTTCAGAGTTTAAAACAATTCTAATGAGCTGCATTAGTTGTGATAACACTGACTGACTCTCTCTTGTCTGCTCCCCCTGGCTTGTCTGAAACAAACAAAGCTTCTTTGGAGCCTGTAACTCAGCAAATGTGACCTTGGCTATCTATGGGGTGGAGGGGGAGGGAAGTGTAGTCCAGAGGACAAGGAGAGAGTTTGCTGCAGTAAGGGCTTGGAGCTGGAAGTGGCAGATGACCTTGCAGCCAGAACGCTGGACCAGGTGAGATGCATTGTCCTGTCCCTGACTGCACCAGTGGCTGCCAGCGCAGGGCTGGGCAGTGCCGGGCAGTGTTGGGCAGTGCCAGTCTGCCTTTCCAGCGTTTCCTGCCACCTTTGCTGAACTAATGTGTTAAGATCTCGGCAAGGCCATAAGAGGCAGCCAAG
Source organism: Gymnogyps californianus (assembly GCF_018139145.2). Classification (NCBI taxonomy): domain Eukaryota; kingdom Metazoa; phylum Chordata; class Aves; order Accipitriformes; family Cathartidae; genus Gymnogyps; species Gymnogyps californianus. Next base: position 11,435,755 of record NC_059488.1, read on the forward strand.
CAAGCACCTGTGAGAGGCCTGACCTACTTTCTTCCCATATGGAATGAACCTTCCCATAGGCCATGCCTGGCCAGGTGGGTGCAGCTGGGGCTGGGGAGCCCTCGGACTCGGAGGAATTCAGGAAAACCCAGAGGAGCCGCTGTTTCCTCTTGACATAGCTGCTGCTCACAGTAGCCTGCAGTGTAGAGCTTTGTCAGCTGGTATGTCTGCCTGGGACAATGCCATGAAGAGCTATGAGCTTGGTTCTTAGTCCTCTGCTCCACCAGCTGCCAGAGGAATTGCTGTTTTACCACTATTTATCCAGGAGATTGGAAGGGTTTCCGGTGAGGAACTGTCACTGCCTTGGATGACCTAAAAGCAGGACAATGAAACAGCTCAAGCTGAAGTGAAGAGTTGGCTTGCCTTACCTAGTGCAAAGAACATTGCAGTAGGGCAGATGATAGAGCAGAATAATTTTTACTTCTCCCTACATCAGTACATTTTGGATGAACTAGGCAGCCTGTGAGGAATTCAATCTTTGCACTGGACACATATACTATTTAGGGCTGATCTTTTTATCTCTCCCCACTAAGCCCCAACAATGACTCAAAACCAAGAACAACTTCTGCCCAAAGTAAGTTTTGATCTTGCTCCTTTCCATTTTACAGACATAGCACCTTTGTCCAGGGCAACGTGAATATACAGAGGATAAAAATTACAACCACTCCACACAACGTACTGTAGCTAGCCCATGCAATCATTTGAATGTGTTTAAGTCAGCTCTTTCTAATCATGCAAAACAACATAGTGGTCTGGGAAAATACCTGTTTATGTGGCTATGTAAGCAACACAGGATATTCATCTCCTCATCTGGCATGCAAGGAAGGAAGCTGCTTGTGCACACACATATCTCTACAAATGGCATAGCAGAAAGGTGACTGTGAGCCGAGACACTCCTCTGGAGACCAAGGAGACTCAATGTGGATGTAAAGTGGCACATTGAGACAGGTTTACTGCTGCTTCTAGGCAGAGGCTATGAATTGAGCAGCAAGATAATGGTGTAGGAGTGATCACACACAGAGCAGGATATATGGGATTCTTTGGTAATTGGGGAAATTTTGGCATTGGAGCTGAGCAAGGTGAGAACAAACTGGCAGAGTCTGCATGTCAGCAGGAAGAAAAGGGCTGGCTGCAAAGATGGAAGCTAATTTTCTTTTAATCTATTGGTTGTGGAGTAGAGAAGAGGCAAGTAGAAATATCAGGCTTGGCTACTGGCAGAGAGAATACACCTGAGTCAGAGAGGGGCCGCCTGGACCAAAGTTGTAAGTAGAAAGGTGGAAACCAGACTTTATTCCTCAAAGGAAAAGAGAGCACAGAAAATGAAGCTTTCAGGGAGCTGGAGGGTGTGAAGTGGATGGTTGGTACCAAACCCCCTACTCTATGGCTCTCTTATTAAAGAGGTTAAAGGAACTGTGGGTCTAAATTGGAAAGGTTTTCACAGGCACTTCACAGAGCTGAAGTGTTTTGCAGGAGATTCCTCAAAGGTGGAAGGCGGACAGCCTCCCACCATTATTTAAGGAACGACCCAGATGTGCACCAGGGTCTTGCAGGGAAGTTCGTTTCCCTTCAGGTGAAGACAAGTCTTAGAAAATGTTTTAATAGATGAAAGGTGGCCTGTTGAGAAACGCACAGCTTGACCAAAGATAGCCAGTATGGTTTCCGGAAAGGACCTTTTCTGCCTCGCTAACTTTTGGAAATTTCTTTTTTTAGAACATACACTCCTGTCGGCATAGACAAGAGGCTAAGCAGCAGTCAGGAGAGGCTTGGATCTTCAGACAGTGTTTGACAGGGTCCCACGTCGGAGGTTAATGTCTAAAGGTGGGGAGTTGGAAAGGGGAAGAATTGGCTCACTGATTGAAAATTGGCCAGAGGACAGGAGCAGAGTGGGGAAAGGAGGCATAAATAGAAGCCTTTCAAGATGAAAGACAAGTTAATAAAGGAGCGTGTACTGTAGGAGACTGCACTGGCGGATCCTGGTCTTTCTGATAGTTACAGTGTATGAAAGACTTGGCTGAGGACATAGAAAGCAAGATTTCCTAGTTGCAGATCACATCAGATTTGGGAGGAGTGGTGAATAATGAAGAATTCCGATACAGGCAAATTGGAGACCACTTCTAGGCTTTGATGTGATGGCAAACACAGACCCAGACAGAGCAATACCTTTTATGGCAACATATTTGGTTACTGGTATCTAACTTCTTTTTAAACAGTCTGGGAAGGTCATTGGTTTTAATACATCCCAGTAGGCTTTATTTCTTGCCGAGCTGCTGGAAGAGCCTCACAGAGAGTATGCTTATGTACATCGTAAATTTTATTTTCTCTTTTGGTTGGGGGTAGAACAACTGGACATGTTTCAAAGGGCAAAAGCATCTGAATGGAAAAGGGCAGAAAGTAGGAATGAATGAACTGGTTTAGAAGAAATATACAGAGAGCTGTTCCTTTCAGATTCAGTCCAAAGTTCAGAATAGCTCAACTGACTTGGAGGACAAACCAAACCCACCGAACCCACATATGTAGTAAACCCCACATGCCTCAAAATTGAAGCAGCATCTTTTCAGTATGTCCTGTTCCTGCAGTGGTGAACAACACTAGCCAAGATGAAGCCTTTTAGGAGTGAGATGATTATTTCTCAGTCACACTGCACAGCTGAGAAGGTAATTCATGTGGCTATGCATAACCTAAGGGAGCCTGGTTGACTGTGAGGGAGCAGATCTGTCAACTGGTCTATCATAGCTCTCTTGACTTCAAAGGGTCGATGACATTTTCCACTGTCTCGGGATGAACACTGTGGTGGTGGAAGGAAAAGGTCTCTGTGCTAGTGCTTAAGTGAAATTTCTCTAAGTCAGCTTCAGGTGTTTGGAATGAACCGTCAAAAGAAGGGGAGTCTTGGAAACAAAGTACTGCAATGAAAGGCAGCTGTATTCAGACAGGCTGAACGTCACTTTGGTGCTTCCGCCAAGTCAATGGAAAGCATGATTCCCAAGCCTGAGCTGGGTCCTGTTTGGAGATCTGCTGACGTCAATGTGATAAAAGCAGTTTAACTGTCTGAATATGGCACAGAGGCTGTCCTTGAGATGCTTCTGAGCTTCTCCCAAAATGTCTGTTTTGAAAGTTAAACCTCTGAGTGTTTTACATCAATAGTGAAAATGCCCTCACTGGGGATTTTCCCCAGACCTACTCCTCAGTGATTTATTTCTTGTCCTCCAACTAGGCTTGTGTAAATTCCTTAGGTTATTTTTGGGGTACTAATTAACCGTGCAGTAGAAATTATATTATACAACTGGTAATGAGCAAAATCTCAGATACTCATACACCAACCAAACCTTGGCAAATTGTAATTAGCTCAGTATTTGATACTTTCTTATTCTGCATTTCATTTTTTTTCCTGAGAAAAAAAAAAAGCCCTACATAATGAGCTCTTTGAACCTAAATCAAACAACATTTTCAGTGGGGATAGGTAATGAAATGTTAGTCAAACCCATTGCAATAGGCAGATCAATCACTGCCTTGTACGGTCTTAAAAGGAACTCTGAGATAATGGTGGCAGAATGGCTCTCGCTGCAAATCTTCCAGGCCAAGCCTTTGCGGGTTGCACAGGTATGTAGTGGAGAGCTCTTTCTTTCAATCCCAGCACACTCGGAAAAACGAGTTGCCACTTTGCTGAAAGCAATGGGATTGAGACAAGAAAAGCTGCTTTCACTTTTGGATCAAGCCAGCAAATTCTCTGTGCCAAGAGGGAACCTGGAATGAGTATTAAGTCTTGCAGGAATGCTGAGGGAACTGAATATGTGTGCTTGGCCTCATGGCAACAACAAGGGAGTGTATAAAGCAAACAGTTGTGAGCTACCGAGCTCAGTTGTTCACCAGGGAGATGAACAGTTTGCTGGAGCTCTAGTTTCCATATTAGCATCATACAACAGCCTCATCTATTAGTACAGTGTACTCTCATGCCTGAGATGCTGCTGCAGCACTGAATCACTTCCCAAGACACTAACTTTTTAGTTGCTCAGCAATAAGGCTTTTCAGAAAACAAAATATTGGTCCCCCAAGAAATTCAGACATTTCAGAATTTGGGTTTTCTTTGTCCCAAATTGTGATAAAAATCAAAATGTTGAAATGCTACATTGGACAAAACATCTGAAATACTTCAGTTGGGAAAAAACCTGCAAAATAGCATTATCAAAACATTACCTTTCTCTAATACTGAAACATTTCTGTGCAATAATTTCAAAGTGTCAGAGATGATATATAACAATAAAGTATATAGGGATATAGACTTCAGAATGTAGGAACAAATTGTTCAGAAATATTCCTATTTCAAGCTTTGTTGAACTGCCCATGTTCCCAGGGAGCACTTCTGTTCTTGATGAAACAGCATTTTCTGATTTTTGACATTCGGTCAAAAGCATTCTGAGCATCTCTGCTCAGCGAGAGTGGCTGCAGTGAGGATGGGCACAGCTCTTGTCACCCAATTTATTTAATGTTTGCTTTTGCTTCAGCTGTAACCTTGGAAGTCTCTTACACTTGCTCTACCTTTAGCATTATCTCTCTCTGTGTTATTACTGCGTGATTTGGAAATTAAATCCAGGCTGTGGTCTTCTGTCATGCATGTTGGAGGACTTGCTTTCAGATTAGACAATAGCACTAATGGGATTGATAGCTATGTGCCAGTGCACTGATTCTCTTTACTGACAGGCACTTCTCACATGTCAATGTGCTACTTCATCTCCTCTAGGTCCACCAGGACTTTCTTTTCTTTCTTTCTTTCTTTCTTTCTTTCTTTCTTTCTTTCTTTCTTCTTTCTTTCTTCTTTCTTTCTTTCTCTTTCTTTCTTTCTTTCTGTCTTCTTTCTTTCTCTTCTTTCTTTCTCTTTCTTTCTTTCTTTCTTTCTTGTCTTTCTTTCTCTTTCTTTCTTTCTTTCTTGTCTTTCTTTTCTTTCTTTCTTGTCTTTCTTTCTTGCTTGCTTGCGCGCTCTCTCTCTCTCTCTCTCTCTTTCTGTTGGAGTCTTGAGAGACAAAGCTGATGATGCGTCATTGTTTGCTCAGCCATCAGCAGATTTACCCCGTCAATCCCCATCCTGGGAACATATCTACCCCAACAAGCTCCTCAACCTGCAGGTAATGGTGACAGAGATTTCACATGACCCAAAGTGGCAAGTGCAGAGCAAGACTTGTGTAGTGTGTTCTTTTCAAAATCTTCCTGGCAAGCTCTCATTTACAAAGAAGCATGCCAGCATGGTCCGAGGCTGTGCTGTACATGCTCTTCAGCTCGGGATTTACGTACATGCTCAGCAGAAGACCTCTTCCATTCTATTCAAACTCTGATAGGATTTGCATGGGAAAAACTATGATGAAACTGTCACATACAAGTGGCAGGAGAATCATCCTGACAGATGCACAAACTCTTAGGAATTCCCCAAAAGTTCCCTGGGCAGGGCCTCTGGCACAGGGAAGGGAAGGTGCTCCAGCCAGCTCTGCCAGCTGACAGCGTTGGCTCCACACATCCTCTAACAGGACTGCAGAGCATTTGTGCCTGCTGAGCACACACAACTTGGGTAACACCATTCATCACCTGCTACCTGCCTGATGAGCCTGTGCTTTGAATTACTTGAAATACATAAATGTGCTGCTGGTAATTTGCTTTTGCTGAGCATCTCCCTAGGGTTCAGATCATTGCTGCTGAAGGTGCCTGTTCCCTGAGGATGAAAGGAGGAGCAGCACCCCAAAGCACCCTCTAAGGAGGTGTTATATCTCTGCTCCACCTCCTTTCTTGGTCAGGGATCCTGGTGCAGGTTAATCCTTGAGTTGGGCAGCTTCACCCTTTGTATTTTATTGCCTGGTACACGTTTTGCAAGCCAAACTGATTAGTGCTCACCAAGGCAAGAGCCCAAGTTGCTTGGCCTATGCAACAGGCCTTCCCTGACATTCAGACAGCCTCAGGGCCTTTGCTATCTTTCTAAACACTTTCTTTCTCTCCTGTAGAGCTGCCTTATTACAGCAATAAAAATAACAAGGTCCCTGCAGACCTCTTTATAAAGAACAATTTAGAGCCAGGAGTAAGTGTGAGGATCGGGATGAAAATAGGCTATCACAGTGCTAATGTGATATACAGGTACGATTCGTGTATTATATTGGTGCAGGAAAGTTGTGTGTCTTGGGAAAGCAGGGACTCGGTGTGGGACCAGTCTAGGTGACTAGACAGAAATAGTGGGTTTGATACTCACTGTACGGGAAGGGTCTGTGACAGCCTAGAGTGACTGTGACAGGTTTGAAATGGTTCTGTTAAGTTTAGTGAATGCAAACACCAAAGATCAAATAAATCTATCCAAGGACAATATTAATATTTAGATATGTTAGATTGGGACAATGAACACAAAATTACACCCCGAATCCCATGCTATCCACTCACTTCTGCGGGCATTTTCAAGTCCTTCTCATGGCCTCCATCAGTAGCAGCTGGCCTGAAGAGAGCCATATGAAACAAAGGCAAAAAGGTAAACCCACCCCAGATCCCACCTCCTACCTCAAATTTTGCTGTGTGTCTGCCCCTCTGATCTGTGGCACTTCACATATCTGAGGAGACCACAGGCACAAAGCAATGGCAAATTAGTTACTGAGCTTGCCCAGGGGTAAGAAGAGGGTTAAATGGCTCGCAGGGGTGGTAAGAAAAGGTAATTGAAGCTTTTGCTTGTGGTTTGGGGAAAGAGGAAAGGAGAATGGAGTGGTGTCCGCCATGGAAGAAGTATTTGGGAACTGAGAACCTGCCCTTGGCGGAACTGCTGTTTTCTTCCAAAGGTCAAAAATCCCAACTGGAACGTGCAGCAAAAGAATCTGCTCAGCTGCAGCAGGGGCAAGGCCAGCCACACCGCAGAGACAAAAGGCAAGAAAACGGCAGAAAAGGAAAGGATTTTTTTTCCCATCTCCTGCTTCAGTTCAAATGGAGGGTAAATAGGAAACAGGCTAGGATTCCTAAGGAGGTTTTCAGGCACGTACATTTCATGCACTTCCGTCAGGATGGGAGCATTTTGAAGGATGGCTTGCATTACTGGCACATGCACAATATTAATGTATTATCTTTTTTTTTTTTTCAAAACAAACTGTATGCATTGGGAGACATATGAAAGCACAGCAGCTCCTGATATCAGTGACGTGGAGCAGATAGAATTATAAAGGCTTATTAATAAAAGGTTGAGGTATTAATCACAGCCACATGTTTTTCCCCTCCTGCTCTACACACAATTTTTTTTCTCTCTCTTTTTTTTTTTTTGTTTTGTTTTCAGAGGAAGTGAGGTGTTCCTCTGGTTACACAGAAATTTTGAGTACCTGCTGCACTGCAGTTTTGTTTTCTGAGCCTTTCATCCAGGGTGGTTGCCTTCTAATATCTCTCAGTCTGAAAGGCTCATGCTCTGCCTGATAGCTGGAACAGTAAGTGCACCAAGCATGGGAGCCCTGACAAGGGGGCTCTTCTACTGACTTCCACTGAGGTGTGCTAGATTCCAGTATTTGCTCTGTGCAACTCAGGAGAGCAACGGCTCTGCTGTTGCAGGATCGTTAGCTGCCCAGTGGTGTTATTTCCTGTGTGACATCTGCCCTGCTGGTAGATTTTAAATGGAACAAGATGAAGATCCTAGAAAACCCAGAATGTCTTTACTTGGAAACCTCATTAAACAGAAATGAAATTGCTTTTGCTCTAACCACACTTCATGATAACTGTAGCAGGTTGGACTGTTCACTTCCTGTAGCTATACCGCTGTTAGGAGCTTGGCTTAGCTAAAAAGTTTGTAATGCTGCATCTCTATTTCTGAGGCTGTACCAAGAACCATTAACATTTATCTGTCCCATATCTTCTACATCCAGGTGATTCAAAGCAAATTCTAGTGTTGCAGCTACATGAACATAGGCAAGGGATGAATGCACGTTGCTTTAATTTTTAAAGTGTAATGAGAAATCACAATCCAAACTAAGGAATTAAAAGATGAAGCTGCACTTTTCAAGTGGGGCTGTAACTCCCAGCGATCACAGCAGTAACTCTTTCCCCAGCACAACAACAACCAGGATCTCAAACAGACCCTGAAGGTATTGCACAACTTTACATTAAAAAGACTGATGTGAAAAAAGATTATTTGTCCCTCACTATAGCTGAGGGAGAAAAATTGGGTGACACAGAGGTGGTGCAGTTTACCATTGTCTGGTGGGATTCACAGAGCCACTGTGCCACTCAATTGGTGAACATCTGGCCTGGAGGCTGTTGCAGGGATGGAGGAGGGAGTGGGAAGGAAGTGAAATGGGATAGCAGGATAAGGACACGTCTGAAGATCTTGAGCTATGGGCGTTCATAGTGGTGAAAAAACGGATAGAATGCTAACCTATTTCATGGTTTTTTTGATGTCTAACTTAGCTGTCATTTCTGACAACTTTGTAGATAGCTATTTTAGAATAGAAGGTATGTTATTTGCACTGTCCTGCCTGTGCTCTGATTGGAAAGTTTCTGGAGACACCTCCAGCTCAACGGCAAGAGGGCTTGCTCGGACAATCCTGTCTAAAAAAGCAGAGGCTCCTATCTCACCCAGTGACCCCCAGCACCAGCCTCAGAAGTTACAGCTGAGTCAGAGCCCTTCTTTCAGCAGCAGACTTCCGTGTCTCAGAGACCTCCCGCCTAGAAGAGCCCCAAAAGGCTGAACTTCAACTGGATGGTCAGAGGGACATTCTAGTTGAAGTGCTTGGCTGTGTACGCAGGAGGAGCGGCTCCACTGGCGCTGAGCTCAGCTGTGGCAACATGCTCTGCCCTGCCAACTGCACCTCTGCCACATCAGCACAGGGCACAGGGAAAGCAGGATGGTCAGAGCTGTTCAAAGTCCGTGTTCCCCTGGTCCCATTCATTGGCCAGGTACCTGGTCAACTGAGCACGGGGGGAAGAGAGTCCTGATTTTATTTGGCTGTGTAGTACTCCATTTCATCCTCTTGTTTTTGTCCTGGCTTATTCCTTGGCTCCCCTAAAATGTAACTTGGCAGGAGCACAATGCCCAGTGCACACACTTGGCGGCCCAGCTCTTGCTCCGTGGCTTGAGTGTTGCTAAATGAATGATGCAACTGACTTCTGAATCCAGGCCTCTCTTGCGTATTAAGTTACTGCTGCCTCCTCAATATGTTTTTCTGTATTACAGGCAAGTCCCTGTAGTCTGTCTTTCTGCTTCAGTGAGGATTATCTGCCCCATATAAAAAGCCCACCAGAGCTGTGCAACATTTGGGCTGGTCCCAAAGAAACTTAAGGACCCGCAGGGAAATGTTTCAAAAATATAAAACAATGTCTTTCTATGCTATGCTCCGCAAAGCTTCCTTCTGCTGACCAGCTGACATACACTAATGACCGTCACTGTACCACCCCCCCACCTTTCCAATTCCTCCTCAACCCAACATGTAACATGCTAGGCTGTGTCCAGCAACACCTCGTTTTTTGATTGCTCTGGGTGACTGTCAAGCTTTGCTCCATGCCTGCCCTGGGAAGAGGGGAGGACGGCTGTGAGCCCTGCTGGCAGTCTCCTCCTCGACTCGTATGAGGCTTGCGAGCATGAGATTGCTATAATATTGAGCAAGGTTTTCCAACACATGCTTTTCTCTGGCAAATCGCCACCCACAGCGCAGTGTGCCAACATAACACTTTGACTTAAAGAGGGAAAACTGCCAGATAAATGTTTTAGTTGCAGGCCTGTTTCATTGTTGAATTCTAAAATCTTGGCGAAAGCCTTTGCCAGTGGATAGGGAAGCAGCCTTGCTGTTGATGCTGGTGAATAGGGACTAAAGCAAATGTGTTCAGGAGTGACATTTGGTGGACATCACCCGCCAGCTAATTACATTACCTTCCCTGTTTCTGCACCAAAGGCACGCAGAGCAGATCAATGACAATGGAGTGGGGGACCCTTTAATTGTCTAGTGGTCAGCAAGCAATAGGATTTCTTGTGATTTTGAGGAATATATCAGTGATTTAGGGGGACTTTATGAGCCTACAGCTTGCTTGCTCTTTGAGATGCTGGCCTTTCATGGTTAGGGGGATAAGTCCCTGGCACCAAGCAGCATTTCAATAGGGCAGAACACTACTAGACTAAAGGAAAAGTCACATTGTGTCTGAGTCCCTGGAATAAGGGTGGAACACAGCTCTGCTCCCTGCCATGCCTGGAATTCATCCTTTGGGGTATCGCCATTTCTGTGCTCTGTTAGCCGTGTGCAACCTCTCCAGCTACCCTGAACACACAGTGAAAATTGTGCGTGTGCACAATCCAGGCATAATGTCATCCAGCAGATCCTTCCGAAACAACAGGGATTAACACTCCTTTGCTTCCCTCTGCCTGGATCTACAAGCACAGAGGTGTCAGAAGGACATTCTGTGCTCTTCTGCCCCAGACCCAGAGAACCTGAGGATTAGCAAAATGTCAAAGAATTAGGCAATAGGAAGGAAAAGGCTTAACTTCCCTGTCAAAGCACCACTTGTGATAGAAAAACCAGACTACTGTAATTGTTGATTTTCTAAAGAAACCCTTGTTTGCATGGCCTATATCTTCCAGGGTAGCCACCTACACAGCTTTACTTCATCAGGGATCATTTATTTTGTTCTCAGATCATTGTCTACATGAATTGTCTTAAACAAGACTAACTTCCTTTCTCTTTATTCCCTAGTGGTCTTGATAGATTTTAATTACGTTTAGGTTGTTGCCCATATAATTGCACATCAAGTTCATTAATGATCACAGTATGTTCACCTAATAGGTTTCCATTAAAATCCAATGGGTTCCCATCAAAATGAGTTATGGGAACTGACAGAAAACTCACTAAAATCCCAGTATCTTTAGCTACAGTGAATTAAACGTTGTGTCTATTAAGAAAGATAAAAAACAAATGCCAAGATGAAAAAAATCCTCTCACAAATCAATAAATGTATATCTACAGAGTTCTGCAGAAACCAGCAAAAGGCCTTTACTTCTTTGAGCCCAGTTAAACAATGAAGTTTCACCACCTTGACCTGATGGAGTGAATTCTGTGACCAAGAGCATATCATTAAAGTTCATCAGATAAATCAGTAGAAAACAAAAAGCTAACTTCATTCCAGTGCATTGAAGTTTTGGAGGAACAGAGAAGTCTGAATCCCTTGCTGGTCCCACTTCAGTTTTTGCCACAGCATCCTAAGGTTGAAGAGCGTATTAGACCGAGTAGGTTTAATAGCAGCAGTATCTGCTGTTCTGCTCCTCATATTCCCTACACCCTGCAGTCTGAGTGTAAAAGAAATCTAACCAGAACAATCCCTCAGCTCTTTTCAGGTGCAAACCACAGTGCCAGACTCTGCCCTACCTCAGCACTTTGTTTTATGACAGGACACAAGAAAGAGCAGCTCAGGCGCTCCTCCTAAATCTTGCACTGCCTCTTCATGATCGTCCTGGCAAATTATTTTTTACTTGCTTCCAAAACAGGCAACATTCAGTCTTTCTTTCTCAACTCTTTCTTCCAGACTCTTTCCTGAAGTTCCCACTTTGTCCTGGGGCACCTGATGCCTAGCGATCCTGCACCCCTGGCTGCAGGTTTGGGACCACATGCCTTTTCCACGTGCCTCATTTCATAGCTTGTTATACAACATGCACATGTGTTTTATAGCAGCTATGAATTGTTCAGTACAAATCCACACAGCATGTTTGCTGAGGAGCAAAGGAGAGAGCACAGGGCTGGGTTTTCAGAGGGTCATGCCGGGAGCCTGCTGGGGGTACTGGGGGTGCTGAGTGAGTGCAGGCACGTGGCAGCAGGTGTGAGCGAACGAAGGGCCAGGCCAGAGTGGATGGATGGAGCCGTCCCTGGCCTTTCTTCTATCTCTGCACCTTCCACTACGAGCAGATCCTCCCTCTCTCTTTTGCTCCCTCCCCTCTCACTTTCCCATCTTTCACTCCCAACTGCAATAACCTCCTGAGGTCCTGCAGCAAACTGGAGGGAGCTATTTTTTTGCTCTGCTCTCTTGACCCTTGATCTGTTCTGTGACTGGCAGCCCAGGTGCTGTCCAGGGACAGTTGGGAAGGAGAGGTCATTCTTGCATTTTCAGTGCTAAGATAAGCCTAAGTTAAGTAGGAATGCCTCAAGGCTGTGAGGTGATGTCAGCCCTGGGGCTGTTTCTACCCTCTCATTCCATCTGGATCTTGTAGGCTAAGAGCATCTTTGAGTTGACAAAGTGCTCAGGACAAACCTTTTCATCTGTACCTGAGCTGCCCCTGCAGTGCTGAGCCCCATTGAGTGGTTCTACTGCTACGTACTGGCTTCTGCTACAACAAGCAGGACTTCAGAGAAAAAATCAAACTGCTCTAAATTTCAGTAAGCAGATCTGTGACTCTTCATGGCAACTCCACATTATTCCCAGGTTGTTTGCTATTTTCTCTGTTCTTCCTTCCCTGCTGCCTTCATTATCACGCTGAATATCACCAGGGCAGCATGACAAGAATCTAGAGAGACACATTATTAGGACAGCCTTGTTCATACCTCTGAACTGTAGCATTTGTTAACATTTCTGAGCTTGAAAGGGTGGGGGAGGATGGCAAAATCTGCTTTTCCAAATTAGAAAGATGTATTTTAACAGTCTGTCTGAGTGAGATAGGTACTTCACAGTTGCTAATAGTGACCATTCGGGGACCTCCCTATTGCTCTGGCACACGGCAAGCCCCTTGGAGTGGCACAGTCTCGGCAGGGGGTCATCCAGACCCTGCCCCTCCAGGCGCACCGAGCATGGGATCTAGGCTGTAATCCTTGCCTACTCTTTGCACTGTAGGTCCCATTACATGTGCTTAAGCAGCTCTGACCCTATACAGTGCAGTTATAGTGCATTATAAAGCTCTATATAATAAGAGGCAGTACGATGACTTGCAGACAGCATTTCAGCAGCAGTAAGCAACGGGCTTCTTAAAAGAAGGGGGAAACTTAGTATGCAGCAGACCCTGCTCCACGCCTGCAGCTGAGCCACGTTTGCAGACCATTGGCAGGACGGTAACAGGAGTGGCTGGAACTTCAGGCAGGGGTGTTCAGGGCTGGGATGTGGGCACTTAAATGTGACCTTATGTGTGCTGCCAAAGGCCACATTTTCCAAGGAGTTCAGCTCTCATTTTGTTGCCACAGGTCTTGTCTGCCTTGTAACGTTAGTTTGCAAGAAGGCTGCCCATGAATGCAGAGTGCAGTACCTGTTCCTGTGTGGGGGCAGGTTTGGTCTAGGATCAGGCTGTCTTACTCTGGTGCTGGAGTAAGATTGTCTGCATTGCCTTGTGTGAAACAGAGCTTAAAAAAGGAAATCAGGGCATTACTTTTCCTCTTTTAATTCCCTTGTGTGTCTAAGTTAAGAGTGCAGAACTGCAGGACACAGACTTTTACTTTCCTGTTTCAGCCAAGTGCCAGGCAGCCTTTCAGGGGTTCCCAATAACTTCAGCAGGAGACAGAAAGTGAACGGAACTGGCTTCCTGCCACAGCAAAGGTTTTGTGCCTGTTTCAGGCAGCTTCCTAAAGTTCCCTTAGTGCCAAGAGGGGAACTAGAGGAAGTTCCTACAGACAGAAATGTGTTATTACCATTTCCTGTTATGAAAAGCCACCAAAGCAACAAATCTTAGTGGTTTCATTTGTTTATCTCAAAATGAACTAAGAAACTTAAAAGTTTTTCTCACAAGTAATTAAATTATGATTTCTCTGCAGTTGCTGGAGGTAGTTTAGCATTTTAATTAGCTCTAAGCTACAAACACATCTGACCTGAGAAAGAAAAAAAAATTGTTTTCTGGCACTTACAAGTAAATAAAATAGTCCTCTTCTCTTGCCACCAACTTAGTTAGTGCTGCTAAAAGATACCAGAATGTCAGCCTTGGAGACTAATTCTTCCTAGACAGGAGACTGTATCTGTTCATAAGGAAGAGAGTGCTATTGCTGGAAGCGCACCAGGTCTCTATTCGGTGCTGGCCTTATCTGGCTGTTACGCTCAATTGCATGTAAATAAGCATCTGTAAGAGAAGGCAGTGAGTGGAAGACAGTGAGGATAGCCTGAGATTTGCAGAGAGCTGTCTTCTCCCCTCCTCATTCCTTCTTTCCCCGTGCCCTTCCCTCATTCTCTGGCTGCAGATGTTTCAAAGCCATCCCGATTGCACTGTTCTCCAGTTGGTCACATTTTTGTTGACTGCCTTTTTTTCTTTCCAGGAACACATGTGCTTTGCTTTCTCTCCAACTCTGTCACTTTTTATTAACTCAAACAAAATTTAGGGAAGCAAACACCTCTTTGAAAATACTTTCAGTAATTTGATATGATACTGTCTGAGAAATGCTGAAACCATTCCAGGGCTCCAAGAGAGCAGACTGTGGTGGTGTCAAGGAGAGTTTTACAGCACATGCAGCTGGGTCCACAGCTCCTGTTACAGCCTGTCAAGGCTGGTCTGTTCCAGCCCCACTCTGCTCGTTACCACTGACGGACCGTTTGGGTGTTTGAACAGGAATATGAAGTGAAGTGGCTGGTGCTGTGTTTCAGGGTATGGGACAAGGCGTGCACGTCACACAATTGCTTGCCCAGCCTGGCTTCCTGATAATCCCTATCCCATTCAAGCGATCTCATCTCAACTTGCACACAGTATTTTATGTATTTGAAGCACTAATGTGGGCCAGACAGTGGCTACCCATGTAAACAGCCCCACAGTGTCCTTGGCAAAGGTGGGATCAGAGTGCCAGTGTGAGTCTGTGTCTTGGGAAGACACAGTTTGACTTCAGTACTGGGGAATGGGGACATGGAGAGCTGTACTTGCAGGGCTTGTGGTTTCAGGGAACGTGAAGCACCTGCTGACTGCAATAGGAGCTGTGAGTGCTCAGCACTTCTAAAAACCAGGCGTGGTATCTGGCTTAACATACACACTTATACAGTATTGTGTCCTGCTCTGTGGGAAACTGCACTCAACTTTGACATGGCTGAAGAGAGCCAAAATATTTAACATTAGGAAGAAAATTGCATTGTCAAGAGAGATCACTTTGCAGCACAGGACAAACTATGTAGGAGTGAAAGCAGCACGTAGAATGGCTGTTAGACTCAAGCAGAGGCCAAGGGATGGACTCCTCCTTTACACTTACATACGATGGGGCTTCAACTACTACCTATATTAGCTTAACGGGCCCTACCTAGGACCTTGAGCCCTGGGCCGTTTCCCTGCTTGCTTGCTTCCAAAGCCAGCTCTGGCAGTAGGAAATCACAAAAGCTATTTCAGATACTTATAGACACATTTGAAATAACTGTGATTACTTCAGTGGATGAAATGAACTGGAAAATGGGCTAGAAGGATGAAAACAGCCAAGGATTTGTTTTTAAAAATTGTGTGCTTCTGGAAGAGGGAATAGGCAGTAGACTGAGCTGTGCTGCAGTGCCTGACTGCTCCTGACATTACACAAGAAGAAAGGAGACCTGTACAACATGTATGTGGAGCCCCAGCTCTGTACAATTTTGTATGAAAAAGCTCAGGTGTTGCCCAAGATCAGATGTGAGATATTGTTTGACACATGACTGCCAGACCAGAGAGGAAAGATTAAGTTTTCGTATTAACAGTTCTTGGCAAGCTCCACATTCTTCAGCTTTTCATAGTTTTCAGAGGTGCCAAGAACTGAGGCAAACAAAGGGTGAAAAATATTTCATTCATCCTGTAAACAGTGAGTTCAGGGACACCCATTATGAACTGAGTCAAGTGCAGAGCTCTGGATCCAACCCTGGGCAGGAATGCTCTCTTCTGAGACTTGTCTTCTTTGGATCTTTGAAAAGGAGAAGAATGCTTTCTGCATTTGAAAGCAGCAAGTGGGATGGAGCAAATGCAAGGACAATTTAGTGAAGGTCTGCTTTCTTGTCAAATTGAGCATAAGATGTAAGTTTGTACATACCATAACTGAAAGGCACTTGCTCTCCAGAAAACAGTTCATAAATTTCCTTGTGCTCCACACCCTGTATATAATGTCCACAGTAGATAACTCCTTTTTCAATGCCAAAGGAGACATGCGCCAAAGGAAAGCTTTAAAGAATCATTGCTACCTGCTGCATCTTTCTTAACATTTCACCATTTCAGCACTAGGGCAAGTTCCACTACTGTGACAAGTCTTGCAGAGAGACCATGTACTGCAAAGCAGGAATCCTAAGATTAACAAAAAAGAGAGTCTTTTTAATACAAATTGTACTTTGAATTCAGCAAAATTATTGTCTGGGTCAAAAACTTATCAGGGCAAAAAAGGTATTGGGCATCTCTCTCTGGATTGTCTCATTACTCGCATGTAATAATGAGTTTATAAACACCATATCATTCTGGACTGGATATCTAAACCTTGCTGCTTCAGAGCACAAATTGCTGTCCTGCTGCAGGGGGTCAGAGAGAAACTCGCACTGCGGGCAGCTCATTTTGCACTTTTCTGTCTAACAGCTGCCGCTGGCGATTGTGGGAGGCAGGACCCTGGGGCAGACCGACCACTTGGCTCATCTGTTACACCAGTCCCTGTGCTCCTGGACCTGTTCCTGTGAGGCTGATACTTTATCCCTTGTGGTGAGTCATGCTGCTTCTCAAACGTCGTGCGTCTGTGCTTGGTGCTCTTGAATATGCCCTTAGTACTAGAGGATCAGGGAAGGATTCCTCAGCCATACAAGCTCCAGCACGCTCATACCCCAGTGGAAACAAGGTGCACATGTTCCTAATAAATTATGTATCACCTAAGGTAGATTTGTGTAAAAAGAAACTCATCAACTTACTTTACAAGCTCAAAACTTATCCCAGCTTCACTGAAAGGTTCCCAGACCCGCTGCTTAGACCTGGCTGTTTGGTGCTTTGGGGAAGCAATGATACTATACACTTAAGCAACACTTTACATTGCCATTGTGACATCTAGTGATACAAGAGCTTTGGTTTGAAAGTCACAGGTGCAAACTGATGGGGATTTCAAACCTTTGTGAGAAAAATACTTCTACCTCTCCTAGCCTTGATATATCAGACAAATTCCAACCTTCAAAAGCAAAAGGTATCAACAGGCAGGAACTGCGTCTAGGCACAGGAGAAGTGGCTTTGCTGGAGAACAGTGTATTTCAGTGTAGTGATTTAGGGAATCTATCTATGTACAACTTGTGAACTCTGGCTGAGGTTACAGAACTGCTGCATGAATGTTTCAAAGTATGTTGTTTCCACATGTCACATATCTTTCAGATCAAGCATAATGGGGGTCCCCTATGTGCGAATAGGTCCCACTAATATGAGAACAAAGGAGGGCTGCAGCCTAGGCAATGTCTCAGATGATTCTGTCAGAGCTGGTAGGGCTGGAGAGCCAAATAGGGTGTAATGCTGGGTCTTAAATGCAGCAGAGTCTGAGAAGTTAAGGAAGAACTCAGACTCTCTCCTGCACAGATAAAGCATGGTAAGGAACACAGAAAAGAGATCACACTTTCATCTGATGGAGAAGGTGTGTCCTTTATCACTCTAGGACCAGCCACATTAAAGGATAACATTTGCATAGGAGAGGAAGAGAGAACTAAAGACACTTTGCCATCCTTTGGAATGAAGAGCTATTTTCTGCTGTCTCCAAACACTATTCCTCAAGCATACCTCTTGATGGCTTTCAAGAAGCCATGGAGTTATTTTACACACTTAAAAAGCACTTTTCAGTTGCACACACTGGTTTTGACTTGATTTAGTTTCTACAGGCTTGTGATAGGCTGCCATGGGCAGAGAGAGCTTCAAGTAGCAGGGTGTTGAAGAAGCAGACTAGCTTCTGTGAAGGAAACACTGTCCTTAAGTAATTCAGTTCTGAAAGCCTCTCTTATCCAGTGGTAAGTACTGCTGGGAGTAATCAGCAGAGCTAATAGGATGTGCTCAGAGGAAAGATTTTGCCTGAGTTTCCATATGTCTGTGTAAATCCAGATCCAACTGATAACAGAAGATGAACACACTAAATGGAATGAGCTCCCTAGGTGCAAATGGCACAATACAATACAGCACAATATAATACAACACAATACAATACAATACACACCCAGCACAGGTGACACACAAAATGAAGGTGAGCACAGACATCCAGGACTCTTTGGAGAGCTCCTTTCCAGAAAACAGACCCATCTGATTTCTATTATGGGAAGGAAACCAGGTGGCAAGAGTTCAACTGGTCACTAGAGAATTACGGGGAATGGCCACTATGCATAGGCAAAACGTCTTTGCAGCGTGCAGGAAGGCAGCCAGGGGGGATTCAGTTTGGGATGCCAGCACTGGGAATCGGCACTTCACAGGCAGCGGCCTGACTCTGCCAGAGATGTGTCGTGCAGGGCTCCACGATGAAGAGTCATCTCTGAATGTGTTCTCACAGGAGCTGCAGCTCCGACTTCAGCTTTAAACCTGTTCTTTGTGTACTGCTGACTGTAGTGCTGCAACAGCACAGAGCTCAGCAAGGGCCAGAAACCCAGCCCAAAGAGCTGGGTAAATACTCGGGGCTAAGCACTAACAATACGGTTAGTCACAGCAGCTGCACTGCGTGCAGTGCCAGAACAGGGCTGCTTAAATCCTGCCCAGTACTTCTGTCACTTAGTCCACTTAGTCACTGCAGTGACTGCAGTGTAGACAAGCCCCATTAGAAATAATGCATAAAGGTTAATGAAATACTTGTAGCTATTTTAATAAGTGATTAATCTTTTATTACATACTGTTACACAGTCCAGCAGAGCAACAGATTGCTTTTAATTGTAGCTTATCATTATCTATGGTACCTTCCACTGATGTGCTGGTAACCATTTTGGACACATGCTGCTTATATATATAACAGGCCAACAACTTCAATTCATTATTTATTAATGCCTTTTAAGCTGTGTAAAACTGGTACCATAACATGAAGCATAATCAGGGCAGGTCTGCAAAGTATCTGTGATATTGCGGGACTGGCTGGGAATGCCTGGAAGGATAACTGTGCTTAGCAGGAACTCACACAGCTGACTGCAAGGGGAGTGTAGGCAGTGGGACTGTGGGTTTTGCGGCACTTTAGGAAATCGGGAATGCTGCCACGCTTATGTGGGAAATGCCCAGCTCAACCCGGTGCATCTTTCCCCAAATGACTTCATAAATGAACAGCTAAACTGGGTCAGCCCTAACAGACAGTGGCCTAACTTTAAACTCTGCCCTAGGCATCTGCCTTTGGCCACTGATGGAGACAGGACCCTGGCTAGATGAACCTCTGGTCTGATCCAATATAGCTCTGTACCTGTACCAAAACTTGCTAGCTCAACAAGTGAGCGTCTGTCTAGGCATTTCTACAGCATTAATCCTGTGAGCGCCCTGCCCAGTGTCTGTGTGACTGCTTGCTGCGTATTTCCAACTGAAATGGCAGTTCAAGGATGTGTGATACAGAAGGAGTCCATCTGTCAGTGAGATAACTTAGGGACTCTCCCTTATGCTCGTGGTTGGATGCAGGCTCCCACCCTTCTGCTTTCAGTGGTGCCTATGATTTGCCTGGCAGCCCCTTTGGTTTTAAAATGTAGACCAGTGATTTGGATTTACGCACAGCCTGAGGTTTGTGTGGCTGTTCTTGCAGTGCTACCATGTGTGTTCAGTTTTTAGGTATCTGTGCACCGAGAGCAGCTTTTCTCATTGTTAACTCTGATTAAATAAAAGCTGGTGAAGAAACCTCTGAGCGTGACTCACTATCTCACTCTCTGGGTCTTGAAGTCACTTCTTAGAAAATGAAATGGGGAGATACTGTTGCATCCCTCTGATAATTGTCTGCAAAGAGGGTGATGTGAGTAATGATCTAATTTTATCATCTTGTGGTTTGAAGAAGCATCAGGACTGGTTGCAGATCTGTAATTAGTGTACGGCTGGCAAAGGGTATCTGATGCACTCATTACCAGTTCTGAGGCAATATGGAAAGCAGAGAATATGAAGGGGAAACTCAGCTCAATGTGCTTATTGATTCATCAGGCAAATGCTGGTGTGTTCTCGGGGCTGATTAGCAATCCGGTTACTCTGTGATTTCACTGGGCCGCAATAAAACCAAAGGTGGTCATTAGCTGTTAGGAAAACTCCCAGTGAAGTGTTGCTCTGAGTGGTTCCCTTCCCTGTACGAGCCTGTGGATACATGGACGGCTGAGTCTGACAGTGACTCCACTTACCCAGTTATTCTCCAACTTTGGCGTTGCACTCATTCACCTGGCTGCATGGGCTGGAATTTGCCACATGATCTTTAAAAGCATTGGAAGAAATGACACAGAGGGCAGGATTCATGCCAGTTTATCGCTTAGGAGTACTTTCATGTGTTTGTTCCAAGCCCAGTTCCTGCTGCTTTGCAAATCCAAGGGGTTGTGGGGACAAGGATTCCTATGGAGTGGGTAGTCCTTGCCCTGTTGAAAAGCCTGTCTGTTTTAACAGCAAAAATTTTCTTGATTTATCTACAGCAGTAGACGAAAAAAACATACAAGAGGTTTGCTTTTGTGCCCCTTTCCTGAGAAACAAGGACATGAGTCAGCTATAAATAAAGGATTTGTAGGGACACTCACCCTGGGGCAAATGTCCTGCCTGCAGTCCAATGCCTAAAGGTGTTGAGCTGGGACAGGTGGAGACAGCAGAGTGAGGAACAAGGACACTGGAACCTGTAAAACCAAATTACAGGTCTGCCTTAAGAGTAGCCTTACTAACACATTCCTTTTCCTTCAGACTGATCCCAGGTCAAACAATCCTTCTGCTTCTGGACCAGTCTGATGAGTGTATTTGTTACTAATCCCATCTTAGCATGTTTTTTCCTTATGTTACTCTGCAATTTACTGCTTTTGAGGAACCACTGACTGATGTGGTGCTAAAAACAAGGGCAACACCTTAAACGGCAAGAGTGCCAAGAAAAGGATCTCCTTTGTTCCAGAGCTGGGGAGAAAGCAGCTCCTGTTCAGCAGACAAAGGACCCTCTGGGTCTAGGAGAATAAAGCACAAAACAAGTTTTTGTTGTTTCAGGATCACGGACCCAGTTCTAGACCTTGTCTGAACATCTTCTGAGTCCTGAGATTATCCTAGGAAGCCTTTCCTGTGAATCCTGGGTCCCATCAAGCAGTTTTCAGTTTCCCCAAGCATCTTTGTGTAATGTCTCATTAAATATCTGTGGCTAGGTCTCATTTTCATGCTGGAAGGTGCCACATGGAGGACAAAAAATGGAAGCACGCCCAGAGAAAATGACCTCTCAAACATGTACCTTCCGCTTTTCTTGGTTGGGCCTCAGTGTTTAGGTGCAAATGAGAAGCACCATGGTCTCACCACCCCCTCCAAGTAACACTAAGTATCAATAATGGAAGTGCTTACAGATACCCTGTACAATTCAACCCTTATCTTTTATTTATAGCTGACAAAGCTCAGAGAAGGAAAAAATATCATCATACTTTAAATAATAGAAGGTAGAGGTATTAAAACTACCCAGGCAGTTACAGTAGTTGCAGAAATGTCTCCCAGCAGACCTGAGTGTGCATACACTGACTGCATTTTTAATTTTTAAAACATATTTCTTTCAAAATTATTCAGCAATACAAGAAAGCCACTTTTATGGGGTGATAAATTACTGTAATAAAGTGTCTTTTGTCCAAGCATACAGAAAGAAAGCCATTGCAGGCAGCAAAGACAGGCGTTAGCCCCCAGAGAGCCAAGACCCATAAGCAGAGGAGCATGTTGATTTGTCTCACATGATTTTAATTATTTTTAGAGCATCCTCTCTGGTTTTTAACTGCAATTTTGCTTCCAGTTAACATTTATATGAGGGTTTGATTTCTCTGTGAGTTTTGAATGCAGTATTAGACCTTTGCACTGGTTCCAGAGAACTCTGCTGCCCCTTCCCTGCAGCCCAAACTAAATGACACTGTACCTGTCATTTACGTGCAATTAGAAATACTTTGATAAGATTTATATTCCTTTGAAACTTTAGAAACTTCTTGCAAGTATTAACTGAACAAGGAATCATGAGTGATAATTAGGGGTCTGATCCAGCTCCCTTCGGGGCCAGTGTGTTTTTATCACAGCTACATCCGTCATTTTAGCAGTCTGGTGTATGATTACACATGCAAATGGAGTCACTCGGTTCTCAGTGGACTAAGCGCCAGTGGACACAAGGCTTTTTTGTTGTCCCTCTGGACAGGGGTGTCACACTTTCACCCTTTGCTTCTCTATTAATCATCAGCATTGTTGTTTTGTAAACCCAAGCAGATTATCTTTAACCCCAGTCCTATATATAGCTATATCCCCCTTCTGCATGTAATTCTTGCCCCCAAAGCTATGGTGTTTGAACTTCAGAGAATAAAGTACATTTAATTGGACCTATTATTTTCTTGCAAAGGCAAAGCCTTTCAGATCAGGCTTCAGCCTCTCTGTGCCAATGAAAATACACGTGCCTAATTATTTCCATTTTTCAAAGAACCTCAAAGGCAGCTGATGAAAGGAACCTTTTGCAAAAGCTCACAGCAAACAGAGTGAAGTCACCTAATGTGCAGAGAGAGAAAGCAGTGATCTCCTCCTGTGTGCATGGGGCCAGTGACGCTTTGCATTGCCTTGAAAGAGGGTGTCTCGCTGTTGCTCTGGAAAAGAAGATTGTTGGGAAATGGTTGAATTCATGTCACCAAAGAGTTTTTGGGGGATTTAGAGCTTTTAGGGCATTGGGCCTTTTGGAATATGACAAAATGTTTTACCCTGCTGCTGATGCCTGTACTCACAGGAGGCACAGCCCATTGTCCAGATTATTCAGGTGTGTTTCTTCCTCAATTTGAGAACAATTCTTTTTCATTGTAATTTTTATGCTAACATCTTTGGCTTCACTGACAATGTACTTTTCCTTCTCTAGGTGTAGTATACATATTGAGTAAGAATTTGCTGTTGCCCTGAAAAGCTCATGGTCTTAATGAGCAGTTCTGCTTATTATCAGCAGAGGGTCAGTCTGAGTGGTGGTACTGCGGAGTTCCTCTCTCTTCTCCCATTGTTGCCCACTGCAGCCCAGCAGCCCCAGAACACCCTCTCAAGGGAGTCTGAGAGTCTGTTATCATCAGTTAGCATCTGTTAGCCTCTTGCATGTGTGTGAGCTGAGACTCCTTTCTTTTCTGTTTGGGTGCCAGGTGCTGTTATTTGAAGGGTAACATGGGTTTCTTCCACTTAATAGTGGTTGAAAATCATTCCCTATTATTTTTATCTTATTCTGCTTTTAACATACTCATGTCTTCCCCTAGCCTGGCAGTACTGCTTTGTATTCTTTGCTGTGGCTAACAGGTGATGCTTTCACCAAGACAAGTCACAAAACTCTTCCCTGTTTTCGTGGGCTGATGCCTGAACTGGATGCGGACTCAAGATACTCACACAAGTGCTGATGGACGGGCAGAGAGAGGAGCCTTCTCTCAATTCTCCCCCCTTACGCAGCTGAGCCATGGCTTCATTGCCGTGATGGTCTGTAACAGCGCTGTCACTGATCAGTGAGCTGGGAAATCGGAGAGCAGTCTGACAAGACACTGCCGATTCTCGGAGGGAGTTACGACAGCCTGCCAGGTCAGGGATCTCTGTACACAGTGGCCACAACCACCTTTGCATCAGCGTCTGTCACTGAAAATCACCTCCTGCAAAGTGAGTGCTTTCCCCATAGCGTGTAGGGGAGGAAAACAGCTCTCTGCCGCGTGCAGTTTGTGTAAGTCCTTTCTCTAGCCCTGACACCAGGCCTCCCTTTGCATGGGAGAGGTGGAGACCTTTCTCCACATCTCCCAGCAATGACAGCGTACCCCCAGCTAGGAGGATGGGGTTGGAATCTGATACCATGAAGCTCTGGACTGCCGCCCAGCTCAGGAGGGAGCAGGGAGCAGGTGGGAACTCAGGGCCTCTTGCATTTTTTCTTACAAAACGGAGGAAGAACAGTGTCCTGTTCAGCTCTCCCCATACACCAGTATGCTCCACTTGGCTTCTGCTGGTGTTACCTGTAGCTGCTCCATCTATCTCTTTTGCTGTCAATGGAAGACTGATGCAGTCTGGAAGCTTTTGTCCTCCATCCTTCAAGGATAGTATTTATTACAAATTTATTAGCCTCAGAGGACTTGGTTTAGGCCCAGACAAAGAGATTTGTAACAACAGAACACACTTGAGTTGAAACAAAGACTGAACTCAGATAAAAACTATTCTGGATTTTTTGGTCAGCCTGCAATCATTTGTTCAACTTTTATTGGCTTTGTCTTGACTATTACAGGACTTTTCTTCATCTGGACTTAAGCCCAGCTGGACTTAAGTACATGCTTAAAGCTAAATATAAGTTAAAATACTGTGCTGAATCAGGGCTTTTCTTCTTTCTGAGTTATTTTGCTGTGAATGCATTTTTGGTGCACATGAATATAAACTGAAGCTGTTATGCTAATAAAGTTGAACTGATTTTAGTTGAACTGATTTTAATATTCTACATTTCTTTTCATTCTACATGGAGACAGTGATGACTTCTTTTGTATCTGAGATTTACATGCAGTCCCATATTTTAACAGTGACACATAATTTACATGTGATTAGATCAAAGTATTTACTTCCACAAGTTTTAAAACATCCAAATCTGATATTGAATATGCCTATTTTCCACACCTTTTAAGTAAATACAGAATAGAAATAGCTGCTTGAAGCAGCAGAAATTTCAAGAGATCTGAGTTTGAGAGAGGTTTCACTGCACTATCCTTCTTTCAACTGCTACTGTCATGGCTGCGGAGTGAAAGTGGCAATGTTTTTAGAAATGTTTCATGAAATATTTTATAAGTGCAGTTTAAATTACTTTTTAAGTTGGGTAATCTGCCAAAGCTTTACATTGTTAACAGAGAAGGAGAAAGTGCTTCAGAACTGACTGGTGTACTCAGGAGATGGGAAAGCAATTCCTGCCGTGAATTCGCTGTGCTTCACACAGAGAAGCATCTCTTGTATTCCAGCATCTCTTAGCTATGTAAAGAAGCATCCCTACCTGGAAAGGATAAGCATGTTTTCTGAGTTGCATGGGAAATGCAAGTACATCTGCACAGAAATGAACCCAGACAACATGCCCTCCCAAATGGGCTCCACATTCCTTTGACAGAGATTACCATTGAGGGACAGGTGTCTTGTGCTGTCCATTTCAGATTAAACACAATTGGAGAAATTCAGCATTCTTGAACCTGCTTTTTCTGATACTCTGTGCTTAAAAGCTTAAAACCTCTTTCTGCCAGGTGTGGCAGAATTGTCCTGGTGGTTCGTATGAAGTCCTCTGTGTGTCTTTCATTCAGTTCTGACTTACCGAGTCCTGCTGGAATCCCAGCTGGGTGCCCTGGCAGCCGCCCCACGTAATCCCTGTGCTGCGCACTCACAGCTCCACCTCGTACTAGTTGCTGGGCTGCAGGGTTCATTTATTGCATGCTAGCCTTTTTGCTCCTTTTTGGTTAGGACAGAGCTATGGAGAGCTAAGCTGCTGCTGCCTGCTTTACAGGCTCTGTCATTGCTGGGTGTTGTGAAACCAGTACCTTCAGCACAGGGCTCATGGCAGCTGGCACTTCGGCATTCGTAGTAACATTGCTGGTCCCCTGGACTGCAGAGCATGGCTAATGTCACGAGGGTTTTATTCTGTAGACCTTAGCTGATCGATAGGATTTGTTTGAGTAGTCTCAGGCCCTTGCAGGAGAAATCCTTCCTTGCTTCAACACAGTCTGTGTGCGTGGACATACACAGGACTCCATATACCAGGTACAGTGCGTTGTGCAGACCTGAGCTGTTCCAGGCTGGGCTGTAATTGACTTTGAACACTGAGCAAGACCTAATTCATCTGTCTCACAATTCCTTTCATAACACAAAGGAATCATCTCTCTCCACTCTCTGCCTGGGCACAAGGAGCAGATAATTAATTCTCCAGGGCAGGGATGAGGCTCTGGGGAGGTTCCAGAGGCAGAGTCCTGCCCTTGGAGAAGCAGGAACAGCTGTGCTGGCCCTCCTGGTTGGGGATTTTTTTTTCAGCTTACCCAGATAATAAGATCCTTTCTCCTCTTAACCTCTTACCTAGAGTGCAATTAGGGGTAAACAGAGCTGGCTGCTCTATAAAGAAAGATGTGTCCTTAACCTGGCAAGAACAACTTCTTAATTATTAAGCCAACAGTGGGGAGAGTGGTCTGAGTCTGTCTGAGCCAGGTGAGCAGGAGAGCCTGCAAGACTCACCTGGCTCAGTGTAAACGCCACACAGTGCTTTGATGAGATTTCATCTGCTGAACAGGCTCTGTGAAGCAACAAGCTCACTGAGACTAGTCCTGGCTGGAGTACAGTGCCCATCCCTCCCTCCAGACCTGCTCACAGAGACTATCAGTGATGTCCGTGCTGGTCCCAGCAGCCTGCTGGCAGGGTCACACTTCTGCCTTGCCCTGCCCGAGGGTTGCTGTGTGTGAGCATGTTCCACCATGTGTGTATGCACGGTCATGCTGGTTTACCAAATCCAGTAGTCTCTGTGGTGTTCTCATGGGAGCAGACACAGTTAAATGGATCACAGGACACTTTCCACCTCTATTATCTGATTTCCCCTGAATGCATTTGTTCAGTCTCTGCTACGCTGTTGTTTGGTGACAGCTGTGCTCAGTGAACCATTTTCTAAAAGCAGAGCGCATCCAGTTAACCACTTAACTGGGTATAGCAATGGTAAGAGTTTAGCTGGGAAGCTCCCCCGCCGAGCTGCTTCTACCTCTGTGGGAATTACTATGGGAGCAAGAAGTAAGACTGGTGCTTACTTCTTACTGGATCAGATGGACTTTTCAGCAACATCTTTCCAGTGCTGTGGTCCTGGGGCTTTTCTGTGCAGGTCTTTTGTGAATTTTCTTTTTTCCCACAGGCAAATAGCAGACAAGATAAGCTACTACTGCAGCAGATGACTTACATAAATGTTAATGAGCATCTAATGTGTACATCATTTTCCCACAAAAGGTGATCAAAGGTAGGAGAGTTTTGACAGGCCTCGTTCCAGGGAGCAAAGTGAGCCAATCTCAGCCCAGGGGCCAGAGCTTGACACTGGAAATGGCGACTCCAAATGCAGCTTGCATCATGGCTCTATCTACCTCTTTCAGGCACCCTTTTTAATCTCTGCTTCAGCTGCCTTTCAAGTGAGCAGGACTTTTTTTCCCCATGAAAGAAATATTACTCTCTCAGGCTCATTTTTACAGCGTATGGCTGCTACAGCAGCATCAGCCAATTCCCATCTCACGCTCCACCACCCACCTGCCTGGATGCCGTGAGGACAAGCAGCACGTGGGCAGACCTGGAGACACACATGCCCCTGCTCATGTAATCCTTTCCCTCCTGAGACAAGTTGGGTGGCTGAAACAAAGCCCTTTGCAGTCAGACAGAGCACAGGGAGGATGTGGGACACATCCCTGATTTTTGTGAGGGAGTGGAGGTGTCTTCAGCACAGCATCCAGCTGTTCCCACTGACAGTCACTGGTTTGTTGTGGGTAGTGTCAGTAAGGCCAAGGACTAGCGAGGCTTTAGATGCTGAGCTCCTCCGGCTCTCCTGGCACCTTGCAAGGCAAGGTTAATGCCTGACTTGGCTTCTCTAAACCCTCCCCATGTCCTGTCTGCTCTGCCTGACTCTTCCCCATCCTGCTAGGCTGCAAGCCTGCTTGAGACGTGCTGTCTGGTTACTGATTTTACGCCCGTCTTATCTGGGTGTCTTCTTTATTCATCAGTATAGCTGAAACTTCCCCACGCTCACCCTGTGGTAAGCCCCAGAGCTTGTGGGCTTAGTTTGATGGCATTTTGGGTTTAGAGCTACAACTTCCATACTGAACTACTCCAGTGTTGATAAATGCTATTTGAACTGATGCCTATAAAGGCTTTACAGCTCCTTTCATTAACTGAAAGCAGGGCTTTTCCTCCTGATTTGCAGAGTCCTGGTCCCTCGAAGGAAAGGGGACTAAGGTAGCCTGCTGGACCCCGGGTGGGAGCGCCCGAGCCCCGCCTGTCCTTTCTGGACCCACCAGACTCTGGGCGGGAGGCCCTGAGTCACCCCGGCTGGTGCAGATGATTAAAGGGACACAAATGATTTAAACATCCCATTTCCCATTTCAAGACGTCCATGACCCTGTAGGGCAAGATCTGGGAGATTAATTATTGCAAATACTGTTGTCAGCAAATTATGCCTCTTTCTCTGTTGTCCCTGATCAGATCATGATAATTACATTTATGCTTTGAAATGACTGAGGTAGTAATGAGGAGTTCTTGGTCTGCAGTTTGTTTGTGACAGGAAACTGCCAGCGTGTACAATTGAAGTTTGCATTGCTCTGGTTTGACATGCAGTGCATGTGATAGCATTTCACTTCCCAAACCGGTTAAGTGTAACTCATGGCATCAGGTGCAAAAGCTGGTTTATGAGCCCATAATTCCCTTTATGGAACATTCTTTCAGGGTGGTTTAGGATTTGCTGGTTTGTGATCATTCCTACCAGTAAACTGGCATTCCTGGGATGTTCACTACAGGCTAATGTCAGAGGAACATTTTGTCCCACAAATAACAGCCTCTGCATGGTTTAAAAACCTTTCTCTATAATGAAAAAATAAAAGTGAAAAATTTGAAGCACTAGGCCTTTTTCTTAAAAAAAATACTTGGAACATTTCCACTAAAAACATTCCCTAAGAAACTGAACATTTTCATTCCAGCCCTCTGATAAGCACATTTTGCATGGACAATACTTCTCATTTCCTGCTCGGTTTATGACCAGTCCTGTGTCTGACTCATTCCTGTCCATACCACCTGGCCACTAGTTTCTGGTAAGAAAACAGGCCAATAGATGTGGAAGTGACTGATTTTTTCTCTCAAGAGGACATGGGTGTCTTGTTCTTTTCTGTGGTTGTATTTCCACTGCTTTTTATTGAAACATAAATAGCCATGAACAGCACTGCTCTCCCGGAGGCTGACAGTTGACTGTGGAGGAGCAATTTTATTGTTTCTCCTCAGGTAGCTGAGCAGATACCTTCCAGCTGGAGCAAGAAAGAGGATACAGGGGTATGTGTGAGCACGGGCATTTCAGTCATCTCCGCTGTTAGGTCTGAGATTGCGTTCTGGCAGGAGAACAGGAATGTATGACTAAAGAGAAGGAAGTTGTATGTGATAAAAGGCCAGGCCTGGGAAGAGAAGGCAAAATTTCATTATTCTGATCTGGCTTAGCTCTTTCCATGCTCCCTGGGTACATATCACCTACCAATGCCATGACATGGCTTCTAACACTGCTGTTGTAGCTTAGCAGCTTCTCTGGTGTGCTGTGTGCTTGCTTAGCTCTGCTTCGGAAGGAAGCTGCCGCAGGGAGCGGGTGAGGACCCAGATCCAGCGCTGCTCTGCAGCTGATGAGATGATGCAGTCTCCAAGGGGAGCTGTGTGGCCAGGCTGAGAGCATGGCAGGGAACAGCATGGTGGCAGTCCCTCCTGGCGGCAAGAAGAGGCAGAGGACTGCCCCCCAGGCACTGCAGCCTTGTCTGGAGCAGCAACACAGAGGCCTGGTGCAACCCAGTTATCTGGCTCCACCACGCACCAGACCCCAAGGTTAAGACCCAGGGCAAACTCTTCAACTCTCCTGTTTCACTAGGTCTGCAGGGACCAGTCCTGACCCTCTTCCCTCTTTGCTCAGCTGGTCGCTGACTCTTGAGGACACTGACATCCCTTGTCAATGCCATGGGGTGAAATATGTCCATGGCTCGCCCCAAAAGGGACTAGATTACCTGCCTGGCCACTTCAATAGCAGATCCTCTCCAGCCAGAGTAGCTGTGAGGGTTGCTCACAATGGCAGTCAGAGTGAGGTGTGGCCCCTGCTCGGGAAGGGGGGCAGCCAGTGGAGAGCAGAGTTGGAGGGGCAATTGCTGGGGGGTTTCCCTGCCCTGCAAGGCCTGACAAGCCTCTACCCACAGCTGGTGTGCCAGGCCCTAAGCAGTCTCCAGGAGATGTTGGCCCAAACTTCAATTGCTCTGGGATTTTATGTCTAAGCCTGGGGATGTCAGAGCTCTTCCCTGAAGCAAAGCAGAGGGTGTTCGGTGAGGAGACAGCCCTTGCATTCTCCTGCCTCCCACAACAATCCGCTCTGCTCCCCATCTAAGCAGGGGCAGAGACGCACCCTCCTACCCATCTTGTTTTCGGAGGCAGCAGATTGGTTTGCCTCCTGGTGCTTCCTAAAGGAGTTCTGATGTGGCAGGCTGCCTCTTGCAAATGAGCTGAGCTGCAGCTGGGCAACTAAAATAGGTCCCAGTTTCCTCCGACAGACCAGATCTGGCTTGCAGGTGGCCTGCACTGAGTGCCAGCGTGCTGGAAACTGCTACCAGGAGCAGGGTGGCAGCGGAGCTCACTGGACTAGTAGTAGCGGCTCCATTATCTGGCACATTGGAGCCAACTCTTAGCCTCTCGGTTCCCAGGCACTGTGACATATGCTGTCTTAATGCCTCCGGCAAATTGAAATCAGCTTGGCTTTTTCAAAAGCCTTTTCATACAAAGGGCTGACATTTTGTGTGCTTTATTCTGGAGCTGGTTTGGGTTGTTAAAAATTAGACCCAGTGGGTAGGAACTGCCATACCTCCAATTGCCTGTGAGGCTACTCTGTATTTTATCAGCCTTTTTTTTTTATTTTGGTGAAAGGAGAGGGGACCGTTGTTTTGAAACTGTAACAAGACTTTCCAGTAGATCTGGAAATGTGCTAGTGGTAAACACCTATCTGAAGAACAAGCCACCCCCCGGCACCTCAAGGACAAGGCCTCCAGCTGTTCAGTTATTCAGCCTGGATCATGGGCTCCAGCTGTAATTTCTGTTCTACTAGCTTAATTCTACACCATTTTTACATTGGCTTTTGAAAAATGCATGTTTATTTTCTCTCTGCCTTCCCCCATTAGCTGTAAATGCCTTTCAGAGGGTCACACTCTAAAGTGCACTTGTCTTTATAAAGCTGTTCACAGTGCTGCACCAGGACACCTGCCTGCAGAGAGGAAGGTAGGAGACGTGCATTCAGGATGGATCTGTCTGAGTCCACTCATGGTGCTGAGCCAAAATGGAGCAAACAGTGGGAAGAGCAAATCTCTCTTGTCCTGTCTCAATGTCAACACACATACAGGCACAGACATATGTACAACAGCAAAAAATGCATTACAGGCCTTCGTACTCATCTTCCAAGACACCCTGGGAATGCTGGATGTGCTGGCCTGCCTTCTCCTTGGATCTTCATCTGATAATGTTTTTTCTCACTTACTTAGTGGAGCAACTCCTCTTCATTTATGTTGCAGCAAGGCTGGTGTGATCATTTTCATAGCAGGGGCAGAGAAGTCAAGCAAGGTTGTAGAAAGAGATGTGGGAGAAAAGCATGAACTGAACCCTCTGGCAAGTCAGGACAGGTGTCTTTACAGGATTTCAAAGGCACATAGTATTTGAATAATGGTAGAAAGAGAGTGGAATTAGAAGACACCAAATTGGGCTGGGAAGTGGGGTGTGCATTAGACTTCTGACTCATTTTTCACAGGAAGTGGCATTGTTTCAGCCCTGTGACTCCATGCTGGCCAAAGCACGAGGTCAGAGCAGTGACTAATCTCTACAGCTCATTTTGCTTCTGTGCCTGTTCCAGGAACAAGGTGGTGTGTCGAAGCACGACTTTCACTTCTGTTGTACAATAGCTATTTCAGACTTTCTTATTCTATATATTGATCACAGATATTCCAGACGGCAGCTCTGCTCTTTTGGGGTGAGCGGTGAGATCAGACACAGACTTGTTTCTGGTGCCGAGACTGGAAGAGCCTGTAAGCAGTTCTGGTCTAAATGCCTGTGTGGGTGAAGTACAGGTTAGGCTTGTGAATGATGCTGACTCAGGTGACTTTGAAAATTTCTTTTCCTGATCACTTATGCCAGGGAATGCTCCCAGAAGTCAGTCAAATAAGTGCACAGCTGCCCCACAGGGACGAGTCAAAGGGAATTTGGACTGCTCTAACTGGTGAATGTATTGTGGAGGACAGCATAGAGCAACCTGGGGCTGGGCTATGGGGGCCGTCTCTCAACCCAAGCGTCCTCTGGCAGGCAGCCTGTACACCTACAGTCTCAGTTGAAAATGCAGCCCTGTCCGTTCCCAGCACCTGGGCCAGGGAAACAGTATCACAGGCTCCTCAAACTCCTTCCCTATAAGATGCGGTGTGGAAAATCTCCTTCCCCTGCTACCTTCACCACAAAGCCCCCCTAATTGTGGCTCTCTGCCATCATGTCTCCTCCCAGTGTCCCTCTGTCTTGCTTGCAGGGAAGCATTCTGTCCCTGAGGGAAGGCAGCTCCTGTCATTAAGGGACTGAATGCTTGGTTTTCTATTTGGCTAATTCTTGCATTAGCTCAATCCCATGGGCTATGTAGAGGACCTGAAGCTAAAAAGGGCTGATTTGTCTTGTTCCTGCATTGTCTAATGGCTGTTGCCCATTTATACCATGCTCTAGAGCTTTAGTGAGTCCACTCCAGTCCATTAGATCACCCCACTGAAGTGGAGAAAATGAAACATGTCCTTTCTTTGCCAGTGACTCTGTAAACAGTAAGAAAAGAAGAGAATTAAGCCCTCCCCAGTAGAGAGGTTCCTTTAACAATTACTTACTTTGAGCAGGCGTATCTATATTAATTTGCTTTGGGTTGGCTTGATTTTCTTGATGAAGATTACAGTAGATGAGTTTTAGAGGAAAGTGAATTGCTTAACTGCCATTCAATAGTGTGGGCATGTCTTGCCTTTCTGCGTTTGTAGAGATTTTTAATAGAAATACTTAGTTTGGGATGAATGAAATATGAATGGAAATGTGTGTGTATCTGTGGGTATGTGACTAAGCAGTAGCTTATATTTAAGCACATGGTTAAGTGAGTTAGTGAGGAGGGGAGTGTTGCCCAGCTGGCCTACTCTTCACTTTCACAGACATGTACGACTATGGGTTCTCAAGGCTCTTGTTGCAATTTCCTAATGAACAGTAGGAAAGAAACTATCACAGCACTGTGGAAATGGCATATATTCTACCTGAAACAATCCGTAGGATTACAGCAGTTCAGCTTCATATTTAAAGACAACAGATTTTTGTATTCCCTCTTTTGACTTGTCATATGGAAAACCTTAAGTGAAATATTTTCCAGTGATTGTTTGTGTCAAAGTGTGATTCTGGCATTACCCTCCCAGATTTCTGTGGTCTTGGTTTTTCCTTTTCATTGCTCAACTGCTGAGCATACAAATCAATAACTTGTGATTAACTCCTTTGGGAAATTTGATAGCTATTAATGGGATTCAACTAGAGGTTTACAGGGTTTCATTTTAACATTCAAATAAGAAGACTTCAAAAGTAACTTTACATTAAGCTTCAATTTCAGACTGTCCTTCAAACTCTGATTTTCATTGGTGAAAAGTTGAAACAGGGGGAGGTAAAACAGGAGCCTCAGCTGGTCTCACAGCCCTGCATGGACACAGACATACTGAAGAGCAAGCATCCGGGTTTCATCCTGGGTTTCCAGTCTTTGATACTTTAATACAGAGCAAAGTAAACAGCATGTGCAGAAAGGCAGCCGTATGTCGGTCCTGGCTTCTGGAGCTCTCAGCTCCATGTCTCTGCAACTGGAGATGAGACAGAGCTAACTTTTTCCACTCCTCAGTCGGAGCCCAGCTGCCCTTCTGGTTAATGCGGATGTCAGTCAGCCATGACTGGCACTACCTCTGGAGTACCTCTGATTTGACTAAAAATAGGCTGTCTTGGTAATCTTCTGAGAGACCTGGCTTTCCTGAAGTCTCTCATCTAGCTCTGCAAACCAGGAAGCTCAGGAACATTTTCGTTAAAAATCTTCAAATGGAAAGAACTACATTGAACCTGTGGGATTTTTCCCATCAGCGTCCAGGGAAACATCTCCTGTCCCCTGTCAACCCTGGCTTGCTCGGTAGGATGGGGATCTTGCAGAGCTTCCTTGTCTGGGACCACAGGGCAGTTCTTGCAGCTTAAATTGTTAACACTGAGCATAGCAGAACAGCGCTGGACCAGGGATCCCACTGTCCCATGGCCCGGGGCTCACTAGGGGTGCTGTCGGCATGTGCCTCGCTCTGCACAAGGCTCTGTGACTAAGCCTCCCTTGGTCCTGCTCCCACCCGAACAGATCAGCTTTGAAAAATGCCTAAATAGATGTTTCAAAGCTTGATAACAAGGTGATAGGTGTCTTAGAAATACCAAATTGAACCCTTTTAACTTCATTTTGCCCTGTAAGCTGGGATAGACCAAGATAATTTCAGCATTTCATTGTGTCTTCTTCAGTTTAATACACTAATTACTTAATGTGGAATTGTGACTGCAGGAACACATTGCTGTTTCCTGTCCTGGTCTTAGCAATATTGAATTTCCCCAGCCCTACCAGGACTCAGCTCCTCATGCCAATCACAGAGACTGGTCATTAAAAATGGGAGAGAAGAAAAAAAGGGAGCTGTTCCTGTAAGCTGTGTGCTCCAGCTGACAGGGAAGGCAGGAAGGAGGAGATGGGCTTTGCTCCTAATCAGCCAGAGACACTGCACACTGCAGAGACAAACCCCGCTTTGCTTCAGACAGGCCTGAACCACATCCCGGCTCCAAGAGACCTTGTTTAAACTGTACCTGGACCTGTCTCACTGGTCCAGGCTCTCTCTGCTGTAAACAGGTCTTTGCTCAGGAGCTCTCCTGACATATTGTTGACATATTCTCCTTCTCTCCCCACAGTTCTCCCACTCCCCAGGGTAGCTGGGCAAGATATGCTTTCATCTCATATCAAAGACAGGGACTGTGCTGTAAAAAGCCATTGCTA
Source organism: Gymnogyps californianus (assembly GCF_018139145.2). Lineage (NCBI taxonomy): Eukaryota > Metazoa > Chordata > Aves > Accipitriformes > Cathartidae > Gymnogyps > Gymnogyps californianus. The sequence continues at coordinate 11,470,587 of NC_059488.1, forward strand.
CTGGTGAAGAGAAGAAACGAGCTAGCATCACATTATGGGTGAGATGCGCAGGGAAAACAGGCTATCACCTGGAAAGTGGATCTCAGCCCTGGCCTGAACTTAACAGCCCTTAAAGCCAGTGGACATGAGGCCGTGTACAGACATATTTTTTCTCTTTTTTCTTCTTGTTTGCTGAAGGGGAAGAAAATGAACCAAAGAGTGAGAATGTAATGGAAGAGAGAGAGGTTTGAAGTCTAGAGCAGGAGAGCACTTGTATCATGTGAGCAGGACCCGGCCAGAGGCTCTCCTCTCCCAGGCACGGGGACCTCAGCTCACTGGGTGCTGGGCTGGAGGCACAGTACAGGCCAGGCGTGTATATGTGCGTCAGAGTGTGGGAGACACCAGACTGACCCCAGGGATGATGGAAGATATTTGATTTGGAATTTAAGGAAAGCTTTTTGTTCTGTAGCAAGCAAGCCAGCAGTGTGCCATGCGGTCTGCCAGGGCAAAGCTCCCGTGCTGATGTGGGGGCTCTTAGGGTGTGCTGCAAAAATGCGCGTTGGGCACACATGGGGGGCTGCATTCTGAAGTGCCATAAAGCAGCTATACAGTAGCAGTAGAAACACTCAGCCTGGGGCCCCTACAGCAGGTTGCGGGAGCACAGCAGGCACTGCTCCAATTTGACAAGCACAGTGAGTGATTAATGAGCCAGGGAAAACAGGGTGACACATGCAAATACTAGAGATCTACAGAGGAAATTCTGAGGATCAAGTCCACCTTTGTAAACAGAAATATCTCTATTATTGGGGAAGACAAGAAGGGAACAGAGAAGCTCTGTGACTTCCCCAGACAGTCTCTAATGATACTTTCTGCAGTTTGCATCAATCCAGATTAAGCTTTGGGCTGACACAGACGGATCTTAACTAGGCTCTCGTCCAATGGAGTTGCATGTTCCCTTGTCCCCTGCTTTCTCTGTTGCTGAGCTAGGCTCCACGCCTGACACAGAGTATCTGCACATCGCTTTGAGTAGCTAACCTTGCTCCCCTGATTGCTCTGCCAAATGAGGCTCTCATTTCACTGCGATGAGGAGTGCTGCATTGATGAGGACAGTCCGTGTGCAGGAGGAAGTGGTTTTGGTCTGTAACTTTAGTTGTTCCAGGCAGAAATTGGAGCAGCTCAGAGAACTGCTGAAGGAGGCATTCTTAGTCTCCCAGGATGCCTCTGCCAGTGTCAGGCCACTTACACTGCCGACCCCTGAGAACAACCACTTCAGTGATGGGCTGGGCCTTAACAAAAAGCTCCAAGTTTGGGAATCAATGTCAAACAGAGTTGTGGTCAATGGGAAATGCCATTGTGGTGGCCTGTGATGGTGATGTGCTGATCTGGAGCAGGATGAACGGTGCAGAGCAATGCTCCTTCCACCTCTGTGCTGAAGGCAGGGAATGTGGCTCCTCGTCTCTCAGCCCTGAAAAATGCATGTCAGGTTCTGCAGGAGCTGCACACGCCACAGACCAGCCCAGTTACTGCAAACTTGTGCAAGTGGAAGTCTGCAGCAGTGCTCCGGAGGCACCACTAACTAACAACAGCTGCTTTTCAACAAATCACATAGGACTGTATTCTCTTTCGGAAAGAGATTTCATTGTGGCCTCTAAAGAGGAGATCAGTAATTATTTCTCTGCTCTCCATCTGGGGAGGAAAGCCTTGACCTTCTGGCACATGGTTAGATACAGAAAAGAGTTTGTTGCCAAAACAAACTTTTGAAAATTTCCCATGTCGCACAAGAGGGGAGAAGTTTTAGTATGAGATTTTCAGAGCTGTCTTGGAGTCCATTTTCTTTAGATAGCAAATGCAGATTTGAAAATCTGTACTTCGGTGTAAGTGAGGTTGAATAATGGGGAAGCTCCTTGAGCCATGCTGCAGTTTTACTGGGACTCATCCACACACAGTTGTGGATTTATTTGTATCAACTTGAGTCTTCATCCTGTGCCTGCTGCTCATACAAGTGATCCCAGGGGTCTGTGGTGCCCTTTCCACCATGGTACAGTACAAAAGCAGGACCTCAGCACAGCCTGGTAAACATGGAGGAATTATTCTGGGGCAAGTGGGGACATGAGAAGCATGACTGAACATGTCATGTGTCAGTCAGGGATGCCCATATCTTTAGCGGATCAGGGAGCAAGGTAATTGACTTTTCCAGGCTTGTGTTATGTGGAAACTTTCTCCCAGCTGGTGTGAGTCTACAGTAACACAAAAGTGGTTGGTAATTGCAATCTGCACGATGCACATGCTGCTAAGGTGAAGTCTTCTACTTCTTGAGAAGGCGCGAGCTTGGAAGGGTTCTGGGCTTGATTGTCATTCTAGACAAGTGTATCCTGACATCCTTTCCTTTTTACTATAAATCAGAAGCAAAATGAATAAATTAGTTATTGAAGTTCCTTGTGGGCTTCATTGATGCGATTGCAGGTGGAAAAGACAGGTAACATAACCAGAGGGAATTGGTGTCAAGGCTGCTCCTTACAGACCCAGATTATGTCACCAATCAGCTGGTGAAATAAAGAGATTTCCCGCGTATATTTAGTAAATCAACATGACAATGTCATATACAATCGGAGTTAATTAGGCAAACCTTCTTGCCGCGTATAGCATATCTCATGCCTTAAAGGTAGAGAGGCTTCCGTCATTTCTGCAGCTTTGCAAGTGTCAGGGGCAGCTGGCTGGTTGCAACTCAGCGTTGAAAGGCACCTACAGCAGCAGCCTCCCTGGGCTGCTCCTCAGCGCAGAGCTGGAGGAGCTCTGGGCTGGGCAGTTTCATGCTACCAACCCCAAGAAAGCTGAGGGCTGGCCTATAGCACGGGGTGCTATTGCGAGGGGACACTGCTGTGGTTTGACATAAAGGGAAGACAGGAATCATTTATGGGAAGCCTCTTGTTTCCCATTTAATCTCTGTGCTCCCCATGTTTCCTTAGCCCCCTGTGAACATGACCTGCTGTATTGCCAAAAGTCACACGCTTGTCCCCCAACAGCACCCACTGCAGGATGCTGTTCCTGACATACATGTGAGACTCACTCCTCAGGTCAGAGGGACAGAAGTGACAATAACCCCTGCCCCTACTCGAGCTGCACACAGCTTCCTGGCATGTCTAGAGCAAAAGGCATTTGATCTTTGAAGGCCTCTTCCCCGCCTCTGCCCCAGGGAGGAGAGGCCAAGTGTAGGGCAATGGAGTGACTTGTCCAAGGTCAATCCATGTCAGAGCCAGGAGCCCTCCACCATTTCCTCGCTCTGACCGTGGGACTCCCATCTGGTTTGATTCAGCTGTCAACCCTGGAGCAGAGAGTGGCAGTAACAAAAGGCTTTTTCAGACATAATCCCACTAAACGGAGACAATCCTGTTATGTTTCCAGGCGACAGGAATTGAGACTTCAGTGCCAGAGTATGAGGACTGTGCCCTAAGGGTTTTGTTTCAGGACTTAACGTCAGGTGATCTCAGGGCCAGCCTGGTCTTTGTGCCCTAAAGCAGCACAGATTAAGCTCTAAACATGTATTTTTAAACTGAGCAAAGCCCAAGAGGTGTGATACACAATCTGGGATGGGGAGGAAAAACCAGACCAGCATCCCAGTAACAGGGATTAGTCTGGCCAAGACAATAGCAGCCGTGAATCTCCAAGGGGCATGGCCTGACATGCCAGCTGAGGGCTGGGTTGCCCTCCCCATGCCAGCTACACCAGCCTGCCAAAGTTCAAATGTCTGACAAGCATCACACTGCAGCTCCTGTATTCCCAGCCCATGTGTCCCCGATCCCCAGCAGAGGCCAGTTAATACCCAATTAACAGGACTCTTTCTAATGAACTGAGCCTTAACCGCCAGCCACTCCATCCTTTAATCTCTCCCAGCCGGAGTGGAAGGGCTTGGCAGGTGTCACTTCAGGCTGGGGTGACAGGGCAGATCTAGCCTGCCAAAGCACAGCCGCATATCTGACAACCCCTCACCGAGCCCTCCTCCCCCGGAAACACCATTTACCCCATGGCAAACAGCACACGCAGCCCTGTGTCCATTTTTCGGCCCTGCAGGTCTGAGGCGTTCATCTCTCCCTGTCCCTGCCACCCCGCTGGGCTGGAGCCAGGACACGTTACCTCCCCGGCCAGGGCGGTTTTTCTCAAATTACTGTCTTGGCCAGTCACACTCGGTCAAAGCTGTTCTTCTGCATCTGCCTGCCAGAGCCCCCTTTTCCGGCCACACTCAGTGTGAAGGACTCAGTGCCACCGCATGTGCCCAGGCATCTTCTTTATGGCACTTGGTCCCCAGATGCACGAGTCAGCAGTCCCTTGTGTAAGGCTGAGGGATGCAAGGAAAAAGAGACCTCACTTCAGGAGGTATGGCTGGCCCAGAGACCTCAGGAAACAAACCAGGACTGGGTGTCTTCAGCGGTTATTTCTGAGAACACAGAGGAGCCACACACCCCTGTCTCAGGGGTCCCCTCAGCACCCCAGAGGGCTGGATCTTGCTGTAGGGAGCTTTAGAGGTAAGTGGTTCAGGAGTTAACTTGGCTTTGGGAGCACCAGAGTGAAGCTGTTTCTGCTGTACAGGAGTGACTGCCTTGCTTTACAGGGACTATTGTGCAAACTAGACTTTCCCCTCCACGTTGATCTCAAAAGTAGAAATCTGAGATATTGTTACAAGCTAGGAAATCCCCCTACATATCATATCTCAGTTCTCCCAGCCTTATCTCCACTCGCAGGAGGCTGTGTGCATGCAACATGCATCCCAGCGGCCGCAGGCAGAGCAAAGTGTGAAGATGCAGCACAGTGTGGGTGCTGTGGAATTTGGGTTTTGGGCCAAAAGAGGCCATGGGGAAAGAAAGATCACATGAATAGTAATTCCTAGTGGCTAGAGACATCCCACACTTCTCCTGTGCCTCTCTGGCTGCAGGTAGCAGCAGCAGCAGAAGCCGGTGGCGGGTTGTGCTGGAGCCAGTCCTAACCTGAGTGCCTGGCCTGCCATGGAAATGTCTGACTCAGCCCTTGCGAGCCAGGGAAGTTACTGCTTTTTGAGCGGGAGTCAGTCTGTGAGTGGGAACAACTGTCATTCCCAGACTGACCCCTCCTGCAAGGTGCCCAAGGCCCCACAAACAGCTGTGTTTTTCGATGGTGAGTTTGTGAGAGGCAGTACTTAGCACACCAAAGTGATATTGTAGCACCTCAAATCATCACTGAAGATGACTCCATCTTGCGCGTGTTGGGCTAGCACAGGGCTTATTTCAGCTCAGCTGTGCCAGTGAGTTGAATTTATTTTCCTGGTTGCAGTTCCCGAGTTTCTGAATTTAGAAAGCAATAGGTGGGATGAGCCCTGCACAGAACCTAGCTTCATTGTGATGAAAAAAATAAGGATTATCTGAGAAAGCACTTAGGCTGCATCCAGGCTACCAGGCAGCGCAGGGGACCCTCCCTCACCTGTGTCGTGCTGGGGAGGGTAGAATGGTTTTGAATTACCCTGAGTAAGTCCTACTTTGAGCTGTTTATCAGAAGAGCCAAGGGGCCAGATTAGGCTCCACAAGGAAACAAACTTCCCATCTCTCCACAGCATGGCAGAATGCTGCAGGTGGGAGGGGAACTCCTCTGGGGCTCCAGGGGTGACAGTGACTACTGTGTGACGGGCATTTTCCTCTCCTCAAACTGTGCTGCAGAATTAGAGAGTGAATTCAGGTGCCTTTGCCCCATGTAGGAGGAATTAGGATTTGACAGTCCTGTAGAAATGGAAATATTTACACTTGTACTGGGGCTGTCAAGGACGGCAGCTGCTCACCTCTCCACAGCTATGGTATGGATGTTGCTGACTTTCCCCTCAGTGCTCCAGCTGTTTAACTGGTGTTTCTGGGGATGCCAGGAGCTGCCAAGTGTGGATACAGGGTGAGGGCTGAGTCTCCAAGTCCAACAGATAATCACGCAGTATCATTGCATTATCGTATTTCTTTCATCTGCATATCTCGGCATGCTTCAAATGTACTAATGAAGACTAACACCATCCCAGGAAGGGGTGAGAGAGTATTAACCAAGCTTACAAATGGGGAAAGTAAGACTCTGAGAGAAGGAATGCATTTAGACACTGGCTCCTGTCTCTGTCAGGTGCCTGCAAGAAGCTGGGCCAAAAAGGATTTGCTTAAAGCCCCAGAGCAAATCGCTGGAGCAGATCTAGGACACTCTGCCCCAACCTTTGGCTGCCTTAGCCACAAAATAGCTCCATCCCCCCGACTGGGAGAGGAGACACTGGGAGAAGAATATTGTCTCCTAAATCACAGGGCTTCTCCAGATTTTTGGGGAGTTTGTGAAGAACAAACCTTTGAAGTACTTTCTTGTAAGTATTGGCACAGCCCCAGATGCTGTGACACAAGCCACTCACACTCCTGGTACTGTGACAGTCTCTAGCCTGGTCTGAATTTGTGTTGGTGCCTGTTGCCTTGATGCTACACGGAGCCAGGCAGCTCCCGCTGTGCGACTCCGCTCTTCCCCCAGCCTGGCAGAGAAAGGTTCGAGCTGTTCAGTCATCGTTTTCTAGAAGCCACTGGGCTAAACCTGAAGAAGCAGACTGGATCCTAAGGGATCACTGAAGAGCAGCAGACAGGATCCTGTGGGATCTGTGCAGACATATTGCCTGAGCAGCTTGTGCAGCTCCCCCCACTTTGCAGCTAACAGTGTATAACAGAAGAATTGAGTGTGAAACAGCTTCCCCGCAGACCCCGTTAGCCTGAGCTGGGAATTGCCAACATAAGGCTGGGCCACGCAGCCCTGGAGAGATGCTTGAGCTAGTACGGTGCATCTTGTCAGAGCTTCCCAAAGCAGGAGGGAGCGGAGAGTCAATGAGCGGACGACTGCACCTTTTTTGCTGTTAGGCACAGGGCCGCCACTTGCCCGTTCCTTCCAAGCAAAGCCCTGCTCCCTGGCCCGTGCCAGCAGGAGGACTCCCTGAAGGGGCAGGCTGCACTGAGGGTGTCCTTCTGCCTCTGGTGGGGTGGGGCTTCTCTCTGCCCTAATTTTCTCCCAGATGAATTTCTCCTGTGCCTCTAATTAAGCTTCCCCTTTGGCTTAGGAGTGTGGACAGTCTGAGCATTTGTAAATTACCCCATCCACCAGACAGGCTTTGTCCAGCTCTCAGACCTCTAATTATTCTGTTCAGCCCCTAGAGACGAGAGATCTGCTGGAGACAGACTGAGCAAAGAATATCAGGTGCGATAGACCCTGCTTGGACAGCAGCCCTGGAAAACATGGCTGCTGCTGCCCAGCACAAAGAGCTGTTGAAATATAGCCTGAACCTGTACCAAGCAGAGCTCTGTGTTTGCACATAAAGAAGAAAAAACTCTTCCCTGCTTGCATATCTGGGCTGGGCTGTGGTCAGTGTCCCCCCCGCCATGTGTGTCACAGGCTGGTGGCCTCCCATGGCAAGCGTGGGGCAAAATTTCCTGCAAGTGCAGAGCTTATGGCAGGTCTCCCTGGGCTGTGCATAGCCAGCTCTGAGCTGAGTCTCTTCCTCCTTGCCACGCGCACCACTGCGATGCTCTGATCCCAGGGAAAAGGGGATGACTGCTGTCCCTGCCCGAGGAGGTGACCGGCAGCTGGAAGCACCAGAATAGATGACGACTCCTGTTTGCTGTCTCGATGGCTCCCCAGCAGCAGTCCTTCAAGGAGCTCTTTGGGTGGGTAGGACAGCACCTTGAATGCAGTGCAGCAGGCTGCTTTGGGCAAGTTTAGACATATTTACTTAAGACAGCATATGAGATTCAGTTCATCATTTGAAAGAGACACATCGCAAGTCGCTTGCAATCTCTTCTCTGCAGCTCCTTCCCCAGTGTAGCTCGAGCAGCCTTTGCGTGTCCATAAGTATATGCATTTGTTTACAGGAAGCATTTGGAGAACGTGGCCATTCTGAGTTTTCTGTTTTCTTATAAACAAACATGCAGGCAAAAGAGTTGGTCTCATACACTGGGCTGTGCAGGACAAGGAGTAAAGAAACTTGCCCAGCAGGGCTTGACTGGGGAGGCACAGGGAACGCAGAGCCCAGCGACTCCTGCTCTAGGAAAGAGAGGTACAGGCAGCCTGCCCAACGCCTGGCAGTCACTGCCTCGGGCATGGCATAGGAAGGGTGCATCTTTGGGGGAAGAAGACGCAAGCAGTGTGTTTGCCCTCTCCCCTTCAGGGCAGGGCAGCTGCTGCAAGATCACTCTTTATGCAAAGATTAAAAGAAAAAAATGCACCTCTCCGAGCTAGCTGCTTTGTCTAAGTCTTAAATGATTTTCTGTCACTAGGTATCAAACTGTAGTTGAAAGGATTTCCCGTTGACATTTAGCAGTATTAAATTACAAAATAACCACAAGTCAGCCACTCAGTATGATATAAACAGTGGGATTTGACAGAGCTTTTTCTGGCCTTGGGGACCAATTTACTCATTTTTACAGTCCCAACTCCAGTCATCCGCTGGTAATGCACAGCGCCTTTTGGACACCATCTATTTGGAATTAGAGACACATATGGCAGAGTGTAATTACCTATTTATTCTGCTGCTGAATCAGCAAACTGAGGCTAGTTAACATTACAGCTCATAAGCCCCTTTCATAAACATGGGTCAGTGCTGGAACTGGGCAAAATTAATGCAAAAGAAAGAAAGAATTCCTCTCGAAAGGGGAGCCAAAAAAATCAGATGATTTAACAGGGAAAAAATGGACTCTCAATGCTTTCTGCGAGGAAGAAATCTGAGGAACCACAGCCAGGCTTCTGGAAGGAGGGGCCTGGACCATCGCTTATTCCTACTGGTGTAAATCGGGAGTAGCTGTGGAAATGTCTTGCTGAAAGTCTAAAATAAATGAGAGGGAAATCAGGCACATTGGCCAGAGCTCTGGCTCAGCTCCCTGAGGAAACAGGCGGCTGGTCTCAGCTTGGAGCCCTGCGTACTGCCACCCCACGGGCTCCAGCTCAAGGCCTGGTTTTATGCTGGTTTTATGCTGGCTTTTGGGGTTGGACTGTGAGTCACACTTGTTTGCACTGAGAATGGATTTAGCCCCTTGTCACCAGCTGTGACGCTGTGGCTGGATGTGCACAGGACCGCCTGAACTGGGGCTAAGCACACCCCCGGCTTCCTGTCCTATTTTCTGCCACCCGTTGCAGCCCTGCGTGCAGGTTAATAACCAGAGAAAGAAAGTGCTTTGCAACTCTCTGCGAAGCTGAAACATTTCCTGGTGAGTAAATGGCAAAGCAGCCAAGGTGGGGAAAGCTGCTCAGGCAGGAACGCTGCGGAGAAGCGCTGCTTGGCTGACATGCCGCAGGGGCTTCCCCAGCCTGCCAGCCACACGGAGAGCCCCAGCCTGCGGGACTCCACTTGCCCAGACAGCTGCAGAGTGTGACACTAAGTGTGATGCAGGTGAAAGGGTTAACTTCCACCAGTACCAGCTGCTCCCAGCAAGAAGCAAGGAGCACTGTCCTGCCCTCGGGGCAGACCAGCCAAGGGGAATCTGTCCAGTGGGTAACTGGATCTCTCAACCCCCAGGGCTGTTACAGCTGAGTTTCTGGGGAACCGGGCAGGATTCGGGGCCCCTCCTCGTGCTCCCACCCCGCCGTCACCTGCCACGGCAGAGCCCGCTCCCCAGTTCCAGCACGTTTCCCTCCACTCCCTCCATGCAGCCTGCTGTGGGACCATGTGCTTTAAATAAGCTAGGGCTTTGCAAAAGAAAAAACCCACCACAGAGAAAGGAAAGTCTCCATCAGCTAATACAGGATGGGAGGAGGCAGGAGAGGGATTTGTGGGAGGGGAGGAGGGTCTGAGTCTCTCCTCCCAGCACCCCCAGCCTGGGTGCTGCCATCGGCCTGGGCACTCTGGGCTTCTCCAGTGGCATGGCAGCACAGCCCTGCCCCGTGTGCTGGAGCTCCACACACCAGCAGGAGCTGCCACGAGTGGCATGCAAACCCAGGCGTGATCCTGATTGACTGCAGAGCAGCCCAGACCTCCAGCCAGGCAGGGAGGCTTTCACTGGCCTTGGGTCCGCACAGCAAAGCGTGCTGACACGGCCCTGCAGAGCCGTGTGTCAGAGTGAGCAAGGGCGCTGGGGGCTGCTCTTTTCCAGTTAAGTGGCGCGTGTGCAGGGCTCTGGGGAATCTCAGCGCCCGTCCGCTCTTGACTGCAGGACCTAATGGCTTCTGTCTTAATCCAGGCACTGGCACGTGTGTGTGGGTGTGGGCGTTGCGTCCTTGTTCCTGGGGTTTGCACATTTACAGTCTCTGGATATGAAGCACCGTAACAGCACAGCTCAGTGGGACTGCCTGTGAGCAGGCAGGCGCGTGACCATGAATGTCATATAGGGAAAGGCTATATGGAAAAGGGTACAGGAAAAGTGTTCTAGGATTAAGTAAAGTTTGCCATGTTGCAGTGTGACATGCGTAGGGCTGGTGGCTGGAGAGTGGGGAGGAGGATGAGACGAGGCTTGTCAAACAGGGCATGGAGTCAGGATCTGCTGCGGGGTCCAGGACTGGAACGCAGCCCAGGGAAGGGCTGACTGCTCACAGCACTGCCTGGAGGAGCAGAGGCAATGCTGGGCAGAGACAGCAGGAAAGGCAGACCCTTGGGAGGGCAGAGAGGACAGCTGAACGCCACAGACTTGGAGCTGGGTCTCTGCAAGGGCAGGGCTGAAGCCTCTCTTGTTTTTCTGGTTAGTGCAGTGATGTGCAGGGCAGTGCAAGCAGCAGAGTAATGCTGCAGGCCCGGAGCGAGCTTGCTCTGCGGCAAGGGCTTGGCAGCAGCTCGGCCGGCCGAGGGCAGGGGAAGGAGGCAGCTTCCCTTTCTCTCCATATGTATCAAAGAGGCAAAATAATAGCAGGAACCTAAGCTGCCAGCAGAAAAGCAAGAGACTATTCTGGAAAGCACCGGCCAAAGCTGTAGGAACATGTTTCTCCTCCCACTGACTTTCAAAACTTTGCAGTGATTAAGACACACATCACTGCCAGGACTCCTCAGTAAAGCTGCTGTTAGGTGGTTTCCCTGTGGGACAGGGTGAGGTACAGGACTTCACAATGATTTGAAGTGAGATAGAAGAGGAGGCGTTGGTCCCCGTCTCTATACACAGTTGGTCCTCACTCGGGCTTCTCTCTTGCAGGGAGGTTTGTGGGTCCTGGTTTGGAAAGCACCTGTGAGCTGTGCTGTACGCAGGTCAGGTGGTGGCACAGTGCTACACCTGGCTGGATTTGGAGTCCCACCTGGCTCCTGCTATTCCAAAATGGAAAGGATAAGTTTTCATTTCCTCCCTCTACGTTAAATTTGCCACGGTGGCCAGTCACTGCCACAAACGGAAGGAGGGAACTGAGTTCCTTGGCTGAGCTTTGAAACCTCAAGGACCACAGCTGATGGGGAAGGGGCCGGCACACCAGGGTGGGCACAGCCACCCTGTGTCTTTGCCCTGACAAACCGCATGATCTGGACAAACAAGTTCCCCGCTCTACCCAGCACCTCGGTTTCTACATTTATAAAATGGGGACAATAATGACCAGCTTCACTGCAGTGCTACAAAGGCTGATATTTAAGTCGTGCTTTTAAGCTCTTCAGGAAAAGGCATTACTATGAAGTGAGCGTGGCATCCTGGAGCGGGGTCCTGTCCACCTGCACCGCCGGCCAGAGGAGGGAGCAGCCTGGTGTCTCCTACAGGTGCACGCACTTGTGCTTGTTCTCTTTTCATTTTACTCTTCAAAGGGCTGGGCATCTTGTATGAGGGTGTGCAGGGAGCTGGGATTTGAACTCATTAGCTTTGTGCAGCCTGCACCTGCATCTCACTTATGTCTGCAGCCTGTGGGGAAACAGTTTTGTTTTCTCCCCCCCCTCCCCTTTTTTTTGTCTTGTTTAAGAGGGCAGAAGAGGGAAGAGAGAAAATGACAAATGCTCAGGAGGACCAGCTTGGTTCTGGGCCAGGTGCTGCACAGTAGGAGCAACAAAAAATGCCTTAGAGGTAGCTGGTGAAACTGTTCCAGGGAACGTGACTGAAATACCTGTGCCTCTCGCCGTGCTGAGGCCTCATTTGTCTTGGGACCACATGCACGAAGGGATTGCGCTGGGGGAGCTTCTCTGTGGCTGCTGGCTGGCTGTCTCCTGTCTAGTGTGTCCACAAGACCAGCCCAATTTTAAATCTCCAGTTGTGGATGTGCCTTGTTTGGTACAAGCAGAAAATAACACAAAATTTCTGCCTTTTCACCCCATCCTCCCTGCAGAGGGAGTGTGTGGAGAAGGAGGATGGACAGCAGGACTTGTATGTCCTTATTCTTCCCTCTGCTATTATTCACTCTGCTAGCATGGGTTTTTTTACTTGAAGCGTTAGTTTCCCCATCTGTAAAACAGAGATGGAAGCTAGGAGCCTCACAGGAATACGCTACACCCTTCAGATGGAGTTTGTCTCATCTGAATTCACATCTACCTGCCTCTTCTCCCCAGCCCTGTATCTTTTTCTTTCTCTGTGATTTCAGATAGACTCCCATAAATCTTGTTCCAGGCCTAAATTAAATGACTGCTTAGAAGTCAAATCCCATCTGTGGCATGCCCTGTGACCTGGCAGTCTTCCTTTCCATCACTTAAAGCTGGCAACGTCCCAGGGTCTCAGGGAAGTTCTGCAGAAGGATTGTCAGGCTCCTGGGATTTAGTTTAGATCAGTATTTCCATCCCCAAAACCTGTTTTCAGGGGAAAGGAGAGAAGAAAGCAGTTTGATGCAGAGTTTTAAATTGGCCATGTAAAGTCCATACTCTTAAAATATGAAGCAATCTGTTTTATATCTGAATTTGTTGGATCCTCTTAAAGGCTATGGAAACTTAAATACAAGAAGTCCTGTTTTTCCCACACTTGCTGTTCCTTGGTTATGTGCTCTTTCTACTAAACATCCTGCCCCCCCGAGCGTGCAGCAGTTGTTGGTACCTGCTCCGCTGGCAGAGGCTGGTAAGGGGCTGCAGTTTGCAAATCTTTTGTGAAAAGTCTGATTTTTATCTCAAGTGAGCATTTTTGCTTAATTTAATACCAGCACTTTGCAGTGTCTGAGCACTGCACAAAATGTACCTAATGAATATGGAGGAACAAAAATAACAACAGGAAGTTGTTACAAAAGCAGCAGAAGATGTGAGCTGCACCATGGCGGGATCAGGCTCCGGCCCCGCCGCGCACGCAGGAAACGAGCCACAGACGGGGTGCCAGCAGCGTCCTTGGGGAGGGAGACGGAGTTGGGACCCGCTCCAGAACTTTTCCATGGGAATTCAGCAAGACCTATTTTCTGATGAAGCTGGCAGGACATGTAGCTGAGCCAAGGAGTTCACTCCAGAACATGGTGATTTTTAATAAAGTCACAATTGCTGCTCTGTGCTAAATGACTCACTTTAAAGTCAGACCCTCATAAAACAATCCCTTCTCAGATACTGCTTCCTTCTATACGTGTTTCACCAGCACAGCATACTTTTATGGTGTAAACACTACCTTAACTTATATTGCTGCTGAACAGTTACTGCTTGTTCTCGCAGATTTCTCAACAGTGAAATCCAGGGCCATGCACAATGCCAGCGAACAACGTGCTTGTAGAAAGGGGCGGCAGAATTTTACATCCAAACCCCAGTGGCGTGAGCTGCAGTTACGGTGACAAGTGCATTGGCGTGTGCATGTGACACAGCCCCCGCCGGGGCACGACAGGCCTCCCCTTGTTCCCTGGCTGGACGGGGTAAGGGACCGTGCCCTCCTGGCTCTGCGTGCGGCTGGCCAGCAGGACAGGCAGAGGTAGCTGTCGGGCTTCTTTCCTCAGCAAGGACGCTCATTTGATCACTTTCTGGACCACTGATTTTTCACGAACTTTGTCAAACTGAAATCTGTGTTGGAGCCTCCTTCAACTGCCTGCCAAATTACATAAAATTACTTAAAATTGGCCAGTGAGTTAAAAACATAGGGGGTGGAGGAGGTGGGGGGAGATGACAGATGGACGGTGTGAATGCAGAAGTCTTGTGTCCTTAGGAAACCAGGCTCAAAACATTCAGAAAACTGAAGAGGTCTCTGATCCATAAACCCCTTTGTTCCGAGGCACTAATCTACCCAAACCAACCGAGCTGTTGAAATGCAGGATGATTTAGTTTACTTGGTTTTGTTTATTTGCTTTTTGAGGACGTGTGGGCCGAAATCATGTCTGAGAATACAGCATGTCTCGCATTATTTGACTGCGGATCACAACCTCGTAAAACAGCTTTTTTCTAAAATACACAGTGTGTGTATTTGTAACCTGAATGCAAACTGCCAAACACACATTCACAGAACTCTGGTATTTTTGTTTAATATGTATATATTTTCTTTTACAATTTGGACCTAATGAAAAACACGTGGTTTGTGCTGAGTAAAAGGAATAATAGAACTTTGTGACAGCTGTGTCAGTTCCTGCTGGGCATTACCGACTGCGTGTACTCTCTTGCTGGCTTGTGACTCCAGATACTGCAGAATAACTTGAACACGTTCCTCATCCCCACCCAAACCTGAACATTGCGGTTTTCAAAACGCTGTTGTCTTGGCAACCTTCCAGAGCCTTTCGGAGCATTTAAAACTCGGCTGAAACTAGTGGAGCAAAAGCACGTTTCAAGTGTTTTCCCAGGCCTCTAGCACACCACCTGACTGCGACCCTGCTTTCTTCCCGATACTTGGTCGCTTCAGTTGTCTTTGCTCTTATTTCTGACAACAATGGCACCACTGTGGTACCTCCCTGTTTCCTTCCTGTTTAGAAGAAAGCCCCGTATCTGCCCAGCATTTGAACCAGGGGCACCAAAACATTTTTGTTCTGTGGTTATTCACAACTGAGAACTGCAAACAGTGAGGACAGAGATGCTTCATGGGCTCTCCAGAGAGCTGAGTCAGCACTTTCAACTTCCTGAGTGATACAGACTCAAGAGGGCATGAAACAGGGCTGCTGCTTTAGAAATGGCACCAAAACCCTACAAATGCAGAAAACTGCTCAAAGAAATGTAAATTTGAATGAGTGCCATTGAAATACATATAGGAAAATCCTTCATTGTGAATGTAAATTTAAAATCGTCTGCCTCCTGCCTTCCCACACAAAGGAAACCTGCTGCCTCTTCCCTAGGAGAGTGTTTTACCAAGCTCATATGAAACTCTTTTTACAACATCTCTTTGTCTCTCTTGGAATCTGACCAAGAATTATAAGCCTTTAAAGAGAGCTTTTTGCTTGTTCAGGCCCAAAGGGAGTAGCTGGGTATAAATAATAGATTGGCCTCTACTGTTTCCAGTGTTTCTGTTTTGCTGCTCCTCACAGACACAACCTGGGAAAGGTGTGGCGGTGCCTGTAGCAACAAGAGAGCAGTTATCTGGTCTCCCTCGAAGGAACATGATGATAAAGTGAGGAACAGCTGACAGGGCCAGAGCTGGTATGTGCAGCCCAGCGGACGTGACGTTCCAATTTTAGAAAACTACAACTGGGGAGACTTGCTCGCTTGCTGGACCTTGCTGCTGTTTTCCATACAGGGAGCCTTGGGAGAGCAATGTCTTATCTGTCCAGCCTACTCAGCAATAATAGCCCCTCATCCAGGCAGCTGATGGTTAACAATTAATACCTTTGGAGCATACACCGAGATAAGGAAAAATGCTAGGGATTTGCAATATACAGCCAGGCAACACGAACTCCTTGTTTTTCCAAGGTGAACAGCTCTGCCACGTCAACCTGGAAAGCCACAGTTATCCTTTGTTTTCAATTTTGCCAGTATTGCATCTTCCATCTCTTGCTTGCATGTCAGCATCAGTGTTGCAGCCCCAGTGGTCCAAGCAGTCCTGCTTCCCGCCCGCCCCACTCCCACTCATCCCTGCCTTTCTTTCTCTTTCATCTTGTGCCTTCTAAGCTATTAAAAAACATCCCCCACCTTTCCTAAAAAATACCCTTAGCTGTTCTCTCTTCTCCCCCAGTGTCAAATTCTCCCTTGAACTGTCAAGTTTGACACTGGCAATTTGGCAGAATCCCAGTTCCCACCCACCTCTTTCTCCATTGCTGTGGTTTGTAACGAAGGGAGTTAGGGGCTGTTGCATATTCCCAAAAGGAAAGTCTTGCATTTATCTCTTGGCAAGCAGAATTAGGAACCTGAGTGAGAGTATACAGGCTTCTGCTCTCTTCTACTCCTCAGTTACCTTCTTGGTCTCTCTGGGCAGATTACGGCTTTTGTGCTGTTTTTACCAAGGTCAGCGATCTGTTCTTTTGTATTCACTGTACTCCACTCAATTAGTTGAGGGCATTTAACATGGATTTTTCATATTTGCATCACAAATTCTAAATGATCCATGAAAAGCAGCTGTTCAGAAACTTCTGAATTCATTATCCCCAGTGTCTTGGAGTAAAGAAACTTTGCCAGCCATTTGATTGGGGCCCTGTGTAGTCAGTATGATGGGAAACTGTCAGTCATTTTTAGTCTGCATTGAAGAATTAATGTGATGCTGTGGCATCTGCTTTCCATTTACATTCTCTACAACCTCTTCGCTACCTGACTTGCTATTTACTAATATCTGTGTCAACAGATCAGCAGCTGAAGACCTGCGTAGCAGCACCCCCAAGGACTTCCAGTGTTGGCATGGTCATATGCAGTGGTGTTACATGCCACAAAACCATTTCAATATCATTCCTTCTCTCTTCTCTTCCCCTAAAGAGAACATGCTTTAGATTTGAGCTGGATTTTTTTACTTTGCAACACAGCATTCCTTGGTCTTGTTTGCTGGCTCTTCTAGAAAGACCTAGGACCTTGACAAAAGAACATGGTGATGTGAATAAAGGACTAGAGCAAGAAAACCCCTGTGTTTCACAACAGACCTTGATGCCGTGGCCTGGAATAATAGGGGTGAGTTTAAACTTGGGAAAGTTTCAGTGCAAGGTTTTAAGAATTGCTTTCCAAGTCAAAAAGGAACTCCAAGAACAGCGGGGGAAATGCAGAACACAGAGCATGCAGGTTCCTCTTCCCTAAATAAGCAACAGTGGGCTCTCCAGTGAGTGCTCTGGGCTTTAATTCATTTGGGGCTCAGCTTCCTTCTGGTTTTGAGGTCCAGTAGTTAGCAAAAGGAAAATTCATAATCTTCCAACCTGAGCTGTATTTGTGATATTAGCTCCCCTAGCGTTGCTTCATCATTGACAAGCTCAAACAGAGGCTATGGAGGAGGACTCCACCACATTGCAATGAGCCATGGCCATCCTTTTTGCATTGTCACTTTATTTTCTACATCCTTTACTTTGTGCCAATGATTTTTTTCTACAGGCCTTAGCACAACAGGCACCTGAGGTTATTTCTTAGTGACAGCCTCAATGTTTTCCTGTCCAGACATTGCACAGTACACATTTTCGAGCTCACTAGTCATGCCTTTTCCCTGAAGTCTAGCTCCTGCTTATGCAGCCCTTCTGCATCTTATTGCTGTGCATCCACTTGTCCAGCTTAGAGTACGGCACACCTCAGCACGCAGGGGCAGCCCAGCCCACACGCGCCCTGCCCTCAGCTGTCCAGCACTCCCAGACACACAGGTTTGTATCGTCAGCACACGATACAGCTAGAGACAACTTTTTATGTACCACACGATTCTTCCATCTTACGCACACGCGTGCAAACACCACACCAAAATCACATGCACAGAGCTCTCATCGGCCCTTCTGCATTTTCCACCCAGCCAGTTTCTCAGCGGCCGTTGCATTCATTCGTACAGGAACAGTGTGGCCGAGAGCCAGAGACTGGTCTTGCTTTCTCCTCTCTTTCCTTCCTTCCTTTCTTCGACTCGCTGGGTGTGACAGTCTGAACGCAGTTGTTTATTGCTTTTGTTTCCACATATAATCAGATCTCTTTCCCTGACATTATGCAGCTCAGCACAAGCACTCCAGGTGGGATGAATCCAGTTCAGTGCCCTCCTCCCACCCTAGGCTGCTCCTATCGCTAATGAACTGCAAACAACCATGTTCCCCATGTTCAACCTTCACCCTGCCCGATGCATCCGTAATCTAAATATAGGCCATAATTATTCCACTGGCGTCTGTAGACCCATTGACAGAACTGACAGTGGCAGAGGTCGGGAGACCCTTTGCACTTCTAATATATTCTCTTAACCATTTCCCTGCCACTGATGGTTACAGTCTCCCTAACATCCAATAAATGTCTGGGATTTGTCCTTTGACTGTTCCAAATCTGTTTGTTCCTTAGTCCGCTCAGTTCCTGTACCACCAAACCACAGGCTGATTATTTTCTTCCCTCTAATTGGGACACTTCGTTTGTTTATCTGGTTGTGTAATCAAAACGTGAACTCAGAATGCTCTTTTCAAGCCAATGACCTGCATCTCCCTCAGATGCAAATCCCAGTGCCTGAGAAAATGAGTGCAGGAATCGATCTCCTGGCCAATGCACTGTTTCCATGTTGGAATACCCTGGAAGCAGAGGCACTGACTTTCCATATTATTATTTTTATGGCCCTATGGAACAAACAGTTGAATATGGTGCTGTGAGAGGGAATAGCGGGGGGAGAAGCTAATCTGTGCTGTAAGTAATTTGATCGCAAATCATTTAGAGAATGTAAATTGTAGGGGAGAGATGTCACTCCTGGCAGGAGGTCGCCTGTGTCACCTGTCAGACAGTCCCCAGTGGCGATCATGAAAATTTCTTTGCGGGATTATTAATAAATAAACATAATGCTCTGCATTTCTGCAGCACCTTTCACTGGAGGGACAGAAAGCACTTTATCATTAAGAACTATGCTATGCAATTATTTTAACTTCCTTTCAAAATTTTAAAGGTTAAATTTGTCATTTGTTTCCTGGGATCATAAAATGGTATTAAATTTAAACTTCATGATTTCCACCTCCACCTCTGCTCATTTGGAGGTAAGGTATAATCTCCATTTGACATCTTGATAAATTAAATGAAGTGACAAGTCATTAGTTCTGAGACATATGTTAAGTATTTGTAGTGTGGTAGCTCTTAGAGAGTGTAACAGTGATCAGGAATCCCATGTGCTACTACAATGGATGACGTTTTTGTCCCACAGAATTTATAGCTTAGTTCAAAACTAAGAAAAGCAGTAGAAGAGAGGGGAGGAGGTTGGATAAGACCAATTGTGACTGTTTAGACCTCCTGTATGCATACATCACGTGGGACATGAAGTTATAAAATCGTAGTGCTGTCATTCAGTGTGTAGTGATACACTGCTGCACTTCTAAAGTATTGGATCCTGGCTGCGCATCTCGGTATATGCATCACTGTAACTGTGGATAAGCTAGAGGAATATATGGAAAAGACGAAGAAAAGATGGAAGAAGAGCTGTTGATATTGTATGATCCCTGTGTGTTATGCTAACCAATATTGCCTCATTTTTCATTTGCATTCTTTTGTCTTTGTGTACCCATATTGTTAGTCTGAAACATAAAACTTACCCGCAAGCTTTTTCTGGGCAGGAGTCTTCTTTTGTCCTGTATTTTTTGCACACCACCAAGCACAGTTTGGGTCCTGACTCATGAGTAGGATCCAGAAATCCTACAACGTTACTAATCTGTCCTGCTCCCACTGAAGTTTATGGCAAAATTTATCCCACTTTCTCTAGCTATGAAATTATGGTGGTGCTATGAACAGATCTTAGAAATGAAGAAGAGAACAAATCACAAAAGGAAAGTATTACCCGGAATAGATTCTTCAGAAACTATCCCCCGTGAAAGGGGGCTGAGAGTGGGAAGGTGCATGCATGCAGCTTCTGGCAGGGTCACACTCGTAACATCTGGCTGTGAAAGCTGGAAAGCTCTGCCAACTCCTTTTGAATAACAGGCCGTGCTCACGGAGACTGAGCATAACTGTGCATTCCTGCGAAACTCGCCCAGAACACTTGGAAGGGGTCACAAGGAGGAATGTCAGGGAAAATAGGGGAAGGGCCTAGGACTGTTAAAGCCAGAGCTGCTCAATCTGGCTTCAATTGCTTTTCTCTTTTCTTTTCTCTTCTCTTCTTTTCTCTTCTCTTTTCTTTTTTCCTTTTCTCTCTTTTTTCTTTTTTCTCTTCTCTTTTCTTCTCTCGTCTTCTCTTTTCTCTCTTTTCCCTTCCATTCCCTCTTCCTTTTCCCTTTCCCTTTCCTTTTCCCTTTCCCTTCCCCTTCTCCTTCCCCTTTCCCTTCCTTTTCTTCCTTCTTCTCTTTCTTTTTCAAGAAATTAACTCATGGAACTGTAAGAAAGCAAAATCTGCAAAAAAAGAGAGAACTCCAGCATGGCTGAGTAAGGGAAGGCATCTGAGTCTCACTAACGACCAGAGACTATATAAACACGGGCCAATTTATGACAGTTCGTTAAGAAAATAGGGGAGACAGAGCAGTAAAGCTCATGCCTTTGCTAACACAATAATGAAGCAGTTAGTTAGAATGGTGTATCTTTACTATCAGCTTAACATATGGTTTGAGTTCACACCTGAGCCCAAGCTCTCCAGTTATCCACGCTGCCCATGTGTCAGTGTGCTCTATGGCTCCAGCCCAGTGAGCCACATTCAAACCTTACCCAGAGAAGCAAGAGGGAGGCAACTAGTTTGAATTAAGGTGCTTCAAACTCCAGCACAAATGGCAGTGTAAGCTGTAACACAAGTAGTGTGGCATGCAGCTTAGAGCTCAAACAGCAATAGAATAGCGCCGCTTCTGATTTTTATTGCTCCATGTGTGGTGTGGCCAGTCTTGCTTCTCAAAGCAAGCCTTAGATACCTGCTGACTTAGTACAGACACTTCTGCCAACAAGATGGTTAAGAGAAGGAAACTGGTGCAACAGATAGCACACGATGGGATGTATCAGAGAAAGTACTGAAGTGACATGCCTCCCTCTCCCTGTGCTCTGTGTCACACAGCCTGTTTCAGATTTGTGACCCTCTGATCACAGCAGGCTGGATAATTTTCCAATTCCACAAGGTCTCCTACCAACCCTCTGAGTTACTCCTCACTAGACATTTCCTTGCTGACATATCTGTGGGGCTCCTTCTCCCTATTGCGTGGATCCGCTCTGGGTCTAGCCACGGCCTGCAGCAATGGTGCAGGACACCGTTCAGGTCTCCTCTTTGGGTTCCTTCCCACCACTGTCCTTCCTTCTCTCTGCCCTGTTGCTGGAGTCTCTCAAGGTGGTGGCAGCAGCGGCAACCAGCTGGCCTGTGTGTGGTGATGTGAAGTTTAGATATTTGCTTCTGCTTTGACCCCCTCTTGCGTCGTCCTTACACTGACACACAGACTGCTTCTCATAGTGCAGCGTGACTCCTGGTTGTTCAGCCTGTTGCTGAGGTCCTGCTGTATCGGCAAAGGCAGCCACACCTGCGTTTCACCAGTACCTACAACCTTCTAGTGGTGATGAAGGACTTCTAAGGAGCAGGCGCTGCAGCTGGGGATTACCTTTTTGTGTGACTTACTCTTTGAAATCTACCTCAAGGAAACCTTGTACTGCTTGGCATTATTTGTTCTATCTGCTTTCTCCTTACGAAGCTCCCAAAAGAGGACCACGGGAGATGCTGGCTGCAGGGGAGATCACAGTGACCACACGCTGTCAAGAGCTGAGCTGCCAGAAAAGCCGGGGAGTTGTGAGCAGGCAGAGGGTGGTGTAGAGTCTGCAGAGACACCAAAAGGGAGATGTGCTGGCTTTGGAGCAGAGGGGAAGTTACAGCAACGGAGCT
Source organism: Gymnogyps californianus (assembly GCF_018139145.2). NCBI lineage: Eukaryota > Metazoa > Chordata > Aves > Accipitriformes > Cathartidae > Gymnogyps > Gymnogyps californianus. Next base: position 11,492,237 of record NC_059488.1, read on the forward strand.
GCAGAAAGGAAAATGCATGAGTCAATATTCATCCATATATTCATGATCTGTAGGCTTGAGTGCTGTGATGCTCATTATCTAGGCATGACCTTAAAAACTGCAGTTGATTGAGAACACGGCAGCCCATCTGCTTGGCAACACAGGCTGCTGGGGGCCTCACCCCAGCACTCTGCTCCCTGCACTACTTCTCTGTTCTTTGTTTGAATACAAATTCAAGGGCACAGGCTTCATCTCCAAATCCTTTGCTAGGGGCTGAGACAAGGCATCCACAACTCCTCTCTCAAGAGCACAGTGAGTGAAATCTGTGTGTGCAGGACACACAGCTTACTCTGTGTCCCAGCTCCAGCTCTACACAGCAAACTTTCTCTTCCTCCCTCTCTCCCCAAAATAAGCAGCGACCACAAGCCTGTGTGTCTGAAAAACTCCACCTTCCACTTGCCCTTCCACAAAAGCAACAGAAACAGCCATCTCACAGCCCCTGCTAGGCAACACGGAGCTCATGCCACGAGCTCTCTTCTTTACAGTTTGGGGTGGTGGTAGGTACCACCCCGACAGTTAGACAGGGACGGCCCTACAGCCAGCCTGGATGTAACAAGGAGAGTGTGCTATGGCTGACACAGAGGCGTTCCCTCTGCCCCTCAGCTATGCGGAGGGGCTCTGCTGGGGTGAAACACCTCTCCCCAGCTGTCCTCTCCGCACGGGAGAATGAGCAAATTCATGAATGAAAACTCACAATTTCCTGCCCTGCTAGTAGGGGACAACAGGCCTCTTCTACTTTTTCTGTACCGCCCTGCCCTGTTTTCAACTGACCAAAGAAATGAATGAGAACTGTCTGCTGCCACTTAATCATTTAAAATACACAATCACCAGAAAAGAGGAAGCAATGTTAAATTTTCTGTCCATGTGAAAAATCCTTCTGCTCCTTCTTCCAGACACCTTCCTGAGCCTGCTTTCTAGCATCCCTTCTTTAAAAGAAAACGTGTCTTTCTTCTAAGCAATTAAACTCTATAAAAAAAGGACATTTTCTCCATCATACTTTCCCATCTCCCCTTTCCTGGATGGCAATCACATACTCCAGATCTCATGCTGCGAAGGATATTCTGCCACTGGTCACATCTGGTTCCCTGATGAGATCCGCAGGCAGCTGAGCTGGAGCGTTCGCTGGGTCACGTGGCGGCTCTAGGTTGCCTTATCTTCCTGAAGACCAGCATTTTTTAATCTCCTTTGAGTCTATTTCTCTCTTTTTGCAGCACTCTTATCAGTTTGAGGCTAAACTGCTGCACAAATGCTCATGAGATCAATCTACAGATCTTAAATATGGTAAAAAAGAGGTGTTTCTCTTAGCAATCTGGTGGAGAGATTTTGTACTGACTTTTAGACTAGTTCCACACTGGTATGCATTCCTTTAGCATTAATGCTTCCTCTGGGACTCAAACCTTACAGAAATATGAGAACCGAGCGTGCAGGCTGCAGACACACTATGAAAGTCAGCCTGCATGTAGCGTGTGTGTGGAGAAGACATGCTGCAGCTATGTCTGTGGAAAGAGACGTTCACAGCCTATCTTCTCTAGCTACTGCTGGAAAATAGACTCTCTTTAAACTCTGTAATTTTCATTCGAGGAAGAAGGTTGGTTTTTGGTTTTGGGTTGGTTTTTTTTTTTCTGAAAATAACTTCTAGCAGAGTCCTCTCAGCGTATGCTATTAAGAATGGAAAATAACAAATAAGTCAATAGGCATATATTAAGTCAGTAAGGGCAGGATTTTATCGATAATGGACTGAGGATGAAGGATACAGTGACAGTTGCATTTAGCACTCAGAATGAAGTAAATCAATCAAATTGACTGTATGTTGATTTAAAATCCTTAAAGATTTGGGTCAAGATCATTCCAGTTTTTCCAAAACAGACTTGTTACTGGGAATCTTCATACCCAAAAGTAATACAGAAATTTTCCTGTTTAATTTTCTCAGCTTCCACTGATATTATGTGCTTACTTGCTATGCTTGGTTCTGGCTGAACAATTAAAGTGGCCTCACTAGCCATTGGTCAGTACTAAAACATTTGGGCTCTAAATAATGAGGAGGTGGTGGTTGCTCTACAACCATGTATTAGCCATAAACACTTTAGAGGCATAAAAGACTATTTCCTTGTATTTTAGGTTAAAAATTAAGTTATTTAAAATACTTTTATCTATGTAGTCCTCCATTCTTTACAGGCTGATCTTCAGGCTTACACTAGCTACTAAGAGGTCCTTTTGACAGTTGTATCAGTGGGATTTTAAATATCGTAGATTAAAACATACATCAACCCATCCTTGAACTGTGTAAAATAATTAAACTGATTAAATGAAAATGGTTAGCTGAGATCTGTGAATGGTGCAACCTTCATTTAGATGGATGTGTATAAAATACACTTCTTACACTTCAGGAGACTTGGTCTGGAGACATAAAGCCTAACCTGGCCGTCCTTGGGCACAGACCGCCGTGTTCGAAGGGAGGTGTCGCTGTGCAGGGGATGTGATCAGTGCGTGGCCTTAAACACACCAGGGCGAGCCAGCCCGCAGGATCGATTCGTGGCTGTTCTTGCAGGGAGCGAAACAAGGAAGAAGTAAACATCTTCTGAAAGTTCTCACTTTGAGGGTTGTTTAAAAGAGAATTTCACACAGAACCGTAGCATAGACTATGAAAGAAAGTCTATTTCTGTCAAGACTTAATTGAGGAAATTTAATTTTCTTTCCTAACTGAATTGCTGTTGATAATCTAAAGTAATTCTGTCTGGTCTGTCTAATTTAGCAATGAAAAACCTGGATCTTGAAGCTGTGCATAAGAATGTGGCAGATTTTTAAAAACAGCTTTTCTGAATAGAAAGACGGTAACTTACGGCAGTGTAACAAAAGATCTTTTTTTTTGTCGTTGTTTTGATGTAAAACACTGAAGTTTTTATACCTTAATCCACTGACACTCTCTTTTTAAGAGAAAGAAATGCATTTTTGCAAATGGTACATAAACAGACCTTGGGAAAATTGAGTTTGGAGAAAAAAATTGAATTAATTTTGTTTCTCTAAGCACTTTCCCATGTTTCAGATTTTGTACTGATAGATTGATGATATGATTTGCTTTAAAACCAGGTGGCCTCTTAGTTTCCATCTGTTGTGTCTATTGCTCTGTCTCTAGTGAGAAGCATTGCATAGCTGTGCAGGCATCTGTACCCTTGAGAGAAAACTCTTTACGCTATCAGAAATGCTCAGGGAGAGAGAATCTAGTTTTACAGTATCTTAAATGTGAGATGTATCAGGAACTTGAGCCCCTGGAAGGATCATGTTTATATTCACCCAAGCTGAATGCACTGAATTTGTATTAGCTTTGTGTAAACAACTTTACAACAAAAACAAAACCTAGTGACATTTCCAGAAGAAACAGTTCAAATCTTACAAAACCACCTGAATATCCCGCAAACATTTGCTGCAGTTTCTTGTCTTTCTGGATGCCAGAGGTGGCACTGCTTTAGCAAGAATGTTTTCCTAAAAGTAGGAGTTTCGATGGATAAACAATGCCGTTTGAGCAAAGACCTGCCATGATTTTTCAGGTTCTGCAAAACAGAGACTCGCTTTGGAGCTTAAACTATGTGAGTGGAGTCTGCTGGAAAAAGTGACTTGTTTGAACCAAAATGTCTTCGGTAGCAGGTTCCCCGCAGCTCTGGTGTAGGTGTAGGTGATGCAATCAGTCAAGAGAGAGGAGACGCAGCAGCCGAGCGTTACACTCCACACGGGCTGCAAGCATTTCCCTGGAAGTTGTATGTTCATGAATGTAATGCACAGAATGCAGAGTGGGGCCTTTCCCTGCAGCTCCCAGGGAATGTAAATAACAAATACTCGGTGCTGTTGGGAAGGGCGTCATGGCGTTTGACTGTCTTCTCTAGACAGCTAACTGCAGCAGCGGGACACCTGAAGGAATCTGGAAACATGTAAAGGCCAAGGCACAGGACAAACGGGATGAAAGTGCCAGTCACGTCCCAAAGAACGGGGCTCCCCGCGTGCGCGCGGTTTCGTTCGGGGTGCCTGGTGTTAGTCCTAACGAACCGGGCTGACCTGAACTCCCTCCCTCGTACCTGCCTTTCCCATCCCAGCTGCCGTGGCAGCTGTAATCGGCTCCACACTAACTGCTTACAGCAATTCAACTAGTCTTTCTTAGAGGATTGGTTTTTAAAAAAAAAAAAAGTATTATTTTTAACTGGCAAAGGGCTGAGTAGAAATGAAGTTATACTGGCAAAAGGTGCTTTTGCTTGCATAGCTTGTTTCATTTGCTGAACTGCTCTAAGTCATGCTGGCATTAGCGCTTTCTGCTATGACAGCACTAGGAGTTTCCCAGTCATACCAGCAAACACCTTCTGATGGAGCTAGGCCTTGGAGTACGGAAGTTGACAAAATATGAGCAATCGCATTTCTCACCAGATATGCTGCTACCGCACGCCTTTCGCCCAGTTTAGACAATTAGATGAGACTTGCTAGTTTCGTTTTTATGTGCAGTTCACTTTCAGGTTTTTGTTCATTTGTAAAAAATCCTGTTGAATTTCAAGTTCAAATTCAACTTAAACATACCAAGTACTAACATTTGTCTGCATCTGCAAAACACAGCAATTTGTGAATTAAGGATTTTCCATCTGAAATGCTGAACGTATTTTAGAGCTGGACCCGTTCAGATCCCTATTCCTGCAAAAACATGTATGTGCTTCACTTCAGGCACGTGGCCACGGCTGTGAAATGCATCGGATCTATCGGCGGTGCAGGACCCGAGCACCGAACTCAGCGCCCCCCAAATCACCCTTCTGCAAAAGCACCGATGGAAGAAAAGCAAAGGCAGCGGCGGCAGCTCCGCCGTTGTGCAACGGCTCTGCTTCGGCCGCCGCCGCCCCGCGGCTTGCACAAGCGGCGGCGGAAGGAGCTAATCCCGGGATCGCGAGTCTGCAGCTAAAAACGGGAAACCCCGCAAGCAGGCGCCGTGTCGGTTTTCAGGGCGGGGGGAGCCGCGGGCATTTCTTCTGACACCCGGGCCGCGGGGAAACCGTCGTTTTCCGGGGGAGGAAAGGCCGCGGCGGCGGTGGGAGGGCTTCGCTCACGCTCCGTTCCACACGGGCCGCCGGGCTTCGGCGCTGACGCACCGCGGGACGTGGAAAAAAACACCCCTCCACCCCCCCGCCGAGGAGCGGGACCGGCAGCGGCCCAGGTACGCGGCGCCGGTGCTGCCGGCTCCGCCGGGCGGGACGGCAGGTGGGCAGAGCGCCGCGCGGCACCGCCTCCCGCCCGCCGCGCGCTCCCGGCCCGCCCGGCCTGCGTGGCAGCCGGCGGGGCGCGCGCGCCCGAGCGGCGGCGGGCAGCGCGTGCGCGGGCGGCGAGCGCGCGCGGCGAAGTTGTCTGCGGGACGCGGCGCCGCTCGCTCGCTCTGCTCGCTGGCTGCGGGGGCCGCGGCCGCCTGAACGCCCCCCCCCCTCTCCCCACCCCTCCGCGCCCCCTCCGGGACGGGCACCGGCGCTTCTCCGCCGCCTCGCCGGCCGCAGGTGAGCACGACAGGGCCCCGCGGCCGCCGAGGGCCGCGGCCGGGCCGCGCCGCGCTCTGCCGTGCCGGGGGTGTGCCCGCCGCGGGCCCCTGCGCCGCGCGGCCCCTCAGGCGGTGCTGCCGCGCCTCCGCCGGCCCCCCCCGGCCCGGGCAGTCCCGGCCGGGCCGGCCCGCGGGTCGAGCGAGGGGTGGCGGGGGGCGTGCGGCCGCGATGCCGGGGCCGCCGAGGGGCGTGTGGGCAGCCGTCCCGGCGCGGGGTCCGGGCCGCGGCGCCTGGTGGCCTTCCGTCTTGCCGGAGCTGCCGCGCCTCCGGCCCCGGGGCCGACACGTGCCCGGGCGGGAGTGGGAAATGAACGGGAATGTCACCAAAACTGTGAGGGCTGGCGGGTCGTCGTCGGCTCCTGTCGGGGAGGTGGTGTCTGGCAGCGTTAAGATCTGAGCGGAGTTGAAACTGTTACAAAAATACGAATATTTGTGTGGTTTGGTGTCATTGCAGAGTTTTTTCTGGAGTTGGGTTTTTTTTTTTTGGTTTTGCATTAAAAGCAGTAGCGCTGCCAAGCCCACATGCCCCGGCGGAGCGGTTCCCGTACGAGCGCCCCGCGCGTGCCCCTCCAAGTGTCGCTGCCCCACCAGAGAGGGGTGTGTGCTGCCCCACCGGAGAGCCCGGTATGTGCTCGTCGTTAATTGTTGCCTCTCTGCGGGGCTCTGGGAGCTCCTGGGGCCGGTGGAGGGAACCCCGGGGTCTCCGGGAGTCCCTGGGCGCTGGCCTGAGACCCTCCCCAGCTGCTTCTTCCTTATGGTCTCTTGAGACTGCAGCTCCTGGCGTTCCCCTCATCCCCTCCTGGGAGAGGAGCGTACCTGTTCTCGGGGTGCTCTCTTTTGTGCTATCTCAAAAGATAGGAACTCTGAGATAAAACCAGTGCTTTAGGGATTACCACATTGCTTTTGAGAGAGCACATATTAGAGCTGAACTATGAAATACCATTTTTTTTTTTCCCCCCAACATGTTATTCCCTCCAAAGTGTGATTTATGCTTGCGTAGGGTAATGGTGGATTTCTGAGATCCATCTGTTTGTCTGTCTGTTCGCGCACACGGAATATTTCTGCCAATAGTGATTGCCTATGGCATTATTGCAGTATAAGTAGTTTGATAGGAAATATTGTAGCAATTAGAAGTCCGGTGATGCAAGTTCCTGACACATTATGACTGTCCTGCTGTCATTTCTGTGTCTCCTTTAAAAGTTCATTTTTGTGAATCATTATAAGAAACCATTTAAGTTCTGCAGCATTTCTACAGTTTTTACATTTTGAGACATTTCTTGACATTGAATCAAACTCTTTCCACTGTTATTTTTTTCCTGTCGACATTCTTTGTGACAGTCATATTCTTTTAAGCAACAACAGGAAAAAAAAAAAGGGGGGGGAAAAAGGAACTTCTTTTAGATAAGAATGTTGCTGCCCCTGTTTCCTATGGCTCTGTGCCTTAGAGACCTAAAAAAAATGGGGGCTGGGAGGAACTTTTATTATGGTGGAAAAAGAGCATCTTCTGTGGGAAGTGAGATTTCTAGACGGAGTGTGAGTGACTGCTGTCACCCCAAAGGAATTGTCAGAACAGAATCAGCCTTTTGGGTTCTTAACACCTGCGACGTATAAAACACTTCTGCTTGTTTCGTTTTCCCCCCTTCCTCTGGAATTCTATTTCTTGACAAATACATGTTTTACGAGAGAGGACAGACATGTGATTTGAATACAAGTTTTAATGTACCTTTTCAAATTCTTCAGTATTCATTTTGTTGGGAGAAAAGCAGGTGAAGATGAATAACTTGGACTCCAAGCTCACACTGGGAAACAGTGTGGGTTGGTTGTTTTTTTTTTTTCTGGTAGTATTTGCCTTCTGTGATCCTACCCGAAAAGTTTTATGTCAATATATAATACTTAAATGTACATTGAAAATATTGAGCCTACACTGGCTTTTCTCATTTCTTGTAATAATCGAGGCTGTACAGGAGAAAATAGTGGGAGATTCTGAGATTTATCTTGGCGTGCTTTTTGGCTTTATTCAGACCTACCTGTTGGTCTGAAGGCCTCTTTCAGTGGCTTTAAGGAGTTTTTTGCATACTGAATGATCTATTAATGATTGTTTACTCAGAGTAAAATGAGTATTTTTTTTTTTGTGTGGGGATAGGAGTTGGAAATACCTGTGTGGGTTTTTCTCCTGCTCTACCTCTGCTTTCTTAGCTGTAAAATAGGGGTAGTCACCAACAAGTCCCCCTCCTGTGCACCTTCAGAACACACTTTCTAGATGTGTAGAAGACGAATTAGTGGATGTACTTTAACATCTTTTCCTGCTACTTTATGTGGTGCCAAATATATTTAACCTCAAGGCTATGAATAATGTATACACAACAAACAACATGGCAGTACAGACTAGACTGTGTGAACTGGAGCAGCCAACAAGTGGGGCAGGCGGTAGAAATCAAATGTATTCATTCTGAATTTAAAGCGAGAAAATTGACCGTATGTTGCTGGAGGAGCAGAGGAAGTACTAGAGGAAGATTTCAAAAACGAAATGATGAAAGTGGGCATCAGTATGAGCTCTGGGGCTTGACTTTTGCGCTGTCCTAGATGAAGGCCTAGTTGGGATACAGTCCTTACAGAAAATGAGTTTAAGAGCCCACCTTGTCATTCTAATTTGCTTTTTCTTGGATGTTATAGAAGAGGTTGTTCATGGTGATCTCCAGCAAATGAGGAAAATAAATACGTGGAACCTCATTTTAGAAGTTGGGCTCATCTTTACCATTGAATGAACATGTTTTTAATTGCAACTTCCTCAGTATTACTACAATTCAACACTCATCTAGACAGACAGTGGCCATGATGCTCTGCGTGGTTTGAGCACAGAATTATGATTAAGGAAGTCATGAATAGCCATTCTACCTGTGACACGCACTCCTGCATTTGTCTTGTAAACTCACTTAACCAGTCTGTTTTACCTTTTATGGGAATGATGGTGACTAATTCAGTGTACACCTAGCCAGGTGCTTGACCAGGTTGTTTGTAGGATGTTACGTGATACGTGTCTTTGTATCCAGTATAAATGCAAGATGCAAGAAAAACATTCTTGCAATATTGAAAGCAAACACTAAATATTCATGCGGTTGAAATAGAGTTCATGATTGCCTTGATACCACTCATCACTGAAGACCCTGAAAATGTGACTTTTGGCAAGAAAACAGTGACCCATTCTGCTACTGGTTACAGGACGGGCATGGCAGCAGAGGAAGCTCACGCGTGTCTGTGCCACCAGACAAAATGGCCTTTCCCAGTATAAAATCGTGTGGAAGTTAAAGGTTGTCTAAAATGGACAGAATTAACACTTTGTCCTGTTAAAGGCAGAGGCCTTGAAAATAGTTTCTTTTGTTACTAAGTCCTGTTAACGCTGTGTTTATTATACTCACCCTTCCCCTTGTAAAGCTTTTAGTACAAGCTCATGCAAGTACTCAGCAAGTTCCTTGTGCTTTTTCATCAGTAGATCTCTAAGTGCCCTAGAAGATAAGTACAGTTTATCTGAAAGCTGAGAATAACAGAATCAGGAAGATTTGGTATGTCTCAGCGTCACACAGAGTCCCTAGATGGCTGAGCTAACATCAAACAGCTTGGTGCTACCAGACTGGATGGTTTCCCTTGTGTTCTCTGTTCCCCTGTGCCAGGGCTGGTGTTCTGAATATTGGTGAGTTGGCTCAGCTGAGTAAATTGGTGTAAAACTAAGGAACCAAAAAAGAAGGAGGGAAAAAACCAAAAAGAGTTTGATTAAGTAAGAGAGTTGAACCACTTTACTCTTTGGCTGCTGAAAGGGTGATCTGTGTTTTCCGTAGCTGTATCTTTGCCTTTTCCTAGAGGGGAACTGACCCACCGAGGGATCAAAGGACTGCTGCGACGGAGGGACTAGGATGTGCACTGGGGAAAGCAGGCTGGACCCTTCTGGCCTGATGCTGTTAAGGGAGCAGTAGTCTGTCGGCTACACAGCACGTTGGATGTGATGTGATGTAACAGGTCTCTTCCACTTCTGTATTCCATGTTTCGCTGTGGAGCTGTGTCTCTAAAAGGAGGAAGAAAAAATAGTATCTAGGAGATAGAAGAAGAATATGTTCAAACTGAGAGGTAGTGTTGGCCCAGACAATATTTTTCTTTTTGAAGAAAAAAACAGAGGCCAAAAAATTTGCATGCAAAACCTAGATTTAAAACTGACTTTAAAATCATAGCGTTTTTTTCCAGCAGGTTGAAATTGCTGCAGTGTGTCTAAATTACATAGAAAATGAAGCTGTATAAAATACTTGTTCAAAAATTTCTTACAGGTTCGGGGGTGTGTGTGGAGGTGTGTGCGTTTGTTTTTAAAGCCAGATTGGAAGCTGCTGTCTTTAGTTGGCTGAAATGTAGGACAGGGAGAACTAAGGTTCTGTGTCAGCGTGTGACGAAGCAGGCAGTTCTAGAGCTTGTAAGCTAAATTTTGTTTAAAAACAGAAAACCACAGGGAGTTATTTTTAATAGTGGTTTGAATGCAGATGTCTGTAAAGCTGTCAAATCTTTTTATGGGTAGATAGGTCTTTTTCTATCTTGGCCTATTTTTTATATGCATATTGGATTGGATCAAGATTGCTTCAAGTTCTAACCTGTGCTAAGTATTTAAACATCTGGACTTGCTGTAAGCACCATTGCTGTACATGTGTGAGAAGTCTCTTGGATTGTTTTTTAACATTTTAAAATATTTCAGAAAAAAATATTTTTTTACTCAGTTAGAACAGTATATTTAGCTTCCAGTGCTTAGTCGTATGATACAGCTTATCACATGGCAGGATGCAATAAATTGGAAATAATTTTACGGTGTCAGTACAATTAAAGAAATTATATTTCTAAAGTGTTTACTTCAGCTTGGTGCTACTTTAAGTGTCTGCTATCATAGATTCCAGGCAGTGAACAGCTGTCTGTCGCAGATGGGAGAGGAAAAAAAACTTCCCCATAGCTTCTTACTTCTAAAAAGGTTTCCATATAAAACCAGTAGTAATGTAATACAACCTTTTAGTCAAATTTGAGTTTCCTGTTACACGTTTAAGTGAACTGACAGCAGACTCTATCTATTTGAAACCAAATGGTGTAAGTGAATGAGACTCTAGGAATTTCGTACTCGAAAGCATTCTTGAAACCTCACAAATGCTTGTTTAGCAGTCAAAGTAATTTATTAATTACTTCTTTAGAGTCTGCTGTGTTTCAGTAAGATAAGGTGGTATTGTCTGTCCTGTTCTTGTACTGTTTTTTCCACAACAAAATCAGGTAGATTAGAAACTGTCAAGGAAGCATGTAGCAAATCCATATTTTTAATAGAGTCCAAGTGCAATGAAGTCTGAAAAAGAGCAGGTGTGAAAGGCATAATTTTTGTTAGAGTTGAGTGTTTTCTGCCAAGATCTCAAGATGGCAGAAACGGAGTTTGTGCACAGAACTACATGAATTTAGTTTTAGATTGTAAATTGGATATGCTGTTTTATTGTTCTGTGAGCTAGTACACTATGGCAATTATAAAACTTATTGAAATAGTTACGACATGTCTGATCACAAAATGCAGAAGATGGTAAGATTGTTCTTTTTAAATTAAAAAGTTGCTGCTGCTGGCATAAAGCTTTTCCCGTGTGATTGTTTCCTCGCTATCTTCCCCCCCCCCCCCCGAGACTATTAACAGATATATTACAATCCCTAGGCACTTCTTAAAGTTTTTGTGTTTATTTGCTTTGAGTAACTTAGGTCTCCAGTTCTGGACTCCAACCTTTGTATGTGCTTCACGTGGCAAAGTAGGTGCCAAGCATCCCCTGCCTTTGGACAGACCTCGGGCAGCAACCCTGACAGATCAATGCATTTGATTTTTAGGAAGGCAGTTTATTTTGTCGTTTTATCAAAGCATTGACTGGTTTTGGTCATAATTTCAAGCAGTTCTCATTGTGAAGCTATTCTGATTTCTCTGTTGGGAGCTGGCAGGTGCAGTGGTCCGTGCATGTTTCAGTTCACTGTGTCTGTAAAATGTGGCTGCACCCCTGGACTGATTTATCTCAATATAATGTCTAATACACTTTTTTTTTAAGTCCGTGGATGGATTGTTTGTGTAACATCAGTTGGAAATTGTGTTTAAGTGTTGTTTTTTCCAAGCATGGAGACGCTACTGAGGCTGTTCCAGAAACTCCTTTTGGAAATGAGCCTTCTGGTTAGGGGGAAGAGATTGCTTCCGATCTTGTGTTGCTGGTTGCAGAATGATGTGTGGGAGTGCTCCCTGGCACATTTCAGGCAATGCTAGTTCGGTGAGCTTAAAGCTCTTATAAACCAACCTAACTGAGGAATCAAGGGCAATAAACCCGAGTGTGGCAATGCTAGAGAAAAGGGCAGAGATTCCCCTTTGAGGAGGGGGTGATAATGTCTTGCGCTGCCACAGCTATTTACAAAATGAGTGGCTGTCAACAGCCTGGCTGGTGCGTCCCCAGATATGTATTTCAGCATTTCCAGGAGACAGCTGAGGGACCCTCCTGAGGAGGTCTCAGTGTCTCGTTTCAACGCAGCATCCCACCTTTCGGGCCTGAAACATCCTTTGGTATTTGATCTGGGTGGGATTCCCCAGGACTGTTATGCTGTCGCAATGCTGCTCCTCCGTGCACTATACCCAAGTGAATCATAGTCGCCTCACCTAGTGCGCTAGAATTTCAGGGGTCAAAAACCGAACTGATAAGGGCTGTGACCCCGCGCCCAGCCCAGCCTGCTGACGGAGCAGGTGTTGCTCCACACCCTGGGGAGGATTTGCAAGTCTTTCATTTTGCACAGCTCAGTGACAGATACTGTTCTCCAGTTACTTTTGTCGTTTGGTCTTTGAGAAGCCCACTTGCTATGAGGCGGGAAATATCCACCAGCCTGTTGAAAACTCATGGCGTGCATGAAGCGGAGCTTTAAGTCCATGCTGACAGGAAAAACGGGTGCTGGATAGTTGGGATTGCTCCCTCTGAGAGCCGGTGTGCTGGGAGGTAGCACAGCCTGAGCTGTTTCGTCCGTACTTGCTGCTCGGTGGTGCTTGCTTCTGAGGCAGCCGCTGCCTCCTGGTTCAAGTGGCGCAGGATAACATAAGTCCCAATTTTTCTTCTTTCCTTAGAGCCAACTGTCCTCTTTTACTTGGGAGAGTAACTTTTTTCTTAACGTAGTCGTTCTTAAACTGTGGAGTTGGAGATCAAAATCGCTGCGGATGGTGCAATAATTGGGGAATGTTGACCTACAGGATGGATTGCAACATTCAGTACGATTCCTTTCAGGAATTTCAGTTTAAGTCCCTGTCCTGTTCTTAACCTTGTGGACACTTGTCTCTGCCGTCCTGAAAAGGAGTGGGTTTTCTCCTTATTGGAACGTTTTGTTTCTTGCATAGGAACACTCTCAATGTCAGGCCTGACTTGGAGAGTTTGTGGTGGGTTCTGGTTCTTGGGGCATACGTATGTCATTACAGTGAGGAGATGGGGAGAAAAGCTGTAGGTATTTTAAGGTTCCTTTCCTCCAAGAGCAGGGACTCAGGGTAGAATAGATACCAACAAATATGGACACAAAAATTCCCTCCTCTTTCATTCATGGAAGTCCTGCTTTCATTCTTTCGTGCTGTCAGTATTTCATTAGCTTTTCTGTCAGAGTTGTGCAAAAGTCTCAGAAATGTTAAGCTGGAACAAAAAAAACCCCAAACAGCCTTGAAAAGGTTTTTAAAAAGTACATGAATGTATGCCAAAGAAGCAAATAAGTCACAAGTGTGTGTGTCTGTATGCTACCCTTTAATCAGTTGGGAAACCTAAGTGGTGACTTTCAGCTGTCACTATATTAAGAACCAGTGCTGCCTTTTGTGGCAGTCTGTATATACTGAACTCAGTACTATGTAGTAAATATTCTTGCTGTGTTTTCATAATCATTCTACTTAGAGTAAGCGCTTCTTGGGTGGGTATTACAAATCTGTTAATCTTCATGGTATTTATAGGGTAATTTTTAACTCTCTTGAGCTCCTTACTTCCTTGCGGGTCAATTACTCAATTTATAACATTATGTCAGTTGTAAGAACTTTACCATCCAAGGGTAAACAGTGTTGGGTATGGTTCTTTACCTGTGTTTGCTCTTAGTTCTTTGTATATTAAGGTATACAGTAACTTACTCTGTGACTTATTGATTGGGATTTCTTTTAGTCTCCCTGGTTTGTACTTCAAAGTGACTGTGATGCCTTATTTTCGCTTTTGTGCTTCATCACTAATGCAGGGAGAGGGAAAACTTGGAGCAGTTCTCTCTGAAGAAAAGACTGTTAATCAAGTTTCAGCTACTTAAGTCAAAATTGCTGCAAATATTGTTTAAAAATTTTTGATTGTCTGTTGATGAAACTGATTGCTCTAAGTCAAACATTTTGCTGTGTTGTGAGCACACAGCTCTCTAGGGGAGGGTTTGGCCCTGTAGTAGGGAGGGATGGCTGACTTGATTTTATGTTCTCACTGTAGTTGTCCATGTTAAAGTGAAAATCTGCTCTGACTCTATGGGGTTTCAGTTGGCCTATGGAAAGAGAGAATAAAGTTATCTCCCAGCACTGGAGTTTTTCTTCTTGAAATTGCCTTTCCCCTTGCTCCTTTTGCTACTGTCAGCATTACCACAGCAGTGCAACCTGATGGTGGTGATCCTTGTGTAGCAAAGGGGCATGCCTTCTTCCGTAGCATTTTACCCATTGAGAGTAAGTTTGGAGCTGTAGGGTGGGAGAGAGGTATGTGTAGTCAAGAAAATTGCTGGTGACTTGGAAACCCTAGGTTTGGGGAGCATCCGTCATTACTCATGCAGCCACTAGCTCTTGGAAACAGTAGAATGGTAGGAAACTTTCTGGAAAGCCTAAGGTAGATAAGGCCAGAGATGCTAAATAGTCTAGTGCTGAGGTCTCTTCCTTTTGTTACCTGTGAATGCTGAAGTGTAATCTACCAGCTTTTCTTCTCTTATGCTTTCCTGTTGTATATTTTCAAGATGAAGCTTCTGCTACAAAAGCAGGTTTCAGCATCTATGATGGCGTTTTGAGGACCTAGTAAGTCCCCGAAGGCACCCGTGTTCTATTTGCACTTTTCTTTCTTCCCAGGGGTAAACCATGATTCATTCTCAAGGACAAACAGACCTTGTAGCATTTTTGGCATAACGTACTGTAGATTGTTGCTCTCAATGAAGTGTGTATTGTTTTCAAAGATTCAGCCAGGTTTTTTTGGAGTTGGTTGTTTTGTAAGCACATCACACTGTGGTGTTCCCATTTTTTTTTTTTTTTTCCATAAAACTGCTCAATATTCTGTTTACTTATGGATTAGAAAGGGGTAATGAAGAAAACAAGAACTTTATTTTCGGAATAGGAAGGTCAAATGTTTACTGCCTCAGCATGGTTCATTCCATCAATAACAAGGCAATGAAAAACAGTATTTCCGCACTGCTCGGACCATCCTCTCCTAGTCACCTTATTCACATCTAGGCACACCTTTTGGAGTATTTGGTTTTACATTTTCCTAAAGACAGCTCCTTTCCTGTGGGAGCTTTGTGCTGGTGTCTTGTCTCCCGCACAGCGTGGCCGTGGCACAGGTCTCTGAGGTGCCCTCCTGCCTTTTGTCAGCTTTATTTCAGAGTTTGTGGGACGGGCAGGAGAAGCTGGCAGAGTCTTTCCTCCGGCTGGTGTGCGAGAAGTTGGTCAGCTAGAAAAGCTTAAGTGAAAGTGAAGCCTGGGTTGGCAGGAGATGAGAGTGTTGTGTGTGTTTTTAAACAACTTGTTTGCACGTGGTGCTCCAAAGGAAGTAAAGTTTGAAATGAATCATTCATCGCGAGTCTTATCAGACTGTGCTCAAGTCGCATGTTATCTTTCCTATTGTTCATCTGAAATTGGGGACAGCTGAGTGCAGCTTGCTCATTTTTGTGGTGACATAGATGGCACTAATGAGTTTGGTAAAAGCAGCTAGATGATGTGGGGAATATAGTTTCCCTTTGGAGACTGTCTCTAATTTGTTATACAAGACCATGTTTAAATTTATATCTACTCTTAAGTCATCAGGCAGCAGTAATAACCAGGGTAGCTTTTGTTCATGCATCCAATATGTGGCATTAAGTCCCCTCCAGACTCAGTTGCTGTTGTCCATAGTTCTTCCTTCATGCTGTTACCATAGCGTGAAATATTGGTGCTTGCAAGTACGTGGCTGTACATTTTGCTGAGAGCATGTGGCAGTTATGTTCTTCCATAGACTAACTATCATTTTACTAGTAGGCTTTTCACTTGATTTAGACTGTAAACTCCTCAGGGAGCGAGTCGTCATGCAGTGGAGCTGGGGTCACTAGCTGCTGTGCCAAAAGAACTCTCCTTGTTTTAAAGGTTGGGTTTGACCTCTAAAGGTGGATGGTCTAGTCCTGCCTCTGCCTCCCTACACTGAGGGTTCGTGTTTCTGGGACTTTGGATTCACCTCTCTCTTGCCTTGGTTTGATCTGAAATAGTCCACGTCTGTCAACCAACTGGTAGATGTTGCAAATTCGTTAATAAATATTTTCTATTTATTTAAGCATGTTGTTTTTCTTCTGCATGTTCCCCTTTTCCACGCATTTACTTTTTTGAAACAAGTTGTTATGCAGCTCTTGGTTGTAGTGTGGGAACTCTGTCCATTCACAGGAATGCGTGCTACTGAAACGGCTTTGTTGTTTTTATAGAAACCTTACCCACACACTCCTTTTGCTTTCCAAATGTCCATAAATCCCTGCAGCATCCTGCTGACATTACTGTGGTGATTTATTTTGTGATACTGTCTAGGGGATAGAGCGAAGTAGAGTATGGAGTCAGGACAGGCGTGTTTTGTCCCCATCTTTGACTCCAGTCAAGTCTGGACACTTAATACAGCAATTCATGTTATTTCCAAATAAATTGCTACATCAATATTAATTTATATTTTTCTACTAGCTCTTTAAGCTGGTTTGTTTTACATTAGGTCAATTTGATCCTTTGCTATCACTGCTCTTTACTTTTTATTTTTCTGCTTTTGCACTTGCTTTGCCATGTTGCTTGCTACTTCACTGGTCGAGGATAGCTGCGCATGGGTTTTGCTGGACTTGAAAAATTATTTCTGTTGATGACTAGTAGTGTGTTATTCACAGGTATTAATAAGGTGTCAGCATAATTTGCATTGATATTACTAAACCATATTGTAGCTTGTTTTGAAATACTGTAAATATTTGTGTTTCTTTTCTGAAACAAACTTTTGTGTTTGTTTTGTGTCTGATGCTAAACAGTTGTCTTTGAATGCTGATGAGCTGGTCCATGGCAGATATTTTCAGCTGTGTTCTGCATAATTACTCTTAAAAACCGGTAACTTGAGATGGTTGGAAAATTACATTTTACTTAGTTCATGGATTGGTGAAAGCTAAATTGCATTCTGTGCCTCAGCTGGACTTCTTCGTTTCTTTCTTTTAATTGCATTAGTGCTTTAACCCTAAGTACTTCTCGTCATGGCTGTGGCTGATAGGTGGGTATCTGGTGGTAGATAGAACAGATGCTGCATTTTGAAAACATAACGTAAAGGCCTTTGCAAACGTCTGTTAATTTTTTGGTTTCATGCTCTCTGACACAAGTGGGTTTTTTATTATTATCTGAAGGACTGTGTAATATCTGCAAAACAACTGTGGGATGGACCTCAGTTTTAGGGGGAAGGAAAGACCAGGGCAGGGCAAGTCTTCTCCACTCTGCCGATTTCTTCTGCCTGTATGGTGAGAAACTGCTCAGTCTCTGATCAATGTATTGCCGTAGAGCTGGGAAAGTCTGAAAGGCACCTTGTGGTATATAGCAGAGATTTTTCAGACGAGAAACTGCAAGTGAAACTGTGGAGCTGTTGTCTTGGTAAGTAAAGCATAATTTTTCTAGCTCCCTCAAATAGGTGAATTTATGTTCTAACAGCATATATTAATCCGAGATCAATGCGGTGTCTTGGCAGTCGGGGAGGTTGGGAAAGAAATGCAGGGTGGGCAGGATAGAAGATTTTTGTTTGCGTGAGTGAGCTTATGGTTTTTAATAATCTGATACTACTGAGTTTATGCTTCAACATTGAAGCTGATTAGAATAATAGAAAATTGTTACATGGAGGGCAGAATATAGTGTGAAATATGATTTGTCTCTTACACAGAGCTTGCACATTTAGTTATAATTTTCTTGAAAGGTTAATTCCCAGTTTCTCTTCAGAACATTCTGTGCAGGCCTTTCTGTAGGAATAAAAGAAAAAAATTGGACCCAATTTAAATAGACAAGTCTTGTGAATCCTGAAAGAATTTGGGCATTTAGCCCAGGAAAGGGAGAGTTCTCTGCAAGAACTTCATTAACCCTGTCTGTCATCAAAATAAGTAATAAAAGTAGCTACGCAGACTTTATAAAGAACAGATCTTTTTTGTTTTACCCTGTAGACTTGATCTGCAAGGCACTGGTGAATGAATCTCATTCTTTGAGGAAAACTGTGCCTATGTGGGAAAGGAGATGGAGATGTGTTATGTACAGTGATATAGAAGTGTGGATATGAACTAAAGAGCTGCATTAATTTTTGGAAAACTGGTGCCATTAGTTCCGGATACTCAGGAATGTGTAGGGAAGCTATTTTATTTAGTCTGGATAAGACACCTTACAGCAATATTGATAATAGTCTTATTTAGCATATTTTGAGGTGGAAAAAATACAAACATATTTCTAACGTAGCTATTTTTGTAAGTAGAAAAATGCTAAGTCTTTTTACATGGGGAAGAGTTTCTGCTTCCGTTTGGCTGTTACTTGCAAGATCCAGATGCTGTGAAAGCTCTTCCTGCAATGCTGGCATCTGGCTGCTTGGAAGTTTTGCATAGGGTTTTATGAGGTGGCTTTGAAGTTGTCTTTGGATTTGAATCATATGAATCTTTTGATTGGCTGGGCTGCATAATTCTCGGCATCATTTCCTCTTCTGATTATGAGAAATGTAAATACTTCAAGCTGTTGTTTCGATGTTTTGAAGTTGGGTGAACACATATCTATATATATATATCTACATCTTCCTCTGTTCCTTTTCCCTGTAGTTGAGACAGATATGGTGGCTATTAAAGACTCAGATTAATGGCTGTAGAGATAAACTGCGTGAGCAGAGTGGTTACAGCAGGTTTCATGGATTTTGAGCCCATCTGACATGGGCTTGCTCTTTTACTTTGGTCTGCCTAAGATTTCCTTAAACATTTGAGAAATTACAGCAATATTTCAGAAGTATCTGTGAGATTTGCTTAATATTTGTCAAGTGCTTGGAAGTGTGCTAATTAAAAGGTATTTATCAGTGCTAAGTGGTGGTGTTTCTAATCACATATGTATATATGTATTTATAGAAAACTTTGTTAGGATTTTAAGGTCATATGTTTGTTAGGCTTTCTGAGAACAGTTCCCACATTTGGGTTTTGGGGCTGTAGCAGCAGAGCTTACTTGAATTTTTTTTTGTGCTTTGGATGTTGCTTCTGTTTTTGCCTTACTGGCTTAAGATGATCTGTTTGCTTGTGCTCTTGTTTGAGATGGCTAGCTGCTAAAGATGTCTTGATAGGAACAAGCTGTGGAAGTAGTTTGGATTCTTAATTGCATGTGGTAGAAACTTATTTTAGGGATTGGCTTAAATTGGATGCTTTCGCCATAGGTTGGGAACAATCAGTCTTCCCTGCTACTTGATTTTTGGCTCTTCTTTTTTACAAGGGCTCTTCAGATGTTGATTGAGAGTGGAAACTGTTTGTATTCCACATGTAGATTGTCAACTCGCTGGTAGTACAGTAAGTTTGCTTACTTATGTGCAAATAGCTGATTGTTCCCTTGATGCGCGGAAGGGAGGCTGTACAGCCAGTGTGATAATGAAGTTGACATTACTGGTACAGACAGTGTGCGTTTCATAGCTGTATGTGATGTTACTTATTTCAGTTATGATTTAATGATGTGAAAATGTCTGGCAGTTTCTGTGAACGTATATGTTATGAATATATTTCCAGCCTATATTTAATCTTTCCTTCATCAGAAATGAATGAATTCTGAGAAGGATAACAGAAATGTTCTTAAATAATTTGGCTTCAGGCTTGAAAGCTTTATTGCATTATAAATTAAAAGATGAGCATGTTGTTGCATGCTTAGTAAGCAATACAGTAAAATTCCAGGTAGATTTAGTATGTGTTTAATTTTAACATGTGTTTTGTTCGCACCAGTAGTGGCCTGAGAGGTCTATCTCTAATGTTTCAAAGGTTGTAAAAATGAATATAGTGCATACTTTTGGAAGACTTAAAATTGCAACTAGAAGGATATATAAATTAAGGTATGTTGGCTTCTTACTTTATCTGAAACATACATAAGTGAAAACTAGTTGGGGAAAAACGCAACCTACTGTTGCTGCGCTGTGTTTACAGTATTATCTCTCTACAAAGGAACTATTGTCACTTTAAATGCTGCTAACTGCTATCCATCCTCAATTTTGGATGTGAATATGTATTTGATATTTATCTACATCTTACACAAACATTGTACATAAATATTTACATGTCGTCTTGCACTAGGAAATTCTGTGCAGTGAAATAAGAGGTAGGAATAGTCCAGTTAGGCTGGTGAAAAGGAACATTTACCTTATCACCTTGATTCCTTAGTCATAACTATAAATCACCAAGTACTCTTGGCACTGATCCTAGGACTGTGTAATAGGAGCCCTGTGAAACCATCCCTTGTAATCGATGCATTGAGCTACATGGTATCTGAAATGTATTCAGAGGACTTTTACAAACAATTATGTCTTTTGATTTGGACCAAGTTCTAGGGAGCTGATACTACAACATATGGAAAAGAAAAAAACCCACCGAACCAACGCTTAACTCAGATTAAACCTTTTTAAACCAAAATTAGAAGTAAGCTGACTGCCTTCCTGGTTGATGGTGAGAACTGATGAAAGTAACGGGCATACGAAATGTTCTATCGAAAGTATTGTATAAACTCAAGTAGCATCTTCAGGCATAGTAATACAGTTGGGGAGCAGAGAATACTGTGTCAGACCTTGCTGTTTTCAAGTCATTTTACTAGGTATGTCCCCAAACTAGAATACAGAGTATTTGAAATTATAATCTTGATTGCTTAAAACGTGGATATGGACCTGAGCTGGATGTAGAGAGTGATTTGAAAGAGAGTGGGAAGTTTGACACAGATACTTAATTATTGGCAGGAAGCATTTGTTTTATTGACATCTACAGTGAGATGGCTCTGAATAGCTTTAAATAGTTGACTTAATGTCATTTTGCTCCTAGGTATGGAACAGTGAATTACAGTGTCTGTCACAGCATTTGTTTAATGAATATCAGTTGTTGACATAGTATGAAAAAGCTCTAGGGCTTTTCAGCCATTTTACTAAAACATTCTCAGTTAGTGGATTTTGGGTTTTTGAGAAGCCAGCACTCTGTTACTGGCTGTTGAAGATCTAGTTTGCACAAACTGTTAACACAAACCCGTCTGCACCTGCTTTCAGGGTAATTCCAATGCTCGTAAAATGGAAGGTGTGATTAAAACACTGTTCTTCTGCTCAGTGGTCAATCTGTTATAAGCATCCTCATCCTTTTTAGGGGTTTATAAACTGCAGGTACAATTTTCACTGAGGGCTGTGACTTGGTTTCTGCATTTTGATTGGGCAGCAGCTACTTGTAAAATTTTGAATGTATAAATTCATAAATATGTTTTTCTATTTTCTTATTGTGAGGTCAATTCCATAGTTTGAATATTTGTAACTTCTATTAATATGAGTTATTTAAGGTTGGATGAGGATATGCTTCTGAAAGTTTTCAAAAATATCCATCTGTTAAATGAAATTCAAATAAAGGTTGAATTAAAAAAACACAACTGGGGTCCTTAGTACTTAAAACTACTGATAAAGAAAATTTTACTTTGAAACACAACTATTGTCTTTAACTGTGTTTGGTGACTGATGCTTTTATTACTTTTGGTACTACATCCAGGGCCTACCCTTTAGAGCTTCCCTGATACTAAAGGCTAGGAAAGTTGATTTCTGCCAGTTTTCATTTGTCCTTTAGAGCTTATGTCAATGAGGATGATTAAAGTTATATTAGATAATATATTAGCAGTTTGGTCATGGATGGCATTACTAAATCTAACAGAGTTGTGTAACTGAGCGATCTTAATATACTGTTTTTAAGAGTCTGTTTGTGCTTCCATGTATTTTATGCTTTCTCGGGCTTTGCAGGTGTATATAACTCATGCTGTGGTACACTTGCATGTGTATATCTATACATACAGTTTCATCTTGATGCTAAGCCTAAAATTTTGAAACTATTTACTGGTGATATATCTGCACTCTATTTCACAGTTCTTGCTTGAATTCCCTCATTGCAATCTGGAGCTGTGGGTAAGACAAACCGTACCGTCCTTCCTCTGCGGGGCTGGTGGTGTTTGTAGGCAGCCTTGCCACCGCAGCGCTCCAGCCAGCTGTATGTTGTGTAGGCAGCTCTTTCTGAACAGTTTTTTACTGAATCGTATTATTTAACTCTACTCTTGCAGCATTCTCTCCTGTCTCATGCATTTCAGTGGCATTCCTCATGTTGTTTCCTTTAACAGTCATATTCATATTTTTTTTCAGTGTTGGCAGGTGTGTATTTCATATTAACATGAGGGTTTTTTTGGATGTTAGACTGCTATTTGCTTATGGTAATTTCCAGTCATCATAAGGTGACTGTTGAGAGAGATGAGCAGAGAGGAAAAAATTGTCAAGGATTTACAGTAAATACTCTCTGCTTTTGGAAACGCTGTCAGAAGTTTAATTGTTAGGTTCAAGTAAGTTTGTCATGTGCCAGACAGAATCAGTCTGCTGTAATGAACGGGTTACGCACTTCACCAGCAAAAAGGGAGAGTGAGAAACCAAGGGATGCTCAGGATTTCCTGTCACCTTGCACTGCAGAAGGAATGGGGTAGGCTTTTTAACCTAGCCTGTAATTAGGTTTTGCATGGAAGCATATATTACTGCACTTGCTTTGCCAAAGCTCTTCAGTATGATGGATGAGATTTAAAGGTTGATCTGACTAAATTGCAATGAGAATACTAACGACAAAGATATTTCTGTTGTGAACTATTCCTACCAGACATCATAGCTGTGACAGAAATGGTGTAAGATAATGGACAATAAAAGTCACTCGAAAATAATACTCTCCTAGGATTGGGCTGCCTTCCCCGCAGCACGTACCCTGAACCACAGCGATAATGTAATCATAAGCCAAGATCATCATTTAAATATATAGGTAATCTCGTATAGTATCCTGACAGATTTATTTTATGAGCAAGCACGAGGAAGAATATTATTGGGCAGTAGAGAGGAAGAAAGTGTTACTGATGTGGTTGTGTTTATTTTGTAAAATAGTTTGCATTGCTCCAGTCTTTGGGGAGTCTGCAGTGAACAGCATGCTGATGGCTCAGGGGAGGTGGGAGAGCCTGGGCTCCCATCGGCAGCGCATCCGCTGCGGATATCGACAGCTGACCTAGGAGCCTGGTTTGTGTGCACTGGCGGATTTTATTCACCGTTAATCTCAGTTCTTTGTATATGTTAAATGATGGAAATTTATGCAGTAGTTTAAGTAATGTACTTGACTGTGTTTAAACAACTCGTGGATTTCTGGAACTGAGACTGGCCTTTTTGTTTTGTTTCACATAAGGTACCCAAACAGAGCTGCTTGCCTCTCCCTCCCAAGTCCCTGTGTAGTGAGAGGATATGAGAGGGATACACTAACTGAGTGGAAAAGCATATATTTGTATCTTGCATGATATTTGAGGGCATTGGAGCAGGTCAAAGGTACAAAAAGCCCCATAACGTTTCCAGGAAGGGCACAGCTGCCCCCACTTCACAGCCAGGAATGCTGAGACTCCTCGAGATGGAGTTGTGTCGCTTTTACAGTAGGAAGTGGTGCAAAACTGGAAGACCTTGTAGTTCATTCTGCAGAATACTTTTTGTGGCAGTACTAGGGAAAGCTGGAATTACTGTGGCTCGTTCTGCATTTACAAAGCTGTTCACTGTGAAGTCTCCAATATGTATTACAGAAAGAGCTGCTCTGTGCAATGCCACCCCTTGCTGTGTCCCTGACCGTTGAGGATAGGTTTAGCAATGGCTGGAGTGTTTGGGTTTGCTGGCTCCTCCAGCGTTGTGGGCAGCAGCAGAGCTGAACGCTGGGCACATGGAAGCAGCTGGTGTGTCTTGCAGGAAGGTGAAGAGCATTGGTACAGAAAACGGTTGTAACACTGAGCGCTCAAACTGCTGCTTTGCTGTCTACTTTAGAGATGCACGGTCCTATCACGTTGATTCTACATCTGGGAGCAAATAATTTGGCCTGTAGTTGAGTTTGAGGCATCCAGAGACACATGGTGATACCTGATTAGACTGGTCACAGCTGTTTCACCAAGCTGGTTTAGAAAGGAGCTGCACCCAGGGCAGTGGGGTGAGACTGAACGCCAAGATGTTGCTGAGGTTCTGCTCCTTAATGAGTGTCTCATAACTAATGATCTTGACCTTTGCTACCAGGTGCCCTGGGCTGTTCTGCTCTGAGAATCCCACCTGGCAGGTACCTGCAAGGTACCACGGGATTCGATGGGGTTTTGTGTTTTGTTTTGCTTTCTACTGATTCAGGTGTCAGATGGACGGGATGGGGCGGAAGGACAGTTAGGTACCCAAAGAGGAATTGCAACTTGGGATGTGGTAGGGGAGCTGACTGCACAAGAGCGTTTTTATTTTCCCTTGCTTTGTAAAAACTCCAGGTTACCTGTGAATGCTGCCACAGTATGCAGTAATAACTGTACTGCAGAAGGGTGACAGTAAGTGGCAGGATGCTTGAAGACTATGGTGCCAGTCATGTTACTGCGCGGACGGGGTCTTTTCTTCTTTAGGTGTTTTGGCATAGTTGGACATACGTTTTGTGTTTCTCTGTTCTGCGTTTTTCCACTATGGAGTGGAGGGCACATGGTGACAGACAAACATACATCAAGTTGTAGTTTGAGAGAACAAGCTGCTCATCCCACGTGGGCTTTGGTCATATTCCCCACTATATTAAATTTATTCTGAATTCTTAGAGAGTAACTGAATTGCCTGCAAAACTATTGAGATACGAACCTGAAGAAAATGAGATGGAAGGTTTTGGTACCTTGAGTATTTTCAGTGCATTGTTTTCAAAATTTCTCAGCTTATACCTTAAGATCTGTTGGGAGAAGTGAAGCAGCTCTACACTGAGTTCAGTTATGTTTTCTCAAATATTTATTTATTTTAAGTTGGCCTCTGATTTAATTGGAAATCTTTCACTTCCTTCCATTGTTTTCGGAAACTCTTTCCCCCAGTGGATCAGGTACAGGCAAACAGTCCTGCACCATTCAGTTATATGGGAACTGCCATTTTTTTGTGTGTAGCTCTATGCTGTCATGATGTCTTTCTTGTATTAGAAAGTTAAAAGCTTTACCAAGACAACATATGTCTCACTTTATTTATACTATGCAGCTAAGTACCGATATTTTATTAATTGGAAACATCAGTGGATTCTGTATTCATGAGAGTTCCCTCTGATTTTGGTATGATAAGTGTACTTTTGTGGTTGGTGCAGAGGGAGGTGAGCTTGTGTCTGTTATTGTAAAACCGAGATGGCATATACAAGGTAATTGATTTTGCTAATGTTGAAAGTAACCTGAACTGCTGACGCTTTTGCTGTTGTAGAAGTTATTACATTGGTTGGCAGCCAAGCCAAGTAATTTGGAATTTGTCTGGCTGATTAAAATTGACCCCAAGTGCTAAAACAATTGTGATACATCCTTAACACGGCTTGGCTGGAATATCCTGGAAGTAATGCTGCATCAATAGAGCTTCGGTGAAATCTTCCTCCCTGTGCTTCATTTACCAGTAGGCACAAACATGGTTTTCTGCTCCGCTTACCTGTTCCTCTCTCTAGGACTGGAAACCAATTGCTGTCATTTTTTTTCTTTTTTAGTGTATAGTTCCCAAAGCAGGTAATTGCTTTTCTGGAGGTGGAGGTAAATGCTTCAGGTTTGATTAAAATAGGGTGGAAATCTCTCTTCAAAAGCTGGAAAATGCTGCAACAGATTTTATGAACTGTGTGCAGTCCTTCCTCTTGTGTATGTGGATTTCTGAGGCATATGTGTTATTGGGGACTTAGGTGTATGAGATCCTTGAGTGTTCATGGTAATTCCAGAAAGCTGTTAGGTTGTTCTTCTAATGCCTTTCACAGATGATGATCCTGTTCTTTTATCCACTTTCTGGAAAGATATGTGATGCCTCATGGAATTTAAAAATGTTTTAATTTACTGTCATGGTCAAGACCCAGTCTGAAAATGTTTGACACTGCAAAGCTTTGTAGGAAATTTGGAAGCAACAATAAAAAAGCCTGTCACTTGAGAAGTAAAAGCGCAGAGCTAGAACAATGTAAAGTAAAAACGTGCCAATGTTAAGAGAGCTTATTCCAAGACCTCTTGTCTTATTTCCTACTATTGTCTTTGGCTGTTTAAACAGATAAAAAAATCTTCAATTATTTGTCTGCAACTGCTCCCCCCGATCCCCCCCAGTTGATAATAAGGAAATGAGACCGAATCTGGAGTGTTATTGTCACTGCGTGGTTTTGTGTTGAGTAGCTTTTTTTTCTACCCTATTTGATTTCTTTGATGCTGTGTTGTGTCCATGATACTGTTGCTGCTAAGAAGTGACACATAAAGTAAACTTGTTGATCTTGGTCCAGTTGTTAGTAGAGTTACATCCTAAAATACACCAGGATAGTAGATTTATTTTCTCCCACTTCTCATGCAGGTCAAAGACTGAATTAGATGCGGAGACATAACTTTGGTTTAGATATGGTGGCCACTGGTTCTAGATGTTGGTGAATGAAGTGTTGCATTTAAGATTGCGACTTAAAAAAATGATTAAAGGAAAATTCATTACCTATTAATATCACCGTCAGTTAATGAGGCATTACGTGCTTTAACTAAGCCGAAATGTTAAGTAGTTCAGCTTTTTTACTGCGGTGTGGTTAACGTTCACATGATTCTGTATATAGAAACAGCTTCTCTTAGCATGAGATACTTCCATCCTAGCCTGTATAGCCTGAGTGAGGTGGGAGATTGTAACTCATACAAGTAACTTTGAGAAGATCATTCCTTTTCAAAGGAATGAAGATAGGACTTCTGGTATGCTACATCTCATTCAAATGCTTATGTTAATTACAAGGAAGGGTTTCATGGTAACTGTTGGATTCCATGAGATAACTTACTTAATGCACAGATTGTGTAGCCTGAATGGAGTGATGGGGTAAGGGGTGGCTAAACAGATTTAAACGTTTCTTATGTGTTTATGGTTTTTGTTCAGTAGCCTAAAATAACTCCTATCTAACGTGTTCCAGCTAATATCCAAACTAACTTCAGGATTAGTAAAATGTAGATCAAAATGTGGTCACTTTCTCGGGAGAGAGCAAGTATCTGGAATGGGGGTGAAAGTCACTGGTTTTAAGCAGTTGTATCGGACACTGTCATGTTCTTTGCTCAACACTTTCATGTTTAAAAATATAATTGCAGTATTGGTTCTGTAGTTAGGCTTTTTAAAAGAGAGAATCTCAAAAACCCCGTAGAATTTTGTAGAATTACAATTCTGTGCAATCTGTGTACCTTGTTTGACATAATGAATGCCTTTGTGTTGTTGGCTGCTATTTGAAGACCCTCCGTGAAGCCCCTTCCTGGGGATTCCCCTTCCAGTCTACCTATAACATGTGCTTGCCAGTAGCCCAGAATAGCCGAGCTGACAGCTTCAGGCAGGACACGCTGTCCCGTAGGTGTCAGCGGGCTCGGAGCTGGTGTCATGTGAGCTGTGCCGTATCTCTTTTCAAAGCTGATATTTTGTTCTTACTTCTTCCTTTGCTTCCAGCTGTAGTGCTTTAAACAAACAGTGACCAAACCCAAATACTCCGCCTAATACGTTCCCATACACGCTCGTGGCTGCTAGGCTGTTCTGAGCTGTTAATTGCCTTCCCGTTGTCTAATCCCTCATGGTAAGTAATTGTACCTTGAGTTTCATTATGGCAGCTGGAAAGTTATGGTTCTCTTAGGAATGTCCCAGATTTGCAGATGATCAGATGACTCGGGTTCTCATATTCAGAAATAACTCCCTTTTCTCTTTTTGAGCTTTAGTCCTTTCCGAAGGCAGGACGCAGTAAATACGATGTTTGATCAGTGTTAGACTGCAGATATTTCACATGACCCTGCCTGGACATGCCTTTTATCTCGAGGCTGTAAATGTGAAATTTCTGAATTCCTTTGGAGATAAGTGGCAAGAAGTGAGGCTGTCAGTAGCCTGCAGTCCCTAGCAGTGTTTTTTCTGTGCTTGTGGACTTAGAAGAGAAAGAACGTGTGTTGTGTTCTCCCTTCAAGTAAACAGCCTTTCTTCAAATCACGAATAATAAAATAATTAAGATAGTTCTGGCAGTGTAATATAAGGTAGCAATTTCATAGGACAGTTTAAGGTTGATATTAAGAGACATTTTTATTTTTAGGTATTCACCTGGTTACTAATAAACCTGCAGATGCCTGATACTGAAGGAATCTGAAAATCAAAGTTCTTCAGACTAATAGTGATTATCCTTCTCCCACTGGAGTTTCATAGTACTGACTTTGAGAAACTGTTTTTATTGAGAGCAACCCATGTGTTAGCCTGTTTATATGCAGCAGGTACTCCAGCTCTCACAACTCTTTTCTAGTGAGTGTTAGAGTGAAAGTTCATTTGCTTAAGAAACAAGAAGAGCCTTTTCTCCGCTTTGTCCCCAATACTGCGTGTGCACGTGTTACAGTAGCTGGTGTTGGGAAAGATCTGCCAGAGCTAAAGGCTTATTTCACCGACAACTGTTAAAAGAACCAAGCACAACTTGCTACAGAAATCCTTCTCCATCATATTTTCTCCCCCACTCCCCCAAATATTTAAAATACCTTTGTATTTTAAATTAAGAGTTAGTCATTGCCCAAGTGCCAGGCATGCACTATTAATACACTAATGAGGTCAGGTTGTGCTCTTTCACTGAGTGACTACTTGCCAAAACTCTTGAAACAAGTTTCTGCAAATGCTTGTGTTGGCCACTAAATCTGCCCTTGTCACCATTAGGCTTCTAGTCGCTGCTAAGGACAGCAACAATGCAACTCTAAATGACATATTACCTAGAGCGTGTGTGGATAATGAATAACTAGCTGTGAATAACATTATTAAATGAGCCCCAAAAACCTGCATACAGTCCTTTTTGGGGAAAGGACGTTAGTGTGTTTATTGTGCATGTTCTGTGTATGATGTGAATGTATTTTGAGGACTGGCTTTGCTCGGGCCCAGAGCCTGACCCCAGAACTGGCATGGAGCAAGGAGCACTGTGATCCACTCTCAAAGTGTCCCCTGAATAGCTGATAAAATTACCAGGATTTGTCCCAGAGTCAGGCTCAGACCTGACGACACTAATAGTTCCAGTATGGTTTTTGTTTCCTAGAAGGGTTAGAAAATACGTATATGTTCAGTCTCTTATGCTTCTGCAAACAGAAGATGTATCTGGAAGGCTTTCAGCCAAAAGCCCGTAACTGCCCCCTGTTACTGTTCACTACAGCATTCCTGAAATCTGTGCACAGCTCTGTGTCACAGGAGGATTAGTTAATCTGGGATCACAGTGGTGTTCCAGCACTGGGAATGTCTCGGCTGCCTGATGGGCAGCTCTTTACAACTTCTGCATTTACGGTACCATTTTTGAAGGTGAGCAGACTATCACTGCAGATTACTGTGTTGTGCTGGCCTGGAAACTGCAGCGTCTGAGCCCACCCTCTGCAGGGAGGGACCTTGTGAGAGGGAAAGCATGGAAACCGCTTAGAGTGGTCTCAGCATCACGGCTGGGGTTCGTGGGCAGGGGTGGCTTGTCCTGATGCTGAGGCACGGCAGTTGCACACACACACTCGAAGGAAAGCGGGATTTCTGCACAGTGGTGATGAGCGGTCGAGAGCAGTCGTACCCATACTGCTGTGTGTTGGACTTGGGTGACGTTTTCAAATGTCCAGCAATTAAATAATGACAAGTCTGGTACGTCCAGTTTGGGAAATAAGTTCCTTTGCCTCATTCAACCATTGTGGGAATTTCACTTTTCAATCCCCGCCCCCCCCCCTTTTTTTTTTTAAATTCTAAAAAAAGGAAACTGACTACCAGACTTCCAATTCCTTCTAATTAGTTTGTGTTATGGTTGATTATAACCTCTTTTTTGAGCCCTCTCACACAAGTCCTTGTGTCTCTCTCTCCTTCCTGTTACCCACAAGCTTTTCCTTGGTTTTATGATACTGCTCAAAATAAAACTAATCTCGTCGTACTGTGAAATAATTTGGTTCAAGGTAGATCCAAGATGTGATGTGTAGAATTTTTATGTTACAAGTCCTGCATTTCACAGCTCTTCACCAACTGTTACCGATGTAAATGAAGGTTAAATTTTGTTTTGTGTTGTGACTCAGAACTTCACAAACAAGATCTTTGCACTTAAAAAAGGGAGGGGAGACTGAATTGGTCTCTAGAGGGTGAAGGGTAATTTTAGAGTGAAAATGAAGGATCATTGCAAACAGTGATGGTGAATTTATTTTTGCCTCTTTACAGTAAGCTCTGTATCTGATAACTTCTGCTAGATTGTCTTCTCCAATGCCTCGTCCTTTTAATTTTGTAATCTTTGTAGGAAATTCTGCTGGAAAACTGTGCTTAGTAATTGCTGCAGGTAAAACTGGAACAAATTCATTCGTGGAATTTTCCCTTGTTAGTTTGTTTGTTCCTAGACTAATACTTTGATCTCGTTGAATCTAATATGGTTTCTAGCTACTGCTTCCTGTGGCTTACCAACCTGCATGAAAACTTTTAATTTGGGGGTGGGGAAGAAAGCATGTGGGTAAAGCTATGCTTTTAGATTGTCTCTGGCCAAAGAAAACTACAACTGTCTGGTGGGACTTTCTGTCGCTTTTGTGTTACAAATGGAAACGTGCTAACCTTTCTTGAATTGTCCACTGAGTGTCTGATACCGTTGGGGATCATCTAGGTTCAGTAGTTCTAGGGGAAGTAATGCTAGCTGCTGTTACCGTTGACAAAAGCAGTATCTTTTGTAGATAACATACCACTGACCAAATAAACCCATTTTCCGCTATTTTGCTTATTATGAAATGATACCAGTAATATTTGTGATACTGGTATTTTTG
This sequence comes from Gymnogyps californianus, assembly GCF_018139145.2. NCBI lineage: Eukaryota > Metazoa > Chordata > Aves > Accipitriformes > Cathartidae > Gymnogyps > Gymnogyps californianus. Next base: position 11,523,109 of record NC_059488.1, read on the forward strand.
TTTTCTAATCTCGGAAGAGCGAGGGTAGCTTTGACCTGTTGCTGCGTCCTTTCAGCGTGCAGGCGGCAGTGGGTGCGTTCTGGTCTGTCAGTGACCAGCTGAGCTCCTGTGGGGCTGCTGGTAGATAAGGGTTTTCTTTCTTTGAGAATTGTATGCGTGAGTCAATCCGGGGAAGAAAGGGGAGGAATCAATTCTTGCTGTCTTGATGTACAACCGCGTGTAGGCACACCCCTAAAAGAGTTTCTTGCTTTCAGCGCTGGATGGACAGTGATGAGACTTCTCTCTCCCCTCTTCCTTTTAACTCCAGCAGAACTGTGAGGCAGAGTTTGGTATGGTACCATGGAAGGGCAGCATAACCATCCACATCATCTAGGGGACCAGAATAACCCTCTTTGCAAGCTGCCGGGGCAGGAATACCAGCATGATCCTCAGGTAAGTGCATGTGTCTCTCTAATCTTTCTCCTTCTGTGTTTTCTTCCCTTCCTTTTATAAAGGTCTATAGATTCCTTAGCATTTAGCCTTCCCCCTCCCCCCCTTTTGTTTATAGTGCAGTTATAGCAGTTTTAAGGTATATCCAGTTTGGGATTCTGCCAGCCAGCCAGTTTCCTGAATCCAATTTTTTGATGATAATAAGAGAAAAAGGAAATAGTTTGAATTTTGCCTAAAGCAAGTATTTTTAAATCATCTTATAAAAACATGTGCTGTGTTGGCTTTCTCTTCTCTTTGATTCTTTGAAGAAAAGGCCAAAGAAAAGCAGTTGATTGTGTAAGTGAATAAATGTATTTTATCTCCTTTTATAGTTTAATAATAAATGCTGCAGAGGTAATTACCAAATACAAGAAAAAGTTCATCCTACATGAAACTGTAGGCTTTCTGACTTCATTTCCTGTGTGTCTCTGGAATCTCTCCCGCAATGTATTTTGTCTGTGCTATTATCAAGTTTCAGTATAGCAGCTCATCTCTCTCTCTCTCACCCCGCTCCCCCCCGCCGTTCTGCAGAAGTGGGCTAAAACTAGGGTTAGACCTGCATTCAAAGTAATGTCGATACCTTCACTGTAATCATGAAACTTGTATTTTGTGAATTCTGGCTGCTTGCCTTTTTTAGACTGTTTGTCTGTTTATCAGAGCAATTAAGTTTTACCTGTGTGTATTTTAAGGAGTAAACAAAAAGCATCATGGAAAAGCTGTCAGACGACTGTTGCAACTGTGGTGTAACGTTACCTTGGGGAGGGGGCTGTGGGTGTTCGTTTGTCATTCCAAACGTGCAGTCCCGTGGTGATCCGGGTTCCTTGAACAAGAAGTGGTCGTTAGGAAAGCTGTATCAAAACACAGTATAGGATTTGCAAAAGCGGTAAGTTGCCTACACACAGAGTGCAACGATGAGTGTATCTTACGCAGCACTGCTGGGAAAGTAACGTTGTATGGAGCAAAGCCCCCCTCTCCTAATGTAGCAATTTGTCATATTAAGTCATTTAATAATAATTGAATCCCCTTGATTGATCTCCTAGAATTAGCCAGTTGCATTTTGAGCAATTAGGGTTAATTACTGCCTCATTTGGCAGGATAGAGCCCCTGTAATTATTTCATGAACGAGATTAGGAAGTGTTCCTATGCAGCAGATACATTCATGGCATCTTGGAGCACATGTTAGAATTTGTAATGACATAGTTAAGTGTAATTAGTAGCTAATAATCTATGTTCTGCTGTTAGGCTGATGCTGAGTGGGCTCATTTTGCTGTATGGTCATTGTTCAGTGAAACCTCCCCTCAACTCTGTTAATATCCAAGTTGTGTTAATGGAGGTCTCTGAGTATATTAAATGTTCTGAGAATGATCTAGTTTGGAATTAGGATTGCAGAAAGACTTCCTTTGTTTTTGCCTTTAAAATAAAATTTGAAAAAAGCTGAATAACAAAAATATACAGTCTACCAGAGAATTGAAAAAAATGTGTCTCCTCAGCAAACTCAGTTTAGAAATTAACAAAAATTGTACTATTTAGAGGGCAGGCTACCTTACATTGATGGCATGATATGATTGCTTATTACATAATTCTGATTTTCCATTTTGCAGGAACATAATTATATATCATTTTCAATTTTCTGGTACCTATTACCTGGAAGAATCCAAAATTACATCATTTCTTTCTTCTGAAGATATAAGTAATGCAGACATGCTATGTAATAGCTTGTGGAAGAGAGAGAGGTTTGGGAAGGAAAAATTGACCAAACTTGTCTTACAAGAAATGTAACGAATGGCAGGGATAAAAGCTTAAGCAGGAAAAACAGAACTTGCGCTTTTAGAGTCTTGGATGAAAGAGAGGTTTTTTTTTGTATGGAATGGCCCTCGCTTCCTTCCAGCCTTTTCATTCAAAACTACTGTGTCGCCCCCAAAAAGACCAGAGCAACAGTGCTTCTCTAGTAGAAACTTCACCTATAATTACGCTGCTTCCTAAAGGTTTTTTTTTTTCATTCTGACAGAGGTGTTAATTCTGTGTTATAACTAGTTAGTCTAGAGCTATGAGTAAGTATATCAGACTTCTCTTTCTGTCTTTACTATAGTTTAGTAATAAGATGACACTTCTGAGTAATGCTTCATATTTAGAAGTTTTCTAGAGTAAGTGAATATATAAATACAAAAAAGGCCCAATAAAATCAGTTTTAGCTTCTGGCTCCCGTACCTGCCCAGCATTACCCTGATGAAGTTCATCAGCAAGAGGCAGAACGTTTTCTAGTAAAGTTCCGGAGTGAAAGTGTCAATTATTTAAGTCTCTAGATTACTTAGTGTTTATAGCAGTAAGCAATAAAAGTTATTTAGGAGTAAATCAGTGATATAAAAATACAGAGCTATAATTTTTGACTTCATTTTTGTACTAAATAAACACAGTAACTCACTTTTAAACAACCCTTTTATATACTCACACAGCTTAGCAGCAGAGCTGTTCATGGTAGTTTCATTTTGGCCTGCGAATTGAAGGTAGATTTGAACTGGTCATCTAGCAGCAAAGACTCTTCAATTTATTGTTTTCTGAAATGCTTACATTATTTCTATGTTAATATTAATTTCTTTCTGAATATCACCGTGGTGTACTATTTTCAAGCTGGTATTTCTCTCTCTCCTTGTTATAAGCTAGTACAAATACCTGCTGATAGGGGCGTTAAAACGTTGAAATTCAAGCCAAGTTCTTCAGCAAACTTTAAATTCTAGGTAACAGGTCAGGTTAAGGATATTTTATGATGACTGTGTAGTCTAGTTTTGAAACTGCAAATTGAAAAACCTGATGTATTCTTAAAAAATTACTGGACTACCTGGTTGAAGGATAATCTGTATTTTAAATGTTTCCTCATCTCTTGTGAGCTTAGAAGTTCTTTTTTTTTTTTTTTTTTTTTTTTTTTAATGAATCTGTTCTAATGTGTTCTCATAAATTCACACTGGAATTTCAGCCTCAAAGTAAGCAAAATTCTTTTCAGGTAGGCATTATTGAATGGAGATGGGTGTATGATTTGGGACATCATAAAGAGGTTTGAAACACTAATGTTGATAGTAAATCATTGCTTATAATGTATACGTGTTCAACTGGAGGGGCTGAAGCTTCCCCATCTACTATCGCAGATGTCTTTTAAAGGTGAAATTAGTTTACGGTAAATGTCATTCAGATGAAGTATGCACTTCAGAAGCAAGGAAACCATTCCTTTAAAATTAACGATGCATTGCAAATATCAGAAAAAACCTTATATGCAGCGTAAAGATAATTAAAATTCAGGTCAGAAGTGTATGACTTAGTCGGGCTAAATTTTTTAATGAGATTTCAGAAAATTAATTGGGCAAGTATGTTTTTACTCTTCTAAAGAATATTTCATTTCATGGCTCTACAGGAAAGATGCTTTTATTAGCATCTGAAGATTGTAGTGTCTGACTTTTTAACTGTTGGTTAACCAATCTTTAACAATTTTTAGGTTGATTACAAATAATCTAAATGTCTCATGACCTTGTAGCCATTTGAGCAGACCGATGACTAGTGCCGGTTTTCCACATGCCAATCAGACAGCAGTAAAACAACTGACTTTATTATTAATTAACATTAGCACTCTGGGTTTATATATTGTGCAATTAGCAGTGAACATTTCCCTTTTTTCAGCTTGTTCAGGCTTATTTTTTTCCATGCCTCTGGGAGAAGCAGTCATACAGGCATTGCTCTGCAGCATCTTAGTATTTTACTGATATTTTGGTCTTCAGCCTCTCAGTACTCTCCTTTGCCTGAAATGTCAGGTTAGAGGCTGCAGGAAAGGCTGCTTCGATAGTTTTCTCAGGCCTGTTCAGGTTTTCCCCTCTTAAATAATTACAAAGAGGTAAATTTATTGGCCAAACATTAATTGTTCTGGAGATTGAAAGTCTTTCTACAGAACAGTTTTTTTTTTCTTACTCATCCCAAAATACAAATTCTGAGCTGTACAACTACTCATTTAAAAAAAATACAGAAAATGTGTGCAGGTTATATAGCTTGCATGTAGTTATAGCAGCGTATGAAGGATTTGGAAGAAACTGTATCAAATCTCCAGTTCTAAATTTTGGCATGTTTGTACTCGTGCATGCTCAGAGAGTCGCCTGTGGTCAGGTGCCTCTGGTAGCACTGTAACGGACATCCCCGCAAATGTGGAAGTGTAAGTAGAAACTACATCCTATCACCAAGTATATAGCAAGGAACTTTTCTAATACTGTCATCCTCCATATTTGCCTGGGTTGCTTTATAATCTGGTATATAGAGACTCCTATTAATCTTTAATTAAGTTTCTTATCCTTGCTGCATGTCTGTTCAGGTGCGTACAAGATAATATAACTGAAGCTTTTATTTCATTGGATTTTTTTTAATAATTCAAAACCTTACTAATTCTGTTTTGCAGAAAATCTTGTAACACCTCAAAATTTGAGGCTGAAAGTTCTGGCAAACTTCTCTCTTAAGTATTGTGACGAGGGCTGTTGTTGCATGCTTTTGCCAACTTTGAAATTTTTGCTCTCACATCAGTGATTACGTCTAAAAGAGAACATGTATGCCAGAGATGTTGTCCAGAATAGCTTGTTCTTGGAATAATCTCTGCATTTCTTCTTAAAAATGAATAGCCTCTTTATTCGAATGAGGAATTAATTGACTTTAATCTTTGGCTTTTTTTTTTTTTTTTTTTTTTAATGGAGTAGTAGAAGAATGAGACTTCATTGTGTGGACAAAGAGAACAGCCTTTGTCTCAAAACTAGTTCTTCCCAGACTGTCCCCTTCCTACAGCTGTCCTGAGAACAGAAATGTGCAAACAGCCCAATTTTCATGGTGTCTTTAAAGGTCCAGTGGTTGGAGGGTTTTTTGTTTGGTTGTTTTTTTCCTCCCCTTTTTTCCTTTTTATTTCTTTTTTTAAATCAAGCTCCATCGTTGACCTTGAAACCTGATCTGCAGAGACAGTGGCGTGGTTTTACTGTATTCATGCAGACCTGAACCCTTCACTGACCCTGAATCTGTCCTGAAAATGAGAAAATCTATTTTTGAACAGGTTTGAAGATGACGATGGTATCTAGTTTTACACACAATTTATATCTGTATATGAAAACTCTGAGATTTGCAGAAATAAAGATCGTGGTTTATTTGAATGAATAGGTATTGGTTCTTTGGCAGCTTTATGAAAAATTGTAGTGGTTAAACATGGAAGGACTTGAAAAAAACGGAGTTCCCCTTGTCAAAAGTGGTGAAATCAGTGAAATGTATGCAAGGCCAGACTATAGGGATGGTATTCTGAGGAGGTAGATATTTCTTAGGTATTCTAAATGTGTCCTTGTAACAGTATTTAGAAGAGTTACCTGCTTACGTTTAAGTACAGTAAAGCATAAGAGAAGGTTAATTTTAAACAGATGTGGGAAAACAGACTGCCGTAATCAATAGGGAGCTTTCTGGTATGGTTTGGTCTAACCTGAGCATGCTCTCTGGTTTATACCGTAATCAAACATCTTCTAGCCTGTATTAAAGCTCCATTACTTTAATTAGGTCTGATAGGTTGTGATAGCAAATGCAAATCTAGGTCATTGCATATGTAAATGTGCAGCTGTAGTCCTGGAGGATGCCAGAACGTATCAGCTAAGGTGTCCAGTCATCACCCAGCGTTAACTCCAGCATGGCAAGCAGACTTTATGTGCTAACCATGTGAAAGTGGTTAGGACACACACATACACCCTGTCACTTGCCTAACGTTTATTTATGTTTTCAAGTTAAGAAGTTGCTAGATATTTCTTGGCACATGCTTAAAATATTAATTTACACTTAAACACTCTTGGTTTAAACACACAGTTTAATGATTTATGAAGGGCAAACGGATACCATCCTTGATTGCAGCATGGATTTCTTCCTTAAAAAGAAAATTTTGTGGTAGTTGCTTTGTAAAATCTCATTAAAACTGCTGCCTCTGTTGTGAATGTTAACTCCAAGTTAGAAAAGCTTTTGCTCAAGCTTTCTTACTACTCAAGAGCATGGCTCAGGAGGCACACGTTCACAGTTAAGGAAATGCTTTGATTCCTTTCTATTTTTTTAATTAGGAAAAAGTGTTTTGTAATTTTATATAGACACCTTTGTTTTGGCTGGGTAAAGCGATTTGACTGGACAGCTCAATTAATTTGCTTAGTAGCTCATATGTAAAAAAGTCGGGAAATGGAGATGTGCCTGGTTAGTTACCAGTCAAGTTGAACAAATACTTGTGTTCAGACATTCTTCTGGTGATTTTGTCACACAAAAAATGCACGTAAACTAATGTTTCGTTAGCACTCCGTGGAATGAGATGAGTATTCCTGTATTACTGTGATGTATATTGACGAGTATTCCTGTTTATCAAATCCCTGCAAAGAGAGATTGCGACAATTTAAACTGAGAAAGCTGCAGGGGCTGATTACTTTGAATATTTGCTTGTCTGGTTTCATCCCATGTTGCCTTACTTTGTTGATAATTTAGTAACTTAAAGGGGAATGTATGTAAATAATAAAGCAGTGTTATCTTAACATTCTGCTGTTTATCTGATGACCCATAGGCTACCTTTTTCCTCATCAGTGAAAGGATACTCCTGTTTTATTGTATAGTATACACTGCAAAACTTAGAGAAACGAATCCTGAATCTTCATTTTAATTTTTATTTTGCTGTGTTATAGCTTGTAAACGCAGTACAACTTCAAGCACAGCGCAAGTACTGAGAGTAACCTTCCTTTGCTTCCTAACATAAACTTTGATTGCAGCCCATGCTGGCTGCGCAGTAAGGTGGGTAACGGGGCTTCTGTCAGGGTATAGGGTAGACTAAAGTGACCTTAAAAGGGAACACTCCCTGAACTGTTCAAAGGAAATACTTGATGAAATTAGCTTCCTATTTCTGTGTGACTCGCCTTCATGAATAACAGCAAATTCTAATGCAGCCTTCTTATTTGTGTAGGTTATTGTTCATGAATTAAAATTTTTATTGTGTCATCTTTAGCCTAGAAAAATGAGATTTCTCATAGTATGAGAATATTTAAATGCTCATAATGGGAAAAACTTACCTGTGGCCTTGGCATTTCAAAAATAATTACTTGAAGTGTCGTTTCATCTGAAAAGGAGTGGGTTTGCTGTTTTAGGGAACTTGAACTGAGAAAGCTAATGATCATGATGGCCTGGAGTGAAATTTCCAACTGGAACGTGCCTACTTGAATTAGCAGGCATCGGCTGGACATTTTGGTATTGCGTTTTTGTCTTCTCTGAAGTTCATAACCATCTAAGCTTTTCAGCTTAGCAACAGTTCTCTCTTTTCATAACTGCAGAGCTTTATCCTCAGTAAGTTCTGAAGGGCTGACACAGGGCAGTGGTGTGGAAGTGCAAAGCAAGCTCCAGCACCAAACAGCCTTTCACTGCCAGAGAGATGAGGGGGAAGATGACAGCAAAAAGGCCTGATAGTCTTTTCACTGTCTGGTTTGTGATTTGTATCTGCATCTCTGTATCATCAGCGTTTATAAAACGTAATGATTTTTTTTGAGTATGCCTGCAGTAGAGTAGCTTTCGTTGTGGGGATTTCTCCTGCGTTTGTTGTGATAAAGGTGCTGTAAAGGTGACAGTTTTCAAAATAGCTTGTCTTGGTTGATTGATGCAGTTTGTGGGCCAGAAATTACTATTTAGGGGACTTTATTGGAGAGTTTTCTTGAAAACATTGAATTTTACAACTTTGTTTACAAAACCTCTGCCAAATAACTGTGATTGTAGTTCAGAGTTGCACACCTTGAAATCTGGAAGCTTTTTCAAATGTCTGATTGATACTTTTTATTGCTTGTTGAATAGTAGCTGTTTTTATTTCTGTTGCAAAGAAAAGAAGTCCAAACTTATTTACTTGTCAAAATAAATATACACTGTAAGAGATCCTCACATTGTCTTGTGTGTAGTGCTGGCAAAAGATGCTGGACTGAAAGCTTTACCGGCATTTTAAATCTTACTTCCAGCCCTACCCCTCTGTGTTAGGAAATGACAGTGGTAGCAGTAGTCATCTCCTTAACACATCCAGCCCTCCTGGCCTGCTCTCCCTGGAGGCTTGTGCTGGGATTGTCTGCTAACGATTCAGCTGTAAAGGATGGTTGCATCCCTGGGAAGCCCCCCTGCCACTTTTGTTGTGTGCTTGTCTTTTTGTGGTTTTCATTGGGAACTCTGAAATGGCTCGAGATGCTGAAGCTTAAAAATACTCTACTTGGCATGCATGGCAACTTTAAGTAATTAATTTTCGTAGTTTCTTTTTTAAACATTGGCTAGCAGTCATGTTAATTACAGAAGAGACCAGAATGGCTCTAGGGAGCAATTCCTAGTCCATGGAGTACGTAATCCTCGTTACACTGTGTCTACCTGCCTGGCTGGGTATTTACCTGAGACTGCTCAGAAGTAGGCATCAGCATCTCCCGAGTGACAGAAGCAGGCAAAGTTGATGAAAGGGTGTGTAACTAGGGAGACAGTACTTTGGGACTACTTAGTTACTTATACAGAAGGCAAGACTTTATTTCCTTTTTAAAAAAGTCATTTAACTTAATTCAGCCTATGTTACTAATACATTTACTAGGAATTAATGCATTTATGGTTGGAATTATCTATAGACTGATCAGCCTAGATTAAATTTTTGACCATCAGCAATGAGAGCAAGAGGGTGTGCACATTTGGCAATCTTAACTCTGGTCTGTACATTTTTGGTAGCCGTTACTAGTTTTATGGTTTGGTTAATATTTTTATGCAAGTCTCTGCCGTTACGTGTATGCGCGCTTGTGGCTATATGCTGCGACTGCTCTGGTACAGTATTGTCTGAAGTGGGCAAAGAAAATTGAAGATGGGGAAAGGAAAGCCAGACCACTCCGTTGTCCATTGTACACCAAACGAACACCAAATTTCTTTGTCTTTTCTGCTGGGCAGTCCTTACTGTGAGGAATTTATCCTGAATATGATTAGTCATAGAAACTGCTAGTTTGCAGTCATAAAGAAGACAGATTGGAAATGCAAATTCATGTTTTTGCATCCTTTTTCTAGTTCATTGATTTAATTTCTTTTGACTTGAACAGAGACATTTAACGTCATACCCATATCGCTGCACATTGGCAGATTTTCAGATAGAGAAAAAGATTGGACGAGGACAATTCAGCGAAGTTTACAAAGCAACTTGTCTTCTGGACAGAAAACCTGTGGCATTAAAGAAAGTTCAGGTGAGCATTTAAGTTCAAAGTCTTACTATTTAGCAAGTAGAATGGGAATGTTTTAAGTGTCTACACAGATTACTTTGAGTCAGATACCTCTTTCAGTATTCTTTTGTCAGCAGTAATGCAATGAAATGCTTTATAAATTGAGAGTTGAAGGTTGGAGAGCACCGAATGATCTGGTTTAATATTTTTACATTAAAAAAACTCAACACTCTGCTTTCTTATTTTATTCAGTTGGGTTTTAGAGGGTTTGGTTTTTTTACTTTATTATTTCAAGATAAGGAATAAAGAATAATGCTTCTGAAGGTCTCAAAGCAGTTCTACAAATACCGATGAAGTCAGGGTAGTTTCATGGTGCTCAGTTTACATCTGGATATAAGAGGCCAAGTGGCCCCACTGCACTCCTGCCGGCCCCTCGGCTGTATCCTCTGTGGCTGTCTTCTCCATATAGCCCGTATATCCTATATGGGACCCTGTTTCCATTTTGAGCAGTCTGTTTGCACTACATGGTCTTAAACCCACTCCGAGATGATGAGGGATAATGTTTCTAAATCAAAATTATGTAGCAGTAGTGCAATTTCATATTTATTTTTAATTTCACTTTTTACTTTATAAAAAGGGTTCACTAAATTATAAGTAAATGGGTGTGAAGGAATGAGGCCCTGATGGCCGTACTCATACAGCGAGGAGACTGCCATCTCGACACAGATGAGTCATGAGAACACAAGAGCACGAAAGGGAAAAATGCCTGCGCTTGCTGAAGGCGTTTTAGAAGAATTTCTGAAAAATTTTCATGCAAGCAGTATAGATTTGTAACTTGGCTTAAAGTATTGTGCAGTGTTCAGAACAGCATTTGGTTTGAAGAAATTTGCCTTTAATCCTTCAACAGATCCTTTAAACTCTTGTTTCTAGTGACTTAGAGTCTAGTGACTCTGATTATTACAGAATGAATATTAATGCTCAATATTGTTGTTAATTTTACAGAGAAATCAGTGGAAGCTATATCTCTGTTTAAAAGAAAAAAGTAAACATTTTATCTTTTATTTACCATGTGAAATTAATAGTAACTGAACTATGTTTTGAAAATCATGTCAGCAAATTCACAAACTATATCTTTATTTTTCGTGCTGCTTAGAATATTGCCTACAGGTTCTAAAATTAATTTTACCCTATTGCTAGCCCTTTAGTGGTTTCAAAATAAAGAAAACATTGATCTTTCTTTGATCTGGGGATTGTGTGAATACTCATTACAGTAGAGGAGATACAAATTGGGGGAGGAAAGATCAATTTCTTGTTAAAATATAAAATTCTTTTTTTGCTGTTGTTTCATTTTCATCTTCTATGTTTTTGTCTTTGAAGATTTTTGAAATGATGGATGCCAAGGCTAGGCAAGATTGCATTAAAGAAATTGACCTCTTGAAGGTAAGAATTTTCACAATGACTTTTTCTGTTTTTTGTTTGGAGAAGAAAATTGTTTTCAGATTGGCCACAGTCATTTGCCTTTTATGGCAAATAAAGCTTATATAGCACACTATGCTTTCTTTTGCAAGCTAGAATGCCTACACGATGCAAGAGTTCTTTGTCTTAAAGCTCAGTTTTATTGAGTTTTCTGCCTATAGTCTAAGGAATCTATTAAAAATCTTTCTGTCATAAAAAAACCCACAAGTACTCCTCTTTCAGAGGTGCATGTAAATTCTGCCCTTTGTGTGTTTTGATTTGTTTGTCACTTTAAAATAAACTAATTAATGGACTAGCTAAATGGGAAAACAGTTTTGCATGTGCATGTCGTCTATGTATATGTATCACACATGAAAAATGGTAGTTTAGATAAAGGCTCTGAATTCAGAGAGTGTTTTTTAAGTGATTAAACCAAGTAGTGATTTTTTTATTCTATCTCAGTAATTTACTTCAAAATGTTGGTAGAAAATATATATGCATGGCACTTTTTCTATTTTGAGTAAATGCAACAGATTGCAGAAGGCTAAAATTTTAGTTTAGCTACTCAAATTTAATTCTAAAAGTACTAAATAATTCATTTTGTAAATGTGATTTTAGGTATTTCTATTTAAATTGTCGATTTATATTCATGCAGTTGTAGACAAAGCTTGAGTTTGCTAGACTGTAGCAAAGGCATACAGGATAAACATGAAGATAGCAGTTTGTGTGAACGTGATTCAGTTGCTTAACAGTCATGGAGAAAAATAATGCCAACATTAACATTCAGAAAGAGAATTTGTGATATTTTTGGGTTCTAGGTAATCTAAACAGTTTTCCATAACCAGAGTTCAAGACAAGATGTCATAAATTTGCACTGGATTTATTCAGAGCAGAATGTGCAAATTTATTAGAATCAGAGGAAACTGAAAATAAAATACCCACGATGACAGGAGACTCTAGAAGGTCAGCTCCCATCCACCTGTGTGGGATGACCAGAGGCAACTTATCTTCTTGAGTAAAGCTCACCAAGAAGCCACATATCGAACCAGGGTTACCATAGTGGCTGAGTTGTGAAAGTGAATACGATGCACTGAGCTACAGAGGGCTTCCCTATCCACTGCTGAAGTCATTTAAATTTTATCTTACTCTCCCCACTCTAACACCATCACCAAAGCTGTCTAGTCAAGCTGTGGCAGTATTGGAAGCCTGATTCAGCTCCTTTTGAAGTCAAAAGCTGTTGTATCTGTCTCTGAGCCAATGCGTTTAAGTTAAAAACTTCCTGTTTGTCCAGAGTTAAGCAATATCTGTGCGTATTCTGAAGTCTTTGGTGGTTGTCTTCCGAGCAGAGTAGCATGTTTGCCATGCTTACAACTCCTTGTTTGTGATTTTTTTTTTTTTTTTTTTTTTTTTTTTTTTTTTTAAAATAGTAGCTGGAGCTCTCTGGAGGGAGGGAGTTTCCATTTTACCAGCAGAGTGCAGTTCTGCTTTGAAAAATACTGGTTGATAAAATCAGATTGTTTTGCATAATATTTTACAGAAGACTAGAAAACATCCCAGTAAATTCATTTAGTTGGGGGTGAAGGGAGAAGCAAGAATGGTTGCCAACAGTCTACAGAAACATACTAATATGCTGTTTATTATGCAAAACATTACTGTGCTTGTAGTTTATTATTTATTGTTGAATGTCAACAAATCTTCCTACTTGGACAGTTGTGTAGCACCATCCAAGGAATCTAAAGTTTGAGTATGTTAAAAAGTCAGTTTGATGAATCCTGTTGTATTACAGATGCAAAGGGGATATATTTCTTAATATTGCCTATAGTTCACTTCCTTCAAATGACTGCTAGTTTTCAACTCGGAGCCAACAAAATCCATTGAATTTTAGCCAAGATGCATGTAGCTCAGCTTCTGAGGAGATCAGCAGATAAGAAGTAAAAAGTAATCAAAGTTGAAGTTACCAGTTTTGGAGCCGTGTTGATGATGCTGTTCTGGTCAGCATGCTTGCTAACCCGGTGCAGGCGCTGGCTGTTCCCCGCAGGCAGCCGGGCAGAGTTACTCAGGGTTTGCCTGCAGGCAGGGGAGGGTTGGTGTGTCAGCATCAGCAGCTGGACTGCACGTCACTCTGTGCCCTAACACAAATACCTGATCAGATCAATATATCTGCAATTTATCTTTTGCTAATTGATCGCTCCCATGCTGCCTGTTCTCACAGCTTCAGAGAAATAACTGAAGGTCTGTATGTGCATGTGCTGGGACAGTCATGAAAAGTCCTATTTCAAAACTTCAGAGCTGCTTCATCAGAGCAGGACACAGGTCCCTTCTCAGGGCTGGGCAGTAGATGTTACCATTTATGCAGCATGGGGCAGAATAGTCTGTGCCTGGAAGTAGGAAAAAGTTTTAAAAGTGAGACTTCAGTTCTTGCTGCAGAGTACGCGTGATCTCCGGCCTGGCTTTTTACGAAGTTTCATGGGGTTTCTTGTTCTGTTGTGAGCTTTTCACATTTTGATTTCCTTTAGAATAGTGTGCGTGCAGCTTCAGGGAAGTAGGACAAGTGTATTTTTCTCAAATGAATGATTTATTCTCAATAATTTTAATTTCAGTGTCATTATATTGAAAGATAAAATACATTTCACTTCCTAAGTTTATCAGTTAAGATACTTGTTCTTGTGTCTAGAAAGTGTAAGTGTGTAAGGACCCAATTCAGCACAGTATTTCGGAGTCTGTTTAAATCTTGCTCAGCTCTTTTTCATCACTCTGATGTGAAGTACATGTCTGCCTTGCAATTGTCTAGTGTCTGGCCGTGTAATATGGGATATTCATATTTTTAAAACTTTCTTGCTGCTTTTAAATTCTGGTGTCTAGTATGAAGTATTTATTACTAAAACAACTTGCTGTAAGAGCTTTTCTTTCTTTGTTGTTTTTATTTTTAGTGTAGACCATTGAGGAATTTGTGAAGGAATCACATAGACTTGCTGTAGTCCATCCCTGTCAAAATAATACTTTGTCTTTTTTGATCAAAGACTTCTGTGTGACCATGGAAACAAAGGGGTTTTTTGTGATTTGTAAATGAATTATAATTATTCAAAATTTAACAGAAGCCAGACAAAATTGTATATTACTTTCAGTGTAATTCTGGCTAAAAGGTTTAGGTAAAGCAGCTCAATAATGTGGCTGTAATCAGCATTTGGGCTGCCAGCACCCACACTCGCTCATTTAGAGGCGGCTTACCCTTCCACAGGCCTCTTGCTGACAGTGCTGCTGTGCATACACATCAGGCATTAACTGCCATCATACTTTTAGGATGCATTAAAGAAATAGGAAATGTCATTAACCCAAGATAAAGTGTTTGTAATGTTTTGTGCATTTAAGGATTTGTGAGAATGAATGTACTTTCCTTCTGACAAAAGAAAATCCAGGTAGCCTTTTCCATGCCACATGAATATGCAATAGTTATAAAAAAAACCAAGAGTCAATATATTTATTTAAAATAAGTTTGACAAGAGAAAGAGTGGAGAATGGAAGTTTGGCTTTTCCAGAGCGGTCTACCTGGCTGTTCTGGGAGAACAGAGTTCAAAGGTCAGTGAATCGTAGAAAAAATGTATACTTCTGCATTCACACCTCTAAAAGGTCGTGGGCAGTCTCCTGTGTTTTCCAGCAGAGAAGAGAGTCTAGTAAGGTGGCTCCTCGAGCACTCATCCCTCTGCTTAGCTTTGGCGGAGGGCGCTGTCAGCTTCTGCTGCTGAAAGGGGAGCCCTCGGAGATCTGCTCATCAAAAGGGCTAGCACAGAAGTTAGCATGGTGGTTTTGTTTGTTTGCTTTAAATTTTATACAACTTCATCATAATAGAAGAAACATTCCTTTTTAGATCTAATGAGTTTCTCTTAGATCAATACAAACCATCAGTAAAAAGTGTGTACAGTCTCACAAAACAGATATTTAAATTCTTTATACCAGTTAAGCAATGCTTGGGTCTGAGTAAGTTGGGATTTGTTATACACAATAAACTAAGTAAAGGCTGGGGTGCAGGACAGGAAAAATGTTAGCGTAGTAGCTCTCCCAGCTGTGTGCGGTCTTCATTCCCGTTACAGTTGTAGTATTTTGATGTTATGTTTTATTGGCACGTGGTGCTGAGGCTTAGAAAAAGGCTTGACAGCTTGAACTCCCCGATGCCTTTGGGAACTCAGGAGAGAGTTCCCATCAGAGCATCCTAAAGAGGACAGAAAACATCTCTTAAATCATAGGCTTAACTGTATCTACAAGAGCAGTATGCAGGACCCAGGCATCGGGTCTGCCATGATAGACGGTGCGTGTGACGACGTGGGGGGCAAAGGCACCCTGATGTGCATTAGGTGTCAGGGGCTATTCTGCTCGTGATTTGGGTGCTTTTTTCACTGGAAGTTGATCTTTGATTGATGTACCTGAGAGCAGACATTTAAAAGAAATTTCAACAGAAATGGTGGGCTATGATATTTATTTATTTATTTAAGGCTTGGGCTTGTGGGAATGTTCTTCTCCTGATGCCTGCACATGGATCCCATTAACGCTAATGTGTGCTAGTGTCAAGGCATTGCAAAGGAGAATCTATCCCCTAATGTGCACGCAGAGAGGAGTGATTAGCGTGATGGATCATAACAGTGTTTCTTTTGGCTTTGTAACCCTTGGAATAGACAGGTTGAGTCACAGCTGTTTAGTAGATGAAATGCTCACTTTAGTAGTTTCTAAATTTACTGCATTTCTAAGAGCACAAGAGAAAGATAATCTAAAGCAAAATGAGCAAGAGAGAGTGAATAGAGATCTCCAGATACTACATTATCTTCTAAGCAATTGCAGTTTTCCGCTTTAAGAAATTCAGACATAAAATATTAAAACAGAAATTTTAATTTGTTGAGCCTGTTCCTTAATTTAGTCCTGTGAGTAAAGTGTAACAATCTGAGAAGATGCAATTTTTTAAGAAACATAGAAGGAAAAAGTTAAATCAGTTGTGAATATAAGAAGCAGCTATACTGAAATGAAAAAAAGTAATTAGTGAAGATGCAAGCATAAATAATCAGAAAAATAAACTGACCTATGCAATTTGTGCATTATATTCCTCCATCAGAGTTTTAACTTAATTCTGTTCTTCTTCTAAGGGGCAAAGAGACCTCAAGGAGTACTGTAATCAACAGTTGGGGTTTTTGTTTGTATTTAATGGGGGAAAAATCAGTTATTGCTTAACAAAGCTTCTTTCAGGACATTGCTTGTAAATATTTTGTGAGTTTACAATAGAAAAGGTTGTTTCATGCTATTTTGGGCCGTATTGCTCTTTACTGAAGACACTTATTGTGCTGTGCTTGCGATAAATGGTATTTCTTACAGGATTTTTGTCTGTAGTGACTCAGAGCACAGTTTGTAGTTGCACCTATTGTGAACTGTTTTGCATAATGATTACAAAAGCGGTACAGGTATTGTATCTTGGAGTTGTCGTTACTACAGAGTTGTAAGTTTTCTTCTTGCATTCCCTCTATCTGCAGCAACTGAACCACCCCAATATAATTAAGTATTTGGATTCTTTTATTGAAGACAATGAACTTAACATTGTCCTGGAACTGGCCGACGCTGGTGATCTCTCTCAGATGATTAAGGTATGGACCCGTCAGTTCTAGAGGTGCTACAAACGTTCAGGATTAGACAGAGGCACGAGGCGGTGGGGGTAACAAGCCTCTCTCTGATTTGGTGGGACGTATGTGTTATTTGCAAGGTTGATTTATCCAGTCTGTGATTGATGGGGAGATTTAATTATTGTTAGATTCACTATTCGCATAGCCTGTCTGCCACTCTGAAGACATTCAAGAAAGTGTATTGACTTTCTTTGCAATGGGGATTTGGGTTTGAGAAAATGTTTCAAGTACTTGTTGTTCTTTTATGTTGCTCTTAGGAATACTTGTATTGCTGCAAACCAGCTTTAGTTAAGCTGTTACCACCTGCTTTTATATTTTCTTTGACATGTTAATCTTTAGACATACATCCCTTGTGAGAACAGATGTGTTCTATCATGTTTGTTAGCACTCTCAACCTTCTCTCCATGTTTTACCTGATTTTTGCCATGATTATTCTGTAATTATCATAAATGAATGTTTGGGAAGTTCTCCTCCTTGTTGTCACAGTTAAAATATCTTATTAACAGATTTGTTTTCTTTGCCAGCAGAGCTATGAGGCACTAGGCCAAAGGCTGTCAAACAAGTTATCCATTTAGTCCATAGTCAACGGCTAAATTTACAGTACCCATGAAAATCTGCTCCATCTCACAGGAGAGTCCCCCTGGGCGAGCGAGCTGGGAACAGGCAGTTGGCAGAGACGTTCCTGGGGACAGCCCCAAAATTCCAGATATGGCCTTACTCTGCAGCCGCTGAATAGCAGGGGCGATGGTCGGATCTGCCCCGAGCCCGAGGGACGAGCCGGTGGTGACCGAAGCTGTACGTGCGGGCTGGTGCCGCCGCCTCGAGTGCGCGGTGACTCGCGCCAAAGGCGGCCGCCTCCTGCAGCCGCGAGTGCCAGGGTCTTGGTTGCTCTCACTGAGGGTTGTGGAGACAGAGCTTGTCCTTCTGCCTGGGGAGGGCTCGTGTGTATTTTCATCTTTCACTGTCTTCTTGTGGCTTCTTGTATGTTTTACCCTTTTCCCAACAGATCCTGGGAAACTTGCAGTTTATCTCAAGCTTTTGGTAGTTGCAGTTAAAGATAGGAAAAAAGTGAGGATTGTGAGAGCAGGAGTTAGGGCTGTGATCATCCTGGGGTGTGCAAGTGTTTTGCTTGATTTTTAAATCTTAGCTTATAAAAAGTTTTACCTACATAATTGTGAGATCATATAAAATATTTGCTTTTTTTTTGTCATTTACAGTTTTTAGTTTAAAACATTCCCTACTGATAAATATGCTCATTTATCTATCGGGGTTGGTTATTTAATTTTTTTTATATTACTTTTTATGTCATTATAAATAGGAGTTACATTTTCCAAAGCATAATTTGTAGATTCTTAGATTGATAACTTGAACAGAACTGTAACTTGCATTCTTTCTGCCAGTGCTCCCCAGTCTGGTCTGTTTTTCCACATGTTTATCGCAGGCATGAAGAAGATGCACTAGGTTTTTTCAAGGTCATATAAATTATGTTTTTCCATTGGTGCAAATCTTGGCATTCCATTTTTTTTTAATAGAGGAAAAAAACCCCTAAAACCAAAAGGGAACAAAAATCTCCTCCTAAGTACAGCTTTAACTGCAGCAGTGGAGTTTGCCTGCCTGCCCCTCTGTCACCCCCACGCCCCACCCGTCCCTTGGGAATTTAAGCTTATGCGAGGATTTTCAGTTTCGGCGAGGCGGTAGGAGCAGCAGTAACAACACTCTGAAGGTGCGAGAGTGATAAAAACAGGGACTGTCTTTGTCACGCCCCTGGTGCCTGCATTATTTATGAGGTATTGTAAAGCTGATGTAAGAGAGTGCTGCAGGATAACCCACTGGAGAGTTGGGACTTTCTTGTAAATGTCAGGCGAATCTTATTGGACATGACATTTAGAAAATTATCACTTGTGGTCTTGCATATCCACTCTTAAATACTTTAATGAGAATTAAATAATTTTATCGTGTATATAACACTTTATCCCTTACCCTCTGTAATTCCTCTGTGCTCTCTATCAAGTTTTGGTTTGAAACTGTTGCAATCTGTCAGATTTGCTGCCTGGGGAATTGCACAGTCGTGCCCCTTCACAGCTGATCTGCAAAAGAAAATTTGCTGTTACTTGAGTCAAACACAAACCAGTAACAGCATTTCACATAAAATATAAAATGTGACAACGGACATCAGATGTCTGTACTGAGAGGAAAAAGCACAAGATGCAGAAAGGGGCAACAACCAGTTCCCTTCCTTTATTCTTGCTCTTGCATGCTGCTGATGGAAATTCTCAAGGGTACGATGCAAAAGAAAATGCAGTTGTAGTGTGCTAGAAGGGTGTACAGCATTTCAGAGATGGTCGTTATCCAATGACACCTTGTATATCAAAGGATGAGGATAAATCTTAAACCTCTGGAAGCGTATTATAAGTGTATTTTGTTAATGCTCTGGATGAAGAACTGGCTCAGTATCTAGCATAGGGACAAGCAATGAGAAGTCAGGGACCAATAATCTGAAGTAGTGCCATCTTGAGATGCCTTGGAGGAAGTGGTCACGCTTTGCGTGTGATGTAGACGGCTGTTGTGCATTTCTGAAATGGAGAAAGAGTAGTTGAAGATATATGACGTTTAGCCTTCACTGAAGTGTGCAGCTGGTTATTTATTCCTGTAATAAGTTGCTTGGGAAGACGACTTCAGTATTCCAGAGAACCATCACGATGTTGCACTCCTTTGTATTGTGTGCATTATGCTTACAATTATTTTATTTGAGAGCTGTTAGTGCCCAGAGGTCCACTGAATCCGGACTCAGCTATACTTGGCGCTGCATAAATGCACACAAAACGGTCTTTTTCCAGATCTGTGTGTCTCTTGATCAGTAGTGTCTTTCTGTCTCACTAGAGATAGTTCAGTTAATTTAGTATTCCTATTATGCATGAAATAGAATATATTATTCTACCTGATCACAGAAGAAACATGGATACTTTATTGATGCTCTGGCCATCTTTTAAAAAGGGGAAACAGATTACCTTATTGTTATTAATAGACTGTACAATAATGAATGTTTACAAGATTATTTTTTTAACGATCTTTTGTTACTTAAGGCAAAATATTTGAGACATTTGTTGTTTTGATGCCTTAAATATGTTTTGCAAGGTAATTAAGGAGATTAATGCTAATTATAATTGGTGTCCATTCAAAAACGTCAAACCTATTTAAGTGTATTTTTCATAATAGTTGTTAATTAGTGAGCTGCATTGAAGTTTACATACAGAGAGAAGGAGTTAAAAGCTAATCAGAAGAAAAGTCGTGCTGCTGCAGATCTTGAAGACATGAGCAACCTACAGCTGACTAACACCAGTCCAGGAACGAGTCAAATATGTTGCTTTTTCACTGATCTTTTATTTGTTTCCTCCCACAGTATTTTAAAAAGCAGAAACGGTTAATCCCGGAAAGGACGGTGTGGAAATATTTTGTGCAGTTATGCAGTGCAGTTGAACACATGCACTCCCGCAGGGTGATGCACAGAGGTAACATTAATTCAGTCTCTTTTCACTGAATAATAATATAATGTTCCAATTAGTAAGCGCCTACATTCAAAAACAATTATGCTGATGTTCAGCCAATGCATGTTTAGAGAGGCTGGAGCTTGCAAGATGGATTTCTCCTTCTGTCTCTTTACCTCATTGTTAAAGGATTCAGTCCGAAGTGAGTGTGGTATTAGGAAGATGAGCTGCTTTGTATTCCAGACACTGATATTAAGTAGAAGTGTCAAACTTACCATTAGAAAAGTGTCAGAAGTAAAATGCTGAGACTACTGGATACAGTGAACTCTAAGAAATAGTCTTCATTATATTAGGTGTGACCTTAGAGAGTTTAGAAGAGTTTTTCTATCTTGCAAGCTTTTCTGAAATATTAATACAAATGTCCCACACTCTGATAACGTGTTCTCTATTTTCATTAATTATTTTTGAATCTCTTGTCTTGGAACTTTTCGTAACTTTGAGCTCTATCCAAAAATTACATTGCTTCTTTCAGCATAAATGAAATGCTTTGTGAAGGACTTGACCCAGGAAATGCAAATATCCCAAAAGGCACCAATACCAATCTCTACTGCTTGTTATTTCCTTTCTCCTTTGAAGTAGTGAATTCTTCACTATTTTTTTTCAGCAACGTGACACCATTTTTGCTCCTTTATACATCCCCTGATGCTGTGTATCGGTTGTACCTGAATTAGGTCTGTAATTGGTGGCTGTAATTTGGAGCCTCACACATGTAGTCTGCATTAACGTGAGGAAGGAGCCTCACTAACTCAATCCTGACATGACTGCTTGGGAAGCTGGGGTTCTAGTAATTTTTACACTCCATGAACAAACTGGGCTGTATAGAGCCCAGAATTTATTATATGTGGGACAATAATTAGCCTTTGGTGTGAGGGGGTGATAGTGGGCAGTACAGTTTCCTGTAGAAAACGATCATTTCCGAAGAGAAGCAGAGTTATTTCTTTGATTTCCATCGGTTAAAGAGCTTGTCTCTATTCTGTTGTGCTGTTTCCTACATTTTCCCTCATTGGTATTTCTTGTGTGCTGGGAAGTATACTCTGATTTTTGTGTATGTGCGGAGCTTGAAGTCTTGGAAGATTCAGCCTATCAAAGCTATAAAGAAACATGGTTCTGCTCAAGCCTCTTTTGTACAGAGTGCGCTCCAGGCTATGTTTCTATTGCAGTAGTAGAACCAAATAACCTTTTGTGGCTTTGACCTTTTACCTTTTTCTTCTTGCAGACATAAAACCAGCCAACGTGTTTATAACAGCCACAGGGGTGGTGAAGCTGGGAGATCTTGGATTAGGCCGTTTTTTTAGTTCTAAAACCACTGCAGCACATTCCTTAGGTAAGATGGTACTTGTAGATGTTAAGCAAGCACTGCCATACAGTTGTCAGCTGTGATGTTCAAAAGAAGTGATGTCTGTCCTCTTACTATGACAGAAGCTTGATTCAGTGGATGCATACTACCTTTTCTGTGATATGTATTTTAAATACGCTTCATATGGAATTAATAGGTATTTTTTGTTTTAAAACACCACTTGATTTGTTTTGTTCTGTTTGGGTTTTTTGTTTGTTTTTTTTTTCTGGAAGGTCTGGCCTGGTAAGTGTATGATTTATAGCAAATGAAACAAATGCAGCTTTTCCACTCTAAATAGCGTGTTTGCCTGCACTCTGCTTACTGGAATTAAATGTTACACCACCACCATTTTTAGCAGATGCTGATCAGCCATCTTGCCCTGAACAGGAGTTGTGACTGTCGTCTGAGGTGAAGGAAGTGTTCAAAGCCCTCAGGGTTCATCTGTTCCAAAAAGGGACTTCACGTGAAACTCAGCTTAGGCTTTAAAGATCCAGGTTTTCTTAATGTCTTCCACATATCTCAAGGTGGTTTTCCTGCTCTTCTGTCAGTGCAGCTAATTGTTCTTGCCAAAGCGTAGTACCTTGCTTTTATTCTTATTGAACCGTATCCCATTTCCAGACTATCCTACTTGCGATCACTCTGAATTTTTATTCTGTACTCTGCTGTGCTTTGGTTCATCCCAGCTTCTTGTTATCCACAAAGACAATAGCATCACCACGGTCCCCCGTGTTAATGCCTGTGTTGAACAGAACTAGAGCTATGGGCTGTCTTGCAGGACTTCACTTGAAGTAGCCTTCTACTTTGACAGTGAACTGCTTTTCCGACCAATTTTGCATCCATTAAGTAGTTTCATTTAGACAGATTTAACAGCTTGCCTATAAGTAAAGGTATATAAGCCTTTGATAAAAGCGTTGAAGTTGTAATACATCTGTTGCTTCTGTTTCCCTCCCTCTGAAGCCTCTTACCTTATCATGGAAAAAAATTTCATCATTTGTCATGATGTTTTGTGGACCAGTCATAATGATGATTCGTTTTGTGTTCTTTTTTCTGTGTTTTACAAGTAGTATCATTATACCTCCAGCATTTTTCTGGGAATTGAAATTAAGTTGACTGGTTTAGAGCAGCTGGGTTCCTCTCTCCCTCATTTTTACTGTTAGCATTAATTACAATGCTATAGAAAAGTATACAGTATATACAGTTCATTCTTTAAGTCTTACAGTATAAAGTATTTCATAATTGTGTCTGTAATCTCTTGAGAGGTGGCTGACTTTTCTGTTTTTGTTAATGGGTCTCAACTTTTTGAGTCAGAAAGGTACTTCTGTGTTACAGCAGTGAAGGAACTTTGGGTTTTAGTGCAGTATTTAAGCTCTTTTACATTTAACTCTCACAGTTGGTTTTGGAACACACGACATTTGTTACACTATTTGTGCAATTTCCTCCACTGAGTGTGAGTCTCGCTCAATTGTTTCTTATATGTGTACGAACTTAATTGATAATACTCAGCAACAACACTGGGGCTTCTCAGTGCTCAAGAAAGGAAGATATGTACCTTATTTTGTGTGTGCTTAAAAGAAAAAAAAAAAGAGGCATTTCTACAGCCTACTTCCATAAAATATATGCATCAAAAGCTATCCTAGGATATATACACACTTTACTTAATAGATTAAAATAAATCCTCTTCACAGAAAGTTACAGTCACATCATCTGAACAGGCAAAAAATATGATCATGTCTAATTATATGATCTTATCTAGTTTGACTGCTGCACTTACTATATTAATAAGAATAAATTGGGGCTTGGAAACTGGCTGCACATGTAAGCCAAGCTTGTGACCTTTACCAGGCTTGCTCTCTCTTAATTGAGAAAGCTCGTGTAGGAAGAGTTAAGCCTCTTCTGTGCGAACCTTGCCCTTCCTCAAATCAACAGCATCCTGGAAACAGGTGGATAAGGTGCAAAACACTCAGGGAGCAGCAGTGGGTGATACTGGAGACAGCGTGTTGTGTTGTGGGAGGGATGGGCACACCACCATTTCCAGTGGTTCTTGTATCCAGGTAAAAAGAACATTTTAACAATCAAAAAATATGCAGACTTGAAGCTTTTTTTTTTTTTTTTGGTAATTTGCCAGACATACAGGTTTTGTAGCAGCAGGAAATCTACTGATCTTGGTTTTGGTTTAATTAAGACATTTGTTTAAGTAGCTGTGAGTGATGAACACCCTGCAAACCAGAGCGTGGTACCCGCACGGACCCAGGCTGTGATGCCGGGCACTTCCCGTAGCCGCGTTGCCCCGGCAACCACCCTGAACCATCATTTCTCTGGCTGCTGACCCATGAATTGAACGCGTGGCTTATGCAAATATATTCATCTAATTTTTTTTTTTCTTTCGTTGTATTTGCTAGCATCAGACTGGCATAAAAGGGCATTAGGCAGTACCACAACCCGTCTGACAGGTGTACCACTGGGCTGCGGCGGCGCGGCCGTCGCCGTGTCAGGAATGGGAGCCGTAATTAGAGCAAGGAACAGAATGAACGTCAGATGAATTACCAGGCAGCAGATCATATTTGTCAGGAAGGATTGCATACATAAAAATTAAGTGACAGTACATGCCGGGGTAATGAAAGAAAAATGAAAGATTTGCCCATACACAGCTCGTGAGATGCAGGCGAGCGCCTTGCTGGGAGCAGCGGCAGGATGCCTGACCGGCAGCACGGCCGGTCGGGAGCATCGCTGGGGCAGCGGGTGACTGTGAGGCAGGGAAAGCCCCAGCCCCTGAAAAACCTCCACAGGCAGACCTGCGAGAGGGGAAACGTGGACACCTCCTGTCTCACTCAGTAACAAAACGGTGTTGGGAAAAGCAGCAGTATTGCAGGATGGGTGATAAACACCGGAACCCAGCCGGGGGCTGGAGCGTGTGGGTGAATTCACCAGGTAACACCTCTTCTGCCGCTTCCCCTTTTCCCTGTATGACTCGAGAGAGAAGACAGGGGATACTTTTCCATAGGGGAGAGCTCTTTATGCACAAGCTTTACCAGAAAACTCCCATGTTTTAAAGGTAATGAGTGTAGCTAAGGTGAATTTTACTACTACTTGTTACAACATGGTGGCTTACCGTCCTTCCTTTCCTAATTTAAGGTCCCCTGTAGCAGAAGCTGCAGGATTTAGTTTAATGGAGATAGATTTGCATATCACAGAAACTTCATTTTATTGGGGGGTGTAGGAGGGAACGGGGGGGCAATTCAGCATGAAGTGAGGAGGAATGCTTCTCCCCCTCTTTTTTTTTTTTTTTTTTTTGTCAGTACTGCTTACTATTTTCTTGAAAAACTTTTACAGCCTGTTCTTTTGTAGTTTATAATGTGAGCATTTTACTACATTCATAGTGGTTTTTCTTTTTTTTCCCTTTCTTTCTTTTGTTTGTGTGGTTATTTTTTTCCCCGGAGGAGCCATATGATACCTGTTTGACAGGCTATTTCACTACAGAAAATGACTGTACTTAACCCAAGGCTTTGCACCCAGTAATGATGAAATGACATCTGGATGCTGGAGTTTGGGTGTGTGACACCATGCAGTTTGGGTTGATTTTTATAGTACTGGTGTGTGATGTGCTTCCAAGTGTTGTCTCTTTCATTCAAGATTTAATAGGGCTAGGTGTAACTTTTTGTCTGTTTTTAATGTTTGATTGTGTCCATTATTTATTTTGTTGATCTCTGAGGTGGGCATCCAGTGAAATATCTTGTCAGTTAAACTTTCTAACAAGCATATTAGAATAGCCTTAAGTCATTAACTTTGCTATAAAACCTAATTAGTTAGAAGACAAAAATTATGAATATCAGAGCATGTTTAAAAACTGCATAGACTTTGGAAAACTGCGTAGACTTTGGAAAACTTAACAGTAAGCTGGTAGATTTTGTTTTACTAGGAGCTGTAATAAATATAGAGAATTTCTATTAATATTAAAATGGATAACTTTATTGTGAACTGGTATAACGCCTGTTTTTAGCCAAATAAACTTGGCATTATCCAAAGCTTCTGATTGGCTTTACATTTTGAAGAAAAAAAGGGGGGGGGGGGGGAACCAAAACAACGATTTTACACAGAATAGTCTTGTCTTGGAGCAGATGATTAATTATTTATTCTTGGACAAGAATAAACTTGGAGCAGATTTTCCTTTTGGGGAATGCATGTAAGTCAAAGCTTCCCAGTTTAGAACATGCAAATAGCATTGGATTGGAGTACGTGGGGTGTTACATGTTTCTTCTGGTTTCTTGTTGGATATGAGGGCAAACAGGGAGCAACTGCAGTCATAAGAGCAGCTCTTCTATAAATGGACTATTTGCCTTTTTTTTTTTTTTCCCCCTTTTGCTTGCCAAGCCAGTTTGCCATCTGAAACAAAATCACAGTACTTCAAGGGGCTAGTAAGCAGTACTTGTTAAGAAAAAATGGACACAAGAAATCTGCTTAAAACTTAAACAGCTAATATTCTGTGCATTTTGAGAAATTCTGGCCTTTTGGTCTGTGCCTGTAGCATGGTATTTCTGGAAGAAAAGATTGCTGCACAATTACTGCAGGTATATTGTACTACCTACGTGTTAAAAAAAAAAAAACCAACAACAAACCTCAAAAACTATAAGGACTTTGGTAGGGTTGTGTCTGTAATTAAATACTAATAAGAAAAAAATAGAGAGCTTAGAGCAACAGGTCTTGCAAAAACAGCTGCAATATTTATGCACAAAATATTTATTCTCTTTTGTAAGAATAAGTAGATTTAATCTTTTTTTTCTTTTCCCCTCCTTGAAACAATTAGTGGGGGTACCTCACACTGAGATTCGAAGGAATTGAAAGTATATTTTAGTGCCTTTGACCACTGTTTCACTTTAGCTAATTCCCAAAAGTTGAGCTAATTCCCAAATTCTCCTTCTGGGAAAAGAGCTCAGCCTTCTCGTTGGAAATACACCCCACGTAATGCAGATGTTTAGAAACAGATACTTATGAACTAGACTCCTTTTTAAATAATGCTGTAATTTTTTCTTGCTAACCTACAAGCATGTCTGGAGAGATGAGACAGGTGAGAGGAGTGGACTTTCATTTTCAAGTAGAATTGCTTCCCTGCTGTGTTTGCACCACTGGATATTATTAAAACATACTAAAATATTTTTCTCAACTGTATGTATGTTCATGGAATATGTAATAGTGTTGTCTTACATGTTAAAGCTAAGCTAATAGTTCTGGAAATACTTAATTGTTATTTTAAAAGCTGGGTGTTTTTTTGTAATTCATGGATGGCATCTCAGGTTTTTGGGCATAGTTCTTTGCCTTTTTCATTTGTAATGAGCATGTTTCAAAAATCACAAGTATTTCAAAACATTGCAAAGTTTGTTTTGACAGGAGTGGAACATCTCTAGAATGAAGGAATGCTTTAATCAGTATTACCCCTTTGAGGCCCGCGTTGCGCTCTGATATCTCTTGGTTTGAAACTGGGAATACTCTGTAAAGATACAATAAAGGTCAGAATTTGTTAGGTTCTTTCATATTCAGAAGTCTGTTCCCTGCTGTGAGAACGAAAAGTGATAGATTCAGAAACACTGTTCAGCTTGGTATTAAAGAGTAGCTGGAAGGTGCTGGTGAACGCAGAACAATAAAAGCTTTCCTTATCACTTGTTCTTGTACTTTGCAGCCAAATATGGCTATGGAGTTTGATTAATTTCAAGAAATGCTTATTTTTTATAGCATTTAAAAAACCCCAACATACAGACCCTATTAAAATATTTGGAAATATTCTGCACTGATTTCAGTCTAATGACAATCTGCCTAAAGGTGTGGGAGAAGCACTGCTGCAAGAGCCTCGTCTGTGGCGCATTAAATTCAGTGAATGAGACTCTGGAGCCTCCTAAAAGTATGAATCGGATTTTCTCTTGTTTCTGCCTATGAGCAGCTAAGGATGAATTTCACAGGAAGCATTGATCCCTGGCTGAACTGTATTTGCACAGGGAGAAGCTCTGTATAGAAGATAATGATCCTGTGTGTGACTCCTCTAATAACTCAGCCGCTGTCACTTTCACAACAACAAAACTCCTCTGATTCAAGCTGAAAAATGTTTTCAGAATGGGTGAGCATGGTCTTCCCTGTGTAGTGAAAGACTTGCTGAGTTCAGAAGTAACGTAGCTCTTCACCTGGGTGCTTCTGTGGCAGATGTGGGAATTCAGCTCAGAGTACCTATGCACACTGGTTGCTGTAGTTGCACGGGTAGGGTTTTTAATTCAGACTATATAGGAGAGGAAAGGAATTTGGATTTTATTTCTGGAATAACTTTGCTGCCTTTGCCTGTGTGTTTTCCTGGTAAAACAGGAGACTCTGCTCCTAATCTAACTGGGAATAATTAGCATTTCCCTACCTTGGGTGTTGCAGGTATCCCAGAGCTGTTCTGGTCCGTGTGGGTGTTGTAGCTGTGCTCACAGACAGTGCTGGGGAGAGTAGGAAGAAATGTTGTTCTGGTATCGCTGAAGTAGGCTGATATTCAAATGAAGTGTTGCAACTTTCAGGAACAGAATGGGAAGATGCTTACTTAGTCATAATCTTCTTTACGGTTTTGTGACCTTTATAACTTTAAAGGCACTACTCTACCACCTGGTAAGTAATATTGAATCTGAACAATATTTTGTATTTTCAGCAGGGCAAATGCCAAAGAAAGTTTCTGATTAATAGTCTCTGATTAGACTACTCTTGTCAAATTGACTAATGTAATGCAATGGTGAGCCCTGACTGATTGCACTGGAAGCCTTGTGCGGTTTTCTAGTAGATGCTCATTACAGGAGATTCCCACGTAATGTTGGACAGGCCATAAAGAGAATTGGGCTTGTCAGTCTTTTATCATGACAGTTATTTAAAAATTAATGCATCAGTTTTGAAATGCAGAGACCTGCTTGTTCGTACATTTGCTGACAACACTACAGTAATGATAGGTAAATGTGCAAGGTAGACTTCATAAAATCAGCTCAGGCGTGGACTGCTCCATAGACCTATTAATATAATGGAACAGACTAATGCACGGAAAATCAAATACGGACTATAACGCACTCATCCGTATTATAAACCCTGTCATTCTGCTTTGATCGAAGGTTGTTTTAAGGCATTATCTGAAACGACAGTTTTAGCCTACCAAGCAGACCCCTGCAAACGTGGAAGGCGAGGCCGTAACTTTAGAGCCCACACGTTATTATTTGCTCTGAGCTTGTCACGCAGTGACCCAGAATAACTGATCGCAAGAACAGCTATGGCTGGAGGCCGCCCCTGGCACCAGCACTGTGAAGCACAAAGACTTCGGGGAGCAAGAGTGGGAATGATCTTCGTGTTCCCTCTTGCCAGCTGTGTGCTGCTGTCCACCCGTGCTCAGCTCCTGTACTCGCTGTCAGTGAAGGGCTAGCATGTCTTCTGCTTCAGCTGCTCCATTAGCTCTCCTGGCAGATTTGAGAGAAGCAGCAGCACTGAGAAGTTGAAGGTAGGGAAGTGTCTTACACACTGATGCTCAGTGGGGACTTCCAAAACTGTCTTCAAGAACTTCACATAATGAATCACCGTTTCTTCTGCAGCTGCATATTTTTAAGCAGGAAAATGAATCAGTGCTGTTCCAACCAAGTCAGTTCTTGTACAGAAATCTGGCAAATGTGTGGGAATTACTTGGAGAGCTGCGCTGTCCATTGTGTGCATCTTGCATGCACATGGGAGAGATCCATGGAAAGCCTTGTTGGGTTCTTTGAATGAGTCCTGTCTGCTCTTGGTGTTCTGTGAAGTTACTCTGTGCAGTCTGTTAAAAATTATTAACTATTAACAGAACTCTGGCCTCATCCATACATAGAGGCCTTTCACTGGCAATTAAAACCAGCCGGATCTGGGACAATGTCAGTTTGGCATGCGCCTAGGCTGGATATGATATTACTCAGCATGGAAATATAATAATCTCCATGTGTTATTTTTCCTGTGTTGTAGTTTGTATAGAATTTGCAAAAATGTAACTTCACATTAGGGTACTCTTCACATTCAAAGTGAAGTAATTTCTTATTTGAATGACCTGCAAGCACAAGCAGAGTTTATCATATAGGGCAGCTGATTACTGAAAGTCCTGGGGGACCAAATAAATGAGCCAGTCAGGGCAGTGGTCCCCTTTCTTGGTTACTTGTTCTATTTTGGTAAGTAGAGTTTTATATATGTATTCCTGTAACATCTTATGTTTCACACCGATGCCATAGGATTAATTTCACATTAAATGCTACATTTCTGAATAGCTCTGCGTAAAAATTATTGACGTTCAGTAGACTCAAGGTTTGGGCATATAAATGTGTGACAAAAATGTAGAATAAAGATTGAAGGGTGTTGGTTTGAGGGGGGGAGCGGGTTGTTGTTTTTGTTTTGAGGTAAGCTGCCTAGTTCTCACCCCAGAGAAAGAAAATGCCTTGAGTATTTAAGGCAGAGTAGCTGGTGCAACATGAATCCCAGTTTACCCCACAGAAAACTTAGGGCTTCAGAATGCTGATACAGTAGAGACTTTAGTAATGGGTTAAACTGGGAGGATCTGGTGCATGTGGCATCCATACTTCCAGCAAGACCTACATAAGGGGGAATGTTGAGGATGCTTTGGAGTCAATTGGATAATTGCATGCTAGCATTGACAGTACTCGTTTCAAATCAATGCTCATTGTTTTGACTAAATAACCTAAGAGAAGATTTTTGTATTTCTTTGATTTCCAGCTTCTGTTAGGGTGCTGATGTACTGAGAACGAGTATTGTCTGACTCCTCAGGTGCTGCCCCACCTCTAACTGTTCCTCTGTGTCTTGGTTTATAGATGTGTTGTGAATTCTTTGGGGCTGTAAACATCTTTTTGTCCTGTGAGGACAGGCCTTGTATGGTGCCTGTATCAAGGGGATCCTGGCCTGTGTTTAGGTTTTCTGGATGACAGAGGAATGCAGTTAAGATTTGGACTCACACGTATACTGAGCATGGCGTGGTCTAAGCTAGAGGGACCCCAAAATGATTTTGCTCAGATATCGCACTGACGGCAGCAGCTTTGTGCTGGGTCATCTGTGCACTCAGCGGGGGTTGATTTTTTTGCCTTTCGGGAAGCTGTTGCTTTCTGCCCCAGAACCCATTTGTTTCCTACAGTGTGCAAACCCCTCCTTAGGAGCGTTGGGGGAAGGTGGTGGCTGTTCTTCCCCCTCCACCTCTAACACCATCCTTCATCTGCTTATTAGTCTTCCAGCTGTCTGCAGTCAGCATTTCAAATGGAGAAATTGTAAACTGAATGTTACAGGCAAATTAAACATTTGCCATCTTGTGAGGAAGGGTCTTTAATTAGGAGAAGGATACACTGGAATGCCAAAAGCAGAAAGAAAAAAAAAAAAAAATGACAGGGGACGGGCAGGCAGGGGAAGCAGGAGAAAAGAGAGCATATAAAGTCCTTGGATGTTTTAATAAATGATGTATCTGAGGATTATTTGATGTAGTTGAGACTGCCAGGATGTCTTGTGTTTTCAGTACCACAACTGAAACTTATTTAGGATTTAAAAAAGAACCTTTTTGAGGTAAGGAATTTATTAATAATTTCCTGTAACTTCTGTCCAAAATGCTGGAGTAAATTTCTTTTGATAGAATACAGGCTTCTGGAAGTACATAGAAATCCCACAGCTTCTGATGTGACTGCAAGTTGGGGCAGTGTTTTAAAGTTTGGAATGATTATCTTGGTTCTTTCAGAAAGTTTTTGAATACCTGTCTGGTGCTGGGCTTGTTACTTCCATTTCTCTGCTGCAGTAAATGGTCTCCTGAACTCTTAAAAAGGGTACCCCGTCATATCTGGAGCCACTCTTGTCATGCTGCTAGTGCAGTGTGTGTCAGGTGAACGTTCAGTCGATATGCTGTCACAGGAGTCTTGTTGTAGCAGGGCACATTCATGACATCTGACTTGCCGTTTCAATGCTGTTGCGTGAACCAAAGGAGGATAATCCTTTACGATTGCTCTGTCCGTCTGAGACACTCGGAAGGTGCTTGGAAGACTGGAAGGGGAGGAAAACATTCCTCAAATTTCAAAAATACAGAAGATATTTTCAGTAATGTTCACCAGTCCTCTAGCTCTGTATGTGATGATATATTTGGTTCTACGCCTTCGAAACCATGATTTGTTTCCAAATTTTTGTGCCAATCTCTTCTAATTAGCTATTCGTGCTAAACTTAATCCTTTAATGAAGTCAAACTTCTGTATAATACAGGTTGCACAGTCACTTTTTAAGATGATAACTCCTCGTTTGTTTGTTTGTTTTTTACAGTGGGAACTCCATACTATATGTCCCCAGAAAGAATACATGAAAACGGCTATAACTTTAAATCTGATATCTGGTCTTTGGGCTGTTTATTGTATGAGGCAAGTATCTTCTAACTTTTTTTTCCCAGGTTTGTCTTAACCGCACAATACAGTACAGGAATTGAGTAGGTCAGACTTACTTTAGCTTAATTGTTGAGAAACCTTATGAAAAGTTAATTTTTTTTGTGCTTATCATGTGCTTTTTGAGCATGAACAGCAAAGGTATTGTGCCATACAGCACAGTACTTACACAAAGTTAATTAGGAGGTCACGGCAGATGTTGAGGATATAGACATAAACAAGCCAGCTTACTGCATTCTTTCTTCCTACTGTGAGCAGAGCTGTTATTAGCGCAGCATATTCAGAGTTTCTCCTGAATACTGCCTTGGTTTTAAACGTAGCAAATTCATTTGAATGTGAGCTACTGGTTCGTTAAATTGAATTCTGACCCATTGGAGTATTTTGATTTTAGGAGCTTTCGATAAAGAAAAATAGAGTTTTTATGTAATGTGGAATCAGTTTCTCTAACTTTATTGGACTACAGCTGGGATTTTTTCTAATTGTACATTGTCTTCTAGCCAAATGCACAGATACAAAGCAGGCACACTTTGTATGAACTACATGCTTAGTGTGCAACTTCTTCTTAAAAGCTGTTACATATATTTTGAAAATAAGCGCTATGATTTTATACCAGTACTTTGAGTTTTGTGATTTCATTTTCAGCAGGGATCAAAGGGTATTGAACAGTCTTGTCCTCATTTATAATCTAATCTTAATCTTTTTTTAGATGTATGCATCTTTGAATTCAAGTGTAAGTGCAGGTCAACATTTAGAAAGCTTTTATCCCAGCCCAGAGAATTAAAAATCCCTGGGATATTTAGTAATAAGAATTACGTGAACTGATGACGTTTTGCGTCTCACTACAACTTCTCGTAACCACATGGAATTAGAGAATAAACAGAAATGTAATTTATTTTGTGTACACATCAGATGTGAAAACTACTATAGTTGAGCATGTACTTCAGCTAGTTGATTAAACAAACCTTTTAGGACAAGACAGTATAAAAGTAAATTTTCCCGTAACATCGCTCTACCCAGCAGGAGTTCAGTGCTTGTCACTGGTACGTACTTCTGGGAAGAACACTCATCTAATACAACTAAATGCTTGTTCAGCGAGGTAACCCACTGTCGTCGGTGTGTTACCAAGCCCTGAGTCATACAGTTCGATAGGTGCTGATGTACTGTTGGCAGAGTGTGAAAGTGCCATGTGGTGTGCATCTTCAGTGAGAGAGATTGGTGCTGGGAACTCAGTGAAATAAATCGATAAAATCCTGCTGAAGGGACTTAAGCAGTCTTGGGGGCTCAACTCCAACAGCCCTTTGCTTCTCACATGTAAGAGAGCAGCACAGCTGGCCCAGAAGTGGCTACGAACTTGTGTGGCCTGAAAAATGCTCTTGGGGGGAAAAAACCCCACAACTGTCCATTCTTTTTATACTCCTACCAGTGTCCATCCAAAGACTGTATCTCCACAGTGCTTCAGACAGCCTGCTCACAACTGCTGACTGTCCTGTACACTTGACATGGCATAGAGTTTCATAAGGAAAAAGACTTATCTGCGTGTCTGGCATAAATGCCCCATACGTCACCGTGAGCAGTGTAAAGTCCCAGCGTTGGCCTTCCTAGTATCAGAGCAAATAGCCGCCAGATCTGCTGAAGGGAAGATCTGCTTTGGTGGAAACACTGGAGCCGGACATGGTTGTATCACTGTTTTATTGCTAAAATTCCATGGGGTAGGAGGGAGAGAGAGGGTGTAAGAAACCCTACTAAGTACTTGATCAAAAATATTTGGAAAATCGTGAGCTTAAATTGAGTGGATTTGTGCCTATCCTCAAATTCTCATTACCTCTAGTGAAAGAATTCAAGATACTTTTAATAATTCCTGAAGCAGCAGCAACATACCATTAAGAAGCTGGTATGTTTTTATAAAGGATGGTTTTGCTTGTAATGCTTCTAATGAGATACTGAAAACTGGAATGGTACAGTATAGCTGTATGTACCTGGGTCTGCTAGTAGCGTTTGAAAAGGAATTTGGAGACTCTTCTGTGGGAACAGGGGGAAGGAAGCCTGAGCTCCCAGTAATTCATCATGCAGAACAATTCCAGGTACGCTTCACGTATTGGGCCTAAAGAGGAATTCTCAGGTTAAAGCTTTGCTGAGTCGAGGACTTTGGCCCTGCCATGGTGTGTTGGACTTGCCAAGTCTATCAGTAACAGTCCAAGTTGCCCAACTTGGACATGCTACTCGTTTGCTGCTGTAGTGTACAGCTTCTCCGTCAGGCTGCTCTGAGGCATTTCTGAGGCTGAGCTCTGCTGGAGATGGGATTCCAGATTTATGCAGAGAGAAATATTTAGCGTTGTGCTAAGATATGTTTTTGTTGCAGACAATATGGTCCCCTTATGGCACAGTAGTCTTGGTACTCCTTATATTTCAAGAAGCTGACTTAATTGCGCACTAAACATAATTCTCTGGTAGGAGTAGCAGTACTATAGTAACGTGAAAGATTTGGCATGTGAAGCATTTTTAAATTTACTTCCTACGTAGGTAAGCCTTAACTTTGTGAACAGGAGCTGTGAGATCTTGCAAGTTCCAAGGAGGACTGGACAGATACCAATTTTGTGTTCAGTAGATAAACAGCTACTTGACTTTTTAAACTTTCTAGAATGTGGAAAATTAAAAATCAAATTTGTGTGTCTTTTGAAGGAGCTGTGTTTTATCTTCACTAATTTCTTGTAACGAGAATGTTTTTCCATTTGGCTTAAAAGTAAGGAAGCGGTGTTTGTTTGGTTATGAGTCACTTCTGATATTTCTCCAGATAGATTGTGTAGATAAGCTGCAGAGAGATTTAATGTACAAATTGCCTTCAGAGACACGCATGTCCACTGGAATTCACTTAGGGCACATTGAGGGGTTTGGGATGTGATGCCACATAGCAGCACTTAACTTTGACATTGATAATCATACAGTGATTTTTATTAAATCTTATCAATATAGTAGTAACTGTCTTCATCCCTCACTTCCTGTAGATACCTGTCAGCAAGATAACTTGGAGGGGATAAAAATAAGTTGTTAATTCCCAGAATATAGCTACAAGCAATGACTTTAGCGGTTCGGGCAAGACGATCAATTTAAACACTAACAGTGATTCCTATATATATCTCTCTCTCTCTTTTAACCAGTCATACTGCATGGTGGTCATTTTAAATGGAGATCTAGCTGTCCTGTGGTAATTGCTCTAATCAAAATGTCAGGAGCAAACCCCACCGTAGCATCACAAACTGTTGTTAGTGAGATATTTGGAGTGCCTGTGGTCATGACCCTCGCAGACCTGACTGTTTTAGTCAGAATGCGTGTGCTATCTCTTTCCATTTTAATCTCCTGCGTTTACCAGCCCCAAACCCCACAGTGTTTCCTTTTCGTTCCTCCTCTTTTGCCCATGACCGCTTAACTAGACTTGGAAAGAAAAGTTAATGGGAATTGAAAAATCCCTTTCAACCTTACTGGCATTATTGATGTTTGTATTGAAATCTTGGAGACCTTGTTTAACCCTTGATTGCCTTCTGTGCCTTCCCTAATGTGCCCATTAGTGTTTTTCTTGGAACAATCTTGCGTGCTGGGTGCTCCAGTTTTGTTCTAACTGATTGAGAGCAGTTTGCTATCAATCTCTAATTGGAGATTAGAGTCTCTAATTGGAGTCTGTAATTTTTTCCCCACTGATTTGCCTGTTACTGTTATGACAGTAATGAAGTAACGGCGATGCAACATCACCTTTTGCCTTCAAAGACTTCCAAAAGGCCACAAGCACGGGGCTGTCAGGGCTCTCGCCCGGCCATTGGGGCTCTGTTCACAAGCCTGTTGGGCAACTCAGGTCTCTAGGGCTACGAGGAATGGCTTAGCATTACTACTGATAATAGTGGTGAAACTCCAGAGAGGTAAAAGTGTGCCCGTTCCCCAACCCGCTGTTCTGTGCAGCTGTTAAAGGTGTAATTCCTCTTCTCGCTCAGCCTGCAGCGAAGCACAGTAAATGCCACTAGCACAGCAAATATCTCAAGCCACGTTGCATGAAGCATTACAGACAGAAAACTGAACAAGCCTGGAATTTTCTGAGATGTTTTTGGGAGCCGTGTACTCAGTTTGTCCTTCAGTGTAACTTGGGTACCTTTGTATATTCTGTATTGCCATTTATAAGCCTCTCTGGATACCTGATAAATACCTCTGGAAGAGCTTCCTGAAAAATATTTTAGTCTGGTGATACCTAAGGAGATACATTCTGGCCTAATCTCCAAGGTTATCTTACTACTTCTCGTAATGGCTCAGAACTCATTGCAGAGGGTCTCACACCCCTGCACGGCTGTCTTGCACAAGGTGACCCCCTGCAGCTGAGGCATGTTTTCACTAATTTCACAGAGTATCCAATATGTCTTGCAAGTAAGCAAGGAAGAAACATAATAACTTTAAGTTATTTAAAAGATAGGCTTATGATTTGACCAAGGAGAGTTTATCTTGATGTGTCCTGCATTGCTTAACTCTTGGACGTGTGTTAATGGTAATGAGGTTTCGGTAAGACACCCCCGGCTGCAGCCCGCTCCTGCGGTGCCCGGGGTGCGGGGCAGCTCAGGGATGCCTCTGCGCTGGGCCCGTCCTACTGCTGGAAATCCAGCCCAAACGCAGCATTTCAAAACCCTGCCCTAATCAAAACTACTTGTCTGTCACCAAATCACTAATAATCCATCAATCTTGATTCCTAACTGCAGGATAATAGAGTGGAGGATCTAGTATTGACTTTTTTTAATTCTGCTGGGAGCTTGCTGTGTGTGTCAGCAACAAGACAGCGTTCTTCAGATGGCTTTCACAGCGCATGGTAATGAGCAAAAGACTAATAATCATCAAATAACCCCCTGTTAAAGCCATAGTGAGAAGCATCAACTTCAGCTGGCCTCCGTATGAAAAGCTTGCTGATTTGATGTGGCTTGTAGCAAAATAGCTTAGAGATCTAAACAGAGTGGATAATATCCGCAGTTATCCAGTGGTGCTTCATTAGAAGGAGGTATCACTGGGCTGCACGGGGCCGCCTCTGACAGGCGGTGAGAGTGACGAGCAGCGATGAGCAGCACTTGAGTAACACCCTGGACTAAGAAGACGATGGGCCCAGCATGGCCAGCGGCCGCGGGTGGGTCTGCTGGGCTTGGGTCCTGGTGTGGGAAAGCGAGAGGGAAGGTGCTTAGCTCATCGTGTGTGCCTTTAATAGACACGACTTAAGCCCCGTTTTGTAAGTTCAAAAATGCCTGTGTTCCTACGGCTGTTTTTCTGAGGCTCATCGTTCAGTGTTCGTTTAGACCTCCTGGTTGAGAACTTGCAGTGTAAATGGTTTTCCGCACACAAAGATGCCATTTCCTTCCTGAGACTTAAGTATAATATAAATATATCTTTGTAAGGAGTCTCCGCATGCCCTGGAAGGAATTCTTCCCCACCCAGAGCCTTCCGTCATGCTCTCCTTGCTGTGTGAACAGCCTGTTTATCTCAGACATCTGTCATATTTTTGGAGATGCAAATACTGGATTCATAAAACAGAATTGAAAGAGAAAAAAGACCAGTTTGATTAGGAAAAGTTTCAGTAGTTTGGTTCCCAAATCTGCCTGGGATGCTCTTTTCTGAATAGCAGATTTCTGGCAGGAGGGGATGTTTGTTTTGAGGTTGGTTTTTTTTGTGGGTTGTTTGTTTTTT
Organism: Gymnogyps californianus; assembly: GCF_018139145.2. Taxonomy (NCBI): domain Eukaryota; kingdom Metazoa; phylum Chordata; class Aves; order Accipitriformes; family Cathartidae; genus Gymnogyps; species Gymnogyps californianus. The sequence goes on from NC_059488.1 coordinate 11,560,915, forward strand.
TGTTTTTTTTTTTTTTTAAAGGCTGAAGTACATTGCTCATGCTTATAAGGTTCTTCATATTCTAGGTAGCTAGATGTCCAGAAATAATCCATTTATTCTTTGTAGCAGTCTATTAAAAATCTGCCAGTCACAGAGAGTAAATGAACTGAATATGGTCATAACCGAGGAGGATTGAAACCACGACACGTGGTTTGAAACACCAAGGCAGAAGAACTTCTACTTTTTAAAAGAGATGATTGTGTTTATGAGAGGTTTTCATAGTCTACTTTGAGCCGGTTGGTTTCTAAGCTATTGCCCTATGGTCCGAGCATCCTATTTCTTGTTTTGTGGTTTTTGGTTTTTTTTTTTTTTTTAGAAAAAGGTACTTTTTTCTGTGTACCTGTAGAATTGCCTGTACGCACCCAAGGTCCCACATCTGAAACGTTTTGGGCAGAAAGAATCCCAGTGACAGGAAAACGTAGAGACTTTTCCAGGCTTGGTGCTGCCCAGTGGCCGTGTGCCGTGGTCACGGCTGGCTCCGGTGGGAGGCAGGGACGAGGGGCTGGCGTCACAGGGGTGCACAGAACAGCAGTGTCGGAGCAGGGGCCTGGCTGCCTGAGGCGGCAGGACTGGCACTGCCGCGTCTTGAACGGAGACAGGGTGCTGCGTGGCAGGAGGAGCTCCGCGCTGCTGCTGCAGCTCCGCTCGCTGACGCTTGCGTGCGAGGACGGTAGGGCGTTGGGAAGCGCCTGGCACAAGCCCTGTGACGGTGTGCACAACTGTCGTGACCTCGGAGCAACTTTGGCTGTGGGCAGTCTCGGGGAGCAGCATCTTCACTTGCTCACTGTCAAAGAACAAACCTTGCTCTTGCAAATCAGCGGCACTGAGGGCTATTAAATCCTTGGCGTTTCTGAAATATTTTCTGTTTTTTCTCTCCAGATGGCAGCTCTTCAGAGTCCTTTCTATGGAGATAAAATGAACCTGTTTTCTCTTTGCCAAAAAATAGAGCAATGTGACTACCCACCTCTTCCAGCTGAACATTATTCTGAAAAGGTAAATTGGGAGCATTTTTGCAGGGGAATGTGGGGCGGGGTGCGGTGAAGTTCCCCTGCACAGGGGAAAGGGAACCCGGGAGAAGCCCCCCACATCCAAGGCAGAACAGGAGATGGCCAGAGTGTCCTGGGTATCTTTAGGGCTGGCTAAGGAAACTGTCGTCGTGATGTCTGAATATTGACAAGCTAAATTAAGACAGAAAAGAAGATTTTTTTTAATGTGGGGAATATCTTGAAACTGAAAGTCTGGGATGCTGGCAGAAACCGACAACGAACTGTGGGAAGGCCCTCTCCTTCGCTTCCTTTCCCTTAAAATAACATACCATAAAACAGTGCTTAAACTTTTGTTTATGAAGTCTTCAGTGTGTAACAAAGGGGAGAAAGATTCTTTTTAAGAAAAATAGGGCGAGGAAAGCTATTTAGTTTAATGCAATAAGCATCTATACAGCAGCTGTATGGGGGCTTTTTAAAGTCTGGGTTTTGTCCATATGAAAGCAAGGGATGGACAGCAGTAGCTGAACTGGAGTATATAAAATTAAAAAAAATTGTCACTGTGCGTGCTTGCTCGGCGATGTTTCACTTCAGCTGCAAACACACGTGTTGTTTTTGTTTAGGGTCTTTTGAGCTGGGTTTTTTTTATTATTTTTTTTCCCCTTACCTAGACAAACTAGCTGTTTTTCCTTACCTCCTCATTCAGTTACAGTTACCTTCTATTTGAAAGGAAATAGCTAATGTAATTTGAAATGTTCACCATATCCTTTGGGGGTTTTCTTTTGTTTTACTCCGCCTCAGAGTTCTGAGGAGCAAGAGGCAGGATGCAGGGGAAATACTCTACGTGGCCAGCAGCAGACAGTCTGGTCTCCACCCTGAGAGGGTGCACCGCCTCCTGCACCACACGTTTTACGTTTTACTTAGTTTTTTACTTGTGAAGTAACTCATGCAAAAAAATTATTTGAGAACTGTTCTGGAAAAGTGAATTTTTAAAATTTCCCCCCCCCACCCCAAGCTGCCGTAGCAGCAAGTCCTGGCTCTGTGCATTCACATTTGCCATGCTGTTGTAGCATGCATTTCAGGATATGCCTGCTGGCAGCAAGAATTAGTGTAAGTTGACAGATGTGTTTCCTGTCTTTACAATTACTGTCTGTTTGCTTCCCTCTGGCAGTGCTAAAGACTGTGTAGTGTAGTGATACAATCCAGGGTGAGAAGGATGGTTTAAAGCTCAAAGGCGCCAGGTCCCAGAGAACTAGACTCCAGATGGTGTTCGTACACTATTAACAGAATGCTTGACAAAGTCTGAGGAGGGCTGTGCCTTTGGCTGTAGCTCATCTCGCTGCATTAGCTGCTGCTTCATACTGAAGCCGCAAAGAGCTTCAATTTTGTGAATATTAGAACATGACTCCACCATGAACAATATTCAGTTTAGTGCATACTTTTAAAGATTGGATGTTCAGATGTTTTTGGAGTGGATAGCCAAAGGGAAAGGTGTGTTGGTGTCTCCCAGCAGCCAAGCTAGATAAACCGTGCAGGCAGGCAGGATCAGAAATGTAGAGGCAGCTGCCTGCAGCAGCAAGTTGCACCAGAAAGAATTTGTTCTTCCCGTGGCCTGTGGGTGGGTGGTTATCTCAGTCTGGACGTACGCATTTTCCTTCAAGAGCGAATGTCTCTGTTCTAGATTGAAAGGGCAGAGTCTTTACAACCACTCTAGTATTGTCACTGCTGCAGGTTTGTGAGGGATGTGGGAAAGCAGTAAAGCCTTTCCATCCTCCCGCCTGAGGGCAGGGGTGAGGATTAGGCTGTGCCCGCTACCACAGTTTTCAGTGATGCTCCAGAGCCATCGGCATGTCTTTCCTTCGCCTCAGTAATGTGGTCTCGAAGCGAAGCTTCGGCTGTAGGCTGGCTGCTGGTCACGTGAATATTTTAGTTGCAGCGTTGTTTTAGATGAACAAGGCAGAGCATTTATGGAAGAATGCCTGCTTTAATGGTGTTTCCTTTCAGTGATGTTCCTCTTCTCCGTAGCCTTTTGTGGCTAACCAGTCCAAATCCTCCTGTGATCAAGTGGCATGCTGCTTGTAGCAGGAGGAGGAGCTGGGATTCCAGCCAGCATTAGTTTTCTGTATCAGGAATAAATTTGCTAGTAATTGGAGATACTGGTTGGCGGTGCTTATCAAGGCTTGGTCCGCCAGTTCCTTGTAGATGATGGTGAAACGCCTGTGCTGTCCTGGTCATCAATAGAGGACAGAACTTCCCAGGCTGTGTTTAAGTGCTGTATTTACATGGGAGCACAGCTACTGGTTGGACAAATTGTACTGATAAGCCCAGGCTCTGGTCAGAGCTTTAGAAGCATTTTAATTTGTTTGTGGGCGTTTTGTGGTAATCTTGTCTGATCAGGGCTGATGTATATGTTAATCTTTGGGGTCTAACGGTTATAAAGGCAGCACCCCCCTGCCCTCAGATGAATCAGAAAACGTCACCGTAGCAGTTAGGAGAGAATGGGCCAGGGCCAGGCAATGGAGATGGATTTACTCCAGAGATCGCCTGGCTCGGGGGATTGTATTGCTCTTAGTGTGTACACACAAAATGACAGGCAGGGTGGTTAGCAGGAACTGCATTACATCGTGTCCTTGCTGCTTGCACTGCCTGTGTGCCCCTGCCTCCATCCTGCCTGCGTGTTTGCCGCTCGGCCGCGTGCTGCCCTGCAGGAATCCTCGCTGAAACGTGCGTCGGGCCCGGCGACAACTTGAAGCGTGGGGCCTTGCTCCATCCAGGGCTGAAAACCTCACTTGAGTACATTCAGTAATGGAGCTGAAGCCGTGTGCTTGATAGCTGTATGGTCATGCTTTTAATTACCATTAAAATAATTGGCACTGTGGCTACTGGGAGGATGTGAGAAGATCAGAGGCTCAAGGCTGTTTCTCCCGGTGCCTCGGGGGTACGAGCAGCTTTCAGTGTCTGTATAATTAAAAGCTACAATCTTTCATGTGCACAATAAAGAGGGTTGGGAGGTGGGGAGACTTCAGCCCTTCTGCATTTTATTTATTAAACATAATCAATGACCAGTCTCTTCTTCACAAAGGTTTTTAGGAAACACTGGTGTTTGACAGCCATGCTCCGCTATCTTAAGATACACAAGTGCTGTTCTTACATTAAAAACCTTGAACTGGGTTGTTACCAGGGACTGGTGTGGAAGGGGAGTGCAGTCGTACAGGAGAGCTCTGTTCAGGACACGTTTTTAAACCCCTCCCTCTCCTTCCCCCTTTCCTCAGAGTCCGTTTGCACTGAAAAGTCCATCCCTGCCTGTCAGCTCCGTCAGATTTCTGGTAGTGATCTCGGTTTTCCTTCCTTCATCCATGTCCTGCTCATGCCACTGGTGCCTCCCTCTGCCCCGCGCTGCTTCCCCAGCCCGCGCCCTGGGTGCACTTCGCTGGGTCCTCCTGCGCCGGGCTCCCTTCCCCGCTCTGCCAGCCCGCCGCCCTGTCTCGTGCTTCAGACTCCTGTTGACCGCGAGCTGCTGGTCGTCTGATGCTACTGGTCATCTCTGCTCTGGTTCTCTGAAGTGAATCAAAAATCCCCCAGGAAAAAATACTTTTTAAAAAAAAAAAAAAAAAGCAGCTTTGAAACTCCCAGTGTCAGGAGTAACGGATCAGAGGTGGTGGTGGCATTCTCTGTAGAGCCACACTAAACCACTGAGCAGGGAACCCCTAGGTATGTATATGCTACTAGCGCGTTGTAAATGACGATGTAAAATCCACTGTGTTGTGTGGAAGACTTAAATCTTCACTGCTGAAGGTTTGGTGGAAAAGGTTCTTCCTGGCCCTTCTGTAGGGTGGGGGGACACGGGACAGGACAGACAGACGCGTGCCGCAATCTGCCCAGGAACGTCCGCGTAAGAGAGGTTCCCAGCTCCTGCCCTGGGCTGCAGTGGTCGGACAAACATTCCTGTAGCCTTTTCCAGTAAGAAATCGGCGCATTCATTCACGTCTGCATGCGTGTTTTCCTGTCTTTCAGCTGCGGGAGCTGGTCAGCATGTGCATATACCCTGATCCAGATCAAAGACCTGACATTGGTTACGTGCACCAAATAGCAAAACAAATGCATGTTTGGACCTCCAGCACATGAACCATCTGCAGACGCTCTCAAGGAGCCAGCGCAGCTCAGTCTTACTTGAATTTTTTTTCTCAGATGAAACCGACTGGTGCCTAGTCACACAAGTGAGAGGGTTGAGCACTCGTAGCAAGATGCTCCATTATTTCTGCAGGTTATTTGACAAGGACTCTGACAAGGTGGTCATGCTTTAAAGTGAAGATTCTGTGAGGTATTGCAAGTGATTTTTTTTTTTTTTTTTTTAAGGCCAATAACATGTTACAGATGTAGATCATTTAAGGGTCCTTTCTTAAAACTGTCGTGTGTAATCTAGGATAGATGATATTAACAGGGGTGTCAGAGCACTCGACACACCCCTTCTATCTTAACTGTAATGTGAAATATTGAAATAATTCCTTCAGTGAAATCACTTTATACTAATGTAAGAATTACAGTAGATTTTGTGTAATTTGTATAACTGCTACTTTGCCTCTTCTGCAAATGGTTAATAGCAAATTCAGTTTTTACTTCGTATATTTTAAAGCAGCCATTTATGTGTTTTTATTAATTCCCTCCTCTTCAGACTTAGGAACTGGGAAGGGTTGGGGGGTGGGAAACACATTTGTTTCAAGATTTCTTTTTTTTAATTGAAAACTTAGAGTGAGTATTCTGCTGATGCATTTATCTGTTAACTTGGCTACAGCCAGTGAGATGAGTTAAGCACGTACCTGGGGAAAAAACAAGAAAAACATGCCAAACCAACCCCAAAACAAGCATTGCTTCTGCAAATAACTTCTCTTTAAACTTATTTTCCCATTTGGTATGATTCTTTTTAGACTACAAGTTCTTGTTAAAAACCAGTGTTTAACTAAGCCAACTAGATTTTGGTGAAGATACTTGTGCACGTTCAGTAGTACGTCAGGTACTATAGGTAAAACTTAAGCAAAGCAGTGTTTCAAACACTTAGAAAATTTTTAAAAAAAAAGAAATAAGTAAAATGCTTTGTGTATCTAATTCTACATAAGGATCAGCCCCCGTCTATTTAACTGTGAAAGCTAATTTACAGAATGTGAATTTTTATAAAATCTCAACCTGATTTGAAGGAGTCATCTTCTTTAACTACATGAAAATTTTCAACCAACTAAATTCATTCATTGAATCAATGATTTGTTTCATTACTGTCGATGAAAAATATTCACTGCTTTAGGAACAAACGTGGATTCACGTTCAAGTGTTTCCATTTCATTTGCCTGTTCAGAGGAACAGGGCTGCACTTAACGGTCTCGAGGGCTACAGCGGGGGAACGAAATAAGCCTGTACTGTTACAGCGCTGCTTCCATGTGTGACGGCGGCTCATGCCAAAATGTAGATTCGTGTGTGACAGTTCGAATGCAGCCTGTGCCTGGTTTTTTTCTTAAGAAAAGCATACAATCCTTAATTTTTTGGAAATAGGGTTAGAGGGTTACATACATATATATGCTTTTAGTGGATTTTTTTTAACCTGATTTGCTCTACTTAAAGGAAAACTGCAGTGCCATCTTCAAAATATTTATATAGGGTAGCAAAGAAAAGCTATTAATTGCTGTGAATAATGTTGGTATCGTTAATGCAAGGTGCCATTTTACTGAATCTTCTCTGCAGAAAGTTGAGCCTGCTGCTCTCATGAGAGCTTCAGGAAGTTCAGATCAGCACACGAATGTAGTGGAGGCACCAAACTGCTTCCAACATTCCCAGGCTAACTTGTTTAATTTATACCCAGTGTCTTTAGCAATTCTTAGATTTAAGACTGAAGACTGTCACGTCTACACTGCAGATTTCCTTTAAGCCATGGTGGCAGCTACACATTCAGAGGGATGGTTGTGCTGCGCCTCTCTTGGTGTAACATGGAAAAGGATCTTTGGCTTCCAGGGAAGCTCAGCTTAAATTTGAGTATCTTGAGAAGTCTGGTCACTTTCTTGCTACATAAAATTTATTAGTGCTTATAAGTAAATGTATTTCAAAAGGTAATTTTTTGCAATTGTGCATTTTTAGATAAATAAAAAAATGATTTACAAAATAAACACCTTTGTTTAAAAAAAAGTAAGAGTCCAGTATTAAGGAAAATACTAAAAAAACTGCACAACACTGAAACCAGGCCTAACTCTGTGTGAAACTGTTCCTAACAGCTATTATTATGTGTAGATACTTTTCCAGAAAAGGGAGGAATGGACTACATGAACTGTATCAGTCGTCGGGATGGAAAACTATGTATCAGTCTGTGCCTCTATATTATGGCACATCTAAAGCTGTTTTTCTGCATGTTTGTTGCAGGATGCTAAGACTAGGGCCTGGTTCCCATTAACCTTTTGGAGCTGCCTGCAGATCATACGCCTTCCCTTTTGACTAAATGAGAAGATAATTCTGCAGGTGGATTTTCTGCTCGCCTCCCCCCCCCCCCAGGATTATGTGGTACTGTATGAAACAGTTTGAAATCAGCTTACCTCAAATAGTACAAGCTCAGGATTTTAGGACAAAAAAGGTCCAAGTGGAGGCAAGTAACAAGACAATTAGACTTTGAATTATGCTGTCTTCAGTCATGTAGTTTAGAAATGAAAATGTGTGTGCCAGTGTGGAGGCTGGATCTACTCTGTATCCTGTTTCTGTCTACAGGAAACAGGGAAGAATTAACATAAACATCCCATGATAACCAGTATTACTTCCCTGTAATGCAGGTAGAAGCACTCTGCTGTAGGTCAAGGTCCACCACCGCTCACTATTTTCATACCATTTCTTGATCTGGTACGTATCCACCAAGAAAAGAACATTGTTAAATTAAAACCTGTCAAATGGGGCTTACACAGAATAGTTTTACCCTTCCTCTTTTGTTCCTACAGTGAAGTCACAAAACAGCCGTTGTACGTAGTGGCTGTTCTGCCCCAAGTGACAGTATGATGCTTGGGATCTGCTCCAGGAGCCTGGTGCTCTTTATGTGCTAATACAGCTCTTTTAGGGTGAAGTCCAACTTACTTTCACAGCCCACAACACTAAAAAGCAGGGTGAGACGCCGCAGTGCTGTTCTGCACGCGCCTCACATTTTCAACAGCGTAAGAAGGGAAAAGCAGCAAAAGAAATCAGCACCGCGTACAATCACTAGGTAGGAGAAGGGTCAGAACCCTCTTTATTCTGTATCAGCTGGAAGGCTTCTAAACATAACTCGTGCTGGTCTCCAGTGAGAGAGAAGGGCTGCGCGTGATGGTTCAGGACGTGTCCATGGTTTGTATGGTTTCATCCACCACCTCAATTTCCAGGAGTGCTACATTTTCTGTGAGAACAGCAGTAGTTCCTTTTTCACACTTGTATCTACCATACCTGTTAAAGAAATAGGTGAAAATTAAGCTGGAAGCCAGTACTACATAGGAAAACTCTCATTTAAAATTTTACAACTAACCAGCTTTCTCTAGAAGTTTCCTATGAAAGTGCAAAGGAAAAATGCTTACTGCAAAATCTGAACTGATTGCAATAACTGATAAAGTTTCAGATAAACTAGCATTTTTAGGAAACACAGTCTTTAAAAAAATAATTTTTGACATAAGTAGGATCTCATAGCATAGCACATTCTTGTGTGTACTCTCACTCAGAACAAGCAATTTTATTTTTTTTGCAACTCTAAAATAATTTTACCAATTATTAGCTTTGGTAATTAGCAAACATTTAACACTAAGACTGCCTGTAATCAAGCCATGCTTCTGAAATCTTAACTGCATCTGACTAAATGAGTTGTCACCCTTTTCAGCCATTTATGGAGTAGAATCCAAAATCTCACTTAAAATGTGTAATAAAAACTCTCTCCTAGCTGACCACCTATAGATGTTTCTGCTCAGAATGAAGTGTCAGCCTTATGGAGTTGTAGAGTAAGAAGTGCAAAAGACCTTAACTGGAGCAGTGCGATTCTGTGCGGCTTTTGGCCACTGTGTCTGCCTTAAAATGAAGGGAAAAAGCAGTTTCTTTAAACTGTACTATTTTGGCAGTGGATTGAAAAGTTGCACAACTCGTTACACATAACATGAAAGTACAAAACTGCAAAATCCTTCAGCTGCCTCGGGGGCTGGGATTTCACCCATGAGGCAATATGTAATGTACTTCACCAAGCGATGTATCCGAGTGTTCAGAAGTAAAATCTGCCAGCGCCAAGTTTTGCTCACTTCAGAACTTCATCACCTCTGCATCCTGAACATTACCAGTATGACAAGACCACATGATATATGACAGAAAATTAAGAGATTCAGAGTTACTGTCTTAAGGAAACAAGCAGAGTAACATCACCTCTGTGAAGGATTTATAATACAGTTTCACATGCTGTGCAACCCTTCCATGTGCTTTAAGGAAGTGAACACTGAGAACAGTAAAATGGGGGGGCTGTACAGAAATCTGCCTTTTTGAGGGGCTTGCCACATGAAAGAGCTAGGGGAAAAAAAGCACAAGTTTCTACACAGTGGAAATGGTTGAGAGAGGACTGTTTGATTAGGAAAGCATGAATGCTTACAAGCATTTTTTAGTTTACTTACACATGAAATGGGGCTCAAGCTTAGTCCAACTAAAAAAAAAATCTTTGCTGTATTTAGGTATTTACTGTAAACTGTCCTTTCCACACACCACAGTATATTTCTGGACAATTTTGAGGAAACTGTAGCGATCAAAACAATGTCTGTGTTGTCTTAAAAGTCTTGCATAGGGCAGGTTTTCCAGCCACTGGCTAGAAGGGGCCTCTAGAAATAGAATAAAACACAACCTAGTAGTCACAGGCTAGAGTTGTGGAGTTCTCTCTTGGTTTTTGGTTTTGTCCTGCAGTGAGTTCGCATGTAGTGGCCAATGGCAGGCTGTGCTGCCCGACCCTGCTTTTTCAAAGCCCCAGAACTGCCAAGGGCACAGTGCTGCCACTGGTCTTTCTGACAGCACACAAATTTCAGCAAGAACACAGCAGCACAAGACGCTGTTGCTACCTGACAGCAAGAGAAACCCAAGTATCTGCTCAGTCACAAACACGAAGCTTCGTGACTTTCTCGAACTGCCTGAAACTCAAGAGCAGCCTCCTGGCACAGTAAAGCAGTAGCAGGCAAGCAGTTCATTTGTTTCCTTCACACATCTGTACGTGCCACTAGCAGCCTCTATTCAACTGCAGGTACAGCCACTGATTTTGTTTTCTTGTTTAGCTGACGTTCATATACAGATCTAGAGATCACTCTGACAAAATTTAGTATTACAGAAAGTAGGAATTGCTGGGAAGAGCATGGATAACGCACGGCTTCAGGAATACGAACCTGTCCCCCTTTCTGTTGGCCACATCATATGGACGGAGAAAATCCAACTTGTTCTTGCTTATAACACAGATATCTATGTTACTGCCGGAGCCCAGATCATTGTATATGCCAGCTGCAATAGCATCTCTCACAAGCTGTTTGGCTTCCTCTTCCTGGAAAAGTTAAAAAAGCTGTCATTGCACAAGTGTTGGCATTTCACAGAAGTGTTTGTCCACGTGACGGTGGAAGCTGTGAGCTCTCAGAACAATAAATGAGATACCAGCGCCGCCTTCATCACCCGAGTACTGCAGAGCATTAACACAGCAGTGCTGAACAGTGGGACTATCTACAGGGACAACCTCTTATCCTGTTCGTGATCCACCACCCCCCAGGACCGACCAGACTTAGTAAAGACAGTCAAGGAAGCAAAATTAAGATTTTTGTCTTCACGAATGGAGAAAATAAATTTTACAATTTTTATCTTCCAGGCTTTTGTGCACATGTGCGTTACAAGTTCCCTGTAGAGCCCTCTGCGTAACAGTTGCATACAAATTAAAGATTCAGACTAGTTTAGTTACAAGGCTTCCCTAGGTAGGGACTATTTAATCATCCTCTGTAGCACCAAAATTATTTCTATGATTTTGTAACATAGCTTGCTTTGCAAAATTTATTCAGCTCAATAGTAACTGTGTTGTAAAGCAGCCTTGCTCTGTACTGAACTGCAGCTGGCCAGTATTTTTAATTCTAGTCCTGAACACAAGTGCAGAAGAGTTAAAGAAATCTGCTGAAAATACCGGTCAAACAAGGCACCTCTGTCAAAATACTGCAATTCGTAGTTCAGTTCTTACCATTTGAGTGAAAAAAATGGAAAATTTGCTACAGTTTTTCTGCTGTACACTGCAGAAATTCCATAGGTAACTAAAGCAAAATATATGTTTAATATAGTTCATTTAATGCATACTGTATGTATATATTTCAAAATCATATTTCTAAATTACTTTGTACAACTGCTAGAATCATATTTGCAACAAAACTAGAAGAGAAAACTAGAACAGGAAATAAAGCTCACCATTTTTATTGCTTCTGAAACCATGCACTAATCCTGCAGAAGTTCTAATGTTTGCTTTCTTACAGGTTTTGTCTATCTACTTTCTTTTAAAAGGGCAAACGTGCAGCTGCTGAAATACGCATGCTGCACCTAACTGAGAATTTACTATTTAGAAGCAGTCTAAATAGCCTGAAACAGAGTGCAATAGCGTTTGCGTTACACAAACACAAGTAACATTCAGATGAGTGTCTTTTACAAGGAAACATTTCAAATTCATCAAACTCTCCATTAAATATTACAGATCTGTAATCACCTTCATCCCCCCAATAAAATGCATGAATGGTATTGATGTGAAGGCATCAGAAATACAAGTTGTGATATGCCTGATAACCTCCTCTTTTGTAGTAAAGGCTATTGCAGCTGCGCTGGCTCCCTCTACAGATCCAGGCAGGGCTTATTTTTATTTCAAAGGCAGCTTATTGAAAAATCATGGATCAGATCCAGTGCTATTAGGAATAATCTGATACAGCCAGTAAATCCTTAGTTTTGCACTGAAGATGGTGAGCATGAAGAAATGTTGCAAACCAACTTTCCTGATGTGTCATTTTAAATCTTGTAAAAACCAGGTACAGGCATCTGTTCTCAGTACCGACGTGTGCCTGTCCTTACAACAAAGGATACAAAGCCCTGCCATTCCGTGTGGGGGTCGAGTCCTCTGTCCTGCACCCCATTAATTGCTAAGAGAGATAAAACCAGCAAGGACATGTCCTGCGCCCTCAGCTCCACTGAAGCCTCTGCAGAGTAAGTGCCAGTGCTCCAGTCATCTGGTGAAAGTGTCAGAATGCAACGAAAACAGATTGCATCCATATACACACACACACACTCTTCAGTCTTCTCTTGAGTACATACCAGAGCACGTAACACCCCTTAATTTTTCTCAAAGGTGTATAAGGAACTTACTTGAAAACTACCACTAGAGCACGCCTGTTCCAGTAAAGACAGAATAAGACTGAAACACATGTATGAACAAAGAAATTTGGACTCCGTTTTATCCTCACGTCATTTACGGGAGTTGCTGCTCAGCTAGCCCAACACGATCATAACTGAACACTCAGTTTACCATGCTCACTCGTCATTGCTTTGCTGGTATTTCACACCTTTGAATAATCTTCTGCCACTAGACATCACGAATGGAAGAGCAAATAGTCAATGCTGATTTTGATAAATGCAGCTTTTTAAAGTTTGCTTCATTTTAAAGGCCTCGGTGTCTCTGCCAGTATCCTGCCACAGGAAAATAATGATGCTGAGATCCGCAGCCCGCTCCTAGAACCTCTGATTCAGACAGCAGCTGCACAAGCCCCCGTGTACAAGTGCAGCTGAAGAGGAGCCCAAAATTAGCTCAGCTACAACCACGTCTGCTCCCAGCGCATACTCGGCATTCTCCGATGGCCCTCTATAAAAGAGCTCGTTAATAACAGTATTCCTGTTCTAACAGCTTAATTAAGGTATTAACCAGGGAGGGGGGCATTTTTTTCAGTAAGCTGTAGAAATAGCATAAATTCTTATTTCACTCCCAGTTTTATTAGTATTACTCTTAAAAAATTCAATTGCACTTTCTACCAAGCTGACTAGAACAAAACAGCCATGCTGTAAAAATAATTCCTGTACCTTTCTTCAGTGTTTTTGGTAATAAAACTCTGATAAGCAAGTATTTCCTCATTCAACTGATAGAAGACTACTTTCACTGATTTGTTGCATGCTAAGGGTATTTTAGTACTATAGTGAAAGCAAACATACTAAAATAAAACGAAGAAGTACGTGTAGATGTGTTTTAAAAATTAAGTGGTAGCAAAACCAGAATAATTTTAAGCTATTATGTGAGTGTTAGTATAAGAAAAGCACCACAGCTTAGGAAAACTAAAGCAGATTGGTGGAGGTTTGTTCCACTCTCCCTTTTAATTTAATCTCTCTCACAGAGTCCTCTCACTAATTTAAATTTTATTTACTTTAAAATGTACTCTATCAACCTATTGTTATCAAAATAGTTCTAAAAATACCCAGTACAGTCAGTAGAGCTCAGCTGTAACTGCACTAAGGCATCCACTACACTGAGAAAGTCGAAAATGTAATCTCAGCTCTTTCATCTGATAAGTGCAGCCTAGTTCATGAACCTGGAATAGCTTTAATTTTAGAAAACTCTGCTTCAGTGCTGTTTACTCCTCCTCTTTTCATAATTTAGAAAGATGACCAGAATAGCCACAAGAAAAAAACCCACAACATTCCTTGATAGAGATGCTGCGTGCGGAGTTCTAGCAAGGACTGCTATTTTACAATCAGAAAATAGGGGGTTAGCATGAAAAGTGCTGACTGAGTCTTAAGTACAGGGGCATGAATGAGTCACTGTAATAATTAATCTTAAAAAACCCTAAAAGTTCAGAGTATATAAAAGGAGCACTTCCTACTTTATGGTTGCAAAGACCAAGCTAACTGGGAATATCATTCTCTCGGGTCCACACTGCTGCTTAAATGAGATTACAGCAAGAGTGATGCACTGTAATACAAGTCAGTCGTGACAAGCTGCACTTTATAGAGCTATCTGTTTGCCTCCATCACCACATCACACAATGTGTCCCAGGACTCCAATGTGCAACTCCATTTACCACTACATGACAAATGGGCAGCACTTGTAAAAGGCGCAAAGAGGTCCAGATCAGCCCTGTAATGGTCACCGCAGATGTACCGTAGTGCTTGAGGGGGGAAGAAACAGACCCCCAAGTTCATTAAAGTGACCAGTCATGGATCTTTCAAAGTGTGTCTGAGGAATAGTACAGTAAAGGCTAAAATAAATAACTCAGCATGGAAGGCTAATCTGAAATGGTGTTTGATAAATTATTTATAACACAGACAATTGTCTGCATTTAATATTGGCGCTACTGGTAGCATCTTTAAAAGATGATTTATGTGTTGTAATGCCATTAAGCTTTATATGGGCCCACTGCTAGCTATAAAGTCTGCTGAGATTTAGAGAATGAGTTTTAAACTGTCACTGCAACATCATAGTAGATAGAGCCTGTATTAAATCTTTACTTTAAACCTGTTATCTGGAGAGTTGCATTTTGTAGACACTCAAGAACTGATAGATTACCTCTCCACAGCTGCTATGGTGCAAGTCCCAAACAGCACCAATAAGGAACTTTTACACATTATTCTTGTATATGACTTGAATCAAGTTTCCCTTCTCACTTAAGCAATTTCCAGATTTCAAATGCTACTGAAGGAAAAAAAGAAAAGAGACTTTCCTACAGAAGATGTGGCTATTTCTACATCATATTAATACTACCTTTACTAATAGCTTTTAAACAAGTTTATCATTATGCCTCCAGCAGTAAAGGGAGCAGCTGGAACGGCTTTGTGAATATCATTTCCTCAACATTTTGTAACTTCGCAAGCAAGTTAAACAGGAGATGCCTTTTCCAGATTTAAGAACTGTAGAAAGGATTTTTTTTTTTTAATTCTTACCAAAGTGAAATGAATACCTTCTGCAGGTCACCAGTACGCTGTTAGATATGTGACACACAGTGCAGTTCTGCAATAGTAAGTCTTACCAAGAATTTGAAATATATTGCACAATGAATATTAGTATAGAATGAATGTGATAGTGTATAACAATTTTTGTAAAAATAAAAAAATTCAAATACTTATCACAACTGTCTTTTACAACAGAATGGAATTTGTTCAAATTATATAATGTAAAAAGTTGATCGTACTTAAAGTTAGAATCCACAAGACTCACATGGGAAGAGAAGAGGAAAAAAAAAATCAGAAGCTTCAGGAAGGACAAGGATAATAAAAAAATAAATCTATAAAGGAGTGTTGGGAATTTGGGGCTAGGAAAGTGATACCTCTTGAAGGACATAAGCACCTACAGAAGCATAATTAGGCTTTGGAAGAGTAATCAGCAGACTACAACATGTGAGAGGATGTGTAAGTCTGCCTGTTGGGAGAAGTTGTGGTAGAGATCGATATGTAACTGGAAGCAATGCTAAAATCTGCTGGCTAAGTCCAAAGAGAGAACAAAACTGAGAAGCAAAGTACTTTGTGTTTTTCTTGTAAGGGGAGGTTGAAAGACTCCATTAGTGAGAATGAATTTGTTTTGGCTACCTTTTGAAGCTGGAAAGGGGCTGGCACATGTAATTTAAACTACTCAGGTTTAACAAGTCTTCACCAAAAAAAGTACGCATTTCAAGTAGTACCTCGTAAGCAGATGAATGACATACCTTGTTTCATAATTTTTTTTTTTTAAGTAGACCTGTGCTACAATCAAAATAGTTTGCTTTTCTTTCATCTTTGATCAGGTGAATGAAATTTAAAAAGTAGCCAGTCTTTCTAGCTCTCCCCCTTGCCCTTCTTCCTCCACCATCTTTTGTTTGTGCTCTAAAAAGTCACAAAAGAAGTTAGAGGCAGAATGCTGAGATTTAACAGTCCAAACAATGCAAAACAGGCTATTAAAATAGATATGTGATGAATATGTAGGATCAGGATTCCAAATCACAGAAAACAGGATTAAACTGACATGCCAAATAACCACAGCACAAACACAGGATAGAAGTTGCAAGTAGAAAGAATTAAAGCAATGATCACACCAAAGGCAAAGGGTTACAAAAAAAAAAAAAATCAGGATCTGTGAGATTAGCAGCATCAGGCAGACATGGAGCACGACAACACAGAGATGGGTCCTGGGAACAACCACCAGTTTGTGCATAAAGAAATTGTCAGACTGTTCCCAGCATGTGATGGAAAAATTCAGCTAGCTAAAGATATCTAGGACTAACACTGTGCCCTGTATAAAGATGGCATCGCTTCCATTCTGCTGAATTTCAACAGTATGCTGTTTTGGAATCATGTATGCTCTAAAGAAAAAACTTAAATCTAGAGAAAAATATGCCTTCAAATATTATATACAAGTTTATTTAGTTTTACTGAACAGCTGTTAAAGACTAAGATAAACAGAAGTTTAGTAGTTTCTAAAGCAAAAGTGAGGGGGGAAGTGAAATAACTCTCTTACTTTGTGTGTTAAACAGCTAAGTTATTTTAAATCAAGGTAACCTGTATCATGTTATTTTCCAGCTCTGTTTCCACAGCCTTATTTAACAAGAAACTAAAATGCTCCAAATTCTGAAACATTACTTTCATTCACTTGCAGGAAGGCAAGTGAATGACTCAATATTTGCACGACAAACAGTGTCAAGGACTCAGACTATTAAATATAATTAGAATTTTCTCTCCAGAATACATCCTATTCAAACACTGTGGAACATGCCTTCTGTTTGGAATGGTGAATTCAAATACATTTGTCTAAGTTCTAACTTCTCTGCAAGATTTCAAAGCTGGACTTCTATTTAAAAGAAAGGAAAAAAGCACAGGCCAGTTTCTGTTATATACATTCCTGTATTTCCTTGCGCCACTGTACTACTACTCCATTCATCACTGGGCACTTTCTCAAATGCAAAGCCCACAGAGCCTGTCTGTGCCACCATCACCAAAACAGTACATTAAAAGACAAAAACCCAACTTGCTTAAATTCCTGGATTATGAACACATCAGGGTTAACATGCTGCCTACTTTACGCAAAAAATACAGAAAAATTAGTTTTGTTAGGAAGTAGCAATTTTCAGCACAAATATGGCATGGGCAGGAAATTATGCAAAAAGAAATTAGAGCATAGCACTGACCTAGCAGTCTTGTTAAAACTCAGCAATTCGAGTTTTCGCACAAATGTACCTACATTCATTCCTTAATAGATCACAGAATCATAGATCAGGTAATTCTTTACTGCATTTGATGTCAGTTTTGTTGTGAATATGTTAGTAAATGTTTATTCTTCTAACTGTTTTCTACTAAGAACTTTTCAAATAAAATGCACCTTAGTCCCTAATTATTATTCTCAGTGATTACAGTTTTTTCATGTTCCGATGGTAGACGCCTGCAAGCCCAGACTCATCACCACCTCCCCCTTTCTGATATTGTACACCACACAAGTATAATAAACCATGTTAATATTTCATACCACTGTGAAATATGCTGGAGTATCAATTCAACATCTGCTGTCTTTAGGGTACTGGTGTCCCGCAGAGACACTTTCAATTTGTAATTGAGTTCTATACTGAATTAATCAGCAGTTTATCTTTTCTAGTAAAATAACGTCTTCCCCACTAACCTGGATTTACATTAACAATTTATGCCAAATTACCTGCCAAGGCAAGAAACTTATATGATTCGGAACTACTATTCAATAACAGTAGTTCCTATATGTCACTCCTTACATGAAGATTAGTACAATACATATTTCCAATGGTACAGGATTAAATTACAAGCTCCTCTCACAACCACAGGATTTCTTTTAATACTATCCCCTTACTCTGAACTAAGAATGAATATGAAAACTCATTTAATCCATCACTTCTTATGTCTGGGTGAAGTTCACGTTTTTTTTAGGGAACCGATTCTCAAAATAAAAAGAACTCGCTCAACAGTAACAGAGCCATAAATTCTGCCAGGCTGCAAGCTCCAGTCTGACTATGTGATACCCTCAATTTTCTGTACAGCTGCATTACCATACAGTAACATACTGAACCTGAGCTACCAGGAAGTAGCCAGATATGTAAACCATGCCAAAGATGACGATTAAAGTTACCATATATTATTACTGCATACCAAAAAAAAAAGAATATGCAGCAATACCATGTCTGGCTTCAAATAAAGCAAATCTCCGTTCATATGATTATTACTTTACCTCTGAAAAAAGGACGGAAGGGAATGAAGGTCAACGTTTTATTTGGAAAAAGAAGTCTTGGGCCCGCTGCTAATTTTTCCTTCCTAATACACCAAAACGCTCCATAAAGCTTATTGGCTGGGAGGGAGCCTCCCCGACGGCCCTGGCTGACTCCCACCCTCCGCCTCATGCCCATTCACCCTTCCCTGCTCAGAGAGAAATCGCGCTCTGCCTCCACAGCCCTCGCCGCAGGAGCCGCACTCGGGCTTCGTGCCACGTGAAATATTTCCCAGTATGTTTTGCCTGTGTTCTGCAGTTATGGGAGATATACAAACTGCAACAATTGAAGCGGGAACACCTGCTCCTGAGAAATGCATCAAAAATAATTACCTCTCCTACATCTACCCTGTGCAGTGAAATGATCTCTTAACATGGAGCCCTGCTTCTGACTAGCTTGTCTACATTATTACATACAAAGTTTAAGTGTTACTTTCATAAAGGTGAAGAAATTGTTGCTCTTTGTCATGCAGCAAGGCCCAATTTAAACTAAGGTAAAATTTATTGCCCTCGATATAGTCTGTAAACAGAAAACTAGAAGAAGGTGCTACTGGTTATCACTGGTAACTCGGACTGATATTGTCGGCAGTTTCCCACCTGATTTCTGCACAGAAATTGTGCTTTGATATATTCAAAAAGCACACCTCAAAACACTTCTCCAGTAATCCCAGCCATTCCAGAGCACATCTAGCTAGCACATTTTAAATCAGCCTCATATTTCCTGTTTAACATTAGTTCTGCAAAGGAAATCAATCCAAGGCACAATTCTGTGAAAGATGAGAACAGTACCAACTGTCCAATGTGTCAAGCAGAAACCAAGTTACCATAAAATAATTTTAATCTAATCTAAAAATAAGAAACAGAATGATAAGCCTTTATTTTCTGGATTACTGTATGCACTAACACCTGGTATTTACCCATGGAAATTCATGTCTCTGAAGGAGACAATAATACAGGTATGGATAGAAAGCATGAAATCTGTATCGCCAGGAGCTCTGTCAGAAAAGGCAGTGAAGATATGCCACTAACAGTCTCGGTTATTGTCACTGGGTAATGAAATAAACAGATACACAGAGCACATAAATACTAAGTACTTATTTTTGTTCACAGAGTCAGATTTTCCCCCCCCCATTTACTTAATCTCTGTGTTTGACACCAACAGGGGTTCAAGTATCTCAGGCAGGCTCTCCAGCTTAACTCTGATAGTCTGGCTTGATCTCTATTGTCTGCTGTCTGAGTTCAGCCGACAAACCTCCCAGCAAGTGGTCACCTTCCTATGGAGTCATTAAACCTCTGAATGTCAGCTGGTGGGATTAGCCTGCAGACTTCCACACCTGAGCCCTATGGCAGGGACACAGGCATTTTGATCACCATCACTAATGAATACAGAATTCATATGCAGCTTGTCATTGCTCTTGAGCCTTGAATCACACAGATGCAGGCTAAATAAGACTGATGAGACAACTATTGTTGAAGATTAGAGAGTTTTGACAGTTTCCAAAAATAGCTCAGTATTATTGTCAGTAGTTAATAAACAAAAATAATACCACCATATTGAAGGACAGTAGGAAATATGAGCACAGAAACATTTGAATGATCTGTATGTCAGCTGTTTAAAAATGGAAGAAAGTGACATGTTTTCATAATATTTTGTACTATGCCTGATGTATTTTTTACTGAAGAAAGAATGCAACTTTCAACACAGTGGAAGTTGCATTTAGACTGCTTTTTACTTTGATACAGCAAAGACCGTCAGCACACATCGAGCATCCGGAGGAAAGCATTCTCGATGCCTCAGCTGCTTCACTCTGGGGATATGGGGCTGCTGAAAAGTACCTCAAAAATCAGTGGCAAAGCCAGAAACAAAACTGTGGACCAGAATAGCCTGAGTCTACACATTTTGCAACTTCCAGTCCTCTTCCTTCCTATAATTTCTTTGTGAACACAGGTACTCTGGCAGCTCCAACTATTAACTGAAAAAGGTTACTACCTCCAACTCCTCCTGTCTGCTTGTCACTTCTCCTTTTACAGAGGATTACCCAAATCTGCCAGCTGAATCACTCATAAGGTTGCTCCCTAACCCATGTTTGTCAAAACCAAACAAGGTAGCAAAAGTAATCACTGCAGAATGATCACAAAAGCAAACCTGGCCAACAGGTGAAGGAGTGCAAATCACTGGTAGGAGCACAAGATGCAGTGTTTTGGACAGCACAGCTGCTGCAGGAGGGTAAGTGCCTACACTCCAAGTGGAACATAGTCAGAACAGCCCCCTCTGAATTTTAATCTGTTCTTGCCCCCCCAGAGTATTTTTGTTTTCATTCAGTACTTGATTTCCTGCTACACTTAAAATGGTATAATAAATGACAATAAATACAATCTCCCATTTTTGGGGTGATCTATTTTAGAAATAATTATTAAATATCTGCCAGACTACCTCCTTCCTTTTTTTCCCCACCTATTCCATGCCCCTGAACTCATTACACAAAGATTTACTTCTCTTTCCCTGCAATAGTTCTGCTTTGTGGCTTCTACTGATTCTCTTCCTTTTGGATCCTCTTTTTATTAAACCTGGCTGTTTTGATGAAATACAGAAAAGAAATGAAGTTACAAGCAGCCTGTTTCCTTGCTTAAACATGAAGCTCTTGTCAGAGGGCTACGACATAGCCTCACTGTACATCAAGTAATTCTTCTACAGACAAAAAGCTTCTACTTTTCAAACACCAGAAGTCAAATACCAGAATAACATATATAATACCCCCCAATCTCCCTAGGAATTCAACAACCACAGTATAGATAAATCCAGAATTCCAGCATTTAATACTGTAGACATTTTTTTCCCAGATCATGACGGTTTCCATATCCACTGACTCAGACTATTTCTTCACTATTGTTTAACACCAGAAGGCATGAATGCATTTGCAAAAATCTGACTGTAAGGTTTAAAAACCATGTGGCTACTCTACTGAAACTCTATTGAAAGAAAAAATGGCTGCAATGAAAGATCTAAGCTCAAAACACTCTATTAGATGTGCAGTTCTTCCACTTATGTTTTTTAAAGTAGATCTATAGCTGCCCACATGACAGATTAATATTGTTCCACAGTAGTTAGGTGCTTGGCATTACATTTTTGAAGCATCTACAGGCCTTCAGGGCTGAAAGTGTTCACATCTTCAGCAATCTATAATGGTTCCTCTAGAGGCCAGCACTTGCTTCATAATGAAACATGCCTCCATAAATCAGACTGCAGAAGTGGCACTTGTGTACGTCACCATCTATCTTAGCAGTTTCTCTGAAGGATGTTGGGTAAAGATCATCTCCCGGCATTGCAACCAGGGAAAGGACCATCACACTTGGCATTGATAAAGCATGTGCTACTTAAATCTGAAGACACACTAAGTCTATGGAAAAAAAACACATCCTGCTGGTGTTAGCATGCCTCAGGCAGTGGTAGAAGCTTCAGCAACTCATCTTCAAAAGGCAGAGAGCCAGGGCTCTAGAAACCTGCAAAAATTGGCTAAGCCTGCAGTCGTCTTTTTTTATTTTATTATTTTTTTATTTTTTTTTAAGTTGAGCATCTTCAAAGTCTACGATTCTAACTGTAGGGCACAGCAGCTGCCACTGCAGATTTGATCCTCTCAGCTTTTGGCAGCTCTCAACTTGAAATTCTAGCAAAAGAATTTTTCAAGTTGCTATTATTGCCTGTCATGGATTTATAAATATTGTGCACTATCTGCTGTGGCATGGCTCTCATGGGACACCAGTGCATGCCAAAAGCATAACAGAATGAAAAACAGTTCCTATTCTTCAAATAAATGCTAATTTTTTTTAACTGTGCTCACACGATGCGTTTGGTGATCAGCTTCAATAGTACAGAATATATATCAGAGGCAAAAAAGCTGATTGTCTTTTCCAGTAGTATTCAGCTGCTACTTTCATTAAGCTTGTTTAATTACATTCCAGATGCTAATTTGCAAGTCGATACCAGAGGGTGCAGGACAGTTTGCCTTTGAATCATTTTTCTGTGATGTGATGGTCTTGAAGCACACCACTACCCTCCAGTAGCCCTAGCAAGATATTCTGACAATTAGTGCAAAAGAAAGCAGTATTGATCTTGACAGAAAAATATTAATCCTCTACCCATTTTATTAAATGAGTCTCCAGGATTTTTAAGTTTATCATTGCCATTTCATAGCAAATTTTACATAAATATATATATATAGTGTACTTCAGATTTGTTTTAATTTCAATAGAAATATCATTTGTTATTTCATTGCTTTACTGAGAAAAACCCACATCTTAGAAGGTAAATATTTTAAGCTGGCAGCTGTAACAGAATATGAAGTGTTTAAGAGTACAGTTGAGCTTTATCACCTAAAACTTTGCTGGTTTAGTTAATATGATTACTAAATTGTTATTAGATAACAGAATATCTAGTAAAAACAAAGGAAAGGTTAAGGTGCATGCAAGTCTCAGATCTAAACATTATTTCAACAAATTGGTAGGCTGCATTTCTACGTGCTTGTTATAACAGTGAATATCTGCTGCCATTTATGGTTGTGTATGAAGACAATTTAATTAGGATGACCTTTCTGAATAGGAAAAGTTGGAGATTTACCCATTTTTGGTGCCTTTTTTGGTTGCTCTTACATGAAGAATGACTTAAAATACAGGCTTGAAAACTAGCTGAGAATAAAATGAAATTTTTAGTTTCACAGCACAGCTCTTTGACATTTGTATCTTTGAAAGCGGACTATTATGCTGTAGCTGTTGATTCCAAGGATCTGTAGTCCATGTTTTCAGTATGAATAGCACACATGCCAAGTGCACAGTCACACAAGAGGCTGGAAAAAGAGACTCTGTCATTCTTACAGCGGCATGAGGGGAGAGAAAAAAAAAAAGTAGAGAGTCTACCTCTATCTAGTGGTTCTTTCCATCAGTCATCTAGTGTAATGCTACTTACAGAAGAAACTTGAGTGCCTATTAAAAATATTCCAATATTTCTGATAGCATTTATCTGAATTTTCTGAAGTCCAGTGTCTTCAGATATTGCCCAAAACACTGCAGCGACACAGGAATCCTGATCTTGCTGCGTTTTCATAATTTTCCACACCTACAACTATTTCATATATGCTGACAGAAAAGGAGCCAGTTCCAGGAATAACTGGAAAACTGCTTATTACAAACTCTTAAGCAGTTTAACTACTTGAAAACTTCTCAAAACAAGTTTTGAGTTTTTTTTTTTATATCAAGTGGTATTACACAGCACATTTCTTCAGGAGAGGTAACAGGGTATGACATATCACTTTAAATTTTAACTTTAATTAACCTATTTTAGAGAGGAACTAGGTGGACGTATGGGATCATCACCTGAAAATATACTGCAGTCACACCAATATTTGAAAGGGAGGAAGTGACCCACAGCAGTTGCAGTACAAAGATGAGGAACATCTTAAGACCTTTTCTGAAGTAAATCAACTTTTTCCTTTTCCATGTTATTCAGTGATAGTAAATGGCTGTAAGATTTGTTACATCTGCATTTTAGGATTAAATGATTGCAGCTGTTAGTGTTACAAGTCATTTTTAATGGGTTCAATTTTGTGTTCAATTCTCAGTTTTTTCTTTACTGTGAAATTATTAATCAATTGGAATGAGAAAGAGCATTCACAGAAACTCTGAAGAGATTAACACGGTTTAAAAGAGGGCTTGACATTACTGAGGCATTTTACAAAATATGGTCACAGAAAGCCCTTTAATTGTTTTGGTTTTATTTTCATCAATAGTCTTTCTGCAGATAACTGGATTTTTCACTGTTTAGTTTAGCAGGCACTGAACATGGTGTAACTAAGTGTAAGGAAATACTATAGATAATACAAAAATACTGTACTGCATACATTCATAAAAAAACTGAATAACTTATTCTGATCTTAATCATGACACTCCAGCTTTTAGCTCTCCTGAATGATTCTCTATAATGAAAAACCAAACATTTTTCAATTTTTATCAAGACCATCAGCAAAACACAAACCACCCACAACCTTATAAATCTTCTGATAATCAGCCTTTAAATAGGTATTAAAAATAAGAGTGCAGTTACTAGTTTTGAACATACCCAATCAACCGGACATCTAATTGGTTTCATACACTACTTGAACATTTTTTTGTTGCTTTTACAATCATGCATTCTCTTTTCAAGATTAAGAGAGAAGGACTGACTACTGACGGAAAACCAGCAATATTGACTATGCAAGGGCTGTTAAATTCCTGAAGTCAACTATGATCAGTAAGTTGTATGTTTTTAAAGCTTTCACTACATTCAAATCACACAAGTTTTTTCCATATATAAATTTGCAAGAAGCTATTTTTCTTTAAATTTATTTTGACCATCAACTCTTACAGCTTTGCAGTAAGCTGACATTAGTACATTTTAAGTGCAGGGAAACTAGAGCAGATTTAACTTTTTTAAAGCTTCAAACCTCTTAAATTCTTACAATCATCAGAATTATTGAGGGAAGAAACACTAAGCTTTAAAAAAAAATTTCTTACCTCCATGTCCGGTTTGTATTTATCTTCGAATACTGCCATAGCTGCTAACGATCCAGAACCTATGGTAACAAAATTAGGACATTTATTTAGCCAGTGTATTTAGATACAGTATTTTTTTTTTAAAGAAAAAGATAACAAATATAAGCAGCACAGACCAGACTGAAGTCTACCTTAGCTTACTATACACTCTAAAGTGTCTACAACTCTCAAGTCCAGCACCTAATTTAATCCTAAATTTATAGCTAGTGTACACAGAATTGTCATGGTCCCTGTTCTGACAGACCTTTTACTATTTTGAACACTAAGATACGAAGATGAGATTAGAAAAAGAGAGTTAACCGAATGCCACAGTTTGTAATTCCTACTCCTCCATTTCTCCTGTCCCACTTTTGTGCCTTGCCACGTTAGAGGGTATGTCACTTAATACTAAGACACTCAGAATGAACAGATTGCTTTAACGAGCTGCCCTGGCACAGTCACCTTTACGCATGGGGATGAGTAAACTAGCAATGGTAATAGGGTAGCTGGCTGCTGCCATCAGGTTATTTCCCATATCTACTTTTAAACAGTTTATTATGCATTTACTTTGTGCCATTATTTTTACATTGAACAATAACAGCTGAATAGACAAAATGACAGATACAAAAACATGAGTTTAACATTACTTCTCTTAAAGGATGTAGTGCAAGTGTAGTAATGGAACAGAAGCCATCTCTACCCAAAGCACTGTAACTGCAGGTGTTATAAATGTGCTTTCTGTAAATTAACATGAAAAGCAGTATGATACTATTTGAAACTGTAAACTTGCTTTGTTTAGAAAGAGTGAGTCTTCAGGAAGATATCTTGTCTGTCTGTGGCCCTAACCATATTTCAGAGAGCGCTACTTTTGGGGAGTGAATAAAGTTACCTGCAATTTTTTACTCCAATTAGAAGATTTTTTGGCATTTATTACTTTTTAACTTGTTTTGCATACTGCTATCTGTTTAGCTGGGTCACAGAGAAAGCCATATTTTCTATTTAAAATGATTTGTGTATATCGCTTGACCACCTCAATGGTTTAGTGAAAGAAAAAGGCAGCGATTAAACAGTTTCAAATGAGGTGTCCTGCTGATTTTATCAAGTCTGCTGAATGTATAATGAAAAAGGAGAAGCTGACAGTGACACTGTTGAGAAAATACAGACTACCTTACCCAAACCATTTAAGGAGGTCCAATTATAGATCAAATTTAAAGGGTAGAAACAGCAGATTTACAGACACAAATCAATGAACATGGTAATCCCAATGAATATGACAGATATTCCTGTTACAGAATATTGCTGTGGTTGAGGATCATTACCTTTACAGTACCAAATACATCACATCTAAAAGCAGTAGGACACTCTAAGTGTGTACTTGTATTACAGGCAATGACTATTCATTTACACCTTGGAGCAATACATGACTCAATTTTTTAAATGCTGAAACTGGGAATAAAGAAGATTTTTAAGCAACTAACAGCAGAAATGAACTGCTGATACAAACAGCTGATATCACAGAACAAATCACAAATAAAAGGAATTTTACTGATCCTTCAAACAAGGTCAAAATA
Organism: Gymnogyps californianus; assembly: GCF_018139145.2. NCBI lineage: Eukaryota > Metazoa > Chordata > Aves > Accipitriformes > Cathartidae > Gymnogyps > Gymnogyps californianus. The sequence continues at coordinate 11,587,311 of NC_059488.1, forward strand.
AGGTGTGTTCCAAAACAAATACAGGACCTGAACCATAAAAATTCTTCTTGTGGAATGACATAGGAACATTTCTAATGAGGGGGTGGAAAATCAGAGATATGGTCTCAAAATAGGACCACATTCTTACTACACTCAAATGAAGGCCTACCATAAGCAGAATGGGAAGCTTCAAACTAGAAAACAACCCTACCCTTAGATAAGGGTTCTTTGAAAAAATTAGAGTATAAAGACTAAAAAACATGCAAGAATGAAAGTATAAAAGGTAGTATCTGACAGAAATTACTACGTTAGCTAGAGCTAAGAAAAAGTGGTCTTAATTTCTTAAAACTTCTACTGACAAATAAAAATTATCAATAACAAATATTGCAATAATCTCATAGATGGCTCAGACCAGATGCATTCCTCCAGCTCCTTTTTAACAGAAGTTCCCAAAAGAACCTATGGGCAAGAACTCAGTAGACTTATAAAGAAGAAAAAGGCAGGGGGGGAGAAACCTTATGTTACATTACATGAAGTCCTTTATACATAAAGAATTATACTTTTAAGAATTATCTCACTATGTTACCAAGATGCAAATAAATGCCAAACGTAATACCAACTTTAAATAAATGCAGACAGTCCTGTAATGTAAGTTTCCAAAGAGTTGTTGAAAGTCTTAATTTAATTAAACCTACACGTAGACATTTACATCTGAAAACCAAGATCCCAAGAAGGTTCTAACAGAACAGGAAGTAAAGCTGCAAAAGCCAAATAAACTCATTTTTTTTCCTCTACTGCTTATAAATCCTAAACATAAGCTTTATAAGCTTGCATTTAAAAAAGTGCCTTAGCAATAGTCTCACAGCACAGCTAAGCATTCTCTGAAAGAACAGATTTTTGTGATTTTAAATAGCACAATGAAAATTCTTTACTCTTACTAGCACCAGATGTAAATACTGTGTTTTTAGAAACAAATAGATGTACACTTCCGAGTTTCTCCATCAAAACAAATCATTTGCTGTTTGACAATAGCAATATGAACTGTTTTGAAAAATACTAACGATGTGCATATATTCACCTGTAGCACATTAACTAAGAAAAATCCCTCAGTCCCCCTCTTTGCACTGCTGGTGGACTGAAACCCCATCATTTGACCGTCCATGCAGAAACGCAGAAAACCGGCAGTGGACAGTTGCTTGGGCACAGTTGCGAATTTCACTATCCAGTTACACCGACTTCCCTCTACTTGTCAAATTCCACATACGATCCAAACAACCCACAATGTTCCAAGTAGTTCAACTGACTTGTGAAAGCTATGCATTGTAACAGGAGAGCTGGCAATAAAATCTGTGAACTTGAGTAAACATTAGAAGTATGGTTTTCTTATTGCAGGACCTATAAAAGCCCAGAAAACTTAGATATTAAGGGTCTATGGAGAACTTGTTTGTATGTGGGGAAACAGCTGTTCTCTTGTCCATGTATTCAGTGCCCACCAATAATTCATTTTTAACAAGCATGCTTTGCCTTTATGTAGAAACACGCTTAACAATTCCCAAACATAATGTCTGGAGAAAGATAAAATCCAAACATTGCAAAACACCATCCATTAATTAGGGATAGACGTTCCCACCTCATACACACAATAACTGATTTAAGTCACTGCCAGTTACGATTCAACACTGCTAAGATGCAGCAGTTCAACCTCAAATCTATTAAAACATTCCGGAAAGCTGTGAGATAATGTATCGTTAAATAGCGTCTTTAACTAAGCTCAGATTCAAAGTAATACCAAACCAGATATTTATCTTAGATAGATAACTTCAGTTTGAAATCTTAACACACAACCAATGCAGCAATAGGAAATTTTCTTTGTTGGAATTTTTTTTTTAAATGTTGGAAGTTTACAACTGTTCCATTAAGAGCAATCAGGATACTTGAAATATAATTGGTAAAGTCACCATGTATTTGTGTTATATTACATTCAGGAAAAAAAAAAAACCTTTCAGCTAGATTTTTAGAAACCACTAACTGCTATGAATGGTTACACTTCAACAACCTTGGAAACACAATCATCAAGAAAAAATGCCATATCAATTCCAAAGAATTTATTTTACATATATTTTCAGTAAGCTACACTTTAGAAACAAATATTCAGGAAGTATTAATCTAGCATCTAAATATATATTTATTACCAAACAAGTTACAAAGAACTACAGAAAGTGAGATGCAAAGCTCTGAGGCGAATGCTTTTCAGTCTGATAATTAGCATGAACCAGGTAAGTTATGAGACTATAATAGATTTTTTTTTCTTTTTTAAGAAACATTGGTCATTTCATAAGTTTTCACAACTAAGTTATTAAAAAATTTTCTGGACTCAACTGTAATAAACTCACTTTAAAAATCCCATCTGGTCTTTACTTGAGCAGTTGTACCACTTCAGTACTGATTTAAAGTGAAAGATAATTATTGATACACAGAAAAAAAATCCAGCCGACAATAATTTCCACTGTGTTTTGCAAGTGCAGTAGCTTTTCTAAAATAGATGAACTGGATCTTTTTAGCAGAACATTCACTGAAGACAACTTCTTATTGCTAAGCACAGTTCATTCTCATCACCCAAGGACCTGTTTGCTACCTCAGCCTGCAACACTGGAGGATGTGCAGAGCCTTGAGAGAGTAACATTTAGCACTTCGTAATCCATCAGTGTCAGGGCTCCCTGACAGGGCATTTATTCACACGCACTCATTGTTATTCAATTTGCTGTTCATTCTAGGTAAAAATTCGGTGATCTCCACAGCCCCATCGATTGGGATCATTTTTCACCCTGGTTCCTGGCTGAGGGGCTGAGTCTCAGCAGTGGTAGTGCTTGCTCTGCAGGACGACGTTGCCAATGCATGAAGAGCTGATTTATGAATATGAAGCAACACTGGTACCAGGGGACTAGCTTTAGCCACTAGAGACGACTGGAACATACTTACTGTTTCCGAAAGCTGAACTACAGACTTCAAGTGCTTTAATTTTATGCATGCATTTCATTATAAGTCTTGGCCAGAAGCTTTCCTAGACAAGCCAAGCAATCAGACAATCTTGCATCGTTTGCTGAAACCCAATTTTGTCCTTTGTCAGCATAAACAGTTTAATTTGATGTTTTCACTCCTGAGTAAGCACAGAGTATCTTTTAAATCTCCCTTGCAAGGGAGGACACCACTCTGTCCATCCACAAACACACTCCAGCCCATTAAAACAAACAAAAACCCAACACCTCAACCACCTTTCCTATTTAATACTGAATTTCCAGAAATCAACTGGCCAAAGATACCTACCTTGATTTAATAAGCTGCCCTTAGAACATTTGGAAAAAAATAGCAAACAATAGATTAGTCTAAATAAGATTGAAATACAATTCCAACTACTATCTCCGATTTGACCTTTGATACTTTTTCTGCTGTCTCAGTTCTATCTTTCACTTATATGCATAAACTAATCTTTTTACTAAAATGTATCCTAGTCACTGGAGAAAGGATCAGTGTACTGGTTGTAGAAAGGTAAAGGACATTTATGCGGAGAAGAGCTTTGTTTGACAGCATGGCCAAAAGTAACATGTAATCACCAGACACAGACCTGGTGCAGCTGACAGCAAATCAAAGTTTAAGCTACAAGGAACTTAATGCATTGATATTCTACTTCCTACTTGTTTGAACTTATTCTGCTAGTATGTTATTTTTATGGAGGGAAAGAGGAGTGGCCAGGATTTTCAGAAATGCCATATTTGAAAGCTTTTAAAACATAGGCATGAAAGTAACCATGTATATAACGGAAACTGTGACTTTATTCAGGCAATCAACTGCTAGCAGCCATCAGTATAGAGTCAGTTACAGTTTACTACAAATTGGGTAGAGGGCAGTTACAAGAATCAGACGTTTACTTTTTTATATAATCAAAAGCTAAACAATGACATCACATGACTGTTAGAGGGACTTCATTTGCCAAGTAACTGATTCCCCAGTTCCTGAAGTAATGGCACCATCTATTGGTCCCGCACCGCCTCTGCAGAATTTCTGCAAGTTGATCACAGTTCTCCTTACACAGTTAACCAGAGGATTCAGTTTAACAGCTGCACCCTTTCAGTAGCGCAAAGATCCAGAAGAAAAAGAAAAATCTTTAACACTTCCAAGAATATAGTAAGTAGGTGTTTTATCTAGAGATGCCAACCATGAACAGAAAAAGATTAACTAAAATTAAAGTTATATTTTCCCACCAAAGTCAGCACAAAAGCTGCATCAGACACAGGCTGAATCTGATTTACTAACCTGACACACTTCATTTTCAGATCAATTTTCTTTTCTGATATATTTATTTGGACTCTACATTACACTTCCATAGCTCTACTGAAACCAAGCTTTCATTTAAAATCACCCAAGTCTTCAAAATGAAACACAAGTCTGAAATGATACAGTGTCTTCTTGAGTGATCAGAGAACAAAAATTATTGCAACCCTGGTTATGTTTGGAATTTTCCTTTTTCCAGATATATGATATTCTCAGTAGGGCATTAACCTTAAAAGCCACAGATGAAACTGCACAAGAATGTTATTAGCTCAGAAGGCACTATAGTTTAATCGCTTACCAGTGTCTGTGACATCTCTTACCATTTTTACCCTTTACTCACAGATTACTGCCTATAAATCACAAAAGAATTCAGAACTAATCAAACAAGCTGACACTACTGTTGAAAATACTCCCTTTGCCAAAGACTGGGCAAGTTCTGTAATATTTCAAGATGTGTGTGTCCCCTTCAACAATGCATGTGTTATTTCCCTTCTCAAAAAGACACGAGGATGGTGGTGATCACTAAGGCTCTCCTGCAAGTCGCAAAGCTTATAGCTTATTACTTCAGGATTCTTACCACAGGGACTCTCCAAGCATCCCTCAGTAATTAAGAAACAGAACAAGATGTCTAAAGAAACAATTTTATCTAGAGGACACGACCAAAGAATAGTTAGAAGACATAGTAGGAATGACAAGTTAAATTCACAAATCAAGATTAGAGATAAATGAAGATTTTGTATTCTGTAATACAGTGTCTTCCTGAACATACTCATAAGAGGCCTCTAATTGGGTTGTTTAGCAAGATCACAGGTAAAAGGGTATATGCTCAAGAGCCACTTCACAACCTGAAATTATTGCTACTGCAAAGCAGCACTGAGGAGTTCAAAAGTTTAATTCTCTCCTGTAGGTATTCTTCATCTCCTTCTGTACAACTGGGAAGTAATGCAGCAATGTTTCTGCTTTAAGTGAGAAAGGCAGGACACTCCAGGCAAGCTATCTATGATTTGCATTCTGCTACCACAAAGTACTTATTTCCACGTTATCCCATATTCTTGTTTATATTTGAAAAAACAGCAAATGAGAATATATTTACCAAGATTGTATTTTACAATATATCCTGAACATTGCTTTTGTAATTGGTCTTGACAGGGTAGTACCTAAATGCCAAAGCAGCATGCAAAAATCTGTGGTTTCAGCTTTCAGTATTATCACAATCCCTAATTCAAAACTGAACGAGATGTACACAGCACTGCATATACCTATAGCTCAAATTACTGCTATTACAGAAAATGTTACATAGACAGAAGAGTTGAGGTACTAACACTTAATAACCTGATGGTGGGCTACTAATGTCAAGTTGACCCCAGCAGAAATTAAAACAGACAGAATTAAACTTCTTTATTGAGAAGCTCCATACAGTAGTTAAGACCAACTATTATATGTAGCAAGTAAACCAGGTGTTGCTTTACTACAGTGAAGCACCCTTCTTGAGTAAAATACAGTTGCTACTTAGCAAGAAATACAGAAATACAACCGTCCCAAAGGAGAAGCAAGGCACATTTTTTTTTCCTAACGAAACTACAGAAAAACTTCAGGCAGAATGTAATTCCCCAAGTGAGACTTCATATGAACCATGAGTTAGTACTATCTGCAAATCAAGTTTCTTAGGATTTTTTTTTTTTTTTTTTTTTTTTTTTTACAGCAAGTTTATGGGAATCCCACAATTCTCTTACTTTAAGGTACGCTAGGGAATGCACACAGCAACTTTCCTAATATCAGGTTTTTGGCAGCTTAAATAGTATAATAGCCCATGTTTTTAAAGCGTTAGAGAAGAAATAGAACAGTGCACCTGTCTTACAAATATGGGTACAACTTTATCTTTGAAGTCTGTAGAGCTCCCAGCAAACAATGAAGTTTAAGTAAAAACACTTTAAATAGTAATTTGAAACATTCACCCTTTTTACCAGGCAGTTGCGTTACAATACTGAGGGAGTATCACTTACCCATGGTAACGTAAGGCAATTTGTCAGTTGATCCATGGGGATATATGCTGTAAAGGTGAGGTCCCGTGACATCTACTCCCCCTAAGACTAGGGCAGCACCAATGTAGCCTTGATACCTAGGAGCAATGTTTATATGTGAATCTGAAAGTCCACAATAAAGCTGCGGTTCTTTTTAACGCAATGTATGCATTTGAGAATTTTTCCACGATTACACCAAGTACATCTCCGTAATAGAAAGGCCACTTGTACTATCTGTGAGCAGTAGTTTAAATTAAGAAGTTTACTAAAATATGGTATATTTCAGTGGCAAGCAGAACAAGCAAGCACTGGACAAGCAAGTAGGCTGCATGATACATTTGTGCTAACAGGGAGAGAATTCGGATTAGTTTTCAAGCCTTAAACGGAATTCCTGTATCTGAAATTAAGTTTTTATTTAGAGACTTCAAAGAAAACATATTGCTTCATTTCCCCCATGAGATGTTCTTGGCTGCTTTAAGTTCTTAATTTATTGTTTTGTGACACACTTATAAAAAGGCAAACTGTCTAGCAATACAGCATTAAGCAACTGAGCTGAATCATTGTCACTTATCTCAGTCCCTTGGTTGCACAAAGCATTTTCTTTTCACCGCTTTATTTCACCTTCCTGGAGACTTTCCAATAGCTTGAAAAATCTCTTTAATTGAATACACTCGTTTCATTCCTTCCTTATCTTTCAACAGCATTTTTTACTTCTGCAGAAGACAGTACTAAACAGTACTGGAATACTTGAAGGTTTGGAGAGTATGCCCTCAATCTAAGGGCATGTTCTACATCATGCTGCTAGTTAGGAAACTCAGCTGCCACTGACTGTTTGTGATCAGTCAAGCAATCAAATGAAATCTTAGGATAACTGCAGTACAAGTTCCAACCATTTTACTCATTTATCTCACTATACCACTGGCTGACTTCTATATTAACAGCTGTGGGCTTCAAATGGTTAAACATTTCATTCTTTTGAAAAAAAAAAAAACACACACAAAACATTTTGAGGTAGTGATTCTATTACTAGTCACATGAAATTCTCAATTTTACAAGCTTGCACATTACAAGATTATTACTGGTCCAGCCATCTCACCACAAAGATACACAACAGTTTCCATGGGTGTGATCAACAGTTTATTACACTATTGTCCTTCTATTTTTGCCATGTAAACACTAGCAACATGGTACAACTATACTATCAATTCTCTAAAACACCATAGACTTGATTTCTCTTCCATTTCGGTTCAAAAGCCTATGAAGCAAAGAGTAGTTGTTAAATCTTTCCTAAAGTCTTGTTAGGAAGGTTAAGTAGGCTGAGGAAGGATGCTCCTTCACAGGAGCTTAAATATTATCTAGTGGTTTTAACAGCATTGTTAATAAACAAGAAACCCATTCAGTTACCTGAAAAGCATTTGTTTTAGCATTCGATTAGCCGTGACAACTCTTGGAAGTCGTCCGGTAGATAGCGAATGGAGCTCCAGATTGGAAGAAATCAGCTGAGTTGTCATATCAGTATCTGCAGCTGTTCCCGCACCACAACAACTGAAAAATATTAAGAGTAAGTTAGGAAAAGGTGGGGAGGACAGGGGAAACAAATAACTCTCTGCTTTATCCCACAAGTAGAAATTGTCTCATTACAAAATTGAGCAAATTAAGTTCTCATACAGTCAGTATTTTCACAGCATGAAACAAGATAGCCTGTTTTAAGTGTAAATGAAATACCAAAAATCCCCAAGCCTTGCTAATAAATTAAGGTATTTTAAAGTACACCTTAATATTTGCTGTTAGCAAAGGCCATGGCTAAAAAGCCCAGTACAATTACCAATACCATTACACAATAAACAATTTTAATACTTACTAGATATTAGGGGAAATGAAATGTATTTTTGAACAGTTTTTGTCAGCAACAACCATTCCTTCAGTTGCTCTTGTATCTGCTCCGAGGACTATGCCATCCTACAGAAAAAGAGAATTATTCCCAAAGCCTTGATCTCCAAAGGGGACCTTTCCGGCACCGACGGCGAGATCGGCTGCAAGGCCCAGGGCAGCTCGGGGGGCCCGCAGGAGCCGGCTCCGCACAGGCCGAGACGCGGGGCCGGGGACACCGAGAATGACTCAGCACCGCGGAACCTCCGCTACGAGCCGCGCCGGGACGCCGCTTCCCGACGAGGCCACCGCGGGGACGAGCGGCCCTTCCCCGGCCCCGGCTCAGGAGCGAGGGGCGGCCGCGCCCCCGCCCGCCTCGGCCTGAGGGCGGAGGAGCTGCCCGCGGGCCGGGCCGGCCTCCTAACGCCGCGAAGAGCCGGAGGGACGCGCCCGGCGCCCGCCTCACCTTGAAGACGACGCCGGCGATGGTGGTGCCCGTCTTACGGGCGGCGGGCAGCCGCTGTCCCTTCTGGACGAGCTCGGCCTCCAGGAGGGAGTTCCTGCAACACAGGGCGGGAAGTGGAGCCGGGCGGAGGGCTCCCTCCCGCCGCGGCCCCCGCGGCCCGCTGTCCACCAGGACCCAGTCCCGGTGTCCCGCCCACACCGCCCCGCGCCTCACCGAGCACAGTTGTCGAAACTGAAGCCGCCGCTCGGCGCCTGCAACACGGAGACCGCCGCCATCTTATCGCTCCGGCAGGGACGGGGCGACGCCTGCCGAGTGCTTCCGGGTCAGCCTCCGGTGCGCGCATCGGGGCGGGGCCTCTGGTGGGGGCGGGGCCTGGGCCGAGCCCGCCTCTCCCTGCCCGCAGCCCGCGAAATGGCGGCGGTGGCGCCGGGCCCGGGGCGGTGCCGGGGGGGGGGGGGGGGGGAGATGGCCGGGGTGCTGCCCGCGGGAGCGGCTCTCCGGGGTTACCGGCCCCGGTGACGCTGGGAAGGGCCCGGGGTTGGGGGCCCGGCCGATCCTGCGGGGGATGTGCCTGGCTTTGATCCTGCCCTGGTTCGTGTCTGCATCTGCCCTCCGTGCTTGCGGCCTGCTGATGTTCTGGAAATGGGCGACTGAAACCAAAATCCTCTGGTTTCTGAGGAGGAGGAGGGTTTCTCAAATGCATGAGGCAGCAGACCGAGCCTGGTCGCTACAGCAGCAGCAGACGCTGTGCACAGGGCACGGTCATCTCTGGGATGTTAAACACACGCAGTTGGGCGCAGACCGGCCGTGGGTGACGGCGCGTTCACCGCTGGCGGGTGGGACGGGGAAGGATTTGTTCCTGGTTTGAAGCTGGAGGTGTCTGAGCCCTGGGCAGCGAGTGCTGGTGCCGCTCCAGGCCGAAACGAGCGGTGGCAAAGCCTGCACAGACAAACCTTACCAATATACGTGTAATTTATACTAAGCAGTTGATGCTGGTCTGTCCTGTGTCGCTAAACGAGCTGCGTAACCCCGTTCCTCCGCCTGCTCGTCCAACGGCCATGACGTGCTTCAGTGATCGATGATGAAGAAGGTGCCTTGGTCCCCGGGAACAGGACTGGTCGGAGCAGGGAAGGACAGGAACGGACGAGATGCTCGTCCAGGCTCTGACTGTGCTTTTGTGTGTAAACCTGGGCTGTCTTTTTATTCCTTCCTTTGCCTTTGTTTTACCATATTTAAAATGGAAGTAATGCTGTGTTTACTGGGTTGTAGGACTTGTCTAATGGGTTTTGTAAAAAGCTTTCAGACTTTCAAAGAATATGAAAGGATGGTGAAGGACAAAAAGGGAAAAAAATCCCAAACTTTTATGTTTCAATCTTACAAAGAACCTATACTTGCATGAGAAAATGGAAACCCACCTAAAATTGCTGTGCTGTTAATGGTGATATGGTGAAAGAAAAAAGATAAATGCCCCTTTTCAAAATTAGGGAAGTCCTGCTGTATGTCAAGGAGGTCAGTAAAATTAACTTAGTATTTTCTTGGTACACTACATCCAACCTCCACTTTAACTTTTCTTCCAGCTTACTGACCTGTTAAAAGGAATGCCCTAATGTATCCATAGAGAAAAGAACTTGTGGAAACATCTCAAGAAAGGATGCATTTTAAAGCAAGGCAGACACGTAGTGAGATTTTTTCAAAGTCTACCACATATCTAATTTGCTTTCTAATGTATAAGTGCCTGAAATTAAAAATCTTGTTGATTAAAAAAAAAAGTAAAATTTTATTTGTTCCAAACATTACATGTTAATTCCATGAGGCCCTTTCTCTTCTAGAACAACACAGGAAAGCAAGTAGTGCATTGTCTTCTTGCCTAAAGGAAACTTTCTCCCAAGTATTTTACCAAGTAAAGTGTCTTCCTTGAGGTAGTTAATGCTCAGAACACGACATCGTTAGAGTAGGTGGCGTTGCTGAGAGGAGCAGGCCTGCGTTTCATTCCAAGAGGAACGACAGCTCTTACATCAGAAGCAAGTCAGACATCTTGCAGACTCCCTCTGAACAGTACCCAATTAGCAGATGGCCTAAAAATGAAACTAGGGTCCCATGTGTCCAGACCAAGTCTGCAGAGTCCCTCCTCATTATTTAAAAATGAATGTTCTCCATCAGTGTGTTACGCAGATGAAAGTATGCAAACAAAAATGGGGTGGGTGGGCAAAGCTATTGTGCAATGTCTGCTTTTTCCTCCAGTGTTCAAAAATACTTGCCAATGGGAGGGAACAGAAACAGCCACGGGGAAGAAAACCAAACCCCAACCTCTTTCTTGACTGTGCCAGTCTTGCAGAAAAAAAACACCCGCTGTGTTCAGACTGGAGGAGCTGCAGAGCCAAGCGTGGCACTAGCCCCTGCCAGTGAATAGGAAAGTCCTGTCATGAAATATGAAAGAATCAGCTTATGCTAGGGATTGGGAAACGAGCAATCTTCTGATTTACAAGCTCTCACTGAGGACGCCTTGCAGATGGCGAACTCTGTGACATGTGCTGACATTGCTCAAAGTTGCTGCGCCACTGAAGAGGGGGGGAGAGGCGCCTGATACTCGAAATCTGGAAAAAGGAACAGACACGTCTGTTTTCCTAAGTGCCCTTTGGTTTCTCTTGACTGTCAGAAAGCCGTGTTGCTCTGTCCCACACAGGCCAGGGGCTCCTGGAGATATATTACTAAGCTGGTGGAGTTCCAGGGGTCACTTTTTTTGGCATAGGCTACATCGGACAGTGTCCTGTGTGTGGATTCACCGCTGCTGTGTCCTGTAGGGCCTGGATGAGGCTTGGCTGCCTCTTTTGAGGTGGAGCACAATATACTGAGAGCATTTGTTCCAATGGACCGTGAAAGACCATCTTTAAGATAAGCACACAGAGAACCCGCACTTTGCACTCTCTTCTCCCCCTTCTTTCAAACCTTGAGTAACTAAAATCCCATTTTCTTGTACACCAGTTAGGCTGGGAAGCTGTCTGAGAGAAAGAATATCCTGCTGCCAGATGCTCTTTTTTTATTCTAACACAGTTGTTTTTCTCTTCACTTGATAAAGTTAAAATAAACAGTCTCTGGGGTGAATTACAGGCGTCAAAATTGGATTGGCATACAAACTGTAGAGCAGTTGGTGGTTGGGAGTCTGGGGAAAAAGAAACAGCAGGTTTTAGCTAGAGGGGACAACAGCTTTATTTCCCTCTTGGTCCTTGACAACTAAGCAGATGTCCTACAATTATTGTTTTACCTTCTGGTAATATAGTGTCTTTTCCTATCCTCCCAGGTACACGACTGGCTTTTTTGCAGATGTGCAGGTACATCTCTTCCCTAGTTCAAAGCCGTCTTGGTGCACCACTAGCTCCATCTATTGCTGGTTGATGGCTGGCTGAGATTCAGACAAATGCTTGTTTCTCCCTCTCAACTTTATAGGATACCTATTTCCAGTCCCATTTATGTAGATACAACTGATTGTCTTAAGAATAAGATCTTTTCTGAACATCTTACGTGGGCTTTTTCACACCCCTTGTATTGCAAACTTTGCTTCTGGGTTGATGTCCTCCACTGTATACACAGATGCCTTGTTCGTGTTTGCTACAGTCCTTCAGAGTCCTCCAGTGCAGGTGTCATCAGGACCACTGAACCCTGACAACTGCCCTGCGTTCCTCTGAACAGATGATGGGGTAATGGGTGGTGTCACTAGTCGCTGGGTAACCGCTGTCGCTGGGTACCCACCGTACTGGGTTGGAAGAGACATCATGTGATGGTCCTGTTCTGAAGAGCTTGGTAGCTCTAAAAGTATTTAGAAGAAAGAAGCCTGGGGGAAAGAGTATCACGGTAAATGATTTTTTAAGGTTCTGGGCCAATATATAAAGGAGTGCTTGCATGGTCTCCTGACCCTGACAGACGGCAAATGGTCTGTTCCGCAGTTTCTGTTTAGCATGAGGAAGGTCATCTTTGTACTGTCTGAAATATCCTCTTTGAAAATCTAGGGCCACACGCTTTCAGGGCTTACCTTCACCTGGCATGCTGAACTGTGCTGAAGCCTGAAGAATGCAAACTTTTCTCATTTTTTTTAAGCAGTCCTGAAGTTTCTAGCGTTAACAAAGCGGCAATCTAGGTTTATCATCCTACAAGACATCTGACAGGGAAGTTAAATAGCACTCCAGATACATTTTTGAAAACTTATTTGGGATACAAGGAATGTTAGTGTTTTTCTCAACAGGTGGGCATTCAAGCTGAGGCCTATGTCTTTACAGCATGTGTGTGTATATAACGTATAAACTCCCAGGTATTTTGGTGTCTGCATTTATACCCTGCCTGGTTTCCCCGTTTTGTATTCAGCGCTTTCTTTGTGCGTGAGTGCCAAATGACATCTTGAATTCTTGGACCTTATTTAAAGAGACATTGGGTAACTTGGAATGTTTAACAAAATCTTCAGTACAACTTTACTCTATGAAGCTTGCACCTGCTCTTGCAGTATGAAAGACAAACATGCTGTTTCTTCAGGGTAACAAGTGTAAATCATCAGTCAATTTTTTGCTCTCTAGAATAAGGGAGTTGCAAAACGTAAAGTCTTAGCAGATGAGGCTTTTGATCCTGCAGAGACAAGAGTGGTTTTATGTAACGGGATAGAGCGACAGGCAGAGGGTTTCCATTGTTCCAGCACTCTCTGATGGAATAACTTGGCACCTAAACCTGTTTGTTTAAGGTTTTCGAAGGACAGCCAGACAGCCCTGGTAGCCACAGTCAGCCCACCAGCTGCACACACTGAGACAGTCTCGAGCGCTCTGTAGTACACCCGTGAAGCCTGCAGCACTGTTAGGTAAAAGTCAGCAAGGATCCCAGTATAGCACTGGTGGGAATGTGGTGCCCACTAGCTTGTGGCTATGGGACTGGTGCCTACAACCATTCAAAATGAAAGGTGACAAATCACCCCTGGCACATGCATGTGAAATGACAGTCAGTTAGAGAAACCCAAGAAATGCTTTCTTGTGCTACGAGTAGCCACACTGGTATCTCTGCTGCATGAAGTCCAGATAACTGAATGGCCGACTGCTGTTATGTTCAACGTCTGTCTGCAGAATTCATGGGAGAATATACTGGGGCCCTGCACCGTCCAACCCTGTATGGGACTGGTTTTCATTAGAGCTGGCCAGAGGGGATGCAAATTGTCCAGAAGCTGAAAGCACATACTGCAGTTGCGCCCGAGCCCTGGTCATGGCTGTGTCTTGCGCATATTCCAACAAACACTCACTAGTTCCCAAACTAGCCAGCAACTCCTGTAATGTCCCAAGGTGAACTTGTTTTAGGAGTCGAGCCAGGCAGAGAGATAATCACTGAACTGGAGAATAAATGCGCCATGTGTCTCTCCTGTTCAGAACCGCTCTAATTTCAAACATCTTGCCTCAACAACGATCTGTTAACAAACTGCAGGCCAAGAATCTGTCAGAAGAATTTAAATACAATTCTGACAAGATCAGAACTAGATAGACTAAAACTTTACCAACCTGTGGCTAAAACAAAGCTAATCGAGTAAGTGCTTGCCCGGGTCTGGACAGAAGGTGATCTCTCAGGGATCTTCTTTGTTGTGCAACTGTAGCTTCCGAAAGCAGGAGATTTATTTGCGGTGTTTAAACTCATTACAGGAAATAGAGAGTTGACCTGAGTCCAAGCGGGTGTCTCCATTACTTTGAAAACTGAAAGAAGAGGTGGAAGCTGGGAGCAGCAAGTGGTGCAGTCAAGGGGATGATGCACTGAAATGTGAAGCAAGTTCCCAAGAGTTTCTGAAATAACTATTTTCTGAATGGGAAAAAGTTGCTGGCAGAGGTGTAGACGTAAGAAATAGACTGTCTCCTTCCAAGGGAGGGGGACAAATGAAGTACATGGGGAGCCCTTTGCTTGCTTTCAGCTAAATGCTGTGGGGCTAGAAACTCGAGAAAGCCCAATGCTGATCTTACGGTATTTTCTAGCATTATGATACTCAAATCATTATGCTACTGTCTATCACTTGTCAATACTGTTTAGGAGAAGTGCCTGAATTTCTGGTGTTCTGTTGACAATTGCAAAAGTCCTTCTGTTAGTAGTGTTGGAATCAAGTTTTCAGCTTTATTTAGGTTCTGGCAGAACAAGTTGGCAAAACTACAAAATTGGAAGAGGAAGAAGAGAGTTTCAGGTATGAAGAGGTCTCTCTGCCGCTCTCTGAGATGCTGCTGCGTGTCACTAAAAGGGATGTGAAGTGGGGAGTCCATCTGGACTGTGCATATGCATTTGAGTTGACTGAATATGGCTGCAGAGGTACAGGCATTTTTAAGACTGGCTAAACTTCCAAAAGTAGGTGTTGGTAACCTGTAAGGGTTCACATTTGCAGAACACATTTGGAGCAGCAGGTAGAGGCTGTATATATATTACGGCTGTAACCTGATGTATCGCAGGAGAAGTGTCTCCCATTTGCACTGAGGAATACCACTAAATGTGAGTGAGGTGGGAACAAAAATACAGTGGGAATACTGAGCAGCGAGGACCCAGTCTTAAACTGGGGTGATGGGGAGCTGGGCAGCCAGGAGTGCTGCAATCCAGTGTGAAGAAAACTGCAGGGAAGTAGGGAGCGATGCCTGGCTCTTGAAAAACAACCTGCTGCAGATGCTGCTGTTCTCGCAGGTATGTGTGGATCACAACCCACGGCTTCCCTGGCTCTGCTTGCTCCTGTCTGAGAATATTGGTGTCCTCTAGCAGGTTCGGCACCTTCCAAATGTTGCAGTTGGGCTCAGCTACACCAGGGATGGCTGGGAAGAGTGAAGGGAGTCTCTTAGAAATGGGGAAGCTGTTAGACTGGGGTCTTCCTAGCTTTGAGAATGCCCTGTGTGCAGATTGTCCCTTCATAATCTAAGGGTGGGTCTGCACCTAGATAGCTGCGTTCTTTCCTCTCTGCCTGCAGAAAGCAGGTGAGTACAGTAAAGTTGACACTGGGCTAGGAAATCTAAACAATCACCTGGATTGCACCCAAAAGGGATGGAAGGAGGCGAGTGTGTGACAGCCTGATCTGAGCAGTGACTTGTCCTTGAGGGAGCAATTACACGTCCTGTGAATCTTCGGTTCTTTCTGTGCTTTCACTGCCACGTACTACCCCTTCATTCCTCCTTGGGCAGGGAAAGCCAAGGCAGCGTTAGAAGAGATGGCTCTCTTCTGTGAGCTTCAAAGCAACATGTGGAGCTTCTATTATAACACCTGAGTGTATTTTATAATTCTGTGGTCTGTAATTTATAGCCCTAAATATCCGCATTTAACCTTTATTAATGGTATCTCTGTGACAAGAATCTAGCTTAATGTCCTGATTCTGACAAAGATGGGAAGAGCTGATGCGTAGGGAAGTGTCCGATTGTCTCATTCAAATGGACAAGTGATGATAAACCCATAATACTGCTTTGGAGCTAGGTCTGTATTTCATCCCATGGGACCCAAAATGCTTTTGTCTTCCCTGGGATCACAACAGGAACCTGAACATCCTAGAGGTAAAACTGGGAGTAGCTCAGATACTCATGGCAGCTGATCAGCTGCTGAACTGATCATTCCAGCCTCACACGATTAATTATCTGGCACTGGGAAAAAGCTTCACTCTGTAGCTGGTGCAAGCAAAGCCTCACATCCTTTTTTAGCTATAAAAGCCATAATTACTTTTCTTACCGCTCACTGTTGCTTTGTGTAAATAGCCATAAGGTATTTTAAAGAGCCTTTTGTGTGTGGGTAGGTCTGCTTTGCTGGGCAAGAGCGCATACTGCAGGGAGGTGCTGTGACTCCATGGCCAGCCCAGGGAGAGTCTCCAAGGAGGCACCGTGGCCCCAGGGGACCACCGCGTCCCTCAGGGCTGCTCATGCTCCTTAGCATGATACCTGCGTGTAGGCACAGGTCTCCCAGCACTGGTTATCGCATGCACGTATTGATGTTGGACAGTGTGGGAGAGAGCAGAAATACGGGGAAACCTCCTTGCAGATGCCTGTGCTAGTCTGACCGAAACACTGCTCCAAAACTGCGGAGGCACCCAGGGCTCAGCCAGACACAACACGCTTCCTCTTTCTCAACATCTGTATTCCTGTAAGTTGATGTGGAACTGCTTATGCCGGTTGTTTGTAGACCCTACCTCCTGTCTTGTGACTGACGTGATTAAATCCAGTAAAGAGATGGTTTCTCTATTGCCAGGTTCCTGCAGCGAAAAGTTGGGCCATCTGCTTAATGGTCTGTTGCGTTTCTGGTCGCGTGGTGCTGCAGTACTGGCTGGAGCTCTGCTGTTGTGCAACAGTCATGTATGGAAAGCTTTACCCTTTCATGTGAAAAATGGGAAAGACAGATGCAATCTGGGTCTAATATTGTTCTTGTACTTTTTCCTCTCATCTCTCAGGGGCTCTCTTGCTGCTGCCTTTCCTCACTCCATCTGAGCACCAGAGCCCCTCTTTTTACCTGATAAAGCAGGCGCAGAGTCACTGTCCCCCGAAGCGAGCTCCTTGCCTCAGGGCTGTTACCCAGGATCTCCAAAGGATATAAACCATCTCTCCATGATGTTTGTGAATCTGAGCCCGTGCATATCGTCTAGCCCCATTGCTTCAGAATGCACCACACAGGAATAAGTTTGCAAACTTTTTGCTAGCTGTGATTACAGGTTAAAGTAGATGCACAGTGGGTGTCTGGTTAAACCAGCAAACCCCCTTTGTTAGAAAACTATGGAAAAAGGGTATCAGAGAGATTTAGTGTTTCAGAGAGGATCAGAACCAAATGCCCTGTCTTGCTGGTAGGAGGATGGGAGATTTAGGAGTAGTTAGTAGCTTGAGAAAAAAAATATAGATGAATAATAAAGGCAGGTTGTATTTTTTCTATTAAAAGTTTCTAGGCTACACAGATTTGTTATAAATGATGGCACTAAATAACCAGCCGTGCCCAAGCTCCCCTGAAAGGCTCTCTAATATCAGCAGCTGATGCCCTACTGCGCAGGGACACAATTGGGTCTGTTCCTCCAGACAATACACCCGTCATTGGGAAACATAAAGCTGGCAATTAGCAGGGGAGGCTCTGTGTTGCGCTTTCATCCCAGACAATAAGAAGGGCCTGGAAGAGTGAGATTAAGGCTGGCATGTCCGCAAGAGATTGTTGAAACAAACCTCACTGAGTCTTGGGGGCATTTAAGAAACAAAACCAACAAAATAAAACCCTGGTTAAATCTAACTCTACAAACAAGTCTAGAAAGCAAAATAGCACTGGAATAGGATCATTGGCCTTAGAAATATAAGCCTGGGGTTGTGGAGGAAAGACTTTCTTCTCAGCTGAGATGTCTTGTAGTTGTCAGCAGTGTATCATAGGAAATTAACACCAAGCGGGGTTCTGCGCACCGGAGCTGCAGTGGGAGTTCTGCATTGCTTAGCCAGGACTAGGAATAAACACCAGCATCAGTGGAATAGATTTTTTACCCAGCTAATGCAAGTTCTAAGCCCTGGGCAGTACTCCATACTTGGCAGTCTGAATGTTTAAAAGTCTCCCAAATTACTAACCCTACAAAGGCCCTGAAAGCAATGCAGCAACACAAGTAGTCTCAGCTGCTTCTTGTGACCAGTACTGAAACTGGAAGGGAAGCAGCTGACCACCTCAGCCGTTTTCGAGTGCACTATTAGAACAAACTAAATTGATCAGCAAGTCTCAAACTTTTTTTCTGCTGGTGCAGGAGTTCTTCCAACATGCAGGCATCAGGAAAGCCACAGAGGTAAATTAGGAAAATCTTTCCCTTGCTATCAGTTACATCTCCCCAGGTGTATAAGTTATGATTGCCATATGCCACAAAGTAATGTCTGCTGTGGGTCTTCAGTGATCGATCCCAAACGGTACTTTCAGCAGTGCACAAAACGGGGAGAGGAGACACAGATATTCACTGCAGAGCTCTTGCACAGCTTCCTATTTGCAAGCAGGTGAGGTGTGACTCGTGTGCTGAAGGCAGGCCATGTTGCCGCTAACAGGGGCATGGTGGGCTGAGGACTGCAGGGTGAATTGTCCATTTTGCTGTGCAAGGAGGTGAGCTGGTGCAGACAGGCTCGTGAGACCTACATGCTTGGGTCACTCTGTCCCCTTGGGGAGGTATTGCCCTTCCTGCTTGTGAACTTGTGCCCTCAGCTTTCTGAGGGACATATCACTGACGTACCAGACTCTTGATGTGAAGCTTGTAGCATCAGGAAGTCTGGTCAACCCTGATGTGACAGACTTGAAAGAAGAGGGGGAGAGGAAATTGAGAGAACTAGACAGATAATGGCGTTGCCGAACATGCAGGTGTCTGGCCATAAAAGCAAATCAGCACAGACCTTTAGTGGGCAGAATAAGGACGCTTGTTTGGAAACCTGAAGAATTAGCTCAAACACGTGTCCTCTGTGTCTCTCTCCTCCAGAGCTGTAAATGTGAAATTGCATCCACGATCCAAAGTCCAAAGAGCAAATTGTGCACATGGTGACTGCTGCTAGCTAGCTAGCTTGGCCAGTCAGTGGTTGCTGTGTAGCTACAGACCGGTCTTCTGGGCAATGTGTGCACGGAGGTTAGGTGGTGATGCTGTGACTTTGTGGAAGGTGGAAGAGTTGTCTAGGTTTTTCCAGGCACTGCTGCTTCTGATAGCTTGATCCATGCGAGAGGGATAACGTGTGTTTACAGCTTGCTTGGAGTGACAGACACGGGATGTCCTGGACTGATGTCTCCGTCAGCTGGAACAGCGGGAAGTTGTGCCATGACTGGATCACTGCAATGCAGTGTTAATTGCTTCCTGAATACTGATGAATCTTCTTTTGGGAGAGCTGACCTGGAGGTCCTGCAGCAGCAGAAGCCAGCAGCCTTTCAGCCAGCTGGATTTCATGGGACAGCAAGCTCCCGTTTCTCTTCACACACGGGAATCTCAGGGGTGTGGGAAGGAAAAGGAGAGGAGCTTTAGCACGGAAGTGTCTGTTCCAGGGATGTGTTAAATATACAGGCTGAGAACACACTCAGAAATCCATTAGTCCTGTTCCTGTTTCAGTGGCAGACTGGCCATTCTCAGCCTTAAGTCTGCCACAGACTTTCATTTGTGGAAGTTACAACCTGCCCATTTGCACTGCCCTTATGCAGGGCTGGATGGCATTTGATGGAAGGCTTTGTTGGTGGAACTGGAAAGCAGAAGTGTTTTGGCCCTGTAGAAGCAGCTTTTAGCTTCTGCATGTGAGAGACATCTGGGCTCTATCTGTGCTGATAAAGTGCGTGCCTGAATTAGAGGCAGCAGAAGGCTCCAGTTCTTACCTGTGCACTCACAAACAGCCCAACTGCCCCTTTTCAAGTGCTCGGCATTAGGCAAGAGAGAAGCAGCAACTGCTTCACTCTTCTTTCTGAATAATAAGCAGTTGGACAGTCAAAGATGGTTTATTAGGATGGAGAGACTCTACTTTCAGTTCCTTCCAAACGCTATGACAGAAGTATCCCTTGCAGAAGCAGAGAAACATCCATATGCAGATAAATAAGGGTGCCACAGAGGCTTTGAACTGCAGAAGCAGTGCTGGTATCAGTATGAGGCATCAGCACCAAACAGTACCTTTTGAAATTTTCAGATGTGTGAAAGCGTAAAATAATTGAGATACGGCAGGCGTGTGACATACTTTCACAGCCCCAGTACTGGGGGGAGGGAGGTAAGTCTGCATCTCTTCTACCAGTGCCTCTTAAGCCAACACTTGGCAAGCCCTGTCTCAGCTCAGAACCGAATCTAATTCAAACAAAGTTTGGGTGACATTAAACTCCATGAGGAGGAGCTGGGTCAGAGAGAGGGTCAGTTTTGTGCAGTAAAAAGTGGGAAAAAACAAATGCTAGAGTGGAATAACATCTACAGCTGGGCTAGGGAAATGTTATTTTGAAGGATACTTCTGCAAGGGACAGGCTTGCAACACGACCTAGTGATCTCTGACACAGGCAGCGCTTTGTTCCATTTTTCAATGCATCTTGCTTAGACACATGGCTTTCTACTCCACTTGGCAAATATTTGATTTATAAAGATTAACATGTTGCTAGCCCATGTGCTGGGAAGCTCTTCCAAGGGCTGTGTGAAAGATGTGCCTTGAGGCTGGCAGATCAGGGTTTACTAACTGGTAAGGATAACGCTTCTTAAAATGCACCTGAGCTGATTTTTTAAATTGACTGCATGTAAACAGGATTGCAACCTATTTAAAAATAAGCTAACCCAGAGTGACAGCATCACCCAAACTGCGCAACACAATTTGCCCTCTGCTCAGCTGCTTATTAGAGAGATTTACGGGCATTAAAAGTACATTGGGATTTTACCATCTAACCATCCCAAGGTCACATGTCTGCTTGCCAAGGTCTTCTTGCACTGGATGGACACCTCTTAACTCTAAGAACTCTGTTATTTCTAATTTTTTTTGAGGTGTATGAATGGAGGCTGATTTCAGGAACTGGCGTTGCCTTAAGGAGACAGCTGACTGGCTAGAATATTTGCTTTGTAGGAATTAGTGCCGATACAATGATGAATTACCAGCACGGGTGGCGACGACTCTGCTGCCATGGCAAGGAGCAAACAGATGGCAGTGCCCACGTGTGCCTGTGACTGCAGGAAACCCTCCGGAGAGCTGAGAGGTCCAAAGGAAGCGTCCAGCAGGCCAGGCGCTGGACCCCGCTTTCTGGACTTGCTCAGCAGCCCAGGAGCCTGCACTCTTTGGGGCCTTTTAGGTGTGATTTTAGGTGAAAGGACAGTGAGGTGCCAATTATTAGCTTCCACTTGCTGGCTGTGACCTTTCCTTTGAAACGCCAGCAAAGCGTTCTTGCCAGAGTCTCTAGAGCCGTCCTTGATGCCAGCCAAAGATTCAGGTCTGATTTGAAAGTCCAGTGTGTAATTATGGAAGTTAGTTCAAATTTAAATCCAAAGAACTTGTGTAGGTGAGGTTAGAAACTCAGGCGGCATTCAGTGAGCACGGGAAGCTTTTCTGCACCTCTCTGCATGTGCACAGAGGATGGTTTATTTGTATGGCTGTAGAAAAGAGGAGTGATGCTGGAGGCTGTGGGCTGGATTCCGTTTCTAATGCTACCAGAAAACTGCATTTAGTGCTGTTACAAAAGGTGTTTAATTCTGTCTAAGACACGAGCATAAAGAAAATAGTTTACTGTCTGCTGGGGAACTCTAACTCTTATTAAACCTAATCCAGCCGTAAGTTTGAAAAACACTTTGCGCCTTTCCTCTGAAGATCTTTGGTGTAAACTTGGGCTCTGCCTCATACCCTTTGCTCCCTCCATCACCGTGGGAAGTAGGATCCAGTTTTGGCCAAACCACAGCGAGCAGCAGAGCCCTCTCCCGGTGCTGCCATGCTGCTTCGCCAGCCTTTGGCGCTCCGTGCCGCGCTGTCCGTGAGTGCCAGGCCGTTTCCCAACTGGCAGCGGTGACTAAGCAGCCCGGAGCAGCTGCCTCCAAGGTCCATTCTTCTGTGAGAGATTTATTGCAGCGAGCAGAGGCGCCGGGATGTGATAATTGCCTTCATTCCCGGACGAAGACCCTGAAGAACAAAAGCCAGTTGCCTGTGAATCCATGGTGTGATTCAAGCATTCACTTGGAGGGGAGGAGTGGGAACTGTGTGCCTGTTGCTGTAGCAAAAGTGAGTGGGCATTAACCAAAAGAGCAGCTCTGTCCTGCGAGGCAGGGAGCGCTGCCGGCCCATGGAGGTGGCCTGGGCCCTCCGGCCTTCATGTCCTCCCCGGGCCCGGGCTTGAGGAAATGCCAGAACGCTGAAGCCGCTCTGCGAGGAGATCACACCAGGGACGCGCTGGAGGTGCCCTGCAGAGCTTCTGCGGGTTTGACTCTGCCTTTCAGCCCTGCCCCTGCTCATTTTATCAGCCCGGGTCTTTTGTTTGTCCTCCTAGACACCTCCTCTAGAGCTGACCTTCTTCACCGGCACTCCTGAGCACGCTGGTGTTAGACTCTTCCTACTGTGAGGATCCCTGGTAACTCCCCCACTGCCTGGTTTTTCTGCCAAGACCACGTGCCAGCTTTCCTGGGAAGCTTTATCGGGGACTTCCATGGAGAAGTGATTGCCTTGGGAAGAAGATCCCCCGCGCTGCTAGCACAGGTTGCGGAGCGGGGAGGATTGCGAGTGTCGGGAGGAGGACGTCGGGAGCGGAGTGTGCTGGAGGAGCCGTCCCGGGATGGGGATGGGGCTGGGGGTGCGGGCTGGGGGTGCGGGCTGGGGGTGCGGGGTGGGGGTAACCGAGCCCAGCACCACCCCGGGGACTCGGTGTCGCCGTTCAGGGGCCGCTGTCCCTCTCCGTGCCGCCCAGCCCGGGGCCCGGTGCTGACGAGGCGGGGGAGCCGCGGAGCCGAGCGGAGCCGAGCGGAGCGGAGCGGGGCTGCGAGGTGGCGAGGCGCCCGGCACGGAGGAGGCTCGGCGGCTGGGCGGGCTGCCGGGCGGCTGCGGGGTGCGGTGCGGAGCGCGGGGTGCGGAGCGGGGCGCGGGCGCGGTGGCCCCGCGGAGCAGAGCGGCGCGGCGCGGAGCCGCCGCGGGAGCCCGCTGTCCGGCGGGGCCGGCGCTGCCAAAGCCCCCGAGCTGTGCTGTGCAGCCCAGCCGGCTCCCGCTGCCAGCCCGGCTCGGGGGCTTGGGCTGCCGGCGGCTGTGCTGGAGGTAGCCCCCTTCCCCCGGGCTCCCCGGTACGTTATTAGACCCTTGCTGCCGGCTGGGTCACTAGTAACCCCCCCGCTGCCCTATTTGTTCTGCCAAGACCGTGTTCCAGGTTTCCTGTGGTAGCATCTCCAGGGACCTCCATGGAAAAGGGGAAGACCCGGGGCTGCAGGCACGGGCGGGGGAGCGGGAGGTTGGCGGTGCCTGTCTGCCAGCGCAGCGCCAGGCTCTGGGGGCGGCTGCCCCTCGCTCACCGGTCGGATGAGCACAGAGCCATACTTCTCCCTGGAGGGCTTGGAGCTGTGTTCTGTGTCTATAAAGTCACTGCTGAACTTTGGAAGGCTGTTTGTGAACATATTTAGAGTCCGGGCTTCAGAACTGGTCTCCTTAGTCCCTTAGCAGCGAAGTGCTTAAATGTGCGCTTTTGCTGTGCACACAGGAGAGTCCCATCGAGAGCAAAGAGATTACTCACGGCTGGCAGTGTCAGTGCCGAGAGACAGCTTTAGGGCTTGTTTGCATTGGAGATCACATTGCCAGTTTCCATGTTTGTATCTTTACATACCCTTATCTATGACTTTACTAGATTTTATACGGCCATGCACTCAGGCTTCCCCTCCACCGGCACAGAGGTGGTGCGGCGGGGGCTCACCGGCAGAGTCCTGGCGTTGGGCAGCTCTGCGGGACGGCTCCGTGGTACTGAGCTGTGTATTCAGGCACTGCTCATGGACACTGGATTTAGGGGTCTGCAAGGTCTTTTCTACTGCTGTATTCCTGCAGGCTTTAAAAGAAATGAGAAAAGCTGCCAGTGATGTGACACTGTTTAACAATGCAATTTATGATGGCTTTTTTATTTAGTTAATGCAGATAAAGAGGCTCTGCTAACTTGCCTGTCTATTAATATCGCACATCTGTATATGTTTTATGATTAATTATTCTGTATCCTGGAAACAAATGTTAAACTGAGACCTTGAGTTCTTTAAGAAGAAAGGAGAATTATTTTGATAGGATACTACCCAGGACAGGTATTTCAGAGAGCCTTTTTCTCTTTTTTGATTCAAGACTTTCTGAGGAAAACAGCCTTGTCTGAGAACTAGCTTTCTGCAGAATGCTTCTGTCTCTGCAATGCATCTCTAGTAATATTTTGTTTATTCTAGCAAAGGGTGAAAGCTTTCCAGCTGGTCAGCATGTTTAGGGGAGACTTGAGACCTGATTCTTGGTTCTTCAGCTTTCTGGTGAGTTTTGCTGTAATTTTTATAATTTGAGTATTTGTGGTAATATTAATGCTTTATATGAATGTTACAAAACATCCTCTCCGACAGGTCAGTAGTCTGTCCAGGAGTCTCTTTGCCTTTGCAGCCCTTGCCAAGAATCAGACTTCTAAAGGTTAGTGTTTTTATTAGCACTTCTGTATGATTTTACAAGCAATATTCAGCACAGAGAAACAACACATAAAAGGGTGTCCAGTGGCAGAAACAAAGGTAAAGAAATTTTTCTGATACCCTGTTTTGTGCCTGAAATTATATTTGCATAGCTAAGTATTTGCTTGGCTAACTATGAAATTACCATCTAAAATCAGGTAAGTACTGCTCAGCTGCTAGCCTTTGTGCCGCTGTAACTGCAAACAAAACAGATTATTTTGTGCTTGCAAATTACATCTGCAAATGCAGAAGCTGGTAGGAGCTGGGAAGTGGGGATAAAACGAGAAAATTTGCTTGTACCTAACTGCTTTGAACGGCTGAGGGCAATCCCTGGGCGTACCACAGTGGGTTTTTTCTTTGGACCGCGCTCGGCATGGTTTTGCATGTCCCACAGAAGCGTGCCCAGCTCCAGCCCTAGGCCAGCGATTCAGTTTTTGAGCAGACTCACAGATGTCCCTCATTTTACGTCCAATATAGTCTGGACTTTTCTGCCACACTGTGCCTGCTGAACATCCCGAGGGCTGGATAGGAAATGAGCTCCTGCCTTCAGTTCCTCCGGGGTGCACCAGGCAGTATTTGTAAATGCTCGGGGATGCTGCAAGAGACTGACCCTGTAGTGTATGTGGCATGAAGGTGGGTTGGAGAGGCTTTCTGTTTCTCCACATTGTGTGTGTCTTTCTCCAGGTTTTGCTCCTGTCACGATTGAGACCTCAAGACACATGTATGAATATGTGGCCACTGCTTTGGACTGGTGGCATGCAGACAAATACTGTGAACAACGCTTTGCTCAGTTGCTTTTTGAACCCCAAGACAGTGAGCAAGCTTCCTTTAGCAAACTGCTGCAGTCCCACCACATCAGAGGTTCAGTCTGGCTAAATGAAAGGAATGGTGTCCTGCACAAACCAAAATGGAGACGTGAGTATAAGTGGGCTTGGACTGTTTGGAGACATGTTCACTGCTGGATCTTTTTAATTCTGAAAAATGAATCTGACTGGGAAAGATGCCACTCGTTTTTTATTGTCACTGTGGTAACACCTAGGACCTCTAGTCACAAGCTGGAACCGGCACCACGAACAACAGTGATCCCAGCACATCAGCTGGTCACTGTCAAGATTTTTTAATGCATTGCAAGAGAAGGGAGTTGCAAAGGGGCTCCTCTGCTCTGTCCTCCTGTACCATCTCCCTGTGAAGCAGGTCTGGCTTTGCTCAGCCTTGCCATTTGTGACCTGCGGGTCCCGCAGAGCAAAGATGTTAGAGACAGGACCAGGAGAACGGGCGTTCCCCAGCAGCAAGGCACTGCATGGCAGATGCCTCAAAGGTCTTATTTGACTATGTTCTTGGTTGCTATAGCATGGGGTGCTTGGGAACATGCTGTTCCTTCCATATTCATTGTTTGCAATCCCTATTTGCTAGAAAACTAAGTTTCTGGGAGTTACACTTGCTGAAATGATGCAATCTCAGCTTGCCTGCCTTCCTGATGCCCTCCAGGCATGGGGGAAGCAGAAGCCTTGCTGCATGCTTACAGGATGTCCTTGCCTGCAGGGTCCATGAGTTCGTAGCTTGAGTAGGAGGCAAATGAAAATGATGGTTTCATCCCAGTGGAAGATGAGCAGGCTTTGGCCCATGCTTTTTCCTTTATGCTGGCTGAAATTTCTCCTTCTAGGGGACCACATTGTACCAGTCCTGGTATTTGGAGATAAAACAGACACAAAATACGTGAAGGTGCTCTCTGACTTCCCAGCACTGCCTGCTGTCACAGCCTGCGCCCACCTCCAGTGGGACACCAGGACCCAGGAGATTGCTACCATCTTCTCCTATGCTGTGCCAGCTTTTTTTAATGAGTTCCAGCTCCGCGGCTTTGTCGACGAGGAAGGCTTTGTTCGATTTGCTCTCATAGTCCACGGGCACCATTCCCCGTACCTGCCCGTGTTTCGTGCTGATGGACAGTGGCATCACTTCTGCGTGACTTGGCAGCAGGAAAACGGGACCTGGGCCATCTATGCCGACGGTAAAAGGAGGGCGTCTGCCAGCGGTTTGTGTGCTGTGGGGCCGTCTGCCCCCCAGGCCATCTACGGCCAGGGGACTTTCATAATTGGGCAGGATCAAGATTCCCTGGGGGGCACCTTCAGGGAGAAAGAGTCCTTCAGTGGGAACTTCACTGACTTGCACATCTGGCAGAAAGTCCTCGGCGCGGAGCAGATTGAGAAAGTTCGGTCGTGCTGGGTGCTAGAGCAAGACCTTGTATTTGGGTGGAGCTCAAACGCTCTGGAGGTTGAAAGCACCGTTCAGGAAGTGACCGCACAGTTTCTTTGCCCAGGTAAGTCTCATTACCCTCGCTGCTTCAGCTCCCTTCTGCAGCGGGGGGTCAGCACGCAGGGGTAGTCCAAGAGGCCAGTCCCATCCATCCTTAGAGAGGGAATTTGGTGCAGTTTGTGGAATGATGCTTCTCCTTCAGGAAGGAAAGCAGAAGCTCATTCACAGCTGGGCTGGGCAGTTCACAAATCGTATTTAAAGGCACAGTCATCACTAAACCCTTGGTCATTGAAGACCCCTGCGATGACCCTAGCACAGAGGGCTGTTCACATGTCCTGGGCTAATTACAGGCTTCCTCTTCTACTGAGAGAAGTGGCTTGCTTGTCAGTGATGCTGTTTCCTGGGGTTTGCACAGCCAGTGCTTCGACGCTCTGCTGGGAGGAGGCATTCAGTCTCTCAGCCAGACTAGCGGGACATTGCTGATAAATCACGAACTCAGGACCTGGCCCTGCCGTCTCCTCCGAGTTCCTTCTGGAGAGGACTTACTGGGCGGGTCGGGAGCAGTTTCTGAGCCCAGCCCCTGCTCTGCTCTGGCTCTGGGGCTGCTTAAGGAGCAGTCCACAGCTTTTGTCTTCAACGGGGTTTGTGGGTTGCTTGCGGGAAGTGTGATACCTGCTGGGGATGGCGTGTCTCTGGGGGACCTGGGCCTTCTGTTTGTGTGTGTTTCCACAGGGCCTGTTGAGGAATGCCGAGTTTTTGAAGTTGGCAGCAGTGGATTCAGTTACGCATCTTGTTTGCAGTCTTTGCCTTTTATCTGTCGCTACAGAAAGGGTACAGCATCTGTTATTTATTTATTCATTACTTCCACGGCATTCACTCCTGGAGGTCCTAGCTAGGGGGATGGCCAGTGATGGGGAGGCCTCATGTCTGCTCTGAAGAGATCCCATGCAAAACCTGCTAGTAGCTGTGACTTTGCTTCAGTTGCATGCACTCTGACAGGTTATTTTGCTGTTCTCCAGTTAAGCAGTGGCTGTCCACGTTACATGGCTTCTGGATGCGATGCTGTAGAGCGCCTCCCAATCCAGGCATCTCCAGACTCGTTGGCCAGGGGGACGTGGGGAGGAGGCAGAAAAGAAGTGTTAGACTGTCTCTCCAGATGGGATCTTGTACTAGAAATAAAATACAGCTGCAAAGTCTCCTTGTCCTGACTGTCCTGCAAACTTACCCACCATCTGAGGACCATTCCCCAGGCTTTGAACATGGCATGTGTTAACCACGCTGCTAGACACGACAGCAATGGTTATGCTTTTGTTTTATTCTCAGATGCATACTGGCAACTGAAAAAAGCTCAGCTGGAATCCAGCCATTCGCTTGTCGGCCGTGTGAACACGCTTGCAGAGAGGACTGTGGTGAGTCCTGCAGCCCCAGCAGCGGCAGCTGACACCCGGAGCAGGCAGGAGCTGTTGGGGTGGACTTGCTGGCACCTACTGGTGTTTGAGGTCACTTTCCCAGCAGTTACGCCTGTGGCCTTTTCTGAGCTGCTCTCGGAGAGTGTGACCAATACAGCTGTAACTCGTGCTGTGATCAAACAAGCAAAGTGTTGCTTCAGGTTGACTCGTCTCACTGAGGGTGAGAGGCTGGACAAGAGAGTTCAAAATGTCAAGGCAGATCTCCTTCCCCTAAGATATGCCTGGTTGGCCAGGCAGGTGTCCTCGCACCAGCGACGGCATGCAGGGCATTGCCAAGGCATAGCTGATGATCAGGCAGAATCAGGGCTCTGCACTGAACTAAAACATCTTTTCCATGGCAGATTCCTGAGAACGTCTTCACAAGTGACGTCCAAGACATGAACCTCTCTATTGCTCTTGGTGCTCTTGATGTCTTGGCAACTGTTCTGAGGGAAGGACAGAAACCTGTGCTGGAGTCGTCTGACCTCCTTGCGGTGCTTCAATTACTAAAGCAAGTTTCTGATGTGGAAGTCCAGGAGGGAGAGGAGCTGGAGATGTTGGAGCAGTTGGGCCAGTATTACGTGGAAGTGACTGAGTTAATCTTGGAAGAGCAGAATATTGAAACATGGTCATCAGTCAGCCAGGTAACGGTGTCACCAGCAGTCTGGCTGCTGTGTGCCACGTCTGTTCATCTTGTTGTGTGTGCAGCTCCTTGGCCTGCTGTATGACCACAGGCTGAGGACCTGTCCTTGCATGATCACATGTAGCCTTTCTGGCCATCTTCTGGAGCTTGTGAAAATGCTGCAAGCATGGGCACGGAGCCTCTTTGCCAGCTCAGATAAGGGCCAGCTGCCTTACTGTTGCCTCCTTTGTTGGAGGTGCAAACAAGTTCTGCAAACAAGTGCAGTCAAGTGGTACCTTCCTTGCAAACCCCTCCAGTGGTTGTCCCAGCTCTCTTGAAGCTTCTCCACCAGGTCAGCCTGGATTTCCAGAATTACAGACAGTTTGCAGATTCCCAGTGCTTTGTAGATTCCTTGCTCCCACATCCTGCAGTCTCTGGCAGGGCAATGCCCTTCACTTTATAGTTTGTTGTATTTTCCGTGGGTGGGCTGCCAAGGAGCTATCTGTCATCAGCCCCCACACTGTTCAACACACCATGAGGCTTTGTGTGAGGGATGTCCATCATCCCACCCCCGTTAGGATTTTCTCCATTAGCTTCCTCCCTTCTCACATGGGTCTTTTGTGTCTGTTGTATGGTCTGCACTCTCCACCTGTCTGTGGGAAATGTGTGACAGCGTCTGGCCTGGCCAGTGCTCCAGGAACCAAGCCAGGGACCTCCAGAGACAAAAGGATGTTGAATAGTTCAGAGTTTACCTCATTGCTTAGAGTTGCTTAGGTCTCCGTGGCCACAATTACTCACAGCTTTTCGATAGTGGCATAAAACCAGCTCTGGCCCAGTGTAGCTGGTGCAGCAGATAGATCTGCTGAAGGAGAAAGCTTTGAGTTTGTGTACTACAGGGGTGGCACTTGTGCTGCCCAGCACACGCAGGACCTTGAGTAGTGGGGCCAGTCACCTGCTACCCTTCCAGCAGTGGAGTCTATTTCTGGGTGAAACCTTTTCCAGGAAGAGAGGCAGCAGCTGTTCTACAGCTGGGCAAAAACCAGGAGTCAGCTCTAAAAATCTACTTTCTTTCCAGAAGCTTATTTAGTTATTTATTTCCATGCTGTTTTAATGGCTTTTTATAAAGACCAGCAAGTTTCCCTCATTGGCGGTCTCGTCTCCTTGCTGAAGGAACTGGGAACATCCTTTAGTGAAGAAATCAAAGAAAAGCAAATCACAAACCTTGAGCCCCAACTTCTCTTTTTCTGCCAAGGACCAAGCATTTAAGAAAACTCGTGTGAGCTGTGGGAGGTGTGAGCTGGCGGTGCAGGTGCTGATTTCCATTGCTCTCTCCGTGTTTGCAGGTTATCAGAGGGCCCATGGCTGTTGTTGAGCTCTGCGACAGAATGGTGTCACACTTAGCCCCACTGCTGACCGCAGGGAGGACGAAGATCATGATCCAGCATGGGAATGTCGGTGAGTGGCACTGGCAGAGCCGGGGGAGGGCATCTCACCGGGACCCAGCTTAATCATCCCGCCTGGTTCCCAGTCCAAGTCCACTCCTGGCACCTCTTCTCCTCTGGGTCATCTCTTGCTAACCCTACAGCCTTCTCCCCGTTTCCTCTGTGCAGAAGTGTCGCAGTGTGCGGGCATCTCTCACACTGTGGATTGTAAGAGGATTGTAAGAAACCTTTGGGCACAGGAGATAAACTAAGCCCAGATGCACATGGTTTGCAGTGAAAGTGATCTGTCTGCTGCTGCTGTGGGTCTTGGCTGGGGTTATAATGTCCTTGTGGTACTTTGCTGTAGCTCTGGAGGAAGGCTGAACCCTGGTTCAGTACCTGATTTTACCCCTCCACAGGGATGGAGGTCAGGAGGCTGGAGCTGAGCAGGCAGGAGCTGAGCAGTGAGGCATACCTGATCCAGAGCCCTGAGAAAGGCAGGCATGACCTCATTGAAATTCCCGCAGAAGAAATGGAAAGACTGAAAGCCAGAGGTAGGTTATGATGCCTGTGCTTCCCTGGGTCTCCCCTTGGCACTTCTGCAGCATCTTCCTTAACGGCACGAACTCTTTACCCTGCACACATGCAGTCTGGAGAGGTATGGGGAAGAGATGCCCCTGGTGAAAGGGAGATGGACCGTGGGGGAGAGATTATTTACAGGCTCTCTACAGACACAGCTTGGAGCTGTGGGTGCCCTGGACCCCCAGTATCAGACCCCCAGATTAGGGCAGCGGTGCTGAAGCATGGGCTGCTCCGAGCTGCCCTGTGTGCTCGCACCCATTCCACAGTGCTCTGTCCCTCCAGGTCTCGGCAGAGTCACGGTGAAAAACATGTGGTTCGGCTACGGCTCCCTGCAGCGCTGCCTGTCCGGCGCTGCCGGCAGTGCTCTCTTCCAGGACGTGGCTGCCTCTGACGGAGGACAGAAGTGAGTGAAACAGAAACCGTCCCTGCACCCCAGGGCTGCCCTCTTAGTACCACAGGAAAATTCATTTCTAAGTCTGCATTGAGTCTCTCAGTGCCCCTAGTTTGGGGTCACCTCCACCCTGCTCCATCCCATCCCGTTTGTCCTTGTCCCTGCTTTCTCCAATATGCATGTGGAGACCGGACAACAGAAAGGGGCTCCCGAGTCAGTGCTTTGTGGAGGCAGAGGCCCTTGGCACACCTCGGCCTGAGCTGTGCGGTGGGGCTGCCCGTGTGCCGTGATGCACCGTGGTGTCTGTTCTGCGTGCCTCTGGCTCCCCTGAGGTTATCATCTGCTCTGCTGGGGCTGGGCTGGGGACGGAGCCTGCGGGGCTGCTGCAGGGTCCCCTCCAGCTGGGGCAGAAGCTGCTGGAGCCGGGGTGCCTCTGCAGATGGTGGCTCGCAGAGAGGGGTGGGAGGCAGAGCCCTGCTGCTCTCCGGGGAGCTCTCTGAACACTAGGTGGGGATGGCAGCCCGCACATCCCAGCGCACACGCTGCTCCTTCACCGGGCCTTTGGCTCAGCCGTTGTGCTGCTCAGCTGCCAGCCGCTTAGGATGCTCCAGTGCCTCATCTGTACGGCCACCTCCTGCAGTTATGGGGGGAGTGGTGGTGGTTTCTGTTTGCCAGGTAATCTGAGGTACCTTCTGCCCTGTGGCCAGGCCCTTTGCTGGTGGCACTGAAGCACTCCAGAAGTGGCTCCAGATCTCTCCAGCTGTCTGGTATAACGTGAGATCCTGTTTTCTGAGCACGTCTTGTGGTTCCTGTGCCTGTGAGCAGCATGCTTTCCCTGACAGGTACCTGAGCACCACGGTGGGCACTGCTGTGATCTCATCTGCTCTGCTCAGCGACTACCAGGAGATTAGCACGTCTGTGTGCTACCGCCTGCAGCACCGTGTCCAGGTACCCTGAGGAGGGGCTGTGCTTCCCAGCCGCCTCCCCTGCCGGCGGCATCCCGCAGCCGGACCCGGCAGGCTGTGCCCAGCCTTGGCTCAGGGCCCCCAGAGCTCTTGGACTTAGGGGTGTCCCATGGCCAGGTCTCTCACCTTGACTCCTGTCTCCCTGGGGAGGTGTTTGTCCTGTGCTGACAGACCTTGTTGCAGCCTAGTGAGTGAACTGCATCAGTCTGCATACGGTACGTGCATGGCTGTGTAATCTCTTCTCCCTCTCTGCCTGCAGGACCTGCCCAATAAGCTGATGCGGCCCATCTGTGCCTTCTGGAACTTCAGCCTCAGGTGCCTTGTTTCAGTTCGGGTCCCCAAATTTATGAGCTTTTATTTCCACTGGAAAATCAAACATAACAATATAAATGTAATGGCAAGAGTAGGGATCTGTAATTCTTTGCCTGCTTTGCATGCTGGCATCCTCTATCTGCTGGAGTAGAGCGCTCTCCTGGGAAGATTTCCTTTGGAAAAGTCACTCATGAGCAACTGACCTTTAATGAGGTGTATACAACTAAAATGGAAAGCCCTAGTTAATTATGATTGTTGCCTGCAACAAAGAAGGGTTGGTCCAAGATATATAGCCCAACAGACATGCAGGACTCCCAGCCTCATAAATACTGCTTGGCATTGAGATGTGTTTTTGCTGAATGTCACCGCAGTGAGAGTACTGAGACTGTGATATATTATGGATTGGTAATTAAGTCATTCAAGTGCAAAAAAACTCCTTAGAGTCCCAGTCTTGTAACGGGCATGGATCGGTCTGGGGAAGGTGGGAAGAGGGTGTTTTTGGAAGCAGCTGGTGACTGCACACACAGTTCCACTAGCCCTGCTCTAAATTTGATCTTCGCTTGGCACTGGGGCAGGCTCAGAGGGGCAGTGCTGCCCATGAGGACAGAGCTGACCCGCTGCAGCCTTGGTCCCTGCACAGGGACTTCAGATCTGGAGCTTTGCTGGCTGCCGGGGCAGCGGAGAGCAGCCGGCTGGCTGGAGACAGGCTGGCTTGTCCTGAACATCAAGAGACCGGGGAAACTGCGCAGGGTACGTGGCAGGCCAGGCTGATGGAGAGGATTAGACGTGCCTGGTCCAGTGATGCTCTCAGTGAATGTGCTGTAAAAGGAGCTCTTCCCAGAGCCGTGCAATTACTGAGTTCTGTTTAAAGCAGTGATGGCTGAACTGTGCTTTTTAATGCACACATTGACACTAGACGTATTTTCTTGTGCATGCCTGATGGCTAAGGCAAATCTGCTGAGACACAGGATGAGCCAAAGGGAATTCCGTGTGAAGACCTGTCTCTGATATCCTCTTCTTCCTCCTTTCAATCTGCTTCTTGTGGAAGAATGAAATTCCCTTAACGCCTTGGCTTTCTGTTGAAGTGGATGGTAATTTCCATGTGTTTTCTCTGGGTTTTTTTGCTGCATGTTAGCCCAGATGCTGGTGGGATGTGGTCCACAGCCGGCTGCTCTGTGGTGACATCTCTCCCGGACTCCACTGCCTGTTTTTGCAACCACACCACGAATTTTGCTGTCCTGCTGCAGGTGTACGAGATGCAGGTAAGCAAGGAGCCTTTCTCTGCTGCTCTGTGGGGTGGATGCCGGAACTGCGAGCAGTCTGTGGTTAATTTGTGGGGGTTTTGTGTCTTCTGTTGTTTCATGATTGGAGCAGAGGAGCACCAGGGAGGAGCTCACACTGCAGACCTTGACTTTTATTGGATGTGGAGTTTCCTTCTGTGCCTTGATAGTTACCTTCATTTTATTCTTGGCGGTTGGGTAAGAAAAGTCCAGACACTTGTAGCTTTCTCTGTATTTTTTGTTTGCTATTCTGCTTCAGGACAAGTATACAAACAAGGCATCCTTTGTCAGTGTGGGGTGATGCAGGTGGGCAGGGAGAGGCTGGGGAGCGGCACTGG
The DNA here is from genome assembly GCF_018139145.2 of Gymnogyps californianus. Taxonomy (NCBI): domain Eukaryota; kingdom Metazoa; phylum Chordata; class Aves; order Accipitriformes; family Cathartidae; genus Gymnogyps; species Gymnogyps californianus. The sequence continues at coordinate 11,621,674 of NC_059488.1, forward strand.
TGTTCGGTAGCAGAGGGGAGGGAGGGGAGCGGTTGTCGTTGGCTAGGGAGGGGGTGCAGTGCTGGTTGTTTCTGTGGAGATGCTTATATGAGCTGTGCACACACCTGAGTGTCCATGGAAAGATTTTTATCGATGACTAATAAAGTTTACCATAAAAGCTGCTCTGCTAGAGTTAATTTTTATAAAATAAATGGAGCAAAGACTATTTCTTCAATTGCCAACCCTCTGTGTCACTTGGCAAGCACAGAGATCTGCCTTGTCAGCATGGCAGTGGCTCCCTCCACCTCCTCCTCGCTGCCTGTTCCTTGGAGCACTGGCCAAGGTCTGAGCAGCCGTACCCGAGCACGTCCCCAGCACCAAGTGCTTGCACACCAGGGCAGTCCCCTGCCTCATCGGACTGTCATCTTTGCAGTGAGTAGCAGAGAGATTGCAGGTCACGCAGGCAGGTCTGCACAGCCCAGCAAGGACTAGCGAGAACATGTGCACCCTTTCATTTGACTGCAGCTGAGGGCTTCCTCTTCCTTCCTCAGTGTCCCCAAGAGCGAACGAACAACCGTGCACAAGAACCTGATCTTTGCATTAGCTGCAGCAGAAGCTCTGCTCATGTTCAGTGAATTGGCCAAGACCAACCAGGTAAGCTCACCAGAAAGTGTCCTGTTCAGCCAGCAGGACCAGGCCTGCTCAAGCATTATTGTCAGAACAGACAGTGTAATCCCTGTTATTAATGTTTCATTAATTACCTGTAACTTGCATCTAGGAAAGAATTGTGTCTCTGGGTTTGGAGATATGCATATACGCATTGTGCAATCTGTCAGGAAAATTCAGCTCTTTTTTCTGACAGCTTGTTTCTGGCAAAAAAATCCTTCAGGAAATTTAAGTAGTTATAAAACAGCAGCATACGGTTCTGTCCCTTTCTGTGTCCTCTTCCACATCCCGGGGCTGGATCAAGCAGCTCTGAGCTGAGAGACCTGCAAGGAAATCCAAGAACTGCAGGAAAAGATGCTATCGGTTCCCTCTTCTGTGGTTTGAGATGGTCACACAGATGAAATGAGTGTGAGCTGCAGCAGTTGGACTATTCATGTGTTGCAATTTTGAGAACTCTTCCTGGTGCTTGTGGATGTTTAAATACATTTCTGCACATTCTGCAGCATAATTTGCAGGTTGCTTTCTTCTTCCTGGTCACACATACTCAGAAGCTCTCACACACATACTCAGAAGCTCCCAGAGGACTCCTCCTCCTGAAACGGCATGTGATTTCTCTTCTCTCCAGGTGGTGTGTTTCACGGTCACTGCCTTCCTTCATCTCTTCTTCATGGCAGCCTTTTCATGGATGCTGGTAGAGGGGCTTCTCCTGTGGAGCAAAGTGGTAGCAGTCAACATGAGTGAAGACAGGAGAATGAAGTTCTACTATGTGACAGGCTGGGGTATCTACAGACTCCTCTGCGTTGGGTGCTCAGAAAAATGTGTCAATTTTTTGTCTAGCAAAAGTTTCAATAGGAGAGATTCCCGAATGTTTGGTTTGATTCAATATAAGAGCCGGGTGCCACTGCTCTGCAGAGGCTTTCTTACCTTTATGTGTCAAATTGCCAGTCTTAGAATACAAACTTAAGAGCATTTCTGTTATTTTTCTAAATCCAAGAGTTCAATACAAAAAAATGGAGGAGGAGGTTTGTGGTAAGTTCTTGTTCTTGGAGAGCATTACTACTGTCTGATAGTAGTTAAAATATAAATATGTTCCTGACTAAGCACCTTTTATTCTGAGTGAGCCCGTTAGGGACATAGAATTTGTTTGAATAAGCTGAGTTTCATATCAAAGAGGAGCCTCTTCAGGTCGGTGCTCCTTGCAAAACACACACCTGGTTGGACATCGGGCAACTGGTTCTAATATTTTGGATTGGTTTATGTATTTGATTGTCCGTTTTGTTAAAAAAGCAATCTGAGGAGTAAATTGCTTTGATCAGGACTCAGGACTTGGAATGCTTTATACCTAGGAGAATGATGCTGACAGCGTATAAATCTGGTCTTGCAGAGCCGGGACAGATTTCAGCTGCAGTAAATTGATGTTGCTCATGGGGTTTCAGAGGCTAAGCCGGCTCATGCTGGCGCGTGTCTGGTCATGGGGGTTTTGAAGCAATTGTCTAGAGCACAGCTGACCTGCATGGGTCGTCTCTGCTTTTCCTGGGGTTTAATCTGTGGGTTTTTTCTGCAGGCCTTCCAGTCGTCATCGTGGGTGTGACCCTTGCGACTTCCTTTAACAAGTATGTGGCAGACAACCATTGCTGGCTGAACGTTCAGACCAACGTCATCTGGGCCTTTGTTGGGCCTGTTCTCTTCATCCTGGCAGTAAGTGCCAAAACCTGCCGGGAAGGTGTGATTCCTTCGTGTCTGGTTTTAGGAAAGCATTGCAGAGTCAGGGGTGTCAGCACTCCTCTAGCTAAGGTGCTTGCTCGCAGGGCTCATTGTGCCTGCTGCTTTTATAGGAGAATTTTTGTTATGCTTTATATATACTTTCACAACACAAATAAATCTCTTTAACCAAAGCAGCTTTTTTATAGAAAAAAGTGCTTTAAAAAAAGTTTTGCTGACCAGATCTTGTGTTGGCTGTTAAATTAGGAATGGAGGTAAATGTGTAGGTTGATTGTGACATTGCCTTAACTAAAGGTCTGATTTTAATATGGGAGCATCTATGTCCTTGAAGTAGTATCAGTATCATTAGACAACATAGTAGCAGAAAAAGGTGCAATGTTTAAGGAGTCTAGACAATTAACAGTGAAGACATTCTATAGGAGAAGTTTCGAGATAAGTTTTATAGCTTTCATACTTGTGTGGATACTCTATGAAGTATTTTACTCACTGCTTTCTCAGGAGTGGTACGTTTCTCCCCAAGTTCTGACACTTAGCTATTGAGTTCCCAGCAGAAAAGTCTCACCCCACTGGAGCTGAGATTACAGAAAGTTACTGGGCCCAATGGCTCTTCTCTGACAGGTGAACACCTTCGTGCTGTTCCGGGTGGTGATGGTGACTGTGTCCAGTGCTCGCAGGAGATCAAAGATGCTGACGCCCAACAGCAGCCTGGAGAACCAGATTGGAATACAGATATGGTGAGCAGGGAAGTGGCTGGTTTTCCCAGCCGTGGCTGCTCTGGGTATGAAATGGTGGAATTACTGTTAAGCTGAGAGTCTTTGCCTCGGCGAAGTGAAAGACCATGAGTTGGGGGAGTCAGGGCAGAAAGGATTTTCTCCTCCAGGGTAACTGTGCATCACCCAAAGGTAGTCTGTCTGCTCTAATGTCTATGCCACAGAGCAGGCCAGCCAGCACTTTCAGCCTGGGGGAACCCAGTGCTGGACTCCCACATCTGCACTTGCACTCCTAATTCTCAACACTTTGGGACGGGAGACCCTTGGCAGCGCCTGCTGAAATCAAAGCTACCCTGGGCCCGTTGGCATCACCAGGAGCAGCAGTTTGGGTCTGGGAATGGCTGGTGTGAGCGCATCCCCATCGTCTGCAGCAGTGATAGCGTGCATGGGAACGCAGGTCACGCTGCCGAGCCCGCTGCCGAGCTGTCTGCCCCTCCGCTGACATCAGCCCGCTGTGCTGCTAAGCAGCTTGCTGGCAGGCATGCAGACGTCCTGTAAAACATCACCGTAGGGAAGTGAGGTAGCAGCTTGGGGTGTTTCAGGGAACCCAGGGACCCAACTGGGTGCCCAATTTCCATGGAATTTTATAGAGCTCTGAGCCGCAGAAGCGGCTCCTCTCCGCTTCGCAGAACGTTGCAGTTTGAAGGGGTCGTAACTGAATTTGTCTCACACCCATCTCATCCTTAGCACTTGTGAGTGCCCCTCAGCAGGATGCCACCTGTAGAGAGTGCCAGGGTTTTGGCTATTTGCCATTATAAAAAGCATTTTCTATATGACTTTGGGACTTGGTGGATTGAAAGAAATGCCGGTGGGGATTACATACATGGGGAAGGAGAGGTGGTGTGGACTTCTGTAATCAGTCAATATAGAGAGACCTCTAAAAAACTGCTGCTTAAGTCATTACTTTATCATCCTCTGTGAATCTTTATTGTTGTTAACTGGCGCCGGATACCCCTGCTAGACACGCATTGTTCCCCTGTATCATAAATAAGTTTTCCCAAACTTAGAGAAGCACGAAGATAGGGCATTGCTGGAGGGCAGGGTGACATCCATATGCTAATAAAACAAATACAGAAGCCCTCCTTGTAGCAGCAATTGGGGGGAAAATAGCTGTTTTCTCATGGCTAATGACGTCAAAGAGCTCCCTTCTTGCTAACTCTCAGTGATAAATAAAGAGCAGGGCTGGCAGCCTGGGGGCTGGGAGGTGAAATGTTTGGTTTTTCCCCTCTTAACTATTTTTGTTTTTGCAAAGGAATTTGTTCCATAGCTACCATCTGGGGTGCCTCTTGGTGGACACACTGTCTGAAAGGCACTTGCTGGGGGAGGAGAGCTGTCTCCAGCATGGAGGCAAGGAAAGTTTCTTCTAAACTGCAAGATACAGGCCAGGGTGCTCCTAAACCTGTGGAGCTCTTTCCAGGGCAGATCCACTCACGTGCTCTGTAACCTAGTGCAGATGCCCCAGGCAGATCATGGCGAGACCCCGGGCAGGGTTTGCAGAGCCAGGAAGGACGTTTGGCAGGCTGGGGCGCTTTGCTGGGACACCCTGGGCTCAGGGACGTGGGGCACGACAGGGACCCCCGTGGAGAGCTGGTGGCTGGGCGGCGGGTGCCAGTGCACAGTGTTTCAGCTTTGAAATGCGCCCAGGTAACCCTGAGCTCTTCTTCCTGACAGGGCCACAGCCAAGCCCGTCCTGGTGCTGCTGCCCGTGCTGGGGCTGACCTGGGTGTGTGGGGTCCTTGTCCACCTCAGCATCATTTGGGCTTACGTCTTCATCGTGCTGAACTCCCTCCAGGTGAGTCCTGTACCAGTTGGATCCTCACATCACAGCCAAGCAGGTGTCTGCAGTTTCTTGTGCTTCAGTGTACTCTACCTGTCCTAATACTCAGGGCCATTTGTCAGCTCTGAAGCCCAGCCCAGCTTTCCCAAGCGGCTGCGCTGTTTTGTCTGAGAAAACTAAGTTCATGCTCCCAAGATATGAAATACAGCCCTGGAGACCTTGTTCATCTAATGGCCCTTCAGCACCAATCTCTGGAGTGTCTTACTGGTGCCACAGCTTTCCGGTTCAAACCTTGTTTCTCGTGTTAGATTTTCTGACATTAGCACGGTTTCAAAATGACACTTGCAAACTGACATGCTTGTAGGGGACTTCATTAGAGTTTTGATTTGGTCATTTAATGGATAATTAAAATGGTAACTGTCCATGTAATGGGGCAGACATCCCAGCTGCTATTTGGGCCTCATTCCTACAGGGTAGGGATTGGCCGTGTGTGCCAGCATCGCTGTCAGAATAGGGCTGCTCGTGGAGAGCGTCTCAAAGGTGTGCCATAGTGTGGCACATAGTGTGCCACAGCCAGAGTGTGCTTGATTGCTGCTTAGATGGTGTGTGTTCTGGGATGAGTGTTTTTCATCTGGTTCATGTTCATACATACTTAGAGGTTGTGTCCTAAGAACTGTACAGGCAGAACCACCTTCCCTTTGCCTGGAAGTCAGCTTTATTGTAGGGAGACGAGAGAAGAAGAATTAAGAATCAAGGACTGAAAATCTTTACCCCTAAAATCTGTATTGTCTGCAGCCATGCAGCCGCTCCCCAGGGATGCTCCCAGTGCCCGGTGAGAGGTGCACTGGAATCTGATGGGATGCAGGAGTGTTAGGTGGAACAGATTGTGATGTGGGCTGGTGATCAGAGCCTCGCATGGGGAGGCTGGAAGTGTGTGTGCTGTTTCTAGCTCTGACTTGCAAGACCTTGGGTGAGTCATGTCATCTCCTTCAGCCTCTTCATTCTTCTTCAGGTAGCATCTGGCTACATTTTTAAGGCTGTTTGCTTGTCTTGGTGTCTTCCAGGGCCATGGCTGTGACTCCTGAATGCTACCATACTTCAGAGTCACGTTGTTAATATGTTAGTAATAGGGATCTCTACAGCACAGAAAGTAGCCCTGGTGTGTAAAGCAATACTTAACATTTGCTTCTAAGTTTACTGGTTTCATCAAAAGAGTTTAAAACTTTAACCAGCCTGTGTGTGGTTAAGAGAGCAAAGCAAATTGTATTAGTCACAGCAGCCAGGAGTGCTCAGTTCTGCACTGAGGTAGGACAGTTCCCAGGACCTCAGGATATCTGAAACTCAGGGACACATGGTGACAAAAAGTCCCAGAACATGTGCTTGCCACCTGCGATTCCAAGCATCACCCCCCTTGTTGGCAGAAGCTTTCCAAACCTCGAGAGAAAGCAGCTGTAGATGGAGCTAGAGAAGCACTGAACGCCACTGCTCCTGACATGTGCGGGAGAGACTGGTCCCAAGGCGAGCGGTGGGGCTCTCTGCAGGCAGGCAGGCAGGGACAGGCAGCAGGGAGCCAGCCAGCGGGGAGCCCGCATGGACTCAGTCCAGCCCCTGGGGCTCAGACGGTGCCAGCACAGAGAGCGCCTGGGGGTACCCGCACAGCCAGTCCTGCCCCTTCGCTCTGGGTATGCACAGGTATATTTTTCAGAGTCTCTTGCCTAGTGCTTGAGGACAAATCCTACTCCAAGGGATCCAAGCCAAGAGAGCAACTGGGTACTACCTTCCAAACCATTGGGATCCGAAGAGTTCTCCACCCCCATCTCCCGTTTTTCTTTGCATTCAATAGAAATTGTCTCCTGCTGTAGCTTTCACTTACGGAGCAGCAGAGTTCGCAGTGCTTCCCTCTGGCATACTTGGCCGGTTTCAGTGGAGCACTGGCCCAGCTCTCTAAGGGTGAAATGCAGGCGTTATCACCACGTGCACAAGATGGGTGGTTGCTCCAGGGATGTTCTGCCTGTGGCTGGCGCTGGTCCAGCGGCCGGGTGCTGCTCACGCAGATCCGTCGGCTCTCAGATGGGGATGTTCCAAGGCCAGACAAGGGCCGCCTCTCCGCATCTCCACTGTTAAGGATATCAGAAGGGTTGCAGGAGGCCTGTCCTAACTGTAATTAAATATAGCATCAGTTCTCCTTGCCACCTCATGCCATGCTTATGTTATTGAGCAGAAGAGAGCTCCAGGCTCAGTGCTGTGAAGAGATGAGGTGAGCAGAGCTGAGAACAGCACCAGCATCTTTTCATTCACAGAAAAAAACATTTCTCAGCTTGGGTGAACTCCATCAACATCAGCAGAGAGGCAGATCAGAGCACAGCGTCCCAGCACCATCCTGGCAGTCTTCCTCTGCCTTGCTTCAGTGTTCGTGCTGTAAAAACATGAGCACATATACCACACCAGAGGGGTCCTGCTGAGGATCTCAGGCTGGGATAGCCTTCAGGAGAGCTGCTTTCCAGTAGCACTCAGGGCTGCTCTTCCCTCTGCAACCCGGCACTGGCAAGGGAAATCCCACGACAAGTTCCCTGGTTAAGTGACTGCTACTACCCCTTGACTGTGGCCTGACAATGTCAGTGCCCAGCCTGCATCCTCCATGGCTCACTCAGCCTTCGATTCATCGCTGATGCCAGCAGAGGGGCTGTGGGATGCTGGCTGTCATAGCATGGATGCTGGGCATGTGGGTTTTCTGAGAGACAAGGAATAACTCCTGAAATGAATAAATGTGTTCTCTGGATGATGTATCTCCTGAGACTCTCTCACAAACCATGACAACATCCACCTTGGGTGAGAGAGGAGCTGAGGTGTTTCCTGGATCAGGATTTGCCTTCTTCCCTTGCTTTCTAAGTTATTGCTGCTTTTGTTGTTCTTCTTTCTCCTAAACGTCAGTAGGAGCCGTGGCTGTTGTGTGGAGAGTCGAGGGTTTGCCCATGAATATGCTGTGCTTGTTTGCCTCTGTCCCTTCATTACCAAGTTCAGGTCAATTTGCAGATTACCGCAGAAGAGAAATGCTGGTGGGAAGCTGTGGAGTTGAGAGAAAGCAGGGACAAAGCCATCCCATTTCAGCCCCTTTGCTGACTGTCTTACGGATCGCCTTGGAATTTCCCTTAAGGCCAGCGTGCTTCTTCATGCGCGAGTCTTGAGCAGGAAAGTTTTGCTGCTGTGGTTGTTTGTTTGTTTGACTGCTTTCTGTTTATCTGCGGAAACCGAAGCCTGTCTTCAAGGTTACTCTGTGCGTCGACACCAAACATGACAACTCCTTCTCCAGCCAGGCAGCACAGGAATTCAGCCGAGTGACTGAAAAGCAACAGGGATTGGTGCTGTGCCGGAGCTGGCTGTGGTGGCTGCCCCACAGGCTGGCAAGCAGGCGGCAGCGCCTTCCCTCCAGCCCGCAATTTCAGAGGTAGCAGCGCCAGCACCCTGCCAAGCACCCAATGCTGGACGAGGTGCCTGCTGTTAAGAAAGAGCGTAGGTAAAACCTGCTGGCTTCATTTGAGCTTGTAGAGCTGGAAGGATGGTCCTGAAGCTGGCTCAGAGCAGGGACTTACAGAGCCACTCACCTGTCTCCGGTCAGAGGGGAGCAGGAGACGGCATTGCTCCTAGCTGGGGTGTGCGGAGCGCAGCAGGACGTGGTTGCTGGACAGGCGGACACCAGGCAGGAGCATCCATCCTGCCCTGCGGGTCCCGGCACATGCTGTGCTCTCACCTGTGGCCACCCAGTGCCTGCTCCACCATGAACGGGGAGCCGTGGGGGCCGGGGCATTGCAGGCCCTCCCGGGAGAAGATGGCGTGCGGGCCGGAGCGCAGGCAGGAGCAGGCTCCTCCAGAGCCACGGCTCTGCTTCCGCCCACCGCTGCAGCTGGGCCTCCTCTCCTTCCTTGCTCTCCTCCCAGCCGACCTCGCCGCTCCCCTCCTCCCCGCGCTCATCCAGAATGATTATTTCAAGGAAGACCTGCCTTGGCAGCCTGACCAGAAATCTGGTCTGGGGGAGTGACCAGCATTGCTGGCTGAAGGACAGGTCATGGCACGGCGCCAGGGTACTGCTACCATTACGCCTGCCAAGAGCTCGCAGATGAAGAGCAAGGCTCATTGAAGACAAGATGGATTACTTTTCTTGCTGCAGCTGATTTATCTAGCTGCGATAACAAACACCCCACAGATATAACATAAATCTGGTGGGCCAGATAGGGCTGCCTTAAGGCCAAAATCGTTGGTCTGGAGCTGTAATTAGCCCCAGGCTGTGGCCTCCAGGCAATGCTCGCTCCGGCCCTGCCCCGGGCGCTTTCCCTTAGCACATCCCGCACTGGCCCCGGGCATGTAGCTGTGGCCAAGCGTTTGGTTGTGGCAGAGTGTGTCGTTGCTCGCTGGTCCTCGGTGTGTGTACGCAACAGCTCTGATTCAGCAAGTAGGGAGAGGGTGGCTGAGACTGTGCTGCCGGAGCCCCAGCGTGCCGGCGGGAAGGATTGTCCAGATCGGGGCTGAGCAAAGCCTTGGGTCTGTACCCCACTGAATTTGGGTCAGAGGGTCCTGTTAACGCTGTGGTCTGTCACTGCATGGGACAGAGGAACTGTCCCCGGCATCATGTTGCACTTCGTCTGCGAGAGGCTGGTGAAAGCCCCCCTGGGGTCGGTGCTCGGTGGGAAGGGAGGTCTGCTTCCCAGATTTCAGTTCCCCTAGCAATTAATTCCTGGTGGTTTCTGCTTCTGAGATGTGAAGTAGGTGTTTCCTGGGGGATTTTGCATGCACGAGTGAATGGGAGTGCGGGAGAGCTTTGGGCTCAGGAAGCTGAGTGCCCAGTGAGAGATGCCTGCTCCCCTCAAATGAAATGAAGGGAGAGGAGAAGGAAGAGGGACCGGGGCAGGGACCGTCTCTCCTTTGGACTCTCTGTGAAGAGCCTGGTCTCAAGTGTGATTTTAAGGAAGGTCCTTCCTGCCCAGCTGTCCCTGGCTGTGCCGTGCCCACCGTCTGTGCCTCTTCCCCTTAGCCCGGTCCTCACCCATTCTAGCTCATCAAACTCATTTCCTCCCATGCGAAGTAGCACAAACCAGCTGTACATCTCTAATCCTTCCTGTCCTCTCTCCTTTTCAGGGCCTCTACATATTCCTGGTCTATGCAATCTATAACAGCGAGGTAAGAGATGCCCCTGGCTGGGGCTCAGTCACTTGTCACACCAACTGTTTATTAGCAGTCAAGGGGGTAGCTGGGGTTGTAGTAGTTGCAACAGGCAGCATAGCCCTGACTGTGCTTCTGGAACAGCAGTTGCTTTTTCTCCATGACTTGCTGGAGGATCTCTTGCTCTGCTAGAGCTGCTGTGGCCCTCTCTAATGTCCTTGCTCTGTTCCAGGTGAGGAATGCCATCCAGAGGATGAAGGACAAGAAGAAAGCACTCTCATTCACCGTAAGTTGCAAGGAAGCCCTGCTGCCCCTTCGTTCATCATGCACCCAGCAGAGGAGGGCCCTAGATGTACGTTTGGTCTGCTTCGAGGAGATGATGTTGGAAAGAAGTCTTTTTTTTTTTTACTTTTTGTCTCCCTTCTTTGCAGTCCTGTTGGACAACGCAGACCCAAAGATAATCCACCCTGATTAGGCAGCAGCCTGCTGTACCAGGGTGGGATGGGAGTCAAAGTCCCAGGGGCCGCAGTGCAGATGAAATGGATCTTTAAAGTTGGACCTGGGTCTAGCAAAGACTCATGTTGCAATTTTCACTGTCCTGTATCTCTTCCCTGTCATTACAGAACTGCTCTCATCCCATCAACTACTTGTCAAGTCCGAGAAACACGACCTCCTGGGAGACAGGGAAACTGAGTCCTTCTGCAGCTGAGAGTGCCTTGTCAAGCCCTGTGCAGAAAGACCCTCCAGTGAAGAACATCACCAACAAAGGTAAAGAGGGTTGTCGTTGCTGTTGGCCCAGGCTGTGATGAGACCACAGTAAAATGTTATTCCCAAGGCTTGAATTTCAGTGCACGTTCACTTGGCACTGCGTTAACTCATTTGCACACTGTGCCTAGGTGAGCACTTGGGGTCTGGTGCTGCAAATGCGACACAGGATGAAGGATTCCCAGGGAAGGCAGGGACCATGTGCATGTGGATCTCAGAGGGGTCAGGTTCATGCCTGCAGGCTGGCTGGGCGTGGGCAGGGGGTCTCATCACTGTGTTATGCAGCATTGCATTCTCTTGAGGCAAGAATCCATGTTTGTGTCTTAAAATGAATTTTCTGGAGAAGGGGGGGGCAAAGGTGGCAGTACGAAATAGGGTTTTTAGCTTCAGGGAAAAAAGGCGTTGCATGCTCCAACCAGTTTGTGGGTGCAATTGTACAGGTAACCTGTTTGGTCCCTTTGCTTCAGTGGGAGATACTTAGGGGACGCAAAGCACCGAGTTCTTGGTAAAGCATGAATATTTCTACTCTCTAGTCTCTGAACTCATTGTGCTGCTTCACCCCCTAGGAAATTTTGGAGCCAAAATTCCCATGGGGATTTCATCAATTATGTCACCCGAGAGACCGGTATGTAATGTCTTCTGTTATTCTTCCACCTTCATCCATACACAGAGCATAGTAGTTACGCAGGAATGGTGTCTGATGGTTCCAGCGAGGGGCTGGGACTGGGGACGCCTGGTAGTGTTACCAGCTCTGGCACAAATTCAGTGGTTTATGTTGAGCAAGTCCCAGAAGCTGCCTGACTCATCCGCCCTGTGCGCAGACCGAGGGTCACGCCGATCCCCTCTGTCCCAGGGCGTTACAGAAGTTGCTGAGTGTTGGTGAGGGAGCAGGCAGCGTGGTAGCACAGCATGCGTGCTCTCCTCCCGAGGGCCAGTCCAGACACACAGCCTGCCTTTCAAAACCAAGAAGGTTTTGATACACATCCTGAAGACTCTGGTTTATTAAAATACATACTCGTTATTAGCAGCGTATTGATTTAAGTCATTTAAATAATTTGAGATGCGTGTTTTCGTGCCCATAGTGGCCACTCCTGGTAGTCAAGCCAGGTGCAACTGAGTGTTTGCTGTCTTCTATAGGAGCATAAGATGGAGAGCAAGGCAGGCTGGCAGGCAGGAGCTCCTGGCCAGTGACCTGCCTTGGCTGTGATGTGAGGGCAGGGCTTGGCTCAGGAGGCAATGGCCGGAGCTGGGGCTGGCCTGGGCAGGGGCAGGCAGCAGAAGGCAACAGGGGAGAGTGCGTGTTCTGGGGGCAGGAGAGGAGGAGGCCCCAGAACGGCCGATTTCCAAGGCGAGAGCTCACCTCTGAGCCGATGGGGAACCAGCCCCGCTGCCGTGCCGGGAGGGTGATTGTAGCAGGGGCATGCAGGAACAGAAGGAGCCAGTGAATTTGAGCCAGTAAAGCACCAAGCAGAGGCTGGTACGGATCAAGGCAGGAGAATTCCCCCAGGGACAGCAAATTAAAATCAGGCAGCAGGGGCTTGCTGTCCCTGCGGTGGGCAAGCCGCATCTGTCCGGGGAGGGCTGGCTGGGTCGTGCTGCCTGCAGGAGTGAGTCTGATGTAAAGCTCAGCGAGGCATGGCCAAAAGTAGGGAACAATTTAAATTTTACTACTCTGATACCACTACCATCTCGCACTATTGAAATGATCATCAGTCCTTGTGCACTTGACATACAAGTGCTGTAATTTCCGCAGAATAAAATCCAACACTACTTTCATATGAGTCTCTCGGTGAAGGATCTCTCTCTCCCTCTCTAATATTTATCCTTTGAAAACCTGTGTCACATAGACAGCTCTTATTTATCCAATAGATAATACTTCTATAGCTGGCATATCGTTTTGAAGCCACTCAATAAAATCCATATTTTCATCTCTCATGATTTATATTGTGGTTAATGCCTTTCCACCCCTCGTGCTGAACGCCGACTGGGATTCATTCGCAGGTGATGCTTTTCTCAGCCAGCCAGGTGCTGGCTGCGTAAACCGGGACCAGGGCTAAGCTCCTGGCACCAGATACGAGACGTGGGCCAAAGGGATTAGCCCAGGGGCCTGAGTTTCCTAAGGCAGGGAGCATTAGGAGGCAGCAGATCTCCTAAATGCCAAGGCCGTGGCATTTCCTAGCAGGCAAAGACAGAAAGCGCTTTCCTCCGTGTGAGGGTCATTGAGGACTTCGCTGTATCTTTGCTGCTTAAACGTTGCATTTTTAATGTACTTGTTTCCTTTCTAACTAATGTGGGTGCAGCAAAAGGCCAGGCTGACGCCGGTGCCTGCCTGGGGAGAGGGGGCACAGCCCCGCTGCCTGTGCAGATCTGTGCTGCGGCAGCGTGGCTCTCGGTGCTCCCTTGGCATCGGCGTGAGCCCCGCGGTGCCGAGCCGGCCGGGGGAGTTTCCATCCGAGCCCCATCTTCACCGCAGAGGTGGTCGGCGCAGCTGTGCCCCGGGTGGTGATACCCACCGCTGGATAGGTGCTGCTTTCGGTGCTCGTTAGTTATATAAGTCAGTGCTGTTTTTCCTGCTCCCTGGCTAAATGAGTCATGGCACTCGCTGGAGGAGCGGTGAATTAAGAATGTCACTGGCAGCTGCACAATAGTTTGGATGAAGAGAAGATGCTACTTAAAAACGTTTGAAAACACTTAAAATGACAAAACACTGAGCGAGTGAAGATACAAACACAGACAAGATGTTCTTTGTGTTTCAGCTTTTTTAAATGTTGTTTGGTGATATTTATTGCTTTTGGGCTGGGAGCAGGAATTTCACACCTCACAGTGCATTAACCGTCACTTAAGCACAGGGTGCAGGCTTGTGCATGCAGCACGGGGGGAGAAAGTTCTCTCTCCTCTTTTCCTGGATTTTCCTGTGGTCTCCAGCATGGTGTCCAGCCTGCCAGGTCACCCCGGGGCTGGAGGGATCCCTGGAGAGGGCGTGTGGAGCAGGGCGGCAGCTCACCGCCTGGGCGCTGCCAAGAGGTGCAGCTGTGTCCAGGGGCACTCTGCAAGGTGCCCATCCCTCGGGGACCGGGATGAAGGCTCCAGTTCCCAGCCTGTGCGGTGGCTCAGTGGGAGGGAGGGTGCGGTGCAGCAGCTGGGTGCTGGGGGAGCCCTGCCTGGCCCCGGGGAGCGTGGCGGGGTTTTGCCAGCAGCGAAGCAATCAGACCTGTACCTTCTGCTAACAAATGTTCTCCCCTCTTTCAGGCTGTAGAGCTGACAGCGTTCAAATCCTCAGGTAACATTTGCCTACATCATTCTCTTTAATTTTTGTTACTGCTGATACCGGTTTCTGTGGTTGCATGGTGGAGTGCTGCCCAGAGGGCAGGTGATTTTTGCTCAGGCTTCAGGAAGCGTTTTATTTCCAATCTGCCCTGGTGGGTGCAGTCCTGGCAAGGCTGTTGGGAGATCTGTGTCCCCCCGAACAGATGAGGGAGAGGTGGGGTATGAAGCCTCAGCAGCTCTGCCACCGCTGCCTGTGCTGCCTCTCCCCGGCAGCACTGGTGGCTGAGCCCAGGGAGGGAACTTGAGCACCCTGCAGAGCCCAGCCGAGGGCACCTGCCTGGTTTCTCCCGTGTCTCTGCACCTTTCTTGCTGCCACTCCATGTCTGCAGTTTGCTGCACGCCGGCTCCCTGGGCCCCTCCATGACAGCGAAGCTGCAGGTCGCAGGCCTTGGCAGGCAGCAGAGGGGCAGCGGGTACCTGCTGATACCTGATGCTGAGCTCTCCGGCTGCGCACCCCAGCATGGCCGGTCCTCGAGGCGCAGCAGGGACCGGCACGCCTCGCTGCTTGGCAAGACCTGGGCTGCTTTCAGGGGTGGCAACAGCTCTTTGCTGCTACAGGGTATTTTAAACCAGCAGCTGCTGCAGAAAGCGCTGGCGGGGGTTAGAAGTGCCTTGCTCCCAAAGAAGGGAAGCCAGGGAAGGTGGGGTGTTCAGACAGGGCCGGATTTATGAGCTTAAAAGCAGCCATTTAGCTGCTTCTGTTTCAGGTTGTAGAAAGGCCAATGTCACCATGGAGGTGAGTAGAATTAAAACCAGAAATCCCTCCTAAGCCCCAGACCTCTGCTCGACTGCAGTGCTGGGGAGAGGCTGGCCAGCCGCAGCTCCCTGCTCCCTCCCTGACTCCCCTGCCTGGCTTTGGGCAAGTCACCAGCTCCTCCGGGTATGGGTGTAGCGTATTTAGCTTTATTTTTTTACCAACCACTGCTGAGTACTCTCAGCACTCTCAGTGCAATCTCTGGATGGGGTCACTCAAGCAGACAGTGCAGTGAAGAAGCACCGGGGATGGATTGATATTATTTTTTCTGCATTGTTACATTTTCTTTTGTCAAAGGAAGCAGTGTATTAGCAGGTTTCTGATTTTGCTCCACATTAAGTGTCTAAGCAGGGCATGCTTAGACTATTTTCGAGACGATGCCACCCAGAAGCATTGCAGCTTTCATCCCCACAGTGGACACATGAGCAAGGCAGAAACGGTGGCATCCGGGAGTAAATGTGCTGTGGCATCTCAGGCGTAGGAGTGGGGTCTCAGAGACAGCAAGACCTACACCCAGCACATGCATTTGTGCGCTGTCCCCCCACACTCTCCCCCTCACCTGCTCCTGCATATTTTAACCTAGCCACATCTGTAATTAAACTCCAGCTGTGCAAAGAGGCGGGTTGTTTAGTTTGGTTTTGTTTTCTCAGGTAAGCCCTCAGTATATTTTTAAAAGCCTGGGTCTGCCCAGAGGACGGTGGGGACCCCGGGCTGGGCTCGGTGCCTGCCCCTTCGTGCGCCGGCTGATGCACAACGGCGGTGGAAGCAGGCAGTGGGTGCAGGGCAGCGCTGTGCACGCCCACCCTCTCTGCTAGCACCGAGAGTGGCTCCTCGCACGCCCCGGGGCAAGGGAGCCCTTGGTTGGGCAGTCCTTCAGCCTGGGGTGAACGAGAAGATCTCCTTGAACCAGAAGAGCACTCCTCTGCACACTTGTGTACGTGCAAGCTGGCGTGCGGCACAGCGCTGGTGCTGGCTGTGCTGCGCTGCTCCGAGGCGCGGGGCTCAAAGACAAGTGCTTCCAGCCATTAAAAAAAAAAATAAAAGGCAGTAATGCCCAGCTGTAGTAATGCCTGGAAGACCCCAGGGCAGTTCAGCGTTGCACAGGCTCCTGTCTTTGCTCAACAGAGCAAAATGCTGTGTAGCTCTTGGGGATAATAGCTGCCAGGGGAAGCAAACCATAAACCTGTGTGCTTGATGGTGAGCAAGGGACAAAGCATTTCAACACAGACACCGCTTCCCCTCTTCTATTTGTTTTCTCCGAAATAGTTTAATGAAAAGAGACATATTTTGCCCCACCCAGGTATCTTTATCTGAAAATTTCCAGCCAGCTCTAAGTGAAAATTGTGATGTACCAGCAGCAGGCTTGCAGGAGCTCATGCAGAGACCAGGAGGAGCCCACCTGCCCTGCAGTCCAGCGGGGAGAGCTGGTGGGCAGGAGGAGCGCTGGACCCTGGGCACCGGTGGGAGGCTCAGGGCTTAAATGACTTGCTCACAATCTCCCAGGAAAGCTGTGCTGGATCTGGGATGGGATCCACCTCTGCTCTGCTCCAGCGCCTCAGCCATGCTCTTGTGAGAGCTGTGGGCATCGCGCTGGCTTCACGTGCAAGAGGCAGCCAGTGGGTCCGTGGGGGGAAGGTGGGATGGGCTCCCAGCGGTGCGTTAACACGGGTGAGGATGAGGGCGGATTAAATCCAGGTAAATACCGGGCCAGTTTCAGAACCACAGAAATGAGGACTTCAGCAGCGTGGCTGTGGCCGGGAGGCAGGCATGGGCTCCCTCCCCACCTCCCCACCCCCAATATTAGGGCCCCCCCCAAGGACTCAGTTCACTCGGAGAGGCCGCACGTTTCCGCAGTAATGAGCTCCAGCCCAGCTGTACAAAGCTGCGCGTTGCAGCGAGCGCACTGCCCGGATTCATTACACCCTTTATGTAAGCAAGGGATGGCCGGGGGGGTTCACATATTTGCACAAACAATAAGTACCATCTTCCTTGTCTTGGCAAACAAGAGCTCCAAGAGGCCTCCACATCCTCCATCTCTTCAAGTGATGGCTGCTTTGTTTCCCCACGATAATTTCATTATTCTGTTTGAATACATTTATATGTTGCTAAGCCACACATAGCAACATGGATCTTGTCTCCATGGCCCAGCCTTTCTCTGATCAATATTGAGTAACTCTCACCATACCGCGTTAAATAAGATATCGGTTTTAAAATAATAAGGAAATTGTGAGTCTTTGGGATTCAAAGCCAGTAAAGCACCTGAGTGTTGTGGGCACTTGGAGAAATGCAGACACACCCCCCATGCCAACCCTGCCGGGCCGCCCTGCGGTGGGCTCGCCGCTGTCGTCTGTGCCACGGTCCTTCCCGACGGGCAGAGGGTACCTTATGCCCTGGTGGAAGGAGGTGCAGCCCGTGCGACATCAGTGCTCTCTGCCACAGCAGCGCTGGTATTTTCATTAAATCCCATTTAAACCTCATTCTTCAGCACTCTCAGAGCTTGGCGCTGTGCACGGTGGGCTAATTACTGAGCAGGGGAAGAAGAGGTTTCTCCTTGCAGCTGCAGCCCCATGCACAGAGGCTGCTTTGGCTCCCTGCCGTAAGGACCGTATTTCAGAGACCCCTGAAGGGGCAGGGGGGGTCCATGGCATGGCAGAGCTGCACCAGTGACAGGCAGGGCTGGCCGTGCCAGACCAGCGGCCGCTTCCACCCGCTGCTCCATCCTACAGCAGGTTTGGGCTGTGCTTTCTCCCAGCACGCTCTGAGACCCTGCCGGTGCACCCGCTGCCCCGGGAGGGACCCCTGCCCTCCCCTCCCTGCCGACGCAGCTGAGACCGTCTCTCTTTTGCTTTAGGTTTCTGAGAAGTTTCTGGGTGACGGGCCCACAACGCCGAGGCTCTTCCAACAGCCAGGAGGACGGCAGGTCAGAGGAGCTAGCTTCCGTGCGGAGGACTGTCCCAGCCCAGGCAGAGCTGTTAGCCCTGCGCTTCTTCCTAGCGGCATGTGCGGACAAAACCAAGGCAGGACTGGGGTAGCGTGGGGTCTCACGGGGCTTCATCTGCTGCTGAAGACTGCCCCGCTCCTCTCCAGGGGCGGGCAACCAACAGGCAGGTACTCGTCCTGACTCCTGCCCAGCCTGCGTGCTGGCCCAGGGGTCCCCGCGGCTCGTGCAGCCTCTGCCGGGGCAGCCAAGCTTGGCCTGGTGCAGCACTGCCGCCAGCCGCCCCGTGGCACCGCCGGCATCATGCGGTTGCGCGTGGTCGTTGTTGCTGCCAGTAGAGCTTGTTTAGCTTTGGGGACCTGGAGCAGGCGGCATGGGAGCAAGCCCAGCTTTGCCCATGGCAGCCATGCCCAGGCGGTGCGCCCACGGTCCTGTGCCAGTGAGGACGGCTGCCTTCCCCGGCCCCGCCGCCGGCCCGGCACACCGCTCTGCCGGGGCAGGGCTGGGGACGGGCCGCGTAGGAAGCACATGCACTAAGGAAGAGAGCAGCTGGCTTCAAGTCTTTTCTAAACCAGCTGACTTCAATAGCATCTTCTGCTGTTTAGGACAAAAATCCTCTCCCTGCTCCTCCCTGGGCTCCCACCCGGCTGGCGTGGCCCCTCGCCAGCTGGGGTTATGTTTTCTCTCCCTCTGTTCTTTGCATCCGACTGGCTCTCCTGTTACCTCCCTAGTGGTTAGAGCTCATAAAACATGTTGGTTCTTTTGCCGATTATGATGACAGTAAACGCTGATTTTAAAGGCAACCTCCTCTCCTTGTTGCAGTGTATTCATGGGAATGGGCTCGCGTTCAGGCGCGGCAGCGTGCCATGGCTTTACACGGCTGAAGGCGGTGGAGGGCGGTTTGGCCACGGTGCAGGGGACCAGGGCACTGCACGCTCCCGTGTGCTGTCTCCTGCGTTGCACTGCGTTCCCTGGTCTCAGCACAGCGTGTGCTGGCCAGCATGTATTTACGTGCTGTTGGGAACTGCAGCCCTAGAGCAGCCCTGTGCTGGACAGGAGAGCGAGATGTGAGTGCAGACCATCACTCCGGTTATCAGTCAGCCAAGCAGCATCTCCAGCCGCTGGGGTCGGGGAGAGGCAGGGTGTGGGGCACTTCCCAGCACTGAAATACTTACAACAGGTCATCAAACCTATTGCAGAGCTCTGTGCTTTGCTGCGGGTTTGCTCCCTGCCGCAGTGCACGGCACGCCGGGGGCTCTCAGCCACAGTGACCACCGAGGGCTGCATGAAAAATCCTGAGTCTGAGCTAATTGCCCATAAATGTTGTCATTTGTGAGCTCACTTGCAAAACCACACTCGGAGTCTCTATGGCAATTCCCAGCAGCACTTTGAACCAGATCCTGAGTCACCGATGCCTTGAATCACACCATGGCAGCGACCCCCCTCCCGCAGCTGTAGTGTCCCGGTCCCGCCGAAGGCAGGCGGCACTCCGGGAGGGACGCCCATGGGCACCCGGTGCTTGCTGGGGCCCAGCACAGCTCTCCTGTGGGGACGCCAGGCAGGACATCCCGCCTGCCCGTGGGGAGCCAGGAGGAGGGGGTGGCACCAACAAGGAGGGTTAGAAAGACAGTCAAAAAAGACCAAGTCTGCCTTTTTAAATGAACTGCAAAATTTATTACAGTGGTTTGCTCCTGACAAGGAAGTTGGTAACCTCGTGCCTGGGAAGGAAGGGTGGGGAGTGGGGAAGGGGAGGGATGAGAGGGAGAAAAGGATGTGAGAGACAGAGAGAGAGAGAGACACTTAAGGACACTTTTCATTTTCTGAAAATAAAACATCTTTTACCTCCCAAACCATTTTCTCCAGTTCTTTAAGTTCACAAAAAGAAGAAGGTGAAACCGAACCACAGATTTCAGGAGGAAAATGCACAAACATGTTGAAAAGCAGAGACAAACATGCTCTTCTGCATCTAACAAGCTTCCACAAACCGCGCAGCTCCGGGTGCAGCGTCTGCAGCTCCTCAAGGCACCAGCTCTGCACAGAGCTGCAGCGGATGACAGCCCCCTCGAAACAAGGAGCGAACACCCGCCATGGAAAACAAACCTGAACCAACCCCAGCCACGCTGGAGGAGCCCCAGCGGAGCCGGGGGGGCCCGGCCGTGGTGGGGGGGGCTGTGCTGGGCTGCCCAGTGGCGGGGCAGGAGGAGAGGAGAGCATGGCTGAGACCGAGAGAAAGCAGCAGCAAGAGTCCAGCATGTCCCAGCTTGGGGGGCTGCAGCCCCCCAGCGCTGGCCAGTTGTGTCTGTGAGCCCCGTCCCGTGATGGGAAAGGAACCGATAGCTCTTTGCTTGTGGCTTCAGCACAGCATTTGCTGTGGGACACGGGGGGACACAGCAGAGCGCAACGAGGGTCTGGGGGCTCGGCCCGGCCCGGCATGAAGCACAGGATAATTCTTATTACTCCTTACCCACGCACTTGGGCAGGTAAATGCAGGAGGGGGCTGCAAAGCTCCCCAGCTCCCCCGAGCCCCCGCGCACGTGCTGGCGCGGGAGCAGCTCTGGGCTGTTTGCAGCCTGGACCTGCTGCTGCCCCGGCACCTGCAGTGCAGGGTCCGGACCCCGCACCTCCCTCCTGCCCGGCTGCTCTGCCACCATCACCTGTGGGCAGGAAGGGGACAAGGTCCGTCCCTGGCCCCATCCTGCCCCTTGGCTGTTCTCCAGGCACCACCTGGACATGGCTGACAGCTGGAGCGAGGCAGGACCTGCGCTGCCCGGGGCCACCGTCCCGGGGCCACCCTGTCCTCGCACTTCGGGAACCAGCTCGGTTCGCAGTGCTGATGCTGCCTGGGCACTGTGACCTGCAAAGCTTTCCAGCCACAGGGATGTTGTGCTGGCACCGAGGGCACAGCAGCAGGGCCACGGGCCCAAAGTGTCCCAAGGACGGTCCCCTGCTCCTGGTACCAAATCTCTTAGAGCCTCTGCAGCAAAGCTTTGACACGCCAGAGACGTGCTGACCGTGGACACTTGTGGGCTCTGGGCACTGCAGCTGCCACGGGCTGCAAAGCCACGGCTGCTGCCCCCAGCACGAGCAAGCACTGAGAAAATGAATCTCAGCCAAGGGCTCAGCACTGTCCCTGCCTGCCCTCGCTTGGCCAGGGCAGTGGTGGGACACAGACCAGGCAGCATCATGGCGGGGAGCCAGGAGCGAGGACCCCGGCACGTGCATCTTGGGGTCCCAACACGGCTGCGTGGGGCTGACACCTCCAGCCCCAACCCCGGCATTCTGCTTGGCTCCTGCAGAAATCCTCTGCCTCCGTGCCGGTGCCTGGGGACACCCTGACCGCTGCAAAACCACAACCCGGGGGGGTTCACCTCACCTCTCCCCTGCCCTGTGCACGAGGGGCCCTGAGACATGGGGCAGGGTTCGGGGAGGGATGGCAGCGGTGGAGAAATGGCTGGTAGGGACAGCAGGAGAGGAGCATAAATAGGAGAAAAGCTGGGACAGGCTTTACCCTTCCTTCACACCGCAGAGCCAGGTCGAGCAGGCGACAGGTCGGGCACCGGCTGTGCAGAGGAACCAGGGGGCAGTGCTGCCGATGGGGCAGTCCGGCAGCCGAGCTCACAGCCCTGCAACCATCAACCGTCCTTACTGTGTATTAAAATAAACCATCTGGGACTTTTCCAATAGTACAGGTTAAATAGCATCACTGAGAAAGGCGGGGTGGAGAGGCGGCGCCGGCCCACCAGCCCCGGGCACGCGTCCTGCCCCTGCCGCGCTGCTGGCAGCACCGGGGCTCCGCCAGGTCCGTGCTGGCGGCCACGCTCAAGTCCGCTTGGCGTGCAGCATCTCGATGAGGAGGTTGTTGCAGGGCACCTCCCCGCTCAGGTGCTTGTGGTAGAGATACTCCTCCGCCTGCATGCTCAGCGCCCGGACCTCTGCCAGCCGCAGCAGCAGCTGGCGAAACTTGTCCGTGGAGTGGGGGTAGTGGCAGACGGTGTACTCCAGCAGCGCCGCGTTGGCCTTCTCCTGAGCGTCCTTAGCCAGCGTGTGGTTCTCCAGGTACTTCACGTCTGCAAGGGAGGAGGATGATGGTGGAACGGTGCCAAACCCATGTGTCTGCCCCATCCGTGCCATGCCGTGCCGGGTGTGCCAGGAGGGACCCACACTCCTGTGTCAATGCCCGAAAATGCAGTGCAGGAGGGGTCCTGCACCCCGTCCCTGCCCGGCTGTGGGCTCCCCATCCCTGCCCTGCCTCCCAGGTCTCCCCCGATGCTGAAGATGGACACCCAAACCCCCCAGCAGCAGGAGTGCTGGTGACCCCCTGCCCGTGCCGCCCAGGAAGCTGCAGAGCCAAAATGTGTTACTGGCTGCACCCACGCACAGGGAGCCGTGGCCATCAGCCCCCTTTAATTCCTGAAGGTCGAGGAAGCGGCTGAATTAATTCCCTGATAAACCTGGTCTTTCCAATGTGGCAACCAGGCTCACCAGCCTGGAAACACTAATCCTCCGCGCCTCACCAGGGCTGCAGCAGCTCCCCCGTAATCCCACTGCCAGCTCTGCTGCCTGCAGGGTGGGAAGCGGTGCAGCAGGCAGCGGCACCAAGGTGCAGGCAGGGTCTGGCAGCCAAGAGGCCACTGCAGCCCCGATGGCAGCACTGCAGGAGCTGGGGCATGCACAGCCCCAGGGCAGAGATGACCCTGGGGACGATGGATCTGTAAGTGCCCCGCGACCCGCAGCCACGGCAGGAGGGTGACTGCAGGGACAACCCAGGCTGGTGGGTCGGGGTTTTTCCAGGCTTTTGGGGCAGCCTGAGCTGGGGTCTGCCCTCCAAGGATGCTGCCTCAGTGCTTGGGTTGCCATGAGTGCTCCGTGAAGGAAGCACTGATTTTTAATCTCCGCAACACGTGGTTAAACCGGCACCGCACACGGATTTTAGTGGCTTTAGGGAAACAGTGTGCACTGCCCCATCAGCCAGCTCCAGCTACACACAGCGATGGTATCTCGGTGCCCGCCTGCGGGAGACCTTGCTGCAAACCCCAGCACCGAGCGCATTTGGGGCAAGCGGATTTAATAGATTTACTGTACGGCATGGAGGTGCCCAGCAGCGCTGCGCTCGGTAACGGTGCTGCCGGCTCTCCTGCCCACGTCCAGCAGCCGCTGATGCACAGCCACATTCAGGTCTGCGTTGGCAGCCTGGACACATCCCGCCCGCGGGCTGGGAACAGGGAAATCTGGGCACAGGTTCTGGCCAAGGCAGCGGGGAGTTTGGGGTTTATTTCTGGTTGTCATCCCAAAAAAGCGGGGAGCCGAACGTGGCTGTACCCAGAGGGCTGAGCAGCTCTCAGGAGGGCAAAGCACGGTGCTGGTGATGGAGGTGCCTGAGCAGGAGAGAGCAGACGGGACCCCCGTGCCACTGGGTGGGGGTGTCCGTGGCCCCCCCCCACTCTACCTGGCCCCGCAGGGCTCCCTCGGAGGGGGCCACGGCACCCAGCACTCCTCCAGCCCAGCAAAGCTGGGAGGCCCTGGCCTGTGCTCGGGCAGAGCCCGGGGGAGCAGAGGTGCAGCCGGGGGGGCTGTGGGGCCCCTGGGGAGACACAGCCTCCAGCCATGCCCACGGCCGGGCTGCGCGGCCGGGCCAGGCGCAGGCTGTGCCAAGATGCACTTTATCAGATCACCCTTCCCTTTTCACTCCTGCGGCACATTTGCTCCTATTGTGGCCGTCTCCCTTCTACCCGGGTTGTTGTTATGAAATCTCTTTATCTGCATAAGGTTATTGTGCATGTCATTAAAAAAAAGAAGTTATATTGATAAATGTCAAATCTATCCCCTGAGTTGGCTCAACAATAGCTAGTTCTACTCGATGAACTCACCTGGTTCTCTGAAAGACCCTATTCACTGTTTAATTGAATATTTGAATAATCTTTTCATTCCTGCAAGGAATAAAGAATGTTGTCCAAATAACATTGACTCACTTCATTTAGAGACACTGCAGCAGTTGCAAAGACTGTCCTGTGACAAAGCCTCCCATCACACATACAGATATGCCTGGGATTATTTCTATGCCCTCAAGTGTTCTTCCTATTCACAGCTCCTTTTGTTTGGGAGAAGCTGCTGATAAATTGCAAACGCTTAAGGGAATGTGGGCTATAAAAGCCTCTCTTCCTCCCCTCCCCAAGAGTAGCTGCTTCATGAATGTAAGTCATGAAATCGAATGATAGGTCAATCCATTAAGGCTCTATTAAGCCCTTCTGTAGAACAAAGCTAACCTGTGCCGTCCTCATAAATATTGCTATTTTGAGAAGCCCTAATTTTAATTAAATCTCTTTACCTGCTCAGGAGAGAAATCTATTTAGAACTCAAATGGCAGCTCTTGTGAGCGGGGCTTGGCTTTGACTGTGCTGTGGCAGAGTGGTAAATGTGGAAATTCTCTTGTTAAAGGCAATTACATCCTGCACATAATACACAATCCCATCCTCTACAGCTGAGCCTGCGAAGGGCAAATTACTCCAAGTGAGCTCTGCAATATGGAGAGAAAAAGTTGGATTTGGGGCAAAATGATGTATGGGAAAATACAGCTATTTGATTCCACACCCTTCCTGAAAGCCGCTGCTCCGGGGAAGCGGAACCGCAGCCACGATCGGCACGGCAGCCGCTGCCGCCGGTGCTGGCTTCGCTCTGGGAGGACGCTGCTCCTGCTCGCTGTGCCGTGCTGTGCCGTGCTGTGGCGGGGGGTGGCAGGGGTACACAGGGCAGCGCGGGGGGACCCGCTCTCCCGGTGCTGAGCCTGCAGGGCAGCGGCCAGGGCAGGTCCTGCCTCGGGGCACGAGGCCCACTGGCTCCTTTATTTCCCAGCCCAGGCACTGTTTGTGCCACACCTTATCACTGCTTGAACAGCAAATTATCGTATCTAATTTCTCTGGATTTCAAAACAGCTCTAGAGGGAAAGCAAGCTGCAGGAGGAGATGCTGCGGGAGGAGATGCTGCAGGTGCAGGACGGGACGGCAGTGTGGCTCCCGCGCCTCGAGACACCCACCCTGCCCGGGTCCCCCAGGTGCCCGCGGCTGCCAGACCTGCCTGCTAACGGGGACACGTCCACAGCAAACCCGAGGCAAAACGGTGGATCCTTCCGACTGGCCCTGACCCTGGCCCCTGGGATGGGGGAGTGGATTCCCACTGCCTGCAGCATGTCAGTGCTCCCACTTAACCCATTAACCCAGTGGCGATGCTGCTCCTGGAGCAGGCTGGCTCCTCAGCGACGGTGACTTACAGTGATGCAAACTCTCCCTCGAGCACAAACTACCAAAACACACAGCAGTGTCCATTCGGCGCAGAGTGCAGCTCGTGGCCTGCTGCAGTTGGTGATGGGGCCCAGAGCCACTGGCAGGAGCCCCCCCGGATGGGAGCCCCTGGATGCAGAAGTGCAAGCACAGACTGAGGCACTGGGACAGGGATGGAGACAGGGTCAGGGATGGGTTGAGATGGGAATGGGGACAGGGATGGGGATCGAGGCAGGGCTGCCCCAAGCTGGGCTCACCATCCCAGCTCAGCACCAGCACCCAGCTGCTGCAGGGACCCAAGAACAAGTTTCCCTGGGCAAAGGCCAGTTCCTGCCCCGTCCGGGTGTGTGCAATTAGCAGCGGCCATCGGGGTGTGGGAAGTGAAGCAGCCGCGGTGGCAGAGGTGCGAGCTGGGAGCACGGCAGCCAGCTGAGCCCCTTGCAGGCCCTGCCACCATCCTCGTGCTGGGAGGTGAGATCTCCCACAGGGACAGGGCTGAGGGGAAGGTGTCAGCACCAGTAATGAAGGCAGCCGGGCACCCTGGGGTCCCCATGGTGCTCAGCACCACCCCCAGCCGCACCGAGGGCTGAGATTGCTCCGGTGGGACTCCAATGGGCATCCCTGCCTCGGGGCGATGCCTGTGGGGAAAGGAGGCTCATCCCTGGCCGTGGTGGATGGGGAGATGCTCCCCACGGGGGTGGCAGCATGGCCAGGGTGGGAGCAGGGCAGGATCGGGGCAGTAGCAGAGCAGAGCCGCCGTGCAGCCCCAGGGACGTTGCAGGCTCTGGCAGCAGCGCCCGCAGCTCCCGTGTATTTTGTCTAGGTGAGGCGGGACCGTGCGAACCCGCCGCCTCGGCCTGACCACAGGCTCCGGGGCTGAGCCTAATCAGGAGCCGCACGCAGCCCCTGCCCACCGCGGCGGCACGGGCCCTCTGACGCAAATCCCGGGAGATAGGGCCGTCCCCGGCTGCCGCCTCTGTCAACACGCCTGTTTTGCCACGGCCATATCAGCCGGTTGTTTCCCCGCCCGGTGCGACGGGCAAGTGACCAAAACAGGCTCCGCTCGGCCAACGAGGCAGCAACGTCCCCCATGGCTGGGGGCAGAGCCCGGCCCCGCAGCAGGAGACGTTTTGGACCCCTCAGCGAGGCGGGGGAGCCGGCAGGTCCCAGCCCTCGCTCCTGGCTCCTCATTAAAAGCCCCTTTGTTGCCCGTCGGCGCAGCAGCCGGCACGGCCGGACTCTGGGCTGCGCGTGCTCCCTCCAGCTGTGCTCGCACCCCTCAAGACCCCACGGCAGCACGGCCACGATCCCCAAGTGTGGCCGCCCCTCGTCCCATTGCCCCCCACGGCAGTGCTCACCGAGGCTGAAGAGGATGAGGAACTTGAGGCAGACGAACTCCTGCCGGTCCACCTGGAGCGAGTGTAAGTGCAGGACAAGCTCCTGCGCCCGCAGCACCAGCGTGTTCAGGATGGAGCCGGCCTGGGCTGCGATGGTCGACATGTCCACCTGTGGGGACAGGGACAGCATCAGCCATGGTGGCCCCAGCCCCCCCCCAAACCCACTGCAGGGCACCCCGCGCAGGGCAGGAGCCAGGCACCAGCCCAGAGCGCTGACCGAGAATTAGGGGTGTCAAAGCAAAGGCTGATGGGTGAAACAGGAACCCCGTTTCTCCAGCACTGCTTAAAACAGAGGGGCCCTTTGCAGGGTGCTGGTGTCGCAGGCACCCATGTCTCCAAAAACCACCCCCGGGGAGGGAAGGGGCCCCTTCTCACATCCCACCTCTGCAAGTACAGCTGTGGCTGTTGATCTTTCCATGAAAAACATTTTTCTCCAGAACCAGGAGCTGGATGGCAGGACGGGACAGGATGGGGTGGCATGGGACAGGACAGAATGCAATGGGATGGGATGGGATGGGATGGGATGGGATGGGATGGGATGGGATGGGATGGGATGAGATGTGATGGGACGGGACCTTCTGCACCAGCAGTCCCATAGCGCAGCAAAACCAACGCGTCTGCTTCACGCCAGGTTGGCCACACTTGGCCAGAAGTAAGACAAAATCCACCCCCGTGCCCCCGCTCCAGCCCCACCACCCGGCCCCTGCCGCCCCCTCCGCAGCCGCCGCCGCGGTCTCTGTGTGCCGGCGCTCACCTCCTGGCCGGTGACGAGCAGCACGCTGTGCTCCTTGCCGTGCTGCAGCTGCCGGTAGACGTGGTCGAACACCAGCAGCTCGCTCCAGCAGTTCTGCAGCAGCTTCATCTGGTCGCCCACCTGAAACACAGCCAGAGCAGCGCCGCTGACACCCATCGCGCCGGGGCACGGCCGGCCCGGGCTGCGTCTGCACGAGTTCGTTCCCGGCTGGCAGGAGGGAGCCGGGCTGCCCCAGTCCCTGCACCACCCCTCCGGACCCCCAGCTCTGCGTTCGAGGGTCAGCTCCACGCTCCAGCCCTGTGGCAGCGACAGCTCAAACTCACACCATCAGCCGCTACGGCAGGTTGCCACGTTAGCGTTGGACTTGGGCGGGACTCGCACCCGTCTGTGTCTCACCCTGAGCACAACAGAAAGGGGTTTTCTAGCAGACTGGCATCAGTGTCAAAAAAACAACCTGTTTTCCCTGCTCAAGTGCCCAGAAGTAGAGCAGCGAGTCCAGTCATCGGTGCCGTTAGTGGATGAGGCTTCCGCCACCAGGATGAGCAATGCCTTGGCACGGATACAGCGTCAGCATGATGTGTTGGGGATGTGACAAACCTCTGCCTCCCCCTAAGGCCCCCAGGTGACCTGATCTATGGAGACTTGTCCAGCCCCAGGTCTGTTTTGTGCACATGTTTGCTTGCCAGCCCATGGCGGGGAGTGCAGGCGGCATCATCCGCCTCCCTCAGGAATCCGGTTCCTTCAGGTGGGATGTGACTTTGTCCTCCGGGACTTTGTCCCTGACCCTTGCAGCTTGGCAAAAGCCCCGTTTTTTTAAGAACCTGAAACCCTCCTCACCCCCGCTGCCTGCAGAGCATTTCCCAAAGTCTCACACACACATTTACACGTGGAAATTGCAGTCTGACTGTGAACAAGCTCCTAGCAAGGAGATGCTGCATCTGATTAATGAAATGTTAATTGCAAAGACCTGGTCCGGCTCCTGGTTTCTATGTCCGCCCCTGCCAGCGTGTAGCTGGGCTGGATGTTGCACCCCAGTTCATCTCCTTGCCGGTATCCCATGCATCACCTCCAGCCCTCCCTCCGTGGTGGGTGGGAGGAGAGGACGGCAAGACTGACGCCCGCAGCACTGGTTAGCACCTGTAGCGAGGATTGCAACCACCAGCGCCCTGCGGCTGGGTTACGCCTGCAGGCTCACGCCCCACGCACACCTTGCACTGCGCTCGCACAGCACCCACCCCGCGCCTGGCAGATGTCCCGTGGGAGGCCAGCCCAGCAGCAGGGTCCTCTCAAGCGGGCAGGGGGAGCTGGAGCTGCAGCCCCAGGAAGGAGGACCCCGGGCTGGAGGAGAGGAGACGGGCCGGGTGGCTGCGCAGAGCCGGCTTTGAAGTAGCTCAGAGTGTTTCGGTGGCATTTGCTGGCTTTTATCAGCACGGGTTTTACCCCACCAGGCACAACCTCCCCGAACCGCACACAAATCTTTAACAAAATGACTGCTGGCCGCGTCCCCGGGCGGGAGGGAATGCACGGCTGCTGCACAAAGGCCCTGTGTCTCCAGGCAGCCCCTCTGGATACTTTAAAATGAAAGAAGACAGTACCCATCCTCGCCTCCCTGCCCGGGACGGCAGGTTTGGGGCGGGGGGGGCACAGAGCTGCCGCAGCGCAGCACAGCCGTGGGGGAGCCGCCGGCTATGGGGCATCGCTGCGCCCTGCAGCTGCCAGGCCGGCCCCTGCCCACGCATCAACACCTGCGTGATCACACGCACATTTGCACGCGTGCTGGTGTGTACGTGCAGGCACAGGTATAAGCGTCCACAGCTATGCTTTCGAAGAAATGCCTGCAATTGCCTCTGGTAAGAAGCTCAACCCAGGACGCAAACTGCAAGGAGCTCCAAAGGTCTCGCGGGAAAGCCGGAGGGCTGCAGGCAGCGCCAGCGACGGGCAGGACGAGCTGCCAGAGCCAACGCCTTCGTTCGGCAAAGCAAAGAGCCCTGTCAGGCCCCTGTGCCCAGAGTCGTGGTGGGACGCGGGGCACGCTGCTGTCCCGGCTCGGGGAGCAAGCAGAAGGCACGCCACTCTGCTGCCTTCCCCATCGCCCCGCCGAGAACCACCATGGGTCACCGGCTTCGTCCCCGCAGCACTGCTCTCCGCAGGACCCCAACTCCTTTCTGCAAAGAGCTGAACCCCGGCCCTGCCTGGAGCCCCCCTCTCCTGCAAGGCTGGTGTAGGGAAAGGGCCGGGGGTTATCAGTAATACTTCCCTGCAGAGCAAATTCAGCGCCGGCAGAAGAGCTCTGCAGTGCCATTGTGCTCGCTGCCTTTAATAGAAGGAAGACAGATGCAGTATCACAGGACTGGATAATACCCTCGTTTTGCTGAAGAGGCTGCAATAAACCAGTGCTGGGAGATTGCAAAAGGAATAGAAGTCAGATGAGAAAGAGCTTTATGGTCTCGGAGCCCGGCACTCCCCGCGAGCTGCCGGGATTTGTTTCTCAAGTGCGGTGGGTGGTCAGAGCTGGACGCACAGCAGCGCAGGGAGGGAGATGCGGCGCAGAAGGCAGCAACGGCGGCCGGGGCTGCGGCGTCCGCTCCTGCCTGACGGCACGAAACCTGCCTGCAGCGAGGTGCAATGGGCGCAATGGGGCTGCTGAGGCTGGGCTCGCTGCTACATCGCCCAAACTGGCAAAGAAGCCACGGTACGTGGCCCAGCAGTACCGACCGTGAGGTTCCTGTTCAGCTGCTGAACAAAGAACTGGGGAAAAGCTCATTCTGCATCAAAACAAAATGGAGATTTTCTGCATGCATGATGACCTCCGCCCCAAGGCGAGTGGCTGGCTGTAATCACGGCCAGCCCTCGCAGGGAGCTGGGCTCCCGGCGCAGCAGCACACTGCCAGCCCAGCCGCACGCTCCTGGCCAGAGCCGAGCTCCTCTGCTCCGGCTGAGTCGCGGCGTTGTTTTGGAAGCTCCTTCCTGTGCCTCATTCCTGAGCAGGACGAGCTCCGGAAGGGACAGACTGAAGGTTTTGCCCTGAAAATGATTTTTAAAAGTTCAGCTTTCCCAAAAGGAAGCATTTCAACACTTTTGAAATCTTCTTTTCTTCCTTTAAAAATTGCTTTAAAAATCAGCTTCTCCCAAACTCTGCAGGCGGGTTCAGGTCCCTCAGCAGAGCACCTCCCTGCATCCCATCAGCAGCACATTTCACCCTGCATGGCTGCGGCATGGCTGTTCCCCTGCCGGCACGCTCCGGCGTGCCACAGCCTTTCCTGGGAGCATCGCAGTGAACCTGAGCCACGAGGCCATGGTGTGGCAAGGACGTGGTTGGGAGCATGACGGGGGGGCTGGGGTGCTCTGGGGGCCGGGCAGGGCTCAGGGACGTCTCCAGGGGCTCCAGCCCTGCCTGCGCCCCAGCACCAAGCTGGGTGTCCCCGTGCCCCGGGCTGGGCTGGCAGCAGGCATCCCCCCCCGGCCCCGCTCCGGCAGTGCGGCACCGCTGCAAGGGGGCTCCCGGCTGGAGATGACCTGCCCTGTGCCCAGCGCCAGCCTGGCCTCCCCGGAGGAGGGGGCCGCTAATGGACTGCCACGCAGAGTCAATCAATCCTCCCGGCAAGGCGACACGCACGCACTCTCGCCTTTAAAAGTTAAGCAAAGGATCTTCCTCTTTTAATGTCAAGGCTTTTCAACGGAGTGCTTTATCAAGGACCTGATGCAAGCTGTCTTTAAGAGGCGATTTTGATTTTTTTTTTTTTTTTAAAGCAAGCATTTAACCCATTCACAAAATGCGGCAGCGAAACCCTCCCCACACACGGAGAGCACTCCCCTGCCGCCCGGCCGCCGAAAGCGCCTTGCCACTTAAGGCCGGTGACCCACAGAAAAATGCATTTCCCTGCGGCAAATGGGCTGGGATCAAGAGCCAGCGGGGAGGCAGGGTGTGCAGAGGCACGGACAGCGCTGCCCAGGCGCAGGGCTGCAGGACCCGCATGCGGATGTAGTTTTAAACCTCCTGCAACCCTCCCTGTGGGTTCGTAGGTGCGAGGGGAGGAAGCCCCTGGGAGTGTTGGGGCTCCCCAAAATGTGCCCAGGCCACCTCAGCACCTCAGCATCCCGAAGCCAAACCTCCGCGGGGACGGCGCAGCCCCACTGCGCTTGCTGCTCCCTGCACGGCTGGTCCAGGGCATCCCCCACCTCAGGTACCGCCATCTGCCCTCGAACATCTCTGCAGCGTTATGAAGCAGAGTGACCCACCAGCAATCCCGCTTTGCTCGGAAGCCCTGAGCGGGTCCCAGGACATCGATCCCCAGCCTCTCCCCACCCAGCTTCAGCACGCCACGGGCATGAGGAGCGCTCGGATGCCCCCGACCTGCCTTCACCCCAGGGATGCTCTCCGGGCCTCCTCCCAGATCACTGGTGCAGGATTTACCCCAGCAGCTCCCACGCAGGTGCACGGCACACGCCAGCACCCCGAGCCACAGCCTGGGCAATTACTGGGGGGGAGCAGGACCCGTCACCTTGGCTACAGAGAAGTGCGAAAGTGGATTACCGTCCGCCAGCCACCCGCAATCGAAACCCCACACAAGTCTAAGGTGTTAATGGTCAATGCAGGTCCCCATCCCCCTGCCCAGGTACCACCGCGATCGGCATCTTAAAGCAAAAAAACCACCAAGACCAGTGCGGCAGGGCCAGGATCGCGTCTCCCTGCTGGCAGAGCACGCTGCTGTGGCCCAGGCTACTGCTTTTTGCTGGGGCTCGCAGGCAGCCGGCTGCAAGGCTGCGTGGGGATCGTGGCTCTGCATGTGCGCCCGGGAGCGAGGGCAGGGCTGTGCCAGCCGGGATGCCAGCAGGCAGGGAAAGCCGTCACATTTCCCTCAGTGCATAGGATGCTAAACATTGCTGCAGCATCCACCACCAGAAGGAGATTTTAAATCTGCCAAAAACGCTCTGGCTGTTGGCCAGGAGATGGGGTCAAGATGACCCACGCATGCTAAAGGCAGAGAAGCAACTGACTACAAATAGGCTTTGT
This sequence comes from Gymnogyps californianus, assembly GCF_018139145.2. NCBI lineage: Eukaryota > Metazoa > Chordata > Aves > Accipitriformes > Cathartidae > Gymnogyps > Gymnogyps californianus. The sequence continues at coordinate 11,653,965 of NC_059488.1, forward strand.
CGTGGCTCCGAGATCTCTAGCGAGAAGTGAGGGAGAGCAGCCCAGCAGACAGACCCAGCAACCCGCAGGAACCCCTTGGTCCGTGGGAACGGTGCTGCCCTCAGCGTCCCCTGCCCCACCACTGGTGCTTGCCCGTGGATGGGAGGGTGGTTTGCCCTGGCCCCATGGCAAGGAGGGGCCGAGGAGGGGATCGGCATCAGCCCACCTCCCCACGGCCGCACCGTGCCCCTCCACCGGTGGCAGGGACCCGCCGCACACCCAGCCCAGCCCGGCCTTCGGGCTGAAACCGCGGCAATTTGTTTAACATTCCTGGCTGCTCATCCCAATCTAAAGGTCACTGCACCCCTGTGTGCACGATATTTATATGTACGTATGGCAGTAACACCTATATAAAGCAGGCTGTGCAAGATACGTGTATATAAACCAAACCGAAACCAGCCACAATGTGAGTGTGCAAGTGTGCGTGTGTATGCGCATCTCTCTGTCTGTCTCTCTCCATATATATATAAAAAAATTACATCTGAAAGGACAAAGTTGCCTGAGACTCACGACCCAACAAAATATATTTCACCCTCGGCCCATATTTTTCTTCCTGAAGAGATGCTGCAAATCTTCCCTCAGTCCTGACACATCTCATCTAGACTCAGTTAAAGTTCGTATTTATGGGCGTCAGCGCTGACCTCTTCCACCTCCGCCCGCGCGGCCTCGCGCCGCGGCTGCCTGGCCGGCCCTCGATAAACAAGCGGGCCCCCAAATCCCCCTCTGCCGCGCGGCATTATTAGTCTTGCCTCCGAAGGCCAGCGCAGTCCGTAATTCTCTGCCTGGTGACACGAGATGAACGCCGCGACATCAGTCTCCCCGGCGGATTGGCATGGGGACCCTCGTTTGTCAGTGGCAGACTGACAGAATTACTGGCCCTTAAATGAAACGATATATCTGGGAAGTTAAATCTGTTTTCAATCTGACTGCCCCGCGCCTGCGGGCGGACGTGGCGTGTGAGCCGATGTCAAGAGGCCATTAGCCCATCTCCCCCCTCCTTCCCCAGGCGCAGCGGTGGAGCCGGGGGGGGCTCTCCCCAATGCCCCCCACCCCGGCCACCCCACCAGGAGCAGACAGCAAAGCACCCGCTCTGCCGCTGCCCCTCGCCGGGCTACTAGTGTGGGAACGGGAACGGGAATGGGAACAAGACCTGCCAGCTCCGGGGGGGACCTGCTCCCACTCTCCGTGGGCAGGGACCAAAGGCTCGTCCTGGCCAAGCGTGAGCCAGTGGGACTCCATGCCCCCAAGGGTTTGCTCCCTCCTCTCCAGGGTCCCTGCGAGGCCCAGGGGAAAAGCCGGCTGTCTGCAAAACAGCCCTGCGGCAGGAGCACGTGGGTGCTGGGAGCATTCAGGCAGGGGACGCTGTGCATGGGGGTCATCTGCCCGCACCCCCTCCTCACCCGCCTGCACCCCCTCCCCGCTTGCCATCAGCCCGGCATGATGCCCTGGGGCGATGTCCCAGCGCGATGCCCTTCCAGCCTGGATCCCTGCACCGGCCTCAGCCAACAGCCCTTCCCCGGCTGGGGATGGAGACCGTCGCCTTCATGCAGATGTTCCCAGGGGATGGAGAAGGCCACTGGCATCCCCCGCTCCGAGGAGCCCTGAGCACCCAGCGGGGACTGCCTGCATGACGGCCATCGATCTCTGAGATCACGATTTTACTCCGTGCTAGCGGGCTTTAGGGTAAAGCCATAAACTCTGCACTAGCAGGAGTTCATTTACCGCCCCAGCAGCTGTTTGCTTTTATGTGCCGGGCAGGAGCAGGAATGGGGGTTCAGGAGCTGCAGACCTACTCCTGCTTCCCATCGGCTTCTCTCCGCACGCCCAAGGCAAAGCCACCGCCCTGCGTTAGGGAGGATGTGCCGTGCCGGGTGGGCGGCGGGCAGCCCCGGCACCGTCCCTGGGGGGGACACACACAGAGGGGCCTGGGCACCACAGCCCCGTGCCGGGGGCTCGGACCTGCCCGGTTACGCTGTGCGCTGCCGAGCCAGTGCACGGGAGGGAGCCAAGGCCAGCGACAACCGCACTTTCTCACGCTCCCTCTGGAGTCAGGGCAGAACGCGGCGTCCTGCGGTCCCCGGCCCTGCGAGACGCTGGGAATCTGCCCCATCTCACCGCGCGGATGAAAGCAAAAGGCACGAGCCCCTGGGGTGGCAGTGATGGACAGGGGTGCCCAGCCGAGCTTCCATCCCTGGGCACTGCACCCCGTGTCCTGGGCACAGCGGGGGACGTGTCCTGCTCCCGGCAGGACGCCGGTGGCCCTGCCCAGGTGAGGCCTCTGGTGCTGCTGTCCCCCCCAGAGCCCCACGGGAGGAGGAGCGCCCGCCGCCGCGGATTCACACGGAAACAGCCTATTTTGGTGGCGCAATCAGGCTGACAATGGAGTTACAAGGCTACGCAGCAATGCAGCCGGGAGCTGAATTTACACTGTTTACAATATCTCCTGCAAAACAACAACCACCCTGTTCCCAAAATCCAGGCTGGACACTGATATGATTGAAACGAGCCCGACCCACCCCCACAATGCCGTTTCCTGACACTGTTCTGGCAGCCGGGGGCTATTTTGAGCCGCGAGGCTCTGCCACTCTCGGCCCCGTGGCACCCTGCGGGGTGGGCATGGGGAAGAGCCTGGCCCTGTCCTAGGGCACAGTCCCCATGGCACCGCAGGAGGAAGGTGATTTTGGCCGGAGCTGGGTAGCACAGCCTCATGCTGGAAGCACAGGAAGGCACCCGGGTCTCCCGGCCGCCCCGGGATGTGGCTCTCCGGGTTTTGGCCATGTTGCAAAATTTTCTCTCCCATTTTTGCACCAGTTTGGGATCTTGGGTCAGCCCAGGACATGAACGGAAAACATCTGAAAGCTTGGCAAGGTTTGCAGGCTGGCAGAGGCTGCCCCACCCCTGCTAATCCACCCCTTCGCCCCAGTAAATATTTGGGGGGATTTGCTAGGGGGGATGGCCCGGCGGGACGGGGGTCAGCTCCATGTCCCCCAGCCAGGCATGCTCGCGGGCTGCCGGCAGCAGAAGCGGCTCCGGAGGAGGCTCGGTGGTGTCCCCCGCCCCGGCCAGCCCTGCCCCGGCTGCCTGGTGCTAATAGGCACCCACCTGACAGCATCGATTTTCCTCCTAAAGGCGGAGGAGAGAATTGTCTCAACTATAATTCCTCAACGTTACATTTTTCAATTATATCTTGAGCTTGACACCGCAGTCACTCTGCCGGCGATTGCTTCCACACCTGCCCCCGCCGTGATGAATCTGAAATCATTAGCCCCGCGGCGACAGCGGGAATCACTCCAGCGTTGCAGCCGGGCCCCGGTGCCTCCAGCCCTGCTGCCCGGGGAGCCAGGAGCGGGACGGGGACGCACCAGCAGATCTGCAGCGCTGGCAGCCCCGGGCTTGTGCCCATGGGCATTGCCCCATCCTCACGGCATTTCAGCCCCAGTCCCGCCCATGACAGCATCCCATCCTCACGGCATTTCAGCCCCAATCCTACCTGCCTCCCATCGCCCACCCAGTGCAGCATCCCTCCCCCCGGCCCAGGCTCCTACCTCCAGCTCCTTGAAGAAAATGCAGCTCCGTGCCCACTCCACGATGGAGAAGAGAGTCTGGTCAGCCATCTTGCACATGAGGCCGAAGGTGCTGAGCTTCTCGTGCCGGCCTTTGCCTTGCTCTTGCTGCAGGCAGGCCAGTATCCGTGCCTTCACCTGGGCCTCGTCGGGCTCCAGCTGCAGCAGCTTCAGGATGACCTCGGGGATGTCAGGAGGGGAGCTGCTGGGGTAGGTCTCTGGGTACACGTAGGCGGGCACGGACTCGTGCGTGTTTGTGTAGTGGTCCGGGTACTCGGACTTGATGGTGCGGTTGGGGAAGGAAGGGTAGTGGTAGCCGGTGAGCGGCGCGTGGCTGGGCACAGTCATTCCCAGGGAGGGCGTCCCGTAGGGGCTGCGCTCGTAGTCGACGGGCGTCAGGGCGGCAGGGTTGGGCGGCAAGGTCTTGGACATGGCGTGGATGCTGTGGATGGTGGAGGACAGGCTGTAGTCGTTCTGCACCGGGGACATGATCGGAGGCACGGTCTCCAGCTTGAAGCCGTTGGCACGGATCAGAGCTTTCTTCTGCTGCTTTAAGGCACGGTCCCGCTTGTACATGGGTCCAAACTTGTTCCTCCCTCCGCGCATCCGGTCTGCACGCACAGCTGGGGGGCAGAGAGAGGGCAGAGGCTGCAGTGAACTGGCACGGAGGGAGACCGGTGCTTCCACACGGCATGGAGAAAATGATGGCGGGGGATTTGGTGGCCAAACGGGGCTGGGGGGCACCGGGGAGACTTTCCCAGAAAGCCGCCGGCAGGCTGTGCCGCTCCCAGCCCAGCCGTGCACACCACGGACGTGACATGGCAGGTTCAGGTGCCTGGCCCCGGCGGTTGCCTTGCTGGTGTCACCCTCAGAGCCTCTGGGAATTGCAGGAAAGGAAGAGACATTTGGCTTTAACTACAAAACAGGCTGGGGGATAAAGCAGCTTGCATCCCTCGCGGGTTGAGGGGAGAGCCTGTGAAGCCCAGGCAGACGAAGGGGCTCGACATCCACTTTCACTTTTACGACCCCTGACTCTGGACCAGCCCTGGGATTTCCTTGTTTCTGCAGAGCCTGGGACCCCAGACCCCCCTCGGGACCCTGGCTCGCCTGCATCCAGGCTGCACATGCTTCTCTTCTGCAAGTCTCTGCCCCTTTCACGGGCAGCACAGCCAGCGGGTCCCTCCGGGTGCACTGCACCCCACGGCAGGGCTGCGCCAGCTTTCGGGCAGGAGGCTGCCCGTCCCTGCCAGGTATCAGCTACGGCCGAGGGGCTCTGCCGGAGTGTCCCACTGGCGGAGTCACTCTGACGGCCCCATCGCAATTTCCTGGCTGTAGCAAAGCAGATGTTCCCTCTGAACCCCAAAAGAAACCCAAGAATGTGTCAGCGCGCGAGGGAGCAGGTGCTTCTCTGCAGCAGGAGCTCGTCCCTCCGCACCCCCCCGCTGCGCTCCCGGGGGCTGCTGCCCCGGCCCACCCTTGGAAGAGCCTCAGCTCGCTGGAAGCTGGGAGCTGGACGGCGGTGCAGAGGGATGGAGGAGAGCGCGCCAGCCCGCAGACTTAGCATCAAAGGGAAAAAAACCCTCCGCTAGTTTGCATCCCGGCTGACAGCAGGCGGGCCTCGCTTTTGTGTCTCAGCTGTTACCTCTGCCTCTCTTTCCCCTGCTTATCCTGGGGCCACTGGAAGCGCGGCCAGCCCCCCTGGAGAGCCACGGCACCTCCCAAACTCTCCCCAGGCAGGCTGGAAACGCGGGAGCCTCGCCGGGAGCAGCAGCATTTCCAGGGCGAGCAGGAATGTGCTCCCAGGGGAGCCGCCCCGCGCTTCCTCCCTCATTCTTTATTCATGAAAACAGCATCTCGCTGGGAGCAGGGCAGCCAGAGGCATCCTCTGAGGTGAGGGGTGCTGTGGCCCCCCCACTCCTGAAAGCCTGCCTGCACGCCTCTGGGCAACAGACAGCTGCCCCGGGGCAGTTCCTGACTTCAGGGGTACAAGGGAGGTGGCCGCAGTCAGCACGTGTGCGTACCCCTGCCGGGATCCCCCGTGGGCAGACCCTGTCACGCAGCCTGAGCTGGCACCGGCAGGATTGGTGTCCTCAGCCACACACCCCGGCGATGCCAAAAGCCCAAATCTCCCACTCACTCAAAGTAAGGTGTTTCCACCACCGCTGGAGGCCAGGCCCAGCGATGCCCAGGGATCGCATCCCAAGCAGACCCCCGTGACCCTGGGCAAGGGTGCACAGGCAGCGACCCCACTGGTGCTGCCTGCAGGCCCCCCCCAGCGAGAGGTGCTCACAGCAATGTCTCACAAACCCTCCGCCGGCGACCACTAGTACACCTCCTTCCCTCCCCTGGCAAGAACACAAAGGGAGAAAAGGCCTTTTAATTCCCTCCTGCTCCGCTTTTCCTGCCACCGTTTGTGCCTCACTTGGGATCGGGAACAACTTGCCATTTGCCGCGTCCCAGCTGGCTGCCGGGAAGCGACCGATGCGCCCCGACCTCCGGGGCAAGGGGGCCCGAGCGGAGCCGCCCAGGAAGCGCCTGCACCCCCGGCATCCCCCCGACAGAACCATCTGCAGGCGGCCCCCGAGCCACGCACCCGGGGTGCGGCCAGCCGGCACGGCGGCAGGAGCGGGCCCCCAGCGCACCCCCTTCCCGCTCCCTCTGCCTCGCCTGCCCTCGGCCCCGCACAGAGCCCCGGCTGGTGCGAGCTGCCGGCTGAGCTCTGCCTCCCCTCGCCCACCTCTCCCTGCCCGGGCAAGGGCCTGGGGGGTGCCTGGGGGGGTGCCCAGGGGGTCCCCAGGGCTGCGGGCAGGCTTGGGCCAGGGCTGTGCTGCTCTCCCCGGCCAGGCTTCGCTGCAGCATCCCTTCAGGCACTTTGAGGGGGGCCTGTGTCAACACTCCGTCCCCAAAATCAATCATCTCGGGCTTGCTTTTGTCCTGTGGAGCTGGAGGCTCACCTTCAAAGCGTCACCTCAGATTCCCTGCCCAAAAATACGAGGAACTGAGGAAAGGTGGGCTCCCGTTTTTATCACAAAAGAGACGGTCCCACGGGAATATCACCCTCCGCTGGGTGATCCCCCCTGGCTGCCCGGCTGCAGGGTTTGCTAAGGAGCTAACAGCAAGAAAATAAGCAAAAAAAGGCTGTTTGGGAGGAGCACCCTTCCGATACCCCGGCTGCTGCCCTCCCGGGCCATGGGACCAAAGGAGCTCCATGGTAAGCAAGACAAAAAAACTGCTGAAAAGGGGCAAACTGAGACCGCGCCTGTCCCTGCCAGCCACCCCAAGCGCTGCCCCTGCCTGCCTGCCCCCGGAGCCCTCAGCACCCAAATTCTCCTGCAGCGCTGGTCAAAACCACCAGAGCGTGCACGGATTGATTTAGGGCACCAGTAACTCCAGTCCAGGGAGGAGAGCAAAACTGGGATCTGTTGGAGACAGGGCTGGAAGCCGGCCCACGCCGGGAGTTTGCAGGGGCTGATTTTGCAGCTCGATGTTGTGTCTTACTCCTGCGCCGCTGCTCGCAGGCTCTCATCCCACTCCTGGAAGCGAGCGGCCGCTGTGCGAGTACGCGCAGTACTTTCTGATTAACCCGCACTCTGCCCGGAGCTCCCGGGCGGGCGAAGCCCTGTGCAGCGAGCCCGGCCAGGTGAGGGGTCTCAGCCCGGTCGGTGCCTCTGGCTGCTCCCATCCGCTGCAAAATGTAAACGATTTCAGGGGAGAAGAGGTGGGGGGCGGCTGACTCGGGGGGGTGGGGGGCTCCTTTCCGCGTCTGCTTTTGCTTTGCAGTCGCTTGCCAGCGATCTGTCCCCCTGAATGTATTTTGTTGGCCCGTGCTAAGCGTTGCAGAAACCACAACGCACGACTCGGGGATGTTGGGGCCCGACTCTGATATCTCAATCGGGATCGACTTCTCTGACATGAGCGAGGTGGCAGCCGTGGGGGCTGTAATTGCACTCCCCGAGAGTCAGACGAGAAATCTGTTATACTGAACATCACCAAGAGGAAAAATACAATTCGTGGTGGGTCTGCAGCAGTTTTATTGCCAGCCCCATCATTTTTAACGTTTTCCTTAAGTCTCGGCTTCTGGAATTATGTGCTTAAGGAAAACAATAATTTCTATGCTATTTCCCAACCGTTCTGCCAGCAAAGAAAATCCTGGAAAGTTGAAGCCGCGGCAGCCAAAACCCCCGGGGAAACAAAACAAAAACAAAAAAAGGAAAAGCAGGAGCCGACGCGAAAAAACGAATTTTTTTTTAACTTGGGAGGGAAAAACGGAATCGAAGCGCCCGCGGGAATTACCGGCCCGGGGACGCGGCGGGGGCGGGCGGCGGCGGCGGGGACAGCGCGACCGCCACCGGCGGGGGACCGCGCAGCCCCGCGCAGCCCCGCGGTCGCCCCCTCCGCCGCCCCCGGCCCCGTCCGCAGCCGCGGAGCCCGGCCGTGCCCGCGGGGAGCCGGCCGGCGGCGTGCCGTACCTTCCAGGCGCATCCCCACGGTGAGGCACTTCTGGAAGCGGCAGTAGGGGCAGCGCTTGCGCTGGGTCTTGTCGATCTTGCAGTTCTGGCTCTCGGTGCAGGTGTAGTGCTTGTTGTTCTGCACCGTCCGCTTGAAGAAGCCCTGCGGCGGCGGGCGGCGGCGATGCGGCGGGCACCGGCATCCCGGCATCCCGGCATCCCGGCATCGGTATCTCGGCACCGGCGCCCCGGCATCCCGGCACCCCGGCATCAGCATCCCGTCCCCGCGTCCCGCTTCCGACGGAGCCCCCCGCCGCCCCCCGCCGCGGTCGGGGCTCCCGTCGCGGCCGCGCTCCCGTCCCGCCGCCGAGCGCGAAGCCGCCGCTAACGAAAACGGGCGAGGAGCGGCCCGCGGCCGGCCCCGCCGCCCCGGCCGCCGCAGAGCCCCCCTCCCCGCTCCCCGCACAGCCCCGGCCCCCTCTTCCCCGTGCAGCGGTCCCCGCACAGCCCCGCTCCCCGCGCAGCCCCGCTCCCCGCGCAGCCCCGGCCGCGCTTTCCCCGGTCCCCGCAGGGCGCCGGTCCCCGCACAGCCCCGGCCCCGTTTCCCCGGCCCCGCACGCCCCGGCCGGCTCCTACCTTGCAGCTCTCGCAGGTGAGCAGCCCGTAGTGGTACCCGGAGACCTTGTCCCCGCAGACCGGACAGAGCTCGTCCAGGTCCTCATCATAGGAATAGTCCATCCCCTCCAGCGGCCCTGCTGCGGGACAAGCCAGCGGGTCAGCGGGACGGGGCGGGCGGGGGACGGGGACGGGGACGGGGACGGCGGCCCCCAGCCCCTGCGCTGGGTGCGGAGCGGGAACGCGGCGCGGCGGAGACCGAGCGGCAGGTGCCGGAGCCGGAGCCCTTTATAGCGCCTGGAAGAGCATCTCCATGTTGGTGCGGGCGAGCGGCCAGCCCCCGGGGGCTGGGGAACCTCCTCTGGGGAGAGCGGGCGGCTCACGGCGCCGGGGACGGGGTGGGGGCGGAGGGACCTGCCAGCCCGGGGACACGGGGACACGGGGACACCCTCTGCCCCGCTGCCAGCCCCCGGCCCCGCAGGCCCCGGCGGGCAGCGGGCACCGCACCCCAGGCCGGCAGCTCCCGGCGGCAGCGGCCCCGGGCCCCAGCCCGGGGGGCAGAAAGGGAGCTGGGGCTGGGTGGCTCCGGGCAGGAGCAGCCCCCGAGGGCAGCGCTGCTCCCGGGCTGGGGGACGCTGCTCGGCCAGGCCTCGGCAGCGCCGGGCTCCCGCCCCGGGGACCCCAGGAGCTGGACGGGCACGGGGCGCCTCTCTGCACGAAGGGGCACGAGACCCTCCCCGCTCCCCCCGGGGCTGGCAGAGCTGCCCCACGCCATCCATGGGGAACAACGAGCCCCCCACCTCCCCGGGCATCCGGCCTGCGAGCAGCGAGACCTGCGTGGGAACCGGGAGTCCCGGGGGCTGGAGCACAATTAAACGTGTCTGAGCAAGAGGAACACCCCACAGCCAGCCCCACTTAGTGCACAGCCCCCGGACCCCTGGGTGCTGCCAGAACCACCCCTGTTACCCTGCACCAGGAGGTCCTGCCAGCCAGCCGGCTGCGGGGAGGTGCTCACAGAGCCCCGGGAAAGCTGCGTGAAGGGCACTGGGGTGTGCAGCAGCTCCTGACACCTCCTCTGGGGCTACTACTAACAGGGTGACGGTTCAGACCTAGCACTGGCCTCAGTGCATGGAGCAGCCACTGCCAACGGTGTCCTGGTCCGCCTGTCAGACAGCGGTTGTTCACCGCTGGTATTTAATTCATTGCTTCACATTTAGGGATTCTTAATGAAATGTTCCATGACGGCAGCAGACCAGCACAGGAGCACCCGTGCTCCCAGCACGTCCTGTTTATCGGGATGCTCTCAGGCCGGCTGGCCAAGTGCCGCAGCCCAGGCACTTGGCCACGGGGAGCTCGAGACTCCTGCTCTGAGCCGGGCACTGGAGTTGAGCCCGTCCCGTCGGGCCCGACCCGCTCGGTCAGGAGACGCTTTGTGGCTGGTGCAGAGTCACAGCCTGTCCCAGCACAGGCAGGAGCCTGCTGCCTGCACAGCCCCTGGGGAGGGAGCTCCAGTTCGAGGGGTTTTGATGCCGAGGGAGCTGCAGGGAGGGCAGCAGTACGGGGACCCCGAGGCTGTGGGCGCCTGGAGCTCCTGCACGGCTCGGGACTGTGCTGCCAGCAGCGCCCCGTGAAGGGGAGCCGTGGCTGCTGGTCCCACACAGCTCATCCCGCACAGCTGATCCCACACGGCTTGTCCCGCATGGCTCATCGCACACAGCTCATCCCACACGGCTCATCCCACACGGCTCACCCCAGAGGGCTCATCCTGCATGGCTCGCCCCACACATCTCATCCCACACGGCTCATCCCACACGGCTCGCCCCACACATCTCATCCCACACGGCTCATCCCACCAGGCTCGCCCCACACGCCCGCTGCCGCCCGCGGGTGCGGCGGGTAGGAAGCGACGCTGGCAGGGAGAGCGGCAAACAGGAAATGGGCTCGGCGGAGCATCGCTCCGGAGCCACCAGGAATCAAGCCCAGGCTAAGAATAGCAGCAGAGCAGCCCCTGGTGCGGGTCAGCTGCCGTTTGGCCGGGAAGGAGCGCTCCCACTGCCGGCGGAGCCCCTCAGCCACAGCCCCCGCGCTCGCCGCGAGCTCCCGGGGGAGCTGCCGGGCAGCCATGGAGCGGGACCTGCCATCCGGGAAGAGGAGCCCACACGGGGCTGCGGGTCGGGACAAGAGCTGAGCAAACACGGCGAGGAACAAAAGCAACTCGGAGCCGAGGGCTGCGGTGCCTGTCGGCTTGGGATGGGGAAGGGACGCGGGCTCAGCCAGCCCTGGGTGCCGAGGGGTCCTGGCCGCCTCCCATGCCTGCTCCAGGGTGTGGGGACTGCCTGTACTCCCACGGGTAACACGTGGCGCTGGGGTGACTGGGGACCCCCCGCCACCACTGGCTGGGCTCCCAGAGCCCCTCGGCCGCCGGATCTGTCAATTCCGGGCAGCAGCATGGCCGAGGGGCCAAGGCTACGGCGAGGCCTCGCTCTGCCGCCCGCGGTGTGCAGAGCCTCCATCCCCACACCCGCTGATGGGGACGGGACGGGAAGCAGAGGCCCACGCACGGCTCCCACTTCCTCGCCCAGCCCTGCCGCGTCCCCAGCTCTGGCCTTGGCTGCCACCGTGCCGGGGAATGGCGGCAGTGGCCGGGAGGCGGGTGGGACCGCGGTTCTCCCCACGGACACATACTCACCGCGAGGCGGCTGCGCGCCCCGCTGCGCGTGGGGCCGGCGCGGCAGGACAGCCTCCCTCGTGCCGCCGGCCAGGCGCTGCGACCCGAAGATCCTCCACGGGGTGCTGGGCACCGCTGCCCCGTCCACAGCGGGCTGGGGGATTTATGGGACCTGTGTCTGCCGAGAAGGTGTCGGGGATCTGGCTGCGCACACGCCGCCCCGGGCAGGACACCGGCCAATCTCCTCCCCATGGGGGCCAGGCTCAGCCGGGATGGACCCACTTCGGTGCCTTATTGGCTTCTGTGGCCACGTGACCGCGCTGAAAAACATCATAATTAAGCTACAAAACGCTGCCCATAAACTAGCATTAGAAAGTGACAGCGGAGATAAGTGGGACCCCCGCGGCAGATAAGGCGCCATGGGAGAGAGACCCCGCGGGGAGGCGGAGGGCACCGGCGGGCGGCGGTGAGCGCGCCAGCACCCACGGCCACGCTGATTTACAGCCTGGGGCGGGAGGGAGGGGGCCGCGGGCACGGGGCAGGACGCCTCCGGGAGCCGCGTGAGCCCACCGCACCCACCCATCACCGGGACCTGCAGCCGGGGCCTCTCCGGCCCCGAGGGGTCTCCTCTGCAGGGGAGGGTGGGAGGAGGCCCCACGCTTGGGGTCCCTGCGAGCTCGCAGCGCCCGCGGCCGGCAGCTCTGCATGTGCCGAAACAGCACTTGAAGAAAGGCAGTGCCCCTCGGCTGGGGACACGGTGGGGCAGCCAAGCCCCCGGCAGTGGAGGTGTGTTTGCTGTGTGTGTTTCCCCACGCTCCAGCGCCGGGCATGGTCCTGGCCCACAGGCACTGTGCTGGCCGCAGGGCTCGGGTTTCCAATCGCCCGGTGAAAACACGAGGGCGGCAAGGCCGGGCACAGGGGCGAGAGGCCACACGCGAGACCTCCTGTCCCATCAGAGCGGAGGTTTGCTCCTGCCACTGGCCCCGCGCTCCGGCCATCCATCACCGCGGCATCTCCCTGTGTGTTTGCGCACAGGGTCCCGCTCTTTGCCTTGTCCCGCAGCGACGACAGCCCTGAGGACGGGCTGGCTGCCGCGGCCCCGAGCCCTGCGCTGGCGCAATGAGGGCTGTGCCGCAGCTCTACCCCGGCCAGGCGGCCGCTGGCACCCGGGGCGGCACAGCAGGACCCGTGATCCTGGGCTCAGGGGCCAGGGAAAGGCTCGTCCCCCCTCAGCATTGACGCAGCCCTGACATGGCGCGACGGTGACGGGCCCTGCATTGTACCCACGCCGAGTAGGGGGGAGCAGGGAGCCCCCGGTGCTGCGGCCACGGGGAGAGGAGCTGGAGCGGCGAGCTGCGCAGCCTTGCTTGTTTTTTCCTCACTCTGCAGCTGAAGAGAGGAGAAAAACTAATGAAAACAGAGCTCTGGAAGAAGCGCCAGGCCTGGAGCGGCTTCCGCCCCGATCCCCAGCAATTATCAGCCGCATGCCAGATGTTCCGACGCGATGCCAATGTCAGAGAAAATAAATCTGTGGCAGGTTCAAGGTCCCTGCCGGGCCGGCACGCAGCAGCTCGCGGCTCAGCACTGCGCGAGGCGGGGACGGAGCTGCGGGGCGGCTGTGGCCGCTTCCTCCCGCCGGGCATTGTTCCCCCGGGAAGCCCCGGCCTCACGCCGGCCGCTTGCTATTTTTGCAGCAAGGTGCTTTCAGGGGTAAATACGTCCCCGCCGGCCTTGGGCACTTTCCTTTGCACAGGCCCTTGCCAAGGCCGCGGCCCAGCTTCTGCAGCGGGCGCGCGGCCCCGGGTCAGGGCCAGTGCATGGGCCGCGGTGCAGCCCGGCAGGTCCCGGCCAGCGGCGGTGGGAGGGCGGATTTGGGAAGGCCGCTCCGGAGTGGCCACGCAGGGGCCGGGCAGAGCTGGCTCCCGGCAGGGCGGGTGCGTGGGGCTCCGGCACCAGGGATGCCCAGGCCCATCTGCAGAGCGCGTGCCAGCCGGGTACCAGCTCTGACGCCGGGGCCCATTGCAGCGGCAGCACCGACCTCTTGCCCGTGCTCCTGCCCTCCTTCCCCACCCTGTGCTGGGTTTGCGCTGGGACGTGGGACCAGCTGTGCCCGAGGAGGCCCTGGATACCCCTGGCAGCACATGCCCGTGCAGGCAGGAGCAGCCAGCACACGCGGAGCCCGTGCTGAAGGCTGTGTGCAGCCCCAGGGGTCCCGGGGGACAGGGAGGAGGTGCAGGCTGGGGTGACATTTCGGTGGCCACAGCATCCAGGAGGGAGGGATGGGGTGGCCCTGGGCTTCCAGCCGCACGGGTCCTCGGGGATGTGCTGGGGAGGGGACGGCTGCTGTTCAGGGCCGGGGATGGACCCCGAAGTCAGTGCCCTGCCGCAGTGTTGTCATGGCCAAGGGACTGGCACAGCCTCTGCTTCATGCTCCCGACGGGCCCAAGCACCGGCACATCTGTCACCAAAGCCCCGGCTTTTGGTCCAGCGACTTCCCTGCCCTATCTCCTCCTGCCTGGGCTGCGGGGCCGGCACGGCCGTGGCACAGCCGGAGCCCGTGGAGCCACACCACCCGCCGCGGGATGCAGCCATGCTTTGGCTCCTTGCTGGTCTGTAGCCTTGATGCTCAGCAAAGCATATCTCCTTCTCGGATTTTATCTCCATCCACTCAGCTTATCGGCGGCGGGGCAGCCCTCCTGCCTGCGCCACGTTCCCGGAGCGTGCCTGCAGCAGGTGTGGTCAGCACTACTGTTTGCCAGATCTCACTGCCTGCGCCGCCGGCTGCCCGCAGTCCCTGACTCCGGGGCCCGTGCCGATAATGTGCGCACGGCAAGGACTTTGGCGTTAGCGTTCCCGATGACATTACCTTGTCCCCCGCATTCTTCCGATGCCACGCACGCCTTCGCTCGGGGGCGCGGGCGGGCCCGGCGCATGGCGGTGTGTGCAGATGGTGCGCAGGCAGCGCCGGGAAGCGCTGGTGGTCTCTTCCCGGGGGGACTCATTGACATATCAGTCACATAGTTCTGCATAATTGGGACTTGGATGCAGCCTCTCTTTATGTTTCCTCTTGGCAGTTGCCAACAACATGAAGCACTCCTGGGTCAAAATGACAGCCTTTTGTTTACTATTCCTGCTTATGTACCTCATTTTCTTCAAGGATAAGAGCTCTTTATAGGAATCTTTATTGTGATGAGGTTAGCAGAGAGAAAGGTTTCTCTCCAGCTTTCTCTCTCTCTTTCACAGCTGATTAGCGGGGTCGGCCCGTGGGGACAGCGATGTGGAGCTCGAATCCAGCACCCACCTCGGGGTCCCCCTGGCCGCGAGCCACGTCTGCTCCGGCGCTGTCCTACCCCGCCGGCCCCACCGGCATGCAGCCCCGTGCCGGGTGCCCAGGCCGGCCCGTGCCCCCGCGGCACCACTCCCCTCTGGCTCGTGGGGGGCTGCAGGGATGGGATGCCACCAGCCCGAGCAAAGGTACCCTGAAACCCAACCGCTCCCAGGAGCTTGGGCAGGAGCTTACCGGGAGCACACACCTCTTGAGCCACGCTGTTACCGTCCTGGCTGTGGTGGCCCCTCCTTCGTCTGACCTCCGCAGTGGTGATCAACCCCGTCAGAAACGCCGAGAGCAATTCTGGAACCTGCACTCGGCAAACCGAGACGTGAGAGACTTGTGATGGTCCAGTAAACGGCGACCCACCAGTCTACTGCACACGATGGACCGGTTTTCAGGTCTGAGCTCCAGAGGGAGAGTGACTGGGCAAGACACGAGGAGAGATGTGAGAGCAGTTGGTGACAAGATGGGGGGAAGCTCAGGGAATAAACGTGGCCAGTGATGGACTTCAATGGAAATCCTTCCCCAGCCCTGGAAGACGCCCCACAGGACCATCCCAGCAGATCCTTCACCCATTGCTGGGCTGACACGACCACTGCGGCGTGGTGACTCAGCCTCACCTCACAGCCCTGTCCCAGCCAGCGGCCGTGGGGTGACACTCCTGGGAACAGCAACTCTTTTTAAGAGGAAAGCAGCTTATCCTTGAAAGTTACTTTCCGAAGGTCAAGAGTGGGACTGTGACAGAGCAGCCTGACAAACGCATCTCCCAAAGTCCTTGGGCCCGATAATGTATGTCCCATGCAATGTTGACACTAGTGATCCACCAAAGATCAGGTTAACAAGTTTGACGTTAGTGACAGCGTGATTTGTTCAGCGCTGGCTCTGAATTCATAGAGCGGCTGGCCTTCGGTGATAAACTATTGCACTGCGCGCACGAGGCTGTGGCAGTTGTCACCAGCCGGAGCACCGAGATGAAAAGGAAGCAGAGCTCTAATCAAAATACAGTGGTCAGTAGAGGTTGAGCTGAAAATTAAAATGTGCTGGTACTTTTCCCACTCCAGCCTTGCTTTCCAGGCAGCCCTTTGTGCCAGCGTGGGGCGAGGGGAGAGGCCGCCCCATCGCCTCTGCGCGGCTCCATCGGCTCCTCTTGCTTGGTTTGAAGGTGAGGACAAATCCATCGCCCGACATGCGCGCAGCATCCTCTGCCACCTCCCAGGGAGCCCCGCCACTGCTGACCTTCAGGGCCCCCTTACGGGGAATAAATCCAGGGTGGTGCAGCGTCAAAGCTGCTCAAGCTGCACCGCGGAGGAGGAGAACCACTGTAAATAAGAAAAACTAACACAATAGAGAGGGCAGGAGACGTGAGAGCGTTCGGCAGAGGAGCGGGGCAGCGCGGCTCATGCCGGGATTGAGGCAAGGATGCGATAAACCCTCTAGAAGGAGCGGGGAGGGGGTAGGCACGGTGCTGTGGCAGGGAGGGGAGCGGGGACCCCACGAGCTTGGGGGGGGACGGCCACCCTGCGGTGAGCAGCCCGGCAGGGGCAGGGGCAGCGCAGCCGTGAGGTCGGTGGAGGCGCTGGGGGAGATGGAGCAGGTCTGGGGCCAGCATCAGCGGGGAGCAGCGCCCGGGGCGATGGGGAGCCGGCCGGCTGCTCTCCCTCCGCATCGCCCCAGCAGCCCAGGCCCTGCTGCAGCCTCTGAGCCCTCCGTGTCGAGCACATCTGGCTTCCCCATGGCCAGTTCCTGCCACATTGGGAAGAGGAGGAAAGCTTTCCTGGTAAGAAAGGAGGATCTTCTGCAGAAACACCTAGAGATGGGCTGCTGGAGCAATTCCTCCTCCTGAACTAGGCCTTCTCCTCCCTCTCCCCTCTGCTCACCACAGGCTCCTGCGACGCCCTTGGGAAGGGGACGTGCAGGGACTGCGGGACAACGCGAGGTCACGATGCAGGGCTAGAACAAGCATCCTCCCCAAAAGCGAGCTGTCCTGCTGCAGGCTCGGGACTAGAGCTCAGGTAAGGCTGAACGTGCTCAGTGCCGATTTATGGTCCGACACGTTTCTTGCAGCTGCTGTGAGGGATTATTGCAAGCACAACGCTCCAGCTCGGGGGAACGACTGCTTCACCTGGCTGCAAATGACCGTCATGGGCCCAGGTCAGGACAGAGCACTGCTCTGCCAGGTCCTTGGCTTGGCCTGAGTTTTGGGACAGCTCTTCCGACCATCTCCTGCTCCCCAGACCAAAGCCCCTTTTTAGGTCCGAACAAGCAGATTTCTGTTGTCTCTGGAGAACAGACGCTGGGGAATTTCCTAAGCACGACAGCCCATTGCAGGGGGACAGCCCTGCCATCGCAGGCGACCTTCATGGATCCATCTGCTCCATGCAGGACCCAGAGCCACCAAGTCTCTCCTGTAAGCATGGCCAGGGAGGGCTGAGCTCCTCGTCCGCCCACCCTGCCCATGGAACTGGCCTGTCCCCGGGGGCACATGCACCCGCCACGGAGGCTGAGGGCAGACACCCGGCAGCACCGCTCCCCAGCCTCCTGAAAGGGATGGCAGAGCCGTGGGTTGGCTCCCCCCGCAGCCGGGGGTCACAGAGAAGGGGCAAGTGATGGGAAGAAAACACTCCAAAACCAGCCAGCGAAGGAAAGCAGACTCTCAGCCCGCACCCCTCTGCCCTGCGGGTAGGGACAGGCTCTGCCCCCCACAAAAACTGCTTATTACAATCCAGCAGCTCCATGTTCAAACCCAGGACTCCCAGTGACGAAATCCTTCAGCTCAGGAGAAATACGGGGAGGGCTGCATCCCTGTGTGCCAGAAGGCAGACGCTTAACTGCTACTTCTTTGCCATAGAATCTCCCATTATTAAAATAAGTGGAGAAAAAAAAATCCTAAACGCTCTTAAGCACAAGGGCTCCTAAACATCAAAAAGGAAGAATTTCCATTTTTATGAGCTTAGCAATGCAGAAAGCGCCCGCAGCCCCGCGGGAGGGAGCAGCGGAGCGCAGGGGCCGGCTGCTCACTTGGAGCCACCTTTGTGGCAGCGCAGCGTCTCCCTGAGCGGGCCTTAATGTGCGCGCGCTAACACATGCGGAAATGTAAATACAAAAAGTGCTTCTTAGTCCTTTAACATGCACCCACCTCAGCAACACGAGAGATCGTTACATGATTTCTGCAGTTTCTCTCCGGAGCACGCTGGTCAAGGATTTCTGGTGCGTTCGCCTGTTTGGATTATTCCTCCTGCCTGCAACAGCCATTGCCGCACGGGTCTCCTCCCGCTGCCGGGGCAAACCCTCCTCCCGCTGCATCCCACGGCGACGGCGACCCACCCGAACCGCTGCGTGGTCTGGCCATCCCACAGATGGGAACCCCCCCTGGTGACAGCGGCGGCGTGGCCGTGCCTGGGGAAAGGGACCACCACGCGCCTGTCGCACGGCAGGGCCCAGAAGACCGTGCAAACCTTCTCTCTCACACTGCCCCTGCTCCTGTCCCCCCACCCCGAGGTGCAGGCTCCCCCCAGCCACCCCGCTCTTAGCAGAGGCCACTGCCAGTCCACGCTGCCAGTGCACCCGCCCGAGCGGCCAGCCACACCAAGGGCACCAAGGCCTTCCACAAACGATTCCAGCCCCGGCTGCTCCACCGCAGGACGGCGGCAGGCAGGGCAGCGCCGCGGCTGCCACCCGGACCAGCGCTGGGCTCCATCACCCTGATGATGCCTCACCCTCGAGGGCGAGCCGCTGCTGAAGGGGGAAGGTGCAAGCGAACAGCAGACGCCACCGGTGCAGAACAATTCACATTTATTAGTTCATACAGCTAACACTCGCTAAACATGCGTTCAACACTTATTGGTCACATTTCCACAGGTAGTCAAGTCACAGAGCAGAGCAGCGGAGCAGGGGCAGGTCGGGCTGACACGGACCCGCGCCGGTCCCGCCGCGCAAGGGGGACCGGCTGTGCCACAGCGCGCCCGAGACGTGCCGGCAGAAACATTCATTTGGTCATAGCGAAGTGATGGAAAGGCAGCTCCCGAGAGGCGCAGCACGGTGCCCGCTCCTCCTCGGGCGCTGCGGGGCGAGGGCGGCAGCGGCCGGACACGCTCTCCTGCCCCAGCCCCGGCTCTGAGCGTGCCAACGTTCACCGTGTGTCATGCCGAGGCAACATCCTGCTTCCCTGATTTACGCAAGGGATCGTGGGAAAAATGAAGTGTTTTACTGGGAGAAATCATCACCTGGAACATCAGCGGAAGGACCGGAGGACCGGGACCAACCCATCTTGGAAACGACCCGCAAACCAGCGATGGGCCGACACAAGCACACGGCAGCAAACCGGACCCGCTTCCTCCTTGAGCTGCCCAGCACGCTTACGCCCAGGACGTACGCGCGAGGGCTCTGCGAGGTCCCAGGCTACAAATGCAGCCTCTGCATCGCGTCGGCACCAGGACAGAGCTGGAACCGGGCCCGTGGCTTGATGGGCACCAACAAAAACCAAACCGGCAAGAGCCACGTCCTGCCCCGCGGCTGCAGGCGGGGGCTGCGCTCCACCGGGAGGGACGCTGGAGCTCAGCCCTCCCCTGCAGCATCGCAGACCTCCGCCTCGCTGTGCGGGGACACACGGCTGCAGCTGCAGGACACTGCCCACACTGTGAACAGCGGCTCGGTGCAGCAGTGGCCGCAGTGATCACCGCCACGGCACATCGGTGCTGGGCGAGAGCACGGCGTGCACAGCCCAACGCCTTCCCGGGGGACCGGGGTTCCAGGTGGGATGCAAAGTCAAAACCATCGCCGGCAGGTTGAAATGCCGCGGCAGTAACAGGAACCAAGCCACAACCCACGGGAAGGGAAACAGAACTCCAGCCGTCACACCCCCTGTTCTTCGCTGGCAACAAACACTGGGCAGTATTTTGTTTTTCACACAATCCCTTTGAGATGATAAACAGGATGTCACACGAGGTAGTTTTGTTATGGAAATTGAGTCAATAATGTTATCAACTATTACAAGACATTTTATAAATTGAAAGAAAACAATGAATCACAAAAGGCTTTGTTAAGGTTGATCGTCATCTGGTTTCAATTTCTGTTTCTTTTTGCCCTTGGGGGCATTTCTTCCACTGAACCATGTTGCTTCTTTCATAGACTTGTTAGAGGTCAGCTGCACAAGAGCTCTTTTTTAATTTTTTTTTTTTTCAACGGGGAGATATTGCCCGGATTGGCCTCACCAGCTTTTTGCAGGGCTGGTTTAAACTCAGATTTGCAGATCCTGGGCAGTGACGCTGCTGGGAAAGTGGGTTTCAGCCCTTCAAACCTTTGCTGACTCTTGCTCAGTGCTGGCACTGCCCGCGGCTGCGTCGGGCTGGACGGGGCCTTTTGGACACTCCTAGGAGCTGTAACTGAACTAGTTTCACACGTCAGTACCTTTCTCAAGCAGTCTGACTGAGTCTACAACCTTACGACCCATGAGGAGAAAGTTGTACTGACTGGAAATTAAGATGCTCTAATTCATAAGCAACAAACTGAGTACAGAACACTGGGAGTGGCTGCCAGGGACATACTGAGAAAATCCCATTTTCCCCTTTTCCATGAGCACTCAAACACATTTAACACCGAAGGCAGAAGGACGAGGTAATGTGGGAGTACAGACAAACCCCTCCCAGCCCCAGGAGCTGACGTGCCTTCAGCGAAAGCGTGAAGTTACCAAAAACGATGGTGCTTTACACTTCACCATTTCCCCGACCAGCAGTGCCGGCAAGGAGGAGTGCTGGGCGCCGCAGGGCAGAGGGGCTGCGGCCAGAGAGGAGGCAGGGCAGCTCCGGGGCTGGCGGGTCCTCCCCGCAGCCCTGACCGGACCCTCCTGCCTCTCTGCTCTCCCAAAGCCCCTCGGCCACCCGTGCCACCCTGGGCTCGGCCTCGCTCTCCCCGCGAGCCCCTCGGGCAGAGCGGACCCCCAGCTGCCAGCTCGTGCGAGGGCAAAGCGAGCCACAGGTCCCCTCGCCACGGCCTTGCAACAGCCCAAACGGCGACGTCCGTCTTCGGGATGGTTTTCCCATTAGACCACATCTAAGTCTTCAGTAGGCAAACTTCCCACAAGCCAAATCAAAAGTTTTTCCCCCAAAATCTCCATATGGGGGCTTTACTCAGCTTCCAATGGGTCCTCCAAACAAGTCATGAAAGAAGCAACTGTTGCAACATCAAAACTAGGGTTTCTCTGGGTCACATTTTAAATACTTATCCCTGAGCTTCTGTGTATTGCAAACAACACACCGTGAACCCAGAGAAACACCACAGCTTGATACTGACATCCTATGCATTACCCTCGATTTACACATCATCTACAACTTAAAAATTAGCTTCATACTTAAACTAGTTCCCCAAGTTTCCCCCTTTCTCCTGCCTTTTATGTGGCAGGGATGATTGCCGCTTATTATCCTGAGAAATAACAACATTTTCACAGACACCAAGCTTCATAGCTTCAAATCAAAACCAAGAAAGAAGAAAGAATGAACGGTAAATAGCACATTCACAGAAGAATATTTTTTTTTTTTTTTTCATTTTTAAAAATGTAGTAAAGGTAAAAGAAATTCAAGTTTTTTTTAAAAAGGTTGGTTTGAAGGACAAGACTTAAACTCCTTAACCTGAGGTGGCTGCGGTTCTGTGCAGAAGCCTGAAGAGCGCGCGGCAGAGGGAGGGACGGGCAGCCAGCGGCACTCGATGTGAGCTCGAGCCTTTGCATGGGCAACCGCGGGGCGGGGGCACGGCCACCCAGGCCTCCCCCGCCGAGCGAGAGCGGCCCTGCCGAAACGCCGCAGCGCCCGGGAGCCCTGCTCGCTCTGCTGGCACCGCTCGCTCTCGCAGGCTCGCTCTCAGCAACACCACAGCACTAGGAAAATGGGTGTTACTGGGGCAGCAGCTCGCCGGTACAGGTTGCCCCGCAGCCGGCAATCTGACTGACCACTTTGCACCGATCACCCTGAAAACGCCGTGTTCCCCCTTTGGTCTTTGCGCGACGGGAGACGGCAAAAGCTCAGGATTTAGGAATTACAGAAAAATCCAGAGCTGCACCCCGATGACCCAAAGCAAGCAGTGCCTCTGCACAGCACTGCGGGCTAGCAGGCACGAGATGAGAAAGACGAACGCCACTGGCATTATTAACAATTAGAAAGTAGCTAATGCGTATGCAAAACAGCTGGAGAGTTAGCTCCTGCTGCATCCATTTTGCCATGCCCAGAGCCCCTCAGTTTCGAGGTCCCTGGCATCTCTGAGCATCCTGGTCGTCCCTCCATCCCCCAGCCCTCGCGAGGGGCCGGGCATGCCGAGGACAAGGACTCGCTGCTGACACACACAGCGGGGTCAAAGCTCAGCTCACCGGACAGAAGCCTGACCCAAAGGCCGGCAGTGGAAGAAACTCCAGTCGTTTTCAAAAAGCTTTTGTTCAGGTCCTGGGGTCTTGCCACGTGAGCCGGGACTCAGCCCCATCAGCTGGCAGCAGCAATTTCTGCTCTGTTCTCTGTACTGGGTGACGAGCTTCCAGCTGTAAAACAGCACCTAGGATACCTCGGCAGAGTCCCTCTGAATATGTGAACCTAAGCACTTCAAATTTATGTCCCAAATCTCTGTTCAGATTAAAAGTAACTCTTCAGCTTTCCATCTGCACAAATGCTATGAAGGAGAGGAGGGGGTCAGTCAGCCAATTTATCTTTCAAATCGGGGATAAAAATTGACTTGTCATGGCAGAAAATTCTACCAAAGACTATTATTGTTGATTGATTCCTCTATGACAGAAGGTCAGATAAGCAAGAGCAGATAGATTCCGAAGATAATGAACTTCCCCCTACTAGCATTAAGCACAAATAAAATATGAGTCCCTGTAAACCGAATGTTACGTGAAGAATGGAACAAAAATTCCAACCTTTCCAGGGTGTCCTTCAAACCAAATTCACAAATACATCTAGTGACTGACCTAACGTCTCTACGTCTCTAGCTACATTCCTACCTTCTCATAATACCTGAGTTTGCAATGCAACACATACACTTTACCCTGTTTAAAAAACACAAGTCATTAGAGGACTTGGTGCAGAAGATACTAAGAATGACTGTCCAGTGAGCTAGATTCTGGTTCGGTACATTAGCTTCTTCCTTACTCGTCAGTTTAGTAAGGCTTTTTTACTCCCTACAACAAATGGGTTATTCGTTAACGGATACTGCTGCCAATCAACCTTTGTAAAATTTGCTTTATACAATAGGAAGTAGAACATTCCTGTCCATTCATCATCATAAATGAATTTAGGTTTTTTGTTGTTGTTGGTAGAGCATTGGTCTTGGGAGTCTATTTTGGATAAACACAGAATATCTAATAGATTATTTTTGTTGGGTATTTGGCAATAAGATGACCACTTTTATGTACACTAATTAAAACAAACTCTTATTCATCAACAGATTATAATAATTCAGTAACTGTAGAATAAAATCACTCCTATGCAATTTTAACAATTCCTTGAGTGTATAAAACAGCAAGCCAGAAGATAACCCGTAATAAAAAGATCATATCAAGCTATTTGGAAATTAAACTTAAAAGCTGAGAAATACTTTCTAACTTACAAACAGATATACTAAAAATCTTCCCATTTACACTTGAGGTATAGGCTGTATGCAGAAGGCTTTCCTGAGAAACACGCGCTTGACTCATTTTACAGTCAGAGAGTAAATGAGATTTACGGAACCACCTTTGGATTGTGAAGCTCTATCAAGCTGAACTGCTGCTGGGCCCAGCAGCTGTTACCCGTAACATCCTATTTAAATAATGAAAAATGAGCAACCAGTGGACTTTTGGAAAAGGGAAACCGTCAAGCTGGAAGATGCCCAAGCGGGATTGCAAAGCAGGCGATGCCGCTGTGGGGCTGCGGTCAGCCAGCAGCGGGTCTCCGAGGAGAGGTCTGACCGCAGCGGTCAGCACCCGGGACACGGCACAGCTGCTGACCCACCGAGAGATGTGCCAAGCCAGCGGGTCACAGCGTCTCCCGGGCTGCACCTGAGGGAGCACCCGCTGGGTGAAGGGGAAGGAAAGATGACTTCGGTGAATGAGATGTTTCTCCTGTTCACCATCACATTCCTCCCAGAGCAGCTCCAGCACCTCTGAGCAGCGCTCACTTTGTGCCACACAGCTGTCACCAGGACAAGACAAAAAGGTAGCAACCGGTCCTGCCTACCCCAAAGGAACAGAAGTTGTTTCCCAAAATATTTTTAAAACAGCATTCAAACATCTGTTGATGAACCCTCTTGGTACATAAACATCAGATTCATATCTAAGGACACAGCGAAGGAAATCCAGCCAGGGCGACACGGCTGCCTAGGAGAGTGGCTGAGTCTTCGAACGTTAATTCTTAATGAAGGAGATGAGAACAAGAGCATCTCATCCAACCTCCCCACCACCCCCACAAGCAGGAAGCCATGAGGTTACTTATGAGCACATCCAAGTTTATCTAAACACCAGCACTTAGCATTTACTCAAAGAGCTAACCAGTTGTCATTAAGAGCTCTGGGGCCCCCAACATAAGAAGGACATGGACCTGTTGGAGCGAGTCCAGAAGTGGGCCATGAAGATGATCAGAAGGCTGGAGCACCTCTGCTATGAAGACAGGCTGAGAGTTGGGGTTGTTCAGCCTGGAGAAGAGAAGGCTCCAGGGAGACCTTATAGCAGCCTTCCAGTACCTAAGGGGGCCTACAGGAAAGCTGGAGAGGAACTTTTTACAAGGGCATGTAGCAATAGGACAAGGAGTAATGGCTTTAAACTGAAAGAGGGTAGATTTAGATGAGATGTAAGGATGAAGTTCTTCACTGTGAGGGTGGTGAGGCACTGGAACAGGTTGCCCAGAGAAGTTGTGGATGCCTCCTCCCTGGAAGTGTTCACGGCCAGGTTGGACAGGGCTTTGAGCAACCTGGTCTGGTGGAAGGTGTCCCAGACCATGGCAGGGGAGTTGGAACTAGATGATCTTTAAGGTCCCTTCCAACCCAAATTATTCTATAATTCTATGATTAAACCAGTTCTCCATGCAGAGGAGTGGTGTGGAGGTTGCGAGATGGAAAATCCAAGCCTTGCAACACCTAGGACAGAACAGTTTACCAAGTACTGCGTTAAAACCATTTTTCCTGGTAAGAAGGGATTCCACAAGCAGCAGAACAGTCCTGGCAGGATACGACTATGGATCACGCATTCCCTGAGTCCAGCAGAGAAAGCCATGCCAGGGGACACTGGAGTCCCCTATCCTCGTTACACAGGTCACATTCAACCACAGGGTACGTTAACTGTTCCCAGAAACAGGCTGCTTGGGATTGCTGCAATGCCGAAGCCTCCTCAGCGGTCAGATACCACCTTGGAGGAATACACGAAAAGAGGCAATCCTGCCTCTTCTCTAAGTAGGTTTTTTCTGCTTTTGTGAACCTAAAATGGATGTTAAGGAAGTGATGAGAAATTACGTGTAGTTCTCTAGCAACAAGAGTACCTTTGTGTAACGCCAGGAGCCTGTTACTCACTGCAGCAACACAATTTCAGTCGAATGGAAAGGCGTTGCAGCAATAGTGAGAGGCCAGCTGGCCAGGCTGGGGTTGGGGGCAGAGCCCGCTCCCGCAGCTCCCAGGAGGGGACGGGGGCAGCGAGCCCCTCGCAGCTCGGGAGTGCCACGATCCCGCTGGGGCAGGATTCAGGGAAACCGCAGGAGCTACCGCCTGCATCTGAAAACTGCCAGGGGAAAAGAAACCAACGGGCTGGACAGAATTTTCCTTCTTCTCCACTCCCTGCCTTTTAAAAATTATTATTATATTTAAAGAAAAAAGCTTGGCACTTCTCTAACACCCACTTCTCCAAAATCGCCCATTTGGGATACTAACAGCTCTGTCGATGCGGTGAGGCCGTTTGCTCTCTATGACAAACGCTTTTGGATACTAATCATGGAAAGAGCAGTGCGCGAACAGCATCTTCTCCTTGAGGTAGTCTTAGTCATCTCGGTCCCCAGCCCCCAAATACAAAAGAACTAACCCTAACAAACACTGTAACATTAAACATCTTCACATTCTGTAAACCGCTGGAGAATGCATCTGCTGCATTCATACAGAACCATGTGCATTGTGTTGAAGATCATACATTCAACTCTGTCGTGAAATAAATATATAGGAAAAAGAGTAAAAAAACAAAAACAAACAAAAAAGATTCTTGCTACAATGGCAGGGACGCCCACCGCCCCGTCTCCTGCCTGGATCGCGTTTGCCCCTCTCCCGGGGTGAGCCAGCTCCCTGCCTGAGGCACAGCGTAAGGCACCGGCCGGGGCGAGCTGGGCTCACTCTTTGCTCACGCTCGTCTTGCAGGAATGTAGAACGGCCTTAAAAAGGAGAGGCAGCTGCTCCAGGGGGACATTCACCATTTTTCCTGGTAAGAAAAAAAACAGAATTAGCAGCCACTCCTGAATCAGATTTCAGAGACACCTAAGCCAGCAACGCTGGAGATGGTTTTACCTTGAACCTCTCAGAGAAACAGTTAATCATCCTACTGCTACATTAGACATTTGATATTCATTTGGACACAACAGGATTTATTATTTACTGAATGGAAAGCAAAATAAATGGGCAAAGTCAGATCAAAATGATTTCTCCACAATGGAGCAGTATTTATAGAAACTGGGAAAGACTAAATCCTGTCTCTCCTCAAACTCCCTTGTTGATCTCAATGAGTAAATTACGAGAGCTACTCTGTGATTATTATCTAGTTCATTACAACGGAGTAGGATGAAGCATACGGAGCCTTGACACAGGGAGGCAAGTATCTCCTTTGCCATAACATTCAGGAACAAACAATGTTTTAGTAACACCAGACCTTGTAGATCTCATTAGTGACACAACCGCATTTGAAAATTCACCTGCGGATTTCAGAGGTCCAGATGAGCTGAAACCTGTGGGTTACACTGCACAACTGCCCGCCGCTCTGCTCAGCGCCTGCTCCTCAATTAAGCAGCATTTCAGGGATCTCTCTCTTTCTTGTGAGATAACTACTCAAGCCAGGATTACACCCTTTTGAGACAAAATGCCTCCGAGTTGGGATTGAAAGGAAGAAAATAAAACGAGAACCTGACCAAAGTACCTAAGGGGCGGCAGGTCAGAGCAAGGCATGTCTTCTTGGGAGCAGGGGACTCAGGAGCGGGACGTAACGCCGCGTCCGCCAGCGTCACAGGGACAACTTGCAAAGAGCCAGTCTGGCTGGGTGAGCTAGGGCTGACGGGAGATCGGCTTGAAGGTGAGGGAGAAGCTTCGATAGAAAAAGGTCCCACACAAACATCCTCCACCAAAGTCGACAAGAATTTCACTGTTATAAATTGACTTTCTTTTAAAAGCAAATTTCCTAACTTGCACACGAGCCCAGTGGGAGAAGAGCGCAAAAAGTTACCTGCAATATATCGTATCTCTGGCAAACACATCATTAAATCCGGAAATCGGTTTGGCTGGTGTGGGTATTTGTACTCCGTGAAGTCCTGGCAAACATACCAATACCGCTTATTCAGCTGCTCCAGTTGGGACGCGTTAGTCAGACCCCTGATGTCTGAAAGCGAATATGATCAGAGTAATGAAAACATGACAAAAACATCCTAGAAGAGCAGCAGACTCGCACTTATTGCCATTTCTTCAGGGAAGACAAACCGTTTGCTAAAACTCTAAGCTAGGTCCCTGCTTCAGAGACTGGCTTCGAGTGCCCAGCTGGACAAATACTAAAATTCCCATCTCCCCTCCTGGCGTGCCGGCATCGCGGATGTGCCTTTACACGCGTGTCTGGGTACAGGATTTCCTTCCCCGAAAGACCAGGATGAGAGCAGCTAATGTCCTAAGCTGCTCGTCTGCAGAGCTCAATGGATGCTCTTGGAGATAACAGCTCCAGCAACCTTAAATCCCCGCCTGCCTGGTGTAAAGCAGCTGTGTGTCAAGGTTTAGTCCTCACAGCGGATTCAGCGTAATACTTCCTCAGACAGAAACATGTTGATTTTAGCTATATCATCTTGGCTGAGGAAAGCGCTCAACTCTATAATTCAAGGTATCATCATATTTCTCCCCATCTGCTTATGAATTATGTCATATGAGCTTTATAAACTTGTCAACTTCTTATTTTTAAATTTAGCTTTGCCAATGTCAGGCAACATACACAAAGGAAAAATGGACGTTTCCAAGCTATCAAACTGGCAGGAAGGCCCACTGCCACCGTTCAGCGTGATCAACGGCATCGGCACGCTGCCGGGGTCCTGGGAAGGATCCAGCGCGGCGGAGCAAGGAAGCTGCGGACCCTCGGTGCAAGCTCAGTATTGTAATACCATCTGACGGAAGAGGCATTTATCTACTGCCCAAAAGCTGACTTTTAAAAATAATTCTCAGGTATTTCACATAAAAAATTGCAAACTTCAACTAAAAATAAAAGAAGACAGGAAGTTAATGAAAATACATTTTGGAAAACAATGGAGACAGCTCGAGAAGTGTATTATCCAGTGTCAGGAAACTGCCCAGGGAAGCAAACCGGAACCTCAGCCCGGCACAGATTGAAGCGTCAGCACTATCTCCTGCTGGAAATGAGTGGGGGAGGAGAGAGCCTGCAGCACATTTTTACAGACTGCAACTATCTTTCACAGTACAAAAGGCTTTGGGGACATTTATTTCCAAAATTACAGCTGAACACCATCCATTAAGCATTTGCCTCTCAACAGTTTTCTTCATTTACAACACGAAGAAACGTCCTGCGCGGCCCCACAGGCGCAGGGCCACAACAAACGCCTGGGATCCACAAGCAGCGGATTGAGACAGCGTACAAGAGTGGAGACGGGGACAAGCACTACTGAGGAACAAAACCGTTCTACTCCAAACTATCTCAGCCCACTACAGTTGTCAGGAAACCACCAGGATCTTCGCACATGTTGAAGAATTACTCTGCATGGATTCTGAAATGGCCAGGGTCTTGCAGCAGCCTGGACTGCCAGCTTTAACGCACTGGTTAATCAACAGGAGGATACAGTCCCTTCTTAGGCAGAATTCATTGCCTGCACATAAATACTTCATTCGTGATTACTTTCCACTTTGAAGAGTGAGCATTAGGTATAGAATCTAAAAAGTAGGAAGCCAGCTAGGTGACCTAAGTATATATCCTGAAGGTAAATATTTTAATATCCTGAAGGTAAGTATTTTAAAGAGTCAGAAAAGCTCTAAAAAAAGGGAGGACTGGTTTTACAAATTCACCCTTTAAAGCAGAAAAATGAACAAATACATTTTCTAGTTGGGAATCTCTGAAAGGTTGTTATGCAAATAGTCAACGTTTACTTCAGAAAAAAAGAGTCATGCAAATTAACTGGTTTTAAAGTATCATTTAGTTAATTGCCTAAACAGTTACCTAAAGCAATAATACTTTCAGACGACACATCTTTGTCTGATAAAAAGTTTGTTAGCAGCTGGTACATCATCAGTCACCCAAACCTTATCCAGAAAGGTTTCACCAGCCTCTCTGCTCTGTTCTTATTCTGG
This sequence comes from Gymnogyps californianus, assembly GCF_018139145.2. NCBI lineage: Eukaryota > Metazoa > Chordata > Aves > Accipitriformes > Cathartidae > Gymnogyps > Gymnogyps californianus. The sequence continues at coordinate 11,683,155 of NC_059488.1, forward strand.
TATCGGTACCCTTGGTACATTTGTAAAGTGACACACATACTGTCCTTGGTGCCTATATTTAAAGGCAATAAAAATTGGCTAAGAAAATGAATTCATTCACTTCCAGGATTTCTTCATGTACTCTGCACGGCGTATGGTCTGCACGATGGCAAACACATACAGAGAGGGTTCAGAGCTCGAGTCTCTCGTGGGTCTCGGACCCCTTCCTCCCATTTCTCATCAGGGAAGCAAAGACGGCTCAGACTGTTTCAGAGAATTTCTGCAGTGGGGCCGATACCTTCTCTTCGTCGACTCACCTTGATTTAGGAAGTTAATGGCTTTCATACACGCGTACTCCTCGTTGCTGACCTTCAACTGGTTAAATTTGCGAAAGAGGTAGATCAACCGCTCCATCACCTCCATCCCCTCTTCACTGAATCTGGAGGACAGAGATCACACATCAATGTATACAGGACACAGTCCGTACAATAAAGGCAAGGAGCTTATTAAAATAACTTCAGAGATTTTAACATCTTGCCAGAGAATAAAAAAAAAAATTATCATCAAAACTGCTTGGGCACCATTAAATTAAAGTAGAAGAAGAAAAATGACTCAGTCACAAACTTGACTGCTACACATATTTTAGCAAAAAAACATCTCTTGGTGATTCAGTTCATCGCCAGCCTGCTCTGACAGAGGAAAAGGTTTGATGGAGCCAGGAATATGCAAAAACTTCTTGTGTGCTTGTAGGCACACTGCTTTGCCTCTCTACGTTTGTATTTCCCCAGATTTCAGTGAGGATTGTGCCTCTGCACTTCGCTGGGCTAACGGGAGGTTTAACTACGCAGTCTGGGGAATGAGATGGGATTTCATAGAAATGTGGAGTGATACTTGTCTTGTAGGACATGAAAATATCCTGAACACCCGTTGTCCTGCCAGATGCAAGGGTCAGTAGGTATTCCCCCCCCGCCTGGTGTTGCACTGCATCTATCCGCAACAGAAAGCGGCTCACAGCCACGTTATACAGCACTGCGCCTTACTCCTGATGGATATTTTTGCAGGATAAAAACAATCCTTGGAGTGCTTCCCCCTGTTCAGAAGACAAGCTGCCCCCGGCAGCGTTTCACGTGTTCTTGCCCCTCACCACCTCGCACCTTTCTTCAATTTGTGCTTTCCACCCTTGGCAGCAACCCAACATAACCTGCGCTGGCCACCAGCAGAAACACCAACGCGCGCTGGGGGGCCTGGAGGTGTCCCCAGAGGTGTCCCCAACAGCTGTACAGCTGCACAGCACCCCGCATCCCACCCCGAGAGATCTGGGATTGGTGCTGCTTCACAGCACGTTACAGAGGAACGCTGGTTCCCTGCAACAAACGCACCCAACCCGATATCCAAGTTGTTGGTTTTAAACAAACCCCTCCATTCTGCAAAGCCGATAAATTAATTGTAACCTTTGCCTATAGAATCAGTGCAATGCCCAGGCTTTGGCTCTGCACAGCACATTTCAATGTATCAGCTGAGCAGAGCAGCACCCAAGCAGGGCTGCTCCGGCGGTGCAGGACTGCAGGAACACGGACCCCAGACCCTGCTGCACAGACACTGCCTCCCAAAACGAAGTCCATTTCCAACAGCAAAAGTGCCTACAGTTTCTTGTATCTGTAGAGTGCCGATGGAAATAGCCTTGTTTTAAACACTGAGGAATTACACTGACCCGTGTACAACCGCAGCGCACACTTCATTTATCTGACAGACAGGTGAGGAAGCTCACCTCCCGAAAATGCCCAGGAGTGACTCACAGAGATCCTGTACTTCCACACAGCCGTATTTACTGTCTGTTCGTTATGGTTTGTTAACTTCCCTCGGCTGAGAGCTTCTGGGGTGAGACATACTGCAGGAAGGCTGGGATCCTTCTCACAGATACAAATATACATGAAACCACGAATAACCAATGTTAAAGGGAGGGAAACTGCAGGCTGTGGTCTAAGGTTGAATCGTGCAGTCTAAGGAATGTATGCCGCTTCCTTCTAAACTTTCCCCCTCAAATAGGACACGTAGGATTCATTGCACTTAATAAATGCATATCAAGATCCAACCAGAAAAGCACTGCTGGTAGTGTGGACTGTCAGGGACCCTCCGCTGGGATCTGGATCCACCATCCATACCAGCCCTGGAGTATCTCACTAGGTACAGCCGCACTCACTTCTGAATCCTTGCCGTTTGCTGAAAAAAAGCTGCGCATTTCTCCTGAGCATCCACGCTTGCCAAGGGAAGCCGGTGACAGAGACGGGCAGGAGAGGGCACGCTGATGCACGGGGAATGTAAATCTCCCCAAAACCTCCTGGGAAATTGCCTGATGGAGATTTTGCAGGTGCAGAATGAGGTCCTCCTGCTGAAGGGAGTGCCGGGCTGCTTCTTCAGGAGCGACACCCCGCGTGTGCACCATGAAAAAGCCGTGGCGTAAGCAACAGGCAGAAGTGGAGCTGGAGGGCGCAGAGGGCTGCCAGTGCCCGCAGGCACGCTCTGGGACCATCCCACACGTGCCAACGGCCTCTCAGGAACACATCTCAGCAATACCCCCGGTTTCAAAGAAACCACATATTGCAAAAACGCTCAGAAGTAGGACAGAAGTGTTTAGGGAAGCTTCAGCTGCGCTCTGGCATTGTACAGCACAAAGAATAAGAGCACAGTCAGAAAGCCATCTTTGAATAGAACAAAAATAGAACCTTTTTCACTGAATAATACCTTATTTTGGCATGTGTGTTTGTTTACTTCAAAGTTATTTGTAAAATGCATGGTGGAGTTTGACCTCAGAGAAGTGAAAACAAGCTATTTGAACTCCAGGTCACTTCTTCAAGAAAGTAATATTGTAAGTGATGAAAGCCTTGTCGGCTAATCTAAAGTTGTACAAGTTTTCTTGCTCTCAAGTTGACATTAAAAATCTTGCAGGTGCAAGATTGCAAAGCTCAAGAAGTTAATGAGCACAAAGACCACTCAGTCGTCTGTTGGGTTTAATTGTTTTTAGAGCATGCACATTTTTACCAGCCACTCATCACTTCATAAATCCAGGAGAGCTCTTCTCTCATTCCTGCAGTTGAACTGTCTTAGTTTTCTGTGCATACTTTCCTCCCCCTTTCAAACAAAGCTGTTCTGTTTTTCACAGCCCTATTTCTTCTCAACGACTGACTCCTCCACACACTTTTCCTCGCAGTTTACACCAGGCAAGTTTCTGGCTGGGAGTTATCGGGATCAGCTGGGGAGGAGGGGGAAGGGAAGCGCTATCAGGAGTGCTGGGGGAGGTCAGGAATCTATTCATTTCATATTCATCTCCAGAAAAACAGCACAATAAAAGAAAACATTTGATCTAGCAGGCAAACAGAACATTTAGCCAGTTGTTAGAAGCGATTAAAACACAGGGTCTGGGGAGCTCATCCTATGCCTTCATTCGTCCCCTACCTAAGCATCAGCATTGCTCCTGTCATTTTGCTAAATAAGAACAGAAATTAACCCCAAAGCACCAGATCATTACAGCTTAGCGAGATTTCTTCAATCGGCTGTGAGAGGTAACGGACTTCGGTTTGCAATCATTACTGACCAATGCCAGAGCTCTCCAAAGAAACAGGCTCTTTGAGGAAACCCGTAAGTCGGACACCTCTCCAGAAGGGCCCCTCACAGATCCGACGGGTCCAGCTTTTCCACGAGTGCATCGGACAGGGAGGCTGGTACCCACAAACTATCCCACTGCCGCCTGCAGACAGTCAAGCTATGGCTGAACTACCACAAAGACAACTGGGAGGGAGCCACGCAGCTTGAGACCCCTCATCGGTGCAGCTTCCCACTAAATGGCTTTTTTGGTGTGCGTTTTCCCACGTTACTAATGACAATTAATGATACCTGAAAAGCTAAATCAGAAGAAGAGACTGCAGAAACATTCCGCCCCCAAGAACACCTATTTTCATCCATGTGCACAGATCTTCTCTGAAGGACTTTCGAGGCGACGAGCTCTGAACTGCCGGTTTCTGAAGAGCGAGGATTCCTCCTTTGTCTTGTTTTCTTACCTCTCGCTCAGTATTTATCGCAAATCCAAAATGAAACAAACACTTCTCTTTTGCGGCTCTGACCAGGACAGCAGGAACAAAAGGACGGCTGAATGCAGGAACAAGTGTTATTGTGGTTTTCTATGACCCTTACTGTTCCTCGCAGGAGCAGCACCAGATGCACGATGAATGGCCGGGCAGAACAGCGCCGCGCAGGAACCTGCCCCAGGAAATGAGACACCTGGGTCCAGCTCTCGGCTCCTCCACTCGCCTCCGCCGTGGTCTCAGCCAGCCAGCCCCTCCGCTTGTCGAAACAGACGCACAAAGGAACCTCAAAGAACCGTCAGATACCGCGATGGCCGAGGACCGCAGCAGTACTTTAAATCTCTGCTCATCAGACACTTAGATCGCCTGGTGACTCTTGCAAAAATCGCCAAGCCTCGCAAGGGCAGAGCGCAAACGGGGCAGATGTTAAAAGGGAGGGTGGGCAGCAGTTTCCGTAAATCCTACCTATTCTGCCATAATATTGTGAGGTTGTGAGTCTACTACCAAAAGGAGGATCTGTCTGGCACCAAGACTACAAAACAAAACACCCAAACCAAAAAACAACACCCTGACCAAAATGATAAATGAAAGGCAGGTTCCTCAGAGCATCAGATAGTATGTACTATGGAAAAAACAAGAGCTAAGTTGCAACATCTTTAACTTTATGTAATCAAAACAATGAAATAGCAATTAATAATGAGCACTTTGATAATACAGACAACCAGCTTTGTGAACAACCTTTCTGCTGGCCCAAAGGGTTTTTAAATAAGACCTTCCGTCCTGTATCTCAGGGTTACCCAAAGTGTTGGTTAGTTTTACTCTCCCCATAAAAAAGGCAGTTTGTAGGGCTGTGCTGGAGGACGACAGCATGGCTATGGGAACTTTAAAAAGCACCATACAGCACTATGCACCTTCCCCTGCCAAAGGAAGTTTTGATTTAACACTGACTAACCATGGCATACTTTCTAAGCCTGGAACCACCATTCCCTAAAAAATAGAAAAGGAAAACAGCAGCAGGTGAGGTGACCCATCCCCAAAGAGGTGGTTAGTTGGTCACAGGGCCAGAAACACACACCCGACCGCCATCCTCCTGATGGCTCCTCCATCTCTGGATCTCGCTCCCTTACCCGTGGGCTCAGCCCGACGTCTCACCTGTGCAGCTCGTCGTCAGAGGGAGAGTACTTGGAGGTGACATCCGCAAGGTCACCAAAGATCTGCTTGCTGTAAACAGTCAGCGAGGAGAGCAGGATCAGCTCCTGCCACGTCGAGCTGAGCAGGCAGGTATAGTCCTTGATGGAGAGTTCGCAGAAGAACGGCAGCTTCTTGATCCAAGCAATCTGCCTGAAAAGCAATTCATCCGCCAGACGACACAACAACGCAAACAGCTCTGCCTGAGTCACTTTATACCTGCAGGCACAGTTAATATGAAGGCATAAAAACAATTAACAACATTGAATGACATCATCAGACGAGGCACTTGAAAAGCAAGGCAAATGCCACAGGAATTCGTGTTCAAGTGCCCAGCGTGCCGGTGCCCAGTGTCACCAGGCAGCAGGAGCCACAATGGCCAGCACCCAGCCTGCCCGGCCAGGGCCTGCAAGGGGAGCCCCCCGGGACCCCTGGGGTCACCCATCCGGCCAGCACCCAGCCTGCCCGGCACGGGGCAGCTTGGCCTCAGAGACAGCCCTGCGGCTCTTGCCAACAGACAGACTACCCAGCTTTTTTCCACTCGTGTATTTTTCCAGCTACCGTGCTTATTACCAGGCCTTTTGTACAGTTAATGCAGTCTCAGGGCTGAAACCCATCGAACCCGCTCCCGCGCAGGCTCAGCCTGGAACCCCACGCAAGCTCCGTGCGTGCCAGTCCCAGCCCCAGGCAAGGGCACAGACCACCCACGGGACGGGGTCTCGTCTGCTGCTTGCGCTACGGCTGCGCCTTCTCCCAGGGGACGTGCCCCCCGTGCCGATGGGGCCCTGAACGCATGCAGCCAGCCGCCCCCCTCGCCGTCAGCAGCCCCTGCAGCACAAGCTGCAGCCGTGCGTGCAGGCAGGGACAGCCGGACCGAAAAGACAGCCAGGAACACGCAGCTCTGGGCAGCCGCTTGCACCACGCCGCGCACACTCACCCATCCTCAATGAGCATCGGCGTGCCGAGCGGCTCCAGGTCCTCTGCGGACACTAACTGATTGATAAGACTGTGCGACTGGGGGTCCAGGCTGCGCGTCTGGGGGGCATCAGAGCCGAGTGAGCAGAATAGCTAAAAAGGTGCGGGAGGTACTGATAGTGCGTGGACACCGGCGTCCCGATATATTGATCCCTGAGTGCAGCGAATCCATTCAGCTCCACGGACCTACTGGAAAAGGAAAAGCTTTTTAATATCCCCCCAAAATTCCACCCGATTCATTAAAACGTTGCATCCAGCTCCATCAGAAATGTTAATAAAAATAGAAAGGAAAAAACCAGAAGGGAAAATGCTTTTGTATTTAAACCCTACACTGGAAACAATTGAGAGTGTGCAGACCAGACGCCTTACACTTGCCTGACGTTGAGCCTGGCTCGGCACTAGTTCCGCTTAATGGAGATCTGGGAACTGCTGCTGAGCAGCCATTCGGAGAGTAAAACAGAAACCCAACTGTACAAAGCATTTCCACCCCAGCTTCCTTAAAGGGCCAGAATTTAGGGTTGTAAATTCAGTATTTACAGAGGCAGTGAACAGAAATATCTCCTTGCTTAAGATGCAACTGAAAGCAGATGGAATGCAAGTCTGAGATTCTCGCCATGTTTACAATCAAAGGCTGCATCAGGAGGCTAGCACTAACAGTAACTGACATTAATATAACACCATCAATTAGTAACCTAAATGGAGTAATTTATTTTCAAAATCTGAGCACTGTGCAGAAAAAGAGTTTATGCAGAATGAGCAGTGAAAGATAATCAAGTTCCCATGATCTGCAAAAAAAACTATCAATACAAATTAAAAGATGTATTTTAAATATAATTTTAACTCAACAGTGCCTTCTTTTTCATTTGCTCATGAGCATTTCACCTCCCAGTTCAATTCTTTTCAATCCAGTGGCTGTCTTTCTTAAAACACAATTAGAGATGTACAAATCTGCAGGATGCTCAGTTTGCACAAAGATGCACTCACGGTGTATTCTTCCTACATTGACCCAAAGTATCACTCAGGGAAAGAGAGTCAAGACTACTGTAATACGGAATTCTTCCAGGGGTCATTCCCACCTTGAAGATGGAGTAGAAACGGGTGAAGGCTGGTTGCTCTCAGAAACTCCATTTCCAGGGGAACTATGGTCACTGTCTCCGTTGTTGCTCCATGACATGTTTGCCTCTCCCTCAAATTCTTGCCCAGACATAATTCTCTCAATCTCTTCCTCTGATATCTGTCAAATACAGGACCATTATGGTTACCTCAGCTGAGAACAGAAATAAGGCAGAGCCTCGGTACATGAACACCTTGACTGTACAGCCATATCCAACAGAGCTGAAACCACCCTGCACCAGGAGAAACGCTCTGCCATTCCTGCAGGTATCACGTCTTTCCTTTACATTTAACAACGTACATGAAAAATTCTATTTACAGCTAATCGTGGTGACCTCCAGTGCCTGCAGTACAATTCAAGTGATGATAACACAGCAGACAGGAATGGACACATGAAAAGATGATGTCAAATACACACAGCAACGAGCCGTAAATCAGGCACTGTCACACAGTGAAAAACCCGGGAGTAATTGAGGCCAGTTCATCGGGAACATCGCTCAGTACTCGGCAGAGGTAAAGGCAAACGGAAGGTGGGGTAGGCTCTGGTTTGATAAAGCAATTGAGAGAGGCAAGGTGACACATAAAATTAGTCAGGAAAACGTTTACAGGGAATCATTGTTCACTGTTTTTCCCCAGATAAGAACCAGGTGGCACCTAAAGAAGTAATCAAGCATCTAATACTTAAAACGAGTATTGGAGAGTAATATATATGAAGCTAAAATGGACTAAAAAAAAAAAAAAAAAGGAGTTCACTTAAGTATAAAGTTTCAAGCAAGAGCTGGGTATGCTCCTGGAGAAGTGTTGCATCAGTAGTGGGGAAAATGCAACATAAAAGTTTCCGGTTTTTTTTTTTTTTTTAATTCTGTACATGTCCCTTAGCAAGGCTGTCACAAAATATGGAAAGATCTCGAGTTAACATGCTGCAAGAAAGTGCAGTGAACTCTGAACATCATTTTCAATAGCCAAACATTGCTTAGACAGTTTATTCCAGTCTTGTAAAGGTGTCAGAAAAACTCAGTAAGCTTACCCAGGTACAGAATCTGAAGAGTGCAACAGCTCAATAGCCTCACCCCAGGAAATGGAGTTGATGGCATAACCTACGGTCCAACATTGACCGATCACACAAGTCTCAGGTGAGCAAGGGCCAGCTCTGGCTAGCAAAGGCTGCTCTTTTACTACAGCTACATTGCTCAGAGAGGCAGTAAAAATTGTTACCTGGCCAGAAATTAAATGTTTATTCTTCTTTGACAGACCCACGCAGGCTTTAAGAATCAGTAACTAATGCTGTTATAAATACGATGTTTGCAACAGCAGAAAGTGTTCTATCATTACTAAGAGATTTTATTGTTCGAGCTAGGCTCTCTCTGACGCTGACCACAGGCATGGCCGCACTGTCTAATTCTTGCCTTTTTCTGGGTTCTCTATGGAAGATCTTACTGAGCAAGCAGGGCATCTGGTTGCTTGGCTTCTCATGGTTTGGTTTTGGACTGGGGCGAGTAGTCTCTTCATAGGCGCAGAGAGTCACAGAAAATGCTTTCAGTGTTATTTCTATTTTATTAAAATAAATAGTAAACTTTTAAAAGACCTCTTTTCTAGAAGTGAGCTGGAAATGGCCATCATTTCTCACGCGTGCAGTACAAGCTGTTGTGCTGAATTACCTCGCACTTTACAAGACATCTCCAGACAAGCTGCGCCATCAATCAGCGAGACATTTACTGGGTGCCCCGCTTGCAACAACTGAAGGAATTGCAGCAGGCAGCCCGTGAGATTTACTGGGAGCTGCGGAGGGACGGACGTCCTTGTGCTGCTCACAAAGGACAGAGCACCGTGATGGCCGGAGACTGCCCATGTATTCACGTAGGCACCCTGGGACTGCACCATGTCCCCTCCGGGGACAAGCAAGCACCAAGCTTTATTTACAAATCTACTGTTCACGAGATGTATTTCTAACGCTTGTGGAGAGTCAAAGCCCTGCTACGCCAGCAGAAGGCACAGGCAGGGCTGAGAAAGGCTCAGTCAAATGAACCCCAGCCCCGGCCCACCCCAAGCTGCTGCCACGGTCTGAGCCCACCACCGCGAGAGGAGCTGCGTGCCAACGCCAAGAGAGCAAAAGCTGAAGGGAACTGTGGAGAAACGGCTGGACATGCTTACCTGGACAGGTCCGATGCTTTTGTTTCTGCCTCCTGGCATGCCATCCTCTCTGATTGCTGAAAGAAAACAACCAAACCTTGGTGAGGAACACTACCGTTCGGTATTCTAGAAATACATAAGAAGGTATCTACTATTTTGAAAAAAATCTTTATGTCTTGAAAGATTCATTTTGTTCATCAAAGCAGTTTACACAGAAACCTCCAGTGCTTTCCAGGGCCCTGGAGAGCTCAAGCAGTACACACCATGATCCTCACCCCAAAGGGCATAAACACGTCGATGGGGCTACAAGCGTTACTCAGGGAGTTTAGTATTTCTTCACGGGATCCTTGAGTGACAGGTAATGAGGAATAGCAATCCTTTATCACAATTAATTCCACGATAATTTGAGATGGCACACAGAAAGCAACCCTACTTCACCTCCAGAAATAATGCAATGAATACCCACGACTGCTAGAAAATGAAATGCAAACGCTGGCGTTTCTAACTCCGCTGCCTGCAGCCCTGTGAACCACCACAAGCCAGACTCCACCTGGAGAGCCACCAACCAGTGCTGCCGACAACACAGAGACAAAGCACTCCTCTGGTAACTAGTAACACCGCTGTCACTTCAGAGGGTCAGACCTCCTACAGCTATCATGGAAAATGGAGGGGAGATGTTTTACCCAGCCGGTTGCTGGCAAAGCCGTTGTTTAAAATTCGAGTTACTAGACTGAGCCATGCAGTTCCACTTCAGAAGGGCAGCCTAGTTTCTCAACACAGCAGCTGCATTTTTAAGGCTCTTTCAACAATTTCCAGGGAGCTTCAGCAAGTCCAATTAAGGAGATTGTCCTGGAGCTGCTTCTCTACCTTCCTCTTCACTCTGCTTTTCTCTTAATTGGCAGAGCAGCTCTGCAGAAGCTGTCAGCATTCGAGGACCAACCCTGCTCCTCGTGCACCTCCTCTCCCGGGCCGGGTCCTCCTGTTTATCAGGTCCCAATCTCTTTCCCACTGCGACCTGGCCAGACTTGGCAGGAGTCTCTCCCCAGCTGCGCGGTGACCTTGCCGCTGCCGGCCGGCCTCACCCTGCTTGGCACATGGGGCTGCAGGAGGCCTTCCCGAAGCAGAAAAGGACACAAAATTTAAGGAAAAATTTCTGTACCAGAAAAGCCACACTGCCGCTGCTTGATTTTAGATATCCTCAGCTCAAATCATCCTTGTCTGCACTTGCAACTCGGGGATTACACACGCGGGTTCAGCTAAGGCAACTGTAGCAAGGCAGAGCTATGCACACCCTGCACTTGGACCTAAACTGCATTTTCCTGAATCATAACCACCTAGTCAAGCAATGCAAATCACTCCACAAAAGTGTCCTGATGATTTACAACTCTGCCAGTCCGTGACCAGCAGCACAGCGATCCCTGTGGCACCTTACAACAACGCGTTACGAGACCAGCAATACAGTTTTAATCCTTCTAATGCAAACTCTATCACCTCCATAGAACAGCAAATATTTTTATTTAAAATGCCAGAGAGCATTCATTTAAGCACACTGGAGAAGCCACAAACACAGGATATAAAACAATTATGGTTACCTTTTACATCATGCAAATCTCTTAAGATATAGCAAGACAACAAGCGCATTTTAACAAACAAAGCTGTTTATTTTCTGTGAAAGCTCTTTCCAAAAAACTTTAGTTTCTCATTAAAAAAAAGTGACTGTTGCAAAAGTAAGCCGTCGTGGTTAGCTCTCTGTTACTCCCTTTGTTTTGTTTTTTTTTTTAACTTAATGGAACTACAGTAACAGTTTTCCAGTTTTGGGGGAATTTCTCTAGTTTTCCAAGATATTTTATTGCTAATTGTGATTCAGAAGGCTTCTCAGCTAATTCCATTACGAGCCATGGACGTAAATTGTCTTGGTCTTTTGATTTCAAAGCGTAATTGTAGCAGACATTAGCTTACATGTTCCTTTTCTATATCCACATCATTTTACAGAACGCTTTGGAAAATTTGCCTCTGCAGAGTTTACAGTTCTTCTGAACCATGGAGACAACCATGGCTGGCCGTCACCAGGCTGGTCTTTATTCTCCCGGGGCCTTCTGCCTTGCGCACAAGCATGGCTGTAGCTCTATCCTCCAGCTCCCGTCACCCCAGCAGAGCTGCCCTCCCTGCTGAACTGGTTTGATGAGCTGCCTTTCAAACTGGCGACACTGCTGAGGGCAACGCTTTGCATGAACTCCTGCACTCTGAACTCAAACCCGGTAAAACCTTCAAGCCCTGTGTGCTAGGAGGAGTTTGTAGCTTGGCCGTGCAGGTCCTTGTAGCAGCGGGTGCCATTTCAGCCAGAGCTCTATCCAAGGCATCAGCCAAGCTCATGCATGTTATCTTTAAGATTGCTGATATTTTTCAACAACTGGAGGTTAAACGAACCCCATTACTCTTGACGCAGTTACCGTCGCTCCAGCAGCTCTCTGCTGGCCAGTGGTTCGATGTTCTCCAGACTGCCTTGCCGGACCCACCAGGCACAGCATCCGACAGCAAGATTTACAGGATGCAAACTGGCTTTGTTTAGTTTTGTAAATTCTTACAGCCATTCCTAGCTTAAATGGAAGAAGAACCCCCACACTTGCGAGGTGCTCGGCACCGCCTCGTATCTGCTGCGATACTTGAGTATCAGCAAAGACACACGTTTTGCTGCGAAGCGCAGCCTTCGTGGACCAGCACTATTCCCTGCTGCTTCCAGCTCGGATTTTGAGCTCCCCGTGTCTGTGTCTCCCAGATCACAGTACATTCAAGATGCTTATCTTAAATGGGATTTTTGGAAGTCTTGCTAGTTGCACAACCTAGCCAAGATCTGCAACAAAATGTAGTAATGTTTTTGCTGGTGGTCCGTCAAAAAAGGCTTCAAGAGACCTGGATGGTTCCAAAACACAGATGCACTCTCCAGAAGAGCTGTCTTGGTACAGGGCTGCGTGACAGTCAGTCTCCTCAAAGCTGGTTTTCCTTCAAATGTTGACCTCTGTGCCTTGTCTGAATTCAAAAATAACTATATTTAGAGCTAGTTATGAAGTAACTTTGCAACTCAGTTACGCAATAATTTGGGCACCACGGCAGGAAGAAAACGCTCCTTAACCTCACGCTCCCGGCCGCCGGTCGCTGCCTGCGGACCGCCGCATCCTCAGCTGAGCCGCCGGCTGCGAGGGACAGGCATGCCGTTCCTGGGGGAAGAAAGAAGGGCGGGCAGCGGGGCGGGCAGCGGGGCGGGCAGCGGGGCGGGCAGCGGGGCGGGCAGCGGGGCGGGCAGCGGGGCGGGCAGCGGGGCGGCAGGTGGCGCTCCGCCCCCGCGGGTGAGCCGCGCCCGCCACCTGCCGGCACCGGGGCGCGTGCTGCCGGCACCGGCAACGCCAGGGCCCGCAGGCAGGCAGGCAGGCAGGCAGGCAAGGAGGCAGGCAGGCAGGCAGGCGGCGAGAGATGGGGCGTCGGGAGATGCAGGCGGGCAGCAGGCCTGAAGAGGGTCTGGATGCCTCCGAGGGTCTGGATGCCTCCCAGGCGCTGGCTGCCCTGCCCGGCTCCGGCAACCACGCAGAGCCGGAGGAGAGAGCTTAGAGAAACGTAAGCAACATACCCCGATTTATAAAATCCTGACGACAAGCGCTGAGCAGTTCACACTACAGACACTTAAAACAAATAAACCCAGCCAGCGCTTCTGGTCACCCAGAACTACACTCTTCAGGTAAAAGATTACCAGGCACTAGGTTGCCTTCCCCATCAAATAAAACTCCCAAAGATAATTTGTAATCAAAGCAGTCAGGAGATAAGCTTTCCATCTCAGCTCCAAGATACATTTTCTAAGGAAGATCCTGGTGGATTTGCAGTGAATTTATGGAAGTTTTAGTGCTTTTGACAGGCGGCTTTCATATGAACGATGACACTAAAGGCATCAATAGCTACATTTAAAAAACATGAGATGACACTTCTGTTTCGCGGCCAGGAAGGGGTCCCCCCCGCTGTCCCACCTGCACGTCCAGGAGGGAGTGCGAGCAGCCCCTGTGCTACAGCAGCACCCGCTTCTGCTCAGACTCCTGTTTGTTGCCATTAAACCAAGAAATCTCTGCTTTTAATGGGTAACAACATTTCTAGAGATTAAAAAGTCAAAAGATTGGAGTGAAGAGTAGAGATGTGACACTGAAATAAATCCCAGTCTATTTTATATTATTAATTTCTGAGCTACTTAATATCTTCTATCCTGAAGATGATACCGTAGCATTTCATCACCTCTGCACACATGGGGACTAAGGGGTGGCTGTCCCTAACCCAGCACAGCTTCTTCTCCAGATCGCACTTGTCTCCTCAGTGACCTCGTACCTGGCAAAACCACCTTCGGCATTCCGCAGCTCCATGCACTGCTGCCAGGAGCTGTGTGTCATCAACCAGAGACGGGCAGTAAGTGAAGACCCTCACACCTTATCACTGGGCAGCAACTGCAGGTCTAAGCTCCCACGATAATGAACAGGTAAAGTCTGACTCTGATCTCTTGGGACTTTAAAAGCCTCTTTAAATGCATTCATTTTTGCCACATTAGTACATTGAAGCGTAGAAACAGTGACCACCTCGCTCAGGATAAATGCAAGGAGAGATCCGCCAGGAAGGACAGTAACAAACTGTTACCTTCCCTGAAAAAAAGGGATCACAACAATCAGTTCTCCAAATATTTATACGTGCTTTCAATTCATACAGATTTTTCCTCCAATACAGTAACAAAGTAATTCAGGAAGAACTTTTTATCCACGCGTAATTTTGCTGAAGTTTCACTTTTTCTTGTCAAGAATTTGAGAGGCAGAACTGCAATACAAAATGGCAGCTGAGGAAGGGTAGCATGCATTGCTAACACTGGCCCCAATCTGTACCTCCACCGCTGAAAAGCCCAGTTTTCTTTACCTTTTCGGTTCATCCCCATCTGGAGGCATTTGAGCAGCCGGCAGTACTGGCATCTGTTGCGCTGTTTGCGTGACATGACGCAGTTCTTGTCTCGACTGCATCTGTAAACCCGCTTGTTGCAGATGCTCCTTTTGAAGAACCCCTTGCAGCCCTCGCAGGAGATGATCCCATAGTGCAGCCCCGTAGCTCTGTCCCCGCAGATCAGGCAGGTTCGCTGATCCACCCGCTCATCTGCAAGAGAAGAGGAAAGCCCTTGTGCTCAACAAAACGGCTTCACCCAGCGATCAGAAACTCTCCCGAGGGGACTGGGAAAAATTCGGCACCCCGTGGCCTGCCCGGATAGACGCCCTCAAAGCAGAGCACGGCACAGGCGCTCACCCAGAAACGCCGGTCTCGGCAGCCCGGCACAGCCCGGCCAGAGGTGCTGCCGGCACGAGGCTCCTCACCGCCTTTACTCGGTCAGCAGAGCAAGGTGTGCAGAAGGGTTTGCCTCCAGCTCTGGAGCTTCACAGGCCTGCCACAAATCCAGTTCCACAACTACTAATAAAATCGTTTCAATTCAATATACTCATAAGATATTAAGTCCAGAAATTCTCAACAGTGGCAAGAAGAATGAAGAAAAGTAAACCCCAAGTTTGTTTAAAAAGCAGCCTCTCAGAAATGCCTTTAGTCACACAATTTATCAGAAATGAAAGCAGTTTGGGAAACAAAGCGCCGTTTAGATCGCGAGGAGCACACGTTACAGCCGTAAGAGGCCACGTCGCTGCAGTGCCTGCCTCTGCCACAGATCAGGGTCTCCTCCCTCCATGGAAAGGGCATCAAACCCATCACCCAGGGGCCAAACGAGTCCCCGAGCAGCTTCCCTGGCACTACCTTATGTATTCCCTTAACGAAGAACAGAGATGAGAGCAAAGAAATGGATGATCTTTTCTCATCAGCCTGGCACAAGCATGCTGTGCTGCTCCTGACGTTTATTTTATTCCCAATTTTCAGGTTTTTCTCCGAACGCTCCACTCGGTGCCTGGTGGTGCCAGCACCCGCTGCGGGCACGCAGTAGGAAAACCCTTGAGTTTCTGTAAGGTCAGGTTTGACAAAGAGGCAGCTGGCTGTCAGGCTCGTGCGGATCCATCGCACAGCACCGGAGAGCAGCAGCACATGGCTGCAAGGGGAGGCTCCATCTTTCACTTTCCCAGCCCTGGGACAGGACCCTTGGAGCGGGGGCGAGAGCGCGGCTCTCCCTGGCAGCCTCCACCGAACTTCGTGCTGTTGTTAGCAGAGAGGAACAGGAACCTTGAGGGAAAAAAGGGTTTAAAGTGCCCTACCTCAACTGCACAGAGCAGGGTGTGCAAATAGAGAAATCGTGCCTGGCAGACACCAATGAACACGAAATACTGTCACACCTCGCATATTCCCGGGGGCAGGAGAGGGACTCGCTCACCTCCTCCCTTCCTCCTGCAGCTCCAGCAGCGCCAGCAAAAGCCTCATGGCACAAGTCACCACCCAGAACCCAAGTGAACTATGTTACTCATTATTAAAGAAACGATGGTACGGTTAAGCCACAATGACGTGATTTTACTGTTCCTTTTCCAAATCTTTGGAAGGCATTTGGATGGCTAAAATGTAAATCGCAGGACTGCCAGCAACAGGAGCTGTCACATTAAATTCAGTATCTTAAGACTCTAACATTGCCTCTGAGACAGAGCAGGGATGATGCACAGCTCAGTGAGAACCTGTGAGCAGGCAGCGATCTCTGCAGACACCGATGTCAAACGGAAAGGAAAAAGTAAATGACGGCTGAAGAGACCCAGGTAGTGAACCCAGATAGATCCTCGTTACCTTGCATCTGCACAGGGAGGCTTAAACCTTGCTTCACATTAACAGTCAGCTACACTTAAAATAATGCCAGCAAGTTGCACCAGAAGCTTTTCCTGTAGCAGATGTTTAGCACAGCCAAACAGCTTAACCCCTCGCACGCCAGGCCAATCTGCCTTCCCCGCCCCAGTGTTTTAACCCATTAATAGCCCGATAGTTGCAAACAGAGCTGCACTTTGAAGATGGGCACTATTCAAGTGCGTTCAGGGGTACACACAAATCTGCAGTATACTTCATGGGGTTGCTGTCCTAAATGTCAAATAATCATTACCTGGATGACTAGATCACCCTGGCCGAGCGCGGTGGAGGCACTGAGGAACAGAAAGGACACCGCTTTGGCTTGGAGCAACGGGACTCGAGGAACCACACTTCTGTCTTTCACTCGGTCGTGCATTTCCTAGGCATGCTGGTTAAACCAGATTATTTCTGGTATTTCTTGGCTTGAACGCATGACCGTGCAATCTCCAACAGGCAGAAATACCCACAGCTGAAGCGGGACCCGGGAGGTGGCAACGGTTCTCTGCAGCTCCCTGGGGATGGATGCTGCACGTGGTTCTCCACACGAGCCTCGGGTACCCAGAGTTTAACTTCAGTGTCTCAGTCCTTTCCCTCTGGAGTTTGTGTGATACGTAGAATTAATCACATTTAGTTAAAGGCAAGCTGCTTAGGAGACACAAGAAGTGCATACACGTTCCAGGACCCGCCTTGCGCATGCAGGCTGTGCTGCGTAGGAAGTTATTCCTCTACGGCCCAACTGTTCAAAATGCAGAGGAGAAACTTCTCTGCTGCAGGAGCCCATATGATAGCTACAATCAAATTAACGGGGAAATCAGGAGTATGTGGCAGTGCTTTGGGGGAGACACCACAAAGCAGTCAGGGTTGTCCCTTGGGAAGGGGAAGGTGGGACAGCCCAGACCACATGGCATTTTGGACCTCACTGGCAGAGCCAGAGCTGCTTTTCTCTTCCTCCGAGATGGCCGCGAGCTGCAGAGCGAAGGCACTCGAGGGCCAGTGCTCCTTTAGGTACGTCAAGGTGACAGGAGCAGAAGAGAGTGACCCACATGGCATCCCTGCACCTCAGCAGGGACAAAGGCTCCTTCCAGACAGCACCTGAGCGGCCACAACAGCGACTTGTCCAGGCGACAAGGGAATTACAGCGATACAGTGGCACCGGCGGCAGAGGGTCATATGGCGTTGGAGATGAGGGGTCTCGACGGGTAAAGGAAAGTGGTTGAGAAGATGAATAACAGGAGGTGCGGAGAGGGCAGGAAGAGAAGGGAGACAGTCAGACGAGGGCAGAAAAACAAGGAGACAGTATAAGGGACAGAAAGAATAAAAAAACCTTGAAGAGCAAGAAGGAGGAAAAGAAGAGCACATATTCAAAACAGAGAAACTATCTGACATGATTACTCTAAAAAAGATAGCACAGCCAGAGCAGGAAGGGAGGAAGAAGCCGGGCACAGCGCTGGGAGCAGGCAGGGGCTGAACCGCTGCCTTACGCAGGAGATGGAGCGGGGCAGGGCAGCTGCCTGCACCCAGCGTCCCGCGCAGGGAGCTACGGAGAGAGCTCAGACCGGGCAGACACACAACTACGCAAATCCACATCGTGCCTGGTGTGCTACCCACACCCCGTCGTTCCCGTTTTGTCTCACTCAGTGAAATGATACAGACCTTGAAAAACCCCAGCCTTAGGACAGCACCGGCTTGTGAAGATGAACTGGTTCAAACTCACTTCAGCACGACAACACCGAGCCTGGTTTTCCTCACTTAGATTTGACCAGGGAGTTTTCTGAGACAAAGGTGTTTTTATCTACAGGATTTTTGGAGCGGCAGGAGGTAGAAGTCACAGTGAAGTCCTCTCCAATGTCGATAAAGCCTAAGCAACCCGACAAACCAGTGTGCAGCTTCCTACTACTGGAAAACATGTGAACGCAACAGAAATAAATGAGCCAAATGTATTAGGATCAGAAATGAAACCCGTTTTCAGTTACACAAGCCAAGTAAAGATCTAAACCAGCTGCTCTTATTCACGAGCAGCTTTCTCCACAGTTCAAACACAGTAGAAACCATAACCAACCTGTATTAATCTTTAAAAGGTTGGCTAATGCACAGCATGCAAATTTGCACTTTTCTGCAAATTCCACTGCAATTGTTACAAAACCTTAAAATAAAGGGATGAATGAAGGAAATGCAAACTTCTAACTAAAAAAACTTTCACGGTGTCATCACCACACTAAAACATTCCCAGTTTTACAGGACAGACAACCTCAGGTATGTGCTTAATGAAGACTGCAGAGGAATGCTGGCACAGATCAGGACTGGGGCTATCTGAGCATCTTGCTGAAGGGAGGCAGCTAAACATGACTTTGTAGTCACCAATTGCATAATCTCTACCTTCAGCTATCTGATAAACGCTGGGAGGGGGCTGGGGGATTAGCCTAGGACAGAAGAGTCCTCTATCTGCAGGGTTTAGCTCAGCCTCAGCTTAACTCCTGGCCCTCCCCCTGCTCCCACCAGCAGTGCCATAAATCGCGGGCGCTGGGGGATCCCGGGGTCAGCAGCAACGGCCGCGCTCGCCGCCGGGCACGCCGTGCCACGGCCGGGGCGGAATCAGGGAGCCATGAAACTACCGGCTTACACACACAGCGAAAGGCAGAGGAGGACGCGGTGGATTGCTGCAGCATCACGGCGCGGCGTCCCAGCCCGCAGCGTCCCGTGGCGGATCACGGGGCTCCCTCCTCACCGGAGCATGCCGATGGCTCGGGATGTAAATGAGGGCTTATTTCCAGGCGCAGCTTTTTTGTTGTGGGAAGAATAGGGCCGTCGCCTGGCGAACATGGGAAGCCTGGATGATTAAAGCGAGGAGGAATCAGAATCCTTCCCTCGCCGTCCCCATCTCCCCGCTAAGCAGGGTGACGGCGAGGCGGTGTGAATGGCCCCATCGCCACAATAACTGCACATGCCTCCCTGCAGAAACTGTTAATTGGGTGGGTTTCCAGATTAAAATTCACCGTAGAACAGCGGCACACACCACGAACAAAGACACAGACCTCCAGGGACTAAAGAGGTGCCCGTACACCCCGTAAACTGCCACTCAAACAAAACTGGTAGATAAAAAATAATTACCTACAGAAAGTCTTAGAGTTTCAGAGATTTAAAAAAATCCTGTAGGAACCGTGACCGGGCCCGAGACGCTCCCCCTGTGGCCCACGGGTTTGTCAGCTCCTGACCTTTGCTATTTTTCACCCTACTTAATGCAAGCGCCTTGTGTAGGCCAACGGTGGGACAGCCGGGGCAGAATGGCAGCAAACTTTACAGAAATGGTAAAGCACGGGCAAATTTAAAGCAGTTTTGCACTGGGGGTGCTCTGAACTCCCTTAGCCTTGAAATTTCACTAGAATATCAAAGCACATAGTAAGTATAATAATTTTAAAGCAAGCAGCCCTCCCTCCTCCCTGGCTCTGTTACCTCTCGTCTCACTGATTCCTCTGGTTTCAAAAGCCATACAAGACAATGTAGGTTAAGAAACAAAGCAATTGAAAGAAGTTTTTTCAAATACCTTGCACATGTTTCATTTCAGAGAGAGAGGGCTGAGGAAGCTTCCCCCCCTCAATTTTCCTGATGGGTCTTACATTTAACGAACTCATACACGGGATATTCTGGCTTTGTTCTCACAACCCATTGTAGCAGGGGCCACTAAATCAAACAGTTGCTGCTACGACAAAAGCACTCACAAAAATCTCAACCTCATCTTGAACCCTGAAGATTTTTATGGCTACTCCCTTGCTAACCCCTCCCCAAAGCCACATTAAAGGATGTATTGTTTTCAAAGGTCATGGTAGGTTTCATACCACATTTTAATACAATGTAAATTCTCCAAGAATATTATGATGTTACACAAGAGCCACAGAAGACGGAGTGAGAAAGAGAAGAAATCTCCCCTTGTCTATGTTTTATAAGGCAAGCGGTAGAAGCAATACATTTATTTTTTTAAAGACTTGCTTCTCCCCTCAGCGAAATGAGTAGTCTTGATAATTTTTAAAAGAAAATTCCTACGAATTTCCAAAAGGAAATACCTTCGAATCCTGCTGAAGCACACGGCAAAGACACATACAGAAAACACCAAAGCGCATGAATGAGCATATAAAATACACAGCAAATAAACTAAAGTATCGGGGCACGCGTCCAGCCCTCAGCAAGCCTCCGGCACCGCTCCCACCTGTATCACTCGTGCGGACAAACACCCCGAGCAGGCTACGGGGAAGCGCCTTCGGTGATCCGAGAGCGGGCAGGCAGCACGGCCGCATTCCTGGAGGGGACCAGACGCTGGCTTCATCTCGGCAGTTCCCCACGGCTGCGAGAAGGATCGCACCCACCCCTGCAGATGCAGTTTAAAACCCTACAGCACCTACAGCTCCTTGCGAGAGATTTACCTTGGAAATAAGACCGCGCGTCGGTGCAGCCAGCTTGCGTGACTTGTAATATCGGTGCTTTATAACGGAGCAGAAACAAAGACTTTGTTTCCTAGAGCGAGGCCAGAAGTGAAGGCAGAAACCCTCACCCAAACCCCCAGAGCAGACGGTGCTGGGATTTGGTCCTGCTGAAAAGCGAGAGGGAGGACGCAGAAAGCTGCAGTTTGCGAAACTTCCCAGTTATACAACAGAATGTGATTTACAGCTAAGAAAATCTGTCATAGCTGAAAAAAGATTACAGACGACACTCAGCACTGCAATTCATTAATATATTTAAAATCTTTTCAACTGTGTATCATTTATTTGCTCCATGATTAACTCACCCTATCACACACACCCCACAGTACTCTTTAGCTGGGTTTAAATCTCAAGCTGCTAAATACCAGCTGTTTGGGGAGGGGGAGATCTCACACATGTGTTACTTAAATCCTAACAAAATCTTGCTCGCCTCTCACCTCTGATGATGCCTCAAACACAAACAAATGTCTTAAAGGTTTCTTTTTCTCCTTATCTTTCCTAACGATTTTTTTTTCACTGTCAATTTTTAGTTTCAAGAAAACCATCTTGTTAAATTCAGTACAGAGAACTGGGGTGATTCCCCGCTCACTGCGGAGCGCTGCATTGTCCAAACAAGCCCAACCCCAAAACCAGGCGCGTTTGCTTAAGGGGCTTTTCTTTAACTTATAATCGATGAACACAGGGATTAAATTTTCTGTTCGGTGGCCCCTCCCCGGGACAGCAGCGACCTCGGCAGCCGAGCCCATCGCCGGGTGCACAATGGGCAGGGGCGTCCCGCTCCTGCTCCCCCATCGACCCCGCAGATGGGGGTCCCAGCCCCACACTGGACGCGGGCGAAGGCACCGGTGTCCTGCCTGGCCAGGCCGGGCTCAAAGAGCAGATTGTGCTGCCCCGGATCAGGCCGGCCATGGTGAGAGCCTGAATAGAATTAACCCTCTGTGAACTAAAACAAAAACATTTGTGTGCCCAGCTGGGATAAAGGTTAATTTAAATGGACAAGCCTCTTCAAGTCCTCAAAAAAAAAAAAGGGGGGGGAGAAAGAAGCTGCCTGCAACCTTATTCTCTCTACTGTAAAAAGATGTTCTACTTACGGAGACACAGAGAGCGTGGTCGCATTTTAAAAAGCACTGACTGAGTATTGAAAACAGGAGAAATGCTGCGACAGAGAAATGGCCAGCGCATCTCAGCTTTGCTCTCCCTTTCCAGTAATTAAATCCAAAACTCCCAGCCTTACTCCACACTGATTTTGTTTCTGCCAAAGAAGAGTTCAGTCAAAAGAAAACGCTCATAAAAAACCAGAAATCATCAGTTGCTCTTTTTCGTATAGGTATAAATCAAGGGTGTGCAGCTGATGAAACCCATCACCCTTCCCTTCCGCGGGCTGGGACCGATCACCATTTGCATATCAAAAACTCATCTGCGAAATGCAACTTCTCCCGGGCAGGCTGGGAGCCCCTCTCTCCCCCGGCCCTGCCTCTCCTCCTCACCCCAACACCCAGCCCTGCGCCCCAGAGCACCCACGTCCCGCGGGACCCAGCGCCGCCCCGCCAAGCGCGGGCAGGAGCCGGCCAAGGCACAAGGGACGCTGCGAGATCCTCGCCCCGCTCCATTGTGCGGCACAGGGAGGACGGGCCACAGGGCCTGATCCTTCACTCCAGCCAGTTGTTGCACAAAGAGTTTGGAACAAAAGCCCACTGCACCAAAATGCGTCCCCGTTAGCCGAAACGGCAGTTTGCAGCTGCCTGAACAGGCACAAGGGTCTCCATCCCGCTGCCCACCTTCACACGGCTTGCAGATCCACTCCGAGTTTAACCGGCACTTTCCCAAGTGACCAACTTTCTCTAAGCCAACTTAAGAAAACTAAAGCTTTTTGCATGGTCCTGCCCTTGCTCCAGCACAGCCATACGCTCCGAATTAAAATCTGGTTTAGACTGTTTTTCAAAACTGATACATTACAAAGCAGTAAGATTAAAAACTGACTTAAAAATAATTCTCTTGGACCGATTTAAGTTGTCTAGATGTGCAACGACTAAGAATGATGCAGAATTAAGAAAATGTAAGACTAAAACAACAACAACCACAACAAAACCCAGCAGTCCCTGCCTACGAGGAGGCAGGGCCTAGGCACAACTAAAAATAATGACTTTTCAAAATGTGCGTTACCCAGACATGCAATGTGCTTTCCTTAAATATTTCATCCTTACTCTGAAGAAGAGCTTTGCCACTGTCTTCAATCACAGGGAAAAACAAAAAAGCTGTAAAATATCAGTGAACTGATAGTATTAGTCCCAGGAGAGATGGAGCTACGTTATCAAGTGCCTACATGACCCCGATACTATCAATAATTAACAATACTAAAAAAAGCTCTTCCAGATGGTCAAAGGGATTAGGAAGTTTAAAATATAAACAAATTAAGCCACAAAACAAACTAATACCCCCCCCCCTTTTTTTTTTTAATTGCATAATCCGGTTCGCAGCTGAAGGCTGGGACGCACGGCCAGCGCACCGCGGCTCGCAGCCGCCTTAAAAAAAAAGGGGGGGGGAGAAGAAAAGGGAAAAACCCTTCCCGGCTGTTTCACCACCGCAGCCCCGCTGCCGCTCCCGGCCGCACACCGCTCTCTCCCCGCCGTCCCCGGGCGCTGGGACGGGGCGGCCCCGGTCCCGGCCTCGAACCCGGCCCCGGAGCGGCGGAGGCTGCCGGGGGGGGGGGGGGAGCGGAGGCGGCGTCCCCGGGGCCGCGCACCCCCCCGTCGGCCGCCGCCCGAACAAAGGCCCGGCGGCCCCGCTCACCTTCCATGCAGGTCGAGTCCCGCTTCATCCCCCGGCGCCGCGCTCCTAGGGTCGCCTCATGGCGGCGGCGCGGCGGGGAGCGGGGCCAGCGGAGCGGGCGGGCGGGCAGCCCGGCTCGGCCATCGCCGCCGACCGCGGGCCGGCCCTATGCTAACGAGCCGTGATGTCAGCGCCGCCTCCGCCGGGCACCGAGCCCCGCCGGGCCCAGCCCGGGACGCGGGGAGGGGGGGTGTTGGGGCGGGGAGGGGGCCGGGAAGGGGCCGCCGGCTCGCCCGGGGTCCCCGCCACACGCCGGTCCCCGGGGCGGGCGGCAGGACGCAGCTGCAGCAGCGCCAGGGCAGCGGCCCCGGGGGTCCGGAGCGCGGCCACAACTTTGCGTAGTTTTTTTCCACCGACTTGCTAGCGCGGTGAAGAGAACCGTCTGCTGAGGTGTTAAATTAACACTTCAGACACACACGCCAGGAAAAACACAGGGATTCCTAGTATGAAAATTATTTCCTCAAACTGGTCACAACGATTGGCCAAAAACTCACGTTTAGTTTTGATCGGCACCGAAACGCAAGCTCGGGATGGATGGATGGACGGGTTGCGCTTTACAACGAAGCAAACACAGGCAGCACCGGGCGAGGGGCACAGCTGCCTGCACCGCACACGCCAGCGCAGGCAAGGGAAGGCACCATGCTGCCCACGAGCAAGCACCTTCCCATGCCCACACGTGGCAGAGTGCTCCCACGGCACGGCCGCAGCCCGCTGTGAACGTGGACTGGGACCCCCAGTTCCCACAGGACTGGGAAGTCGGGCACTGCCGTGGTGGTGGTTGCTATGGGGCAGGGGACCAGAGCCCTCCTCGCAGGGGGCTGCGCAAGCCAGCCTACGAGAACGGGATGCTGGCGACTGGGTGCTCGCTTCAGCTTCCTCACCAGAGGAACACATGCGCTTTGTCTGTGATAACAGAGAGATTTCCAAAGGGTGAACCGTCAACACGGCACGAGCTCACACTCTATTTCACAGTCTTCATTTACAGAAACGCGGTAGTTGCCAGGCAAGCAGAAGCACAACCTGTTCCAGCATCCCCCTCGGCCATGCCCTACACCAGCACTCTGGAGGAAAGCTCAAGAAACTGCTGCATAATCCGTTTTCTGTCCTCTGAGGCTGCTTAGCACAGGCTTGGTTTAGAAAAGTGATTTCAGCATCAGTTTGTATTTTTGTCATCAGCCTCACAAAAGCTGACTTGAAGAGCAGTACCCAGACTAACACGGAAAACAAACCTGGCTCAAGAAAAAAATACACCTGCTGAGCCGCGCTGGGAAATTGGGGTTTCTGCCTTCTGCCTGCCGGCACAGTCTGCAATCAGCTTTGGAAGTGCCACGGTAGCATTTTAACGTTGGGATGGAGTGGGGAAAAAAATGACGACTGCATGAAATCCAGCAACAGATCAGGAAATAAAAGTCGGTGTGCCATCAGCGGGGACAGGGCTCTCTGAGTCCCCGTGAGAGCACGTCCCACGGGAGGAGTGGTACGGTCGCTGCTGACGGGGATGAGTGAGCTGTGCAGCCCAGTTCTGGTCGCCTGAACCAAGCGGTGGGCTAAGGACAGCGGTGTGTGCGGGGAAACAACGAGCAGGGCAGGACTGGTGCACACGCAGCTGGTGATGGACAAGCGCAAAGGTCAGTCAAGTGATCAGAACTTAACTGGATGATCTACACCGGCTTGTCAGTGAGCTGGCATTCACGTTCCTAACGGGAAGCAAATAACTTCAGCAGCGCTATTGCTAGAATAGAGTTAAAATCACACTAGCTCCAACAAGAAAACCTGCACTATAGTGAAAAACACTACATGAGACATTGGGTGTTTCGTCTTTTCCCAATTTCTCTCTCACCTAAGAAAAAAATCAATGCTGCTCATCCTCCTCGAGGCAGATCATCTCTGCCTCTAAACTTGGTGGCTCTGCAAACTTTCATAACAATAAATCTGTGGCTGATTTAGCTGCCCGCCTCAAAACAGGTAGTACCATGGCAGCACCGGTAACAGTGAGCTCTTCGTCAGATACAGCCACGTGTTTCTCTGCACCAGTGAATGTTTTCAGGAAGCTCTTCTGCTCCTTCATCCTCCTCCTGGGATGAACTCAGTCTTGGATATTGCACAGTTCATGTGTCCTTAGTGCTGCAAACATGGGATGCCCGATAACCTGTCCCAGTTGCCAGCTGGGTTTGACCAAGCCCAAACCAACGCTCACCACACCGAGGCGTTTAAGGGAATGGCCAAAGATGTTTCTGCCGATGCCCAGTTCAGCCTGTCCTCCAGATGTCTATGCTGAGTCCGTTCAAAAGCCATGGTCTGCTTCTGTTCCTCATCCTGAGGACCGCAGGGCTCAACCATGCTCTGAGAAATGGCTGACTTAAAATAAACAAGGCGCAGAGGCAACAAAAGAGGTCATATTTCACTCGATCCCAAGCCTGAAATTTTATTGCTTTCTGGTGACATCCAGCAATGCAAATAACCCCATGTGCACGCAAGAGCAGAGCTCAGCAGCGTCCTCCTGGCAGCCTGGGCACCCTGCTCCAGCTGACCCCGCTTGGGCAGGGGGGTCCGACCAGACGGTCTCAGAGGTCCCTGCCAACCCCAACCCTTCTGTGATTCTGTCTACTCATAATCTCATTTTTAACGCAGCATTTCTGCAGGAACAGGTGCATAATGCAGGAGCAAGCGGTTGCAAACCAGTCCTGCGCTGGGCCGGGTCTCCGGTTTGCTTATGCTGTAAATCTGTAAAGTTGCTGTGTCGGTCCTTGACATGCTCTTCGGATTGACCTCTCTTTTTGTACTTCGGAGGTTACCAAAGCAGGGCTGTGCGAGGAGCCTGGTACCCTGCCCTCGCAGCGCATGGCCAAGGTAAGCCGTCCCCTGGCTGCGCTGTTTACACAGCTGTTTGCAATTGTGCCTGCTCCCAAATCTCCGCATTCTTCATCCCGTGCGAGCACTCCGCTCGCTCCCGGCACCCCTCAGAGAAGTGTGACCAGAATGCAGAGTGCTGATTTTGTAACACCGCAGTGTGATGTGGACACAGCGATCTGAAATAAAGCAACCTAATCTCAGGATAACACGCCGACACAAAAGTTGCTCACACAACTGCTGTTGGGACTCAAAACAGAGATACACCAAAAAAAAAAACAACCCTGCTAATTCAGAAACAGCTGCAATTACAGACAAAACCTGGCTGGGAAAAAGGATAATTGGCCAAACAACCCAAATCTTCCGAATTACTCAAAACTCACTTACATTAAATACATATGTCACAGTTTGTCCATAATAAATCCTTAAGGGCAGAAAATAATTGCAGAGATCTGGAACTGTTCTGTAAAATGAGAGGCCAAACTAGGAATGGGCAAGAGGGCAGGAAAAGAGATAAGAAAGATTAATTCCGTTGTCTGAACCAAACAGCCTTAAAGCAAGCCTGGTAAAAGGAAAAATAAAGTGGCTGGTTCTTATTTTAGCCTGAATCAGCCAATTCCCACCCCAAACAGGAAAAGCTGGCGCTATTTTAACTGACATCTACAATTTTAGAATGACACCAGTTCATAACAGAAAAAGCCCATTGCCAAAAACTGGACAAGTGACACTGCTGCCTGCAACGGATTTCTTGTCTTGATGCTATGGCCATAAGGGACAGGCACGGGAAGCAAAGAGGAGGACCCAGGAAGATCTCCAGGCTGTGCTGAGCATTGGCTCATCCCGTTACCAGCGTGGTCCCTTGTCTGCAAGCAAGGACAGGAGAAACACAGGGTTTTGCTGCAATTTGTCCACAGTGAACTGTGGTGCCAGGCAAACCAGCCAGGAGACAGCGTGGAGAAGATGACAGGTTATAAATGTGGCAGGAGAAAAGGAAAATATGCGTAAGAGTTGTGCGACGCTTTAAAAGGCATCCTGTACAAATGCAGGTGTGCTTTGAGAGCTTTTTCTTAAGCACATTTTCCCTATTTGCTTTTGGGACCGCGGGTGTTTCGCCCGGGCTGCCTGTGGGAAGCGACTCTGCAGGCAGGAGCAGAGCGGGCACCGCCGGGTGCTGCCCCTCTCCCGGGTGTTTCCCGGGCGGGCGCCGTGA
The DNA here is from genome assembly GCF_018139145.2 of Gymnogyps californianus. Taxonomy (NCBI): domain Eukaryota; kingdom Metazoa; phylum Chordata; class Aves; order Accipitriformes; family Cathartidae; genus Gymnogyps; species Gymnogyps californianus. The sequence continues at coordinate 11,710,805 of NC_059488.1, forward strand.
GACTGCGATTCCAGAGAGAAGGAATTCTCCAAAGATGTGACTTTTTCAGAAATGTAGAGCCTAACAGGAGTTGTGAGCCAGTGCTGAAATGGGTCAGACACTGCCAGACCAGGGCAGTGGCGGTCTTCCAGGACACGCTCTGCAGACACCGTCACTTGCCACAGCCGATCCCTAAAAACTTTCGTGACAAAACCCAAATTTGGGCAGAGCGGGGCTGGCAGAGCCGCGCGGCCCCGGGACGGGGGCAGCCCTTCCTCGCGCTCTCGCCCTCCCACCCGCAGCCACCGTTTCATAATTCTCCGGGGCTCCAGCGAGGCTTTGCCCATTTTCATGACAATCGGGGCTCTGTTGTGTCGACGCAGTTTGAGACATCGGCCCCTTTGTGGCACGAACAAAGTCCGGGCTGCGGACAACAAAACCGAGCACATCTCGGCGATGAAGGCAACTAAACCAAGAGCTGCCTCCACATAACCAAGCTTGCCATGGAGCAAACTAAAATACTAAAGTGGATTTGATTTCAAGCAACAGATGCGCATAAGGAAATACCAGACTCCTGGCTTTGTTTTTATTTTACCAACAAACGGTGCCACTGGCAGCATCCCCGTTTTGCAGCGCCGATGCTCCTGAGCCCGCGCGGTTCGGCAGGCGCAGGAACAGCCCGGCGTGCACAGGAGCCTCAGCCGGGGAAGGACACCCCAGAACCAAGCTGGTTTGCAAATGTAGCTGAATAAATGTTACAAACTCAGATTAACGCATCTCTGCAGCCTCAGTACTGCGGATGTCACCACTTTCAGCCACTGCGGCCAGAGAACCGGTTCCAGGTAAACACAGCACGTACTTTCCCCCAAACTCTATTCCCTTCTCTCTATGTATACAGATATTTCAGAGACAATAAAAAAATAAAAATAAAATTGTTTAGAGAAGCTACGGAGGGAACTGCAAGAAATGATAATAAACATCTGCCTGACTTCTGAGAAGTCCTGTGATAACGGTTTAATAACAGATGCGGGTAATTCCTTGGCTCCCTAGCGTTAAACGCACCAGGAATGTGGTGTTAATAATGCCGGTGAAGGTATTCACTTGGTGCACATAAAATTAAGCATTTTCCTCCTTCTTACTAGTTCGATAGGTCATTGTGCAAAATGAATCCTTCTATCAACTTCCAGTTTTATCTGTTTATTTATATTTTTATTTCCTTGGCTACTGAATTTGCCATCCCAGTCTATTGAACGGCTTGCAAGAAGCGTTTCATTGCATCTTGCTTGATGGGTGACAAACAGTGGAGACCAGCTCTGTGTAACAGAGGAAAAAGCAGGGGGGAGGTTAAGGGCTCCTTAGAGAGGTCGCCTTCAGAGGAGAAAAGGAAAACAAATGGGATTGTAGGCATGAGAAGTATATGGTTTTACTGCCTTAGTGGGCAAGTACAAGAAAGGAGAATTGCAAAGGGAAAAGCTTTACATTTCTATGAGCAGGCAATCGAGCTCCTTTCTAAACCCTTCGCAGAAAGCGCTTCCCTTCCTACGGGATGACTCCATCCCATTCTGGAACCGCGTCTCCTGTAACTCCCAGTAACCCAAATCAGGTCACGCAGCGTCAGATGATTCCGGAAAATGGGGAGAAGTCCTTGAGCTGGGTCCCGGTTACCAGCGATAGCCCCGCAGCACCCCGAGCACCTGCTGCTCGCCCCAGCGCCTGCACAGCCAGGGCGACAGCGAGCCCAGGACTGGATCCGACCCTCGCACCCTCCTCGCGTCTTTCTGCAGTCAGTTGTTTCTCCCACGGGGCCGATATTCAGGCACAGAATCCACCAAGCGAACACGGGTGCAGCAGCGGGGCTCCGTCCCGGCATATCCCACCTACAGAACCAGCGCACCCCGTCAACGCCAGCGTGTGCACAAATGAGCAGAAATCTCTTCATCCAAACCTGAAATGGGTCCGTGCCTGGGCAGAAAATGCAGATGTTTAGCAGGATGTAGGAACAGAGGAGAGGCATGGAGGTCAGAAGGCAGAGAGTATCTCCCGGATTTGAAGAGGCAGGAAAAGTTTTGTGCATTTAAGTGGTAAACTGAAAAGCCAAAAGATTATTTTACACCTGACTGACTTACATAAATTGCAATCATATAGCTACACTGGTCTGCTGCAGTTGCTGGTATTTTTAATAATAACAACAACAGACCAACAGTTTGTTATTATAACTATTGTTGTTATAGTTCTGAGCATTATTTCCAAATAGGCAGCTTGGTGGATGAGCAGCAATTGTTGGTATCCCCAGGAAAAAAAACCCAACCCAGTGAGAGGACATTTCCTCAAATTTCAGGTCAGATAGCAAAACAAAGAGGAAAAAAACTTCAGAACTAAAGCTGCAGATTCTGTACCTGCATCAAACCCATTGTTATGACTGCAATTGCTAATAGCTGGTTTAGATCATTAGGAGTACGGGGCAAATCCTGTTTGGGAACTAACCGACTGCTCTGTGCCTCTTGCACGTCGGTGGGAGTTGGCAGAGGGGACAGGGAGGTGGCACGTTTTGACAGCGCAGAACCCAGCGCCGAGAGGAGAAGCTGAAGGCGTGTGTGACGTGAAAGCAATGCTGAGCAAAGGCACGAGCATCACTTGTTGTAAGCAGGGCTATCTCCAAGCAAAGATAAATGCATGTACTCTACGGAAAGAGAGAAAACATCAACAGCTTCTAATCCTTGGGATTTACAGCAAGTTTAAGAAATGTACTACCCTGAAGCATTGCCGTGCACTCAAGTGAGATGGGATCCCAACGCCGTCTGCCCTCGGCAGCACCCCGGAGCGCACATCCCACACCACGCACCCGTGCAGAGGTGCTCAACCCGCTCCATGTTCACCGCCAGCCTTCAGCCTGCTATTTTACAATGCCAGGTCATTTAAGGGCCAACTTTTCCTACCACTAACCCGCACAGGATCGGTGGCCTGAGCAGGGCGCGGGTTTCCAGGCTGACGGCTGGACAGGAGAGGGCAGCATCCGACAGACGGACCGGCCCCGCCGCCGGCAGCAGCGATGGGGGGGGGGAGTGTGTGTGTGTGGGTGTGTTAATCCAAGGAGCACAGCAGACCCAATTTCATACTACAGACAGTGATACAGCAGACACGGAACCTGCAATGTGCCACCTTAATCATACTGTAAAGCTGAGTACTACGTAGACAGAAACCAAGATTTTAAAATCAGCTTTTACCGTCCTCGGGAGCAGAAACCGATCAGCTCTGGTCTAAGCCTTGGCGGCCAGAGCCCTCCTGGCCCCCTGCGCTGCCATCAGACCAGGGCTCTGCAACACTCTCACCTTCCCTGGATGCTCCATAGATGACGGAGGCAAAAATGAGTCCCGCTAGCGGGCTCGTCGGCCCTTTGGTTTTCTTTTGACTGCAATTAGCTTTTCTGTTATTAGGAGTAGCTATTTAAAATGTCTTTTTTTGCCGATCTTCTTTGAGTATTACATTTAACTTGTTGAAGTTTGTAATACTATTTTCTTGTTTTATAACAAAAGGAAAAGCTGAACAGAAATGTCCTTCCAGAATTTAGAAGAATGGGAATAAAAGTATGGAGGAACTGTCTGGTATACCCTGACAATGCCCACAGAATTCCCTTCAGTTCCCAGGTAACTGGCCAGGAATACAGCCATTCAGAAAACGGCATATTCCACTGAAAAAAAGAACATCACCAAAACTCCCAGCTTCTGTAAGAACCTCTGCCAACACCTCCTCAGCTTGAAGACTGAATGATTTACCACCTTTAATGTATCTCACCGTAACCATCTATAAACCACAATTACTTCTTGAGATGATGTCAAGTTTAAATGAAATTGCAAAATGCCAAAACCTATGGAAAACATATTTATTACGAATGCAAGGACAATTAAGGAAAGAGAAGTTGACACTGGACAAGGGGGCGGGAAAAATTCCCATACTCAAAAGACCCATGTGTAAATTCAGCTTCCTTCCTAGAGGGACTCAGAGCAGTAAGGAAAGACAACCAGCACGGCAGCGGTGGCACAGTGATATACCTGGCACTGTCTTACAGGGGTGAGGGGTCAATGCCAAGCCCAGCTGCCTACAAGCACGATTCTTCATGGGCTCTGAATCCCCCTTCGTTGTCTAGCCATAATGTGAAGCATCCAGCTCAAAGCTTCATCGGTGGCTCCTTAAGAAAGACGCTTTCATCATTTTAAGTTTCTGCTATTGCAGATGTTAGGAAAATGTTCCCATAAACTACACAGGTTGTTCTGCCTGCAAAGTTGAATCCTTACATGTAGTGTGATTTCAGCATGACACCACAGAGGAGGACAGTGCTCGGGAAATTAAATCTTTGTATTCTGTCCAGTCCTTTGGAGCAGTCTGGAAATCCGGGGCACTTCTGCATTGCTACCCCCCTCCTACTGATATTGCTCTCACTTTTGAATAGGGCAAGAGATGGGTCCTGAAAAAATGACTGTTACCTCCCCGTCTTCCTTCTGCTAAATCTGATCCCAGTCCTCTCCTTCTGATAAACTAGATTCTCAATTTTCACGTCATCTCTACCAGCAGCTCCTAGGCCCCAGATACCACCCACCCCAGACAGCACGAGGTCCCAAATTAAGATGTATGTGACTGCAAATAACAGCCAGTTTTACTAGACTAACACTAGGGAAAAAAATCTTCCATCCTCCTCTCCGTTTGTGAAGCTACACAGGGCAAGCTATTCACATGCTTATTACTGACAGATAGCGAGGCTGCCACAGAGCGGGGACTGCTGCTTTGGGTGTAAAGACTGAATCGAACATGCAGTATTTAAGACAATTAGGTTTTCAAAGAAACTACACTAAACATTTCTTTCATGTGTAATCAAATTATGTTAAAGCAAACCCCATAATTTAAACCATTCCATTGGTCAGCTCCTATTTGTTTTCCCTGCACCCTCATTTTTGCTCCAGATCTGTCACATTACATTAACACCTTTCCTACTCACTGCCTACAGAAATAACAGCCTTCGACATGCCTGCACAATCCATTTGTCCTGCTCTAATTACTTTTTGACATAGCCTCTTTTGCTGTTATCTTGCCTTTTCTGACCTCTGTCTGTATTAAAGCCATTTAAAACAATCTTTAAACTCGGTATCTATTGTGATGTGTCTTATATGATACTAGTGGAGTAGCAGGCAGCAACATTTTGTAAATCAAATATTTAAATCTATGGTAATAAGATAATGTACTTGAGGAGGAAAGCTACTACAGATTGGTAACAGCTACAGCTGGCTGTTCATAACATGAGTCCCCAGGACTGCAACACATTTTCAGGATGAAATTCCTATAGTCATAAAACTGTTCTACATAACTAGGTAGCTCAAGGATAAACGGGGTCTTCTGTGTACTAAGGCATTTCCCCTAATTTCACAAATGGGGAGGAAAGCAGGAGAAACTGAGAAAAGTGGTCACCTTGCACAAAAAGAACCCCAACAACCACCAAACAAATTGAGTAGATGGGAAGAGGACCAAGCAGGGTGCACCAACAATGGCAGTTCAGAAGGAAGCATGACAGATCACACTCTTCTCCAGACCCAGACAAGAAACCAAGAATCTCTAATCCGAATATCCCTCTGTCTTCATCAAGCCCATTCAAAAAATGTGCCCTCATTTTCTTTTGCGGCTGATTCACAGAAGATGAGCCTCTAATTGCCAGCTACTTCCCTGGCTGAAGCAGCAGAGGATCTGCTCCGTGCCAAGTGTCTGCTTTGGAGTCAAGAATTTATTCCACATGGTGGAACTAATTTTTTGGATATCAAGTTGATCTCTATGTACGTATGTCTCATGATACAGTCTAACTACATCTTCACACACTATTTTCCACATGATCCAGCCTCATGCTGGATTAATTGGTAGCTAGTCAATATTTTATCCACATTAGAAGATACTTCACAAACCTACGTTTGCTCTGGTTCATTTACAGGGTAATTATCCAGTTCACACGAAGTCTGGTCTTCTAGATACAACCAGTACAGATACAAGCACAGCTCTGCTGAGAAAGCATAGCTCTATATTTTGTCTTCCAGATGACAGCACTATAAAACCAACGGGGGACAAAACCAGAGTCAATTAAAATACATTAAATGTAATGTAACAATGCTATGATTTGTCATAGCCATCCAAGAGATTTTATTTCTTTGAATTCCTCTAACTTTGTCCTCAGGACATTAAGAGCCCATGAATGTTGTGGAAAGCTCTTCCCACAACACTTCCCTACATACATTTTTATTTTCCCCTTTTTCTTTCCTGTCAGCAGCCCTGACCACAAAAGCCTGTCTCATTAAGGCATCTAAACATAGAAGGGACCCGTGGATCCAGGACCAGACCAGTCTGCTACTGGTCTGCTCATAACATCCCTTTTTGTAGAGCTCTACAAAATCCTTGAATCCTTACGTGCCACTGAATGACACCATCAGTGGAAGCGGCAGGACGGAGCGGAGGCGAGCAGAATTAACAGCTCTGCCTTCGTGTGCTCGTGGTGACGGGAGGACAGAGGGTGGGCACAGACCAGGGACTCCAGGCTTTATTTCTGCAAGATTCAGAAATGCACTTTTTGCTGGAATCATTTTTTGGTTTGTAAAGTGATTATTTTCTTCCTTCCTCATTTTTTCACATCTGTTTCTCACCTTTTTTTTAATACAGCTATTTGAGCAGACCTGGGATGTCCATTACCCAAACTATAACAACTACCAATTATCGTGACCTCACTCACATTTGTCTTAATAGTGTATCTAAAATCAATGTACTGTTCCCGTGGTGTTTCCATAAAGAAGGTAACCTAAACATGACCAGGGCTGTGCTGGGTCAGACTGCGCCAGCTCCCTGCAAGCCCCGACCTGGTCTCAGACAGTGGCCAGAGCAGATGCAGAGTAAACAACAAATTACAAATACTAAAATTAACACTTCTTGCTTTTTAACTTTTTTTTCTTAAGTAAAATTTACATTTATTTTAGAGAAAGACATTTAATTCTCTATTTAAAATAATTCTCCATGTCCAAATCCTTTCGGACCACCACCAGCGCTCTCCCACGTCCTCTGAAACGCAGTGCTGGCAGTAAAGCCAAATGGCTTCTCTTCACGCAGTTTGTCACCGTCAGGAGGGTTTCTTGGCTTTTACATTTCTTCTCAAAACAACCACAGATGTTTTGGGGGCATTTGTGAATTCGGGGTCCATAAAAGTTGTTTACATTTTTAATTTGTCCTTTTTAACCATAATCCTACACTGCGCCCTGAATTGCCCAACAGGTTCCACTACCAACAGCATCCTTCCATTACCGTTCACTTTTTGATTTTGCTTTTTATATGCCTGTGATTCATTTCTGAAGATGGTTGCTTAAAGGCAAAAAGTAGCATAAAATGTGCTTGAACAAATTCACATACTTGCAATTTGTAAATACAAGTTATCCAGCAAATTGTGTCTAGAACATCCATGGTTAATTGGCTGATTTCTTACAGTCTAGGCAGAGGTTTATCTTGAGAAGAGAGCTCAGTGCATTTTAAGCCTGCCCAGGTACCAATTTATACACCCCTGGATCCTGCTGGAAACTGACGGACGGATTGCCGGGGGAATAGATTCCAGAGGTAAGAAACGAAACCGTCCTAAATGCAGTACCCTCGAAGAGGCAGAGATGCTCACAGAGAGCTGTAGCTGCTTTGCCATTGATTTCAAACAGAAAGAAACCAGCTCGAGACCGGCATTCGCCATCAGGTTCCGTAGGATTCGGGACAAGATCCATAAAGGCTCAGTCAACTTTTCAAAAGTCCTCTATTTCCTTCCACCAGATCCCAAAATGATGTGGAAACTCTCTTGAACTGGAAAAGCAGGAGTCTGAGATGCTGCTGTGTTGGAGCACAGCTGATGGACTGGCTTTTTAGTAATACTGAGCTTGCATGACATCTAATAGCAGGAGCAGGTTAATGCCGAAGTTAATTACTGAAACAGAGTGTATATACGGAACCAAAAGCAACGGACCATCAGACCTGGAACCGAGAGCGTAGAGATTTCCAACTTTTATGCCTTGCAAGTGAAGAGGCTCCAAGTTCCTCTGTACAGCCGGCAAAGAGCAGCATCTCTTCCAGCAGCCGGCTCAAAACCAGCTGCCTGGCAGAAGTCAGGGACCTTAATTCCTTGTGCAGGAACCTCGTACTCGGAGGATACCCAAGTTAGGACAGTGATTACTTCTTAACAGATGCCTCTAAATTACCTACCGAAGGAATCCACCTTTCTCCATGACTGCCCGGGGACGACGGCCCCTGAATTAGGGGGGTTGATTTCCCCTCATTAAGCGTGTCCTGAGCTGCACTCTGCTGGAACGACTGTCCTCTTTACGGCTAGCACTGCAAACTCAAGAGAAACACGAAAACTTCAGGGAACCCACCGCTACTACCCTGGTTTTACTGGCTTTGCTGTGTTGGGAATGTGAAAATGGCAGATTACCTAAACCAAACCAACTCTCCCCGTTCCTCTCAGGGGGCTGAGGAGCGGGTGCACCCGAGGCACAGCTGCGGCAGCGTGTCTGTGTGTGCTGCGGCAGGACAGACAGACAGAACTGCCCTTCCACGGCTGCCTTCCGCTTTGCCAGCTGAAATCCAGCCGGCCTCGCTGGCTGCCGATGATTTCCATAAATACTCCCACAATGCAGCGCACCCGGGTTTAGCCGGAGGGATCCTCTCCAACGCGAGGTACTGCAAGAAATGTGAGATGATTTTAGAGGAAACATGTAAGATTCAGATTTGAAATTAAAATGATGTGCCCCAACAACAGTTCCTGGATTTCAGCATTAAATTTTTGAAATTCCAATCGTATTATATTTTCATGTTGCTTATTTAAGATAAGCCTACTCATTTTTTAAAAGTTAAAAATTAAAATCTGCATCAGTGTTTTTATCATGTATCTTGAAAATAAGGCAAATAAAAAACTCCCAGTGCTTACCACCAGGCATCTTATCAGCAGAAAATACGGGGCTATTTGTGCTGTGTTGTGATGACTTTGCAGCACACGTACTACAGCAAACAGAGAAAACAGACTTTGCTACTCACAAGAGACACTCTCTACATGTTCAGATTCACGTATCTGAGCACAGCAAGGGTGACATACCATGTGTTAGAACAGGCTAAATCATATCTAGCAAGTCTCTACCCCAAATATAGCAAACTATGCTTGCACTACGTTTATACGAGCAAATGCAGGATGTTAGATAAAGGTTGCACCAGAATTAAAACACAGTCAATATTTGGTTAAATCAAGAGTTAGGCTTAGTTCTATAGATACGAATGCCACTTAACAAAACAGAATATAAATACCCACAGGGCAGCGACCCTCTTATTTAAAGCAAAAAAGACATCCATCTTTTCCTGTGTGAATTGTCATCCCGGATATAAGTCTTGCCGAAACCTAATTACATTATTGCTTATTATTTGTAACAAAACATAAACGTTTTCCTTACGCCCTCAGACAGCAATCACAGAGGAATCCCTACACCCACACCTTAATATATACTATCGTGTAGACTATAAAGTACTCTAATCTAGCCTCATCCACCCACTAAATTGCTCCCAACTTTTCCTTGCACATATTATCTGAAAGTCCAGGGAGAAGCTGCTTTATGCAATGGCAATATAGCGAGTGCAGGGTGACAGTCTAACATGGTGTCCTGCTGAGATCCAAGAATAGCAATGCCTTAAAAGGCAGCGATGTTGAGATCACAAGGAAAAGAGAATTAGGGCACAGCTGTGAAGTTCTGTAGGCTAAAACATAGACTCAATATGTCAGAGAAAATTAAATCACAGAGCTACATGTAATTTCTAGTCTCATTTATAACTTAGCTGTAGCTGTGCAGAATTTGTACTTGGGTCATACATGTGAGTTGCTCTGTTTCTGCACACAGAAATAAAAAATGGAATTAATTTAAAAAGAAAAAACAAAAAGAGTTATATGCAAACAACAATCCGAACACCTATGTTTCGAACGACGTTTACATAGTACTGCAGCTCAAACACAGTTTTATAGCCAGTCTTCTACCCGACTCTTGAGGACAAACAGAAAAGCTACGGCACCACTCGTGAAACAAGCAGAGCTCACAGCTTTACCTGCAGGACAAAACAAAGAAAAACTAAACCAAGAAAGTTAGCAAGCTAAACTTATCTGAAAAACGCCTATGTTTTCCTATGGTTGTCAGACAGGGGAAAGAGACCCTTCCTCAAAAATGAAGGTACCAAAACTGATAATGAACTTTTGCGTAGGCTTTTTCCCCCTTGAAGAAGTGAAGTTCTTACATTTTTTGGAACAGTATCTATATACAAATTTGCTAGTATTTCTTTATGCTTGAAGTCCAGTACTAGCTTCTCCTCTAAAAGCATTCAATATCCACAGAATACAGTAAGTCCATTATCCTCTGCCAATATCTACTGTGGCAATCTGTGTCCAACTAATTAATTTTGCGGGATGCCAGGGTCTGTAACCATTGGCGTGAGAGCTGTGCTTTGAGCCAGGAGGTTGCATGCCTCCTCCAGTGTCTTCTCCCCAGCTCCAGACAAACCTCCGGAAGGCACCACCACAGAGATAACTACACAGAGTTGTTAGCTCATAAGAACGGTGGATTCAGTGGGACCCCGTGGATGAAAAGATGGCCTTTAGGCAGAGCAGGACAGCCTCTCCCGGCTGAACTCCATCCACCCAGGGAGCAGCTGAGCAGGGCTTCACCCAGCACAAGTGGCCAAGGTTTACCTGACAAGAAGACTTAAAATATCTCTCTAAAAGGCTCTGAAGGCCAGGGACAGAGAAGAGAGAAGATGGAGGAGAAAAAGAAGCTGGCAACAAGGGAGCAAGAGACTGATTGGGATGAGGCATATATGGCAAGCTTTCCTAAATAACTGGTACTTGAGCACTAACGTGATACAGAACAGCAAGAAAACAGAGGTAGGAAGCTGCACATAATTATGACTTTGTTTAGCTAAGTATATTTCCTGTGGAGCTTACAAAGCACGACAGCACGCAAAGCATGCAGATTTGTTGATATCAGCTATCCTTTGTCCCTAAAGAGGTAAATTACACATTTGATCTGTATACAAAGTTGAAAAACTGTTAAAGGTTATGCTTGAGCTGCAGACAGACCTCTGGACCAACAACCTACAGGAGCCAACTCCTATGAAGGGATAATATATGGAGATATTTTACAAAGGGTAGAGAGTTCAGCAGCCAACAGACGGGAAGAAGCTAAAACAACCCAGCGAGGGACCCGCACGGGCAGCCCAGCGAGCATCCAGCCAGGGGACGGTGTTCAGGGGGACGTGACCTGTCGATCCATCTCCCACTGCTGGAGTTTCACAGCAGTGCGCACGTGGCGTTGCTTGGGAAAAGGAGGAATGCGCCCTCATAGCCATCACACGGGGCATGAGATAACCCAGAGTGCAGGGGATGAGCGGAAGTAATGTGTGGATTCCGTTTGCAGCGATAAAGGTGAGAAGGCTGTTCTGGAAACTGCTAGTATCGGGAAGGGTTAATAAGGCAGTCCTCGAGCACAGGTACTGCACACAGGGGTACATATGCACACCGCAATTTGATTAACAGAGAAAATGCCAAACGTTTGAGATGAATTGTTTTTCCTGAGCAGAACTATGTATTACCTACTTCAAAGCACAGCCTAGTTCATACATATGCAACGTTTTTCACAAATACCGCACGTGGTGCAGAAAACAATCCCGTAAACGAGGATGCAAAATGAGGTCACTAATTCTCTCAGAATATCTTTTGAACGAAGGCTCATCGCAGCCACAGACATTATCACCGTCCGCGCTGGGGTCCTCAGAGAGACCTGCTGCCCTCCTCGCGTGGTGGGAGCCCTCAGCCCTCTGCGGTGGGTTTGCGGCGCGCGGCTGCTCCCAGCCCTGACCCACTTTCCTGCAGTATTTCTGCGTAGCGACAGAGGTCCTAGCAGGACAAGTGTCACCTCCCAGCCCACGGGATTCTCCATTTCCTACTGCTTCGACTGGAAGAATGTGTTCAGCACTCACATGCAGGCACACGCAAGCATGGCATTACCCATAAATGTACATAAAAAGCGTAAATCCCAGGCAGAGAAGGAATTAGAACAACAACAAAAAAATCCTGTTCTCATTTGCAGAATTTTCCTCTGAAGTAGATACAGGGCTGTGAGAGCAGCTAAAGGAATATCCATGCGATGGATCCTGCTAACTGCTCAGAAGCAGCCTGGCGGTTCCCTTCTGGCTAAAGCTCTTTTAAAGGGACTTTGCTGGTTTCTCTCTAGCTGGTTTGAGCATTCCTATTACCCCGAATCAACCCTGCCCTTCGACTGACCAAAAGAAACACTAATATGCTGAGCCAACGAGAAAATTATTATTCCTTCATTGCTCCTAGCCAAAGCTCTGACATGGTGAGGGAATGCATTTTCCCAGCCCGAGCCCTGCACACCTCACTTACTGTCCTGTTTCCTATTCACTCAGTCCCTACAGAATTACCGCGTATTGACTGCAGGTGCACTTGTAGTTCTGATGTCATCTCAAGGCTTTTGCTTTTTTCTTTTTTTTTTTTTTTTTAGGTGAAGCATCTATATTTCCTCTGTTCTGAAATTTTGTGCTGAAACTATAACAAGCCAAAAATCTCTTCAATGGGAAATTTCACAAACAGAGGATTATGACTTCAGCTACAGAATAAGCAGCAGGAGCAGATGGAACTCTTCAGAAACAATGATTCCATTTTCATGCAAATTTCCTTAGTAGTTAAAAAAAGACGAAGAAGAAAAAAACCACCAAGATATCAGAATGGTTTCTAAATGGAAGGTTTTTGAATGATGCTAAAAGCAAAGGGCTGGTAGCTCTCCACAATCCCAAGCATTTTAGCAGCAGCCAGGGAAAAAAAAGCATGACAAAATAAAACCAGACTCTGTACCTCCTCAGAGTCGTGATAAGAGAAATGGAAAATGGAGTGAAAGTATATTTTAGTTTTTAAAAGGAAAATGGAGTGAAAGTATATTTTAGTTTTTATGATTTTCAACATCATCATCGGCTTTGTGATAATGCATACTTCAGAGCTAATTCTTATGCTCTTTAAGAGCACAGACTTCATTCATGAAGCAGCATGACAAAAATTCTTTATCCACTTGATGACTACAGAAGGTGACAGCCACCGAGAAAAAGACAGCCACAGGGACACTGTCAGAGTGCTAACCTGCAGCGTTCCTCTCTTTGAGTACAAGTGCTCCCCTGATTACAAGAATACAGACATGCATTTTTCATAGCTGAAATGTGGAAACTGAGCCAATTCTTTTGTTATTAATACTGGCAGCATACCCTAAAAAACAAATACATGCACAGAGTTAGCAGACCCCATTTCTGGCTCTTCCACTGACTTGTTACTTGGGTTTGGTCTTCTGCCTTCATTTTTCCCTCTCGTTTACTCCTCGAGTGAGAGAATTCAAGCTACTCCCTGACTCTCAATGTTGTGAGGATAACTGACTTTGCACAACGCGTAGTGTAACTGTCTCTGTGCCATACTATAGTATAAAACACTACGCTGTTTTGTATACAGAATACATTTTAATGGTAGTAAATGGGAATACTTTGGAAGGCCCACGTAACTCCATTTTTAAAGGCTACTTTTTTTAACTGAGGTTTTAAAGCAGAGAGGAAACTATATGCACAGAAAAGCAAGAGTGAAATCCACTGCTGTTTGTCACCGCTTCCCCCCTGCACGATGCACCAGGGGAAATGCTGCAGACAAGCCTCTTCCCGCCCCGCGTCCGGATGCCAGCAGTGAGCTGCTGCCACCAGACAGCCGGGCAGCTCCGGCCCCGGCGCCCGAGGAGCGGCCAGCTGCGGACGAGGCTAGCAGGGACAATTCCGTCAGATTACCCACTCCAAATCCAAGCGTCCTTCCTGACACGGTCCTTCCCCAATGCTGCTCCTCAAGTTTTGTAGCGAGCCTTCATAAATTTTTATCAATTCTGTCAAACAATTGCTATCTCCCTCGGTTGCATGTTGATTTTTTAAAAATTAATTTTCTCCTTCCTTTTTCATGCAAAAGAGATACAAAGTTAGCTTTAAATAGGACTGCAAAGAGTGTTATAGCAGAGGCCTCTGAACCATGTGGTCAATACCAAGAATACTTCTGTTCAATCCCATTCTACCTACACTTAGCCCTTTCATCATGCCACTGGCCAAATCTTTTCACTTTGAATTTGCTCTCAAACTGAATCTCCTTCGTTCCTCGTCAAGTTAGATGGATTTAAGTAATGACAGCTACCGAAAAGACAGAGCACATATAAAATAACCCCCAAAAATGGGCTCAACAAGGTTTATTGTCAAGCTTTTCCTTGCTTACTTCTTAGCAGAAGGATGTACAAGTAGAAACAATTTCCTCAGTTAATCCCTCTTTCACCCAAATTAACTTTTTCCAAACTATTTTCTTAAATACTTTGTTTTACAATCTTGTCTGAATGAACTCGACAACAGACAGGTTTCAATTACCCAAGGAAAGGAAGGGGAACAGCAATGGGGAGGGATAAGAAGACAACCTAGCTGGTCTGACCAGCGCAGTGCCACGTAGCAGGTTGGTGGAAGAGGCAAGGTTGTGCAGTGCAGGACTCCAGGCTCCCATCAGAGCCAGGATCTCCTCACTCAGTCACAACGGTTTTTGGTTTTGCACGACTTAATTCACTCTCTTCAGAAATGAGGGCCAAGGAAAAATAGTGACCAGGACCTTGCACCACACCACCAAAAGGATGGCCCTTCCACTCCATTCTGAGCAGCAGTAACTCAGGCTTCACAGAGCCCTCAACTGCAGGAACTATTTCATAGTGAAAAGAAGTGCTGGCCTTCACACTGAAGGCTGCTGTAACGTTTTAATAAAATGCAATCAGTCAATGAGTGGATGGTAGAACACCGTATCATCACGAATTTGTCTGAAGGCGTCTCTATCAGTTAAGCCCCTTGCTTTCTCTTCACCCCACTGTCAAACTGCATCCCTGCTAAGAGCCGACTTTCTGGTTTCTAGATATTCCTGCTGCCGCATTTCTCACGTACGCTGCACCCATTAGCAAGGTTAACGTCGTTAATGTCGACGCAGATGACGATGGCGGTAAGCCAGTCTTGCCCTTTTCCTGATGCCGCTGCGGTGACGGGGCAGCCAGCGTTCATCTGAAGCGCAACCAGGAAAGCGATTATTTACAAAACAGCAGAGTGTCCCAAACAGTCACAAATCCTACATTCAGATTAACACTCTGAATTTCTCTGTGGCTACAATAAAGATGATATCGGGGAAGAAAAAGACAAGTATCTATCATTGAAGCCCTCACTTCTTAGCTTGCTGGGCTTTAAGGTATCAAGAGAAACGAGACACATTTGACCCAGAGGCTTGCCTGTCTGGGTCAAGCGTATTGGATCTGAGCAAACTTACTGGAAGATTCTTCCTTCCTCCTTCCCCTGTCTTGTCACAGCCTTTCTCCAGGATGGGAACTGCCAGAAAGACTCAAGAATAATTGGGAGAAACACAAGGGAGTACCGGCATCGCCTCTCTTTTAGATGCCTCAACAGATCTCCACTGCTTTTTCCTTTTGACTTGGGTAAATTTTATGCAGCCAAACATAGCACAAAGTTGATTACAGTATTGTAAAATGGCTTAAGGGTCAAAAACTGGGTCAAACCCCCACCTCCTCCTCCCAGCCCCATCACAACTGACAGGGTCCTGCAGGGCCCAGCTCCTGCTTGCAGGAACAGCCATGGCAGAACATCCTCGGCTGCGGTGCCCTTGCCTGGGGAACTTGTTCTTCACGACTGCTCCAGCACTTCATTTCCCAATGGGAAATGATGTTTTCCATAGATTTAGTGAAACGCGGTTCTAACTGAGTAATCGCGATGTACATCCAACTGAACAGGACCTAGTGGTTTGATAATGAGAGCAATATAATTAGGACGAGCCTCAAAATATTCAAGCAAGTTAACCATTTGAAGATCACCTCTGACATGGGAGACAGAAAGAGGTATCTGGAGATTGGCATATTATTATGTTTATACGCTATGCCAAAACACTGCTTCTGTTTCTAGACCCTAACATTTCATATTTGAGGATTTTTATATTATTTCTGCAAATCTTAAAATTGGTTTACCAGAGGACTTCTGACTCTTAGTTACTAAAGTTTTAAAATTATCACAATCTTGTATTAGGCAGACAGCACTAAATCACTGCTAATTCAGGATTTCTAATGTACCAAGAGCACTAGGCTAGAATCCAACCTAGGCTATAGACCTAAATATTTTTCAATACAATTTGCCCCAATTGTTCGTTTTTTTAAAGCAAGTCTTAAGAATAAAGCATTAGCAGAAAACACAAGGATATTACATTAAAAGATTTCATTACTTGGGCACCATATGGGGTCTGGGAAGTACAGTAGGTCTATGAAGTCATGCGCAGGAGTCTGTAAAAGCTCCTAGAGTTCAGTAGCCGTTCAGATGGCTGGTAAAGACCATACTACCCTCAAAGACACTCTTACAGTTTAATTTTTTATTTTTCATAAATAGGATCAAAGATATTGTATGCTTTTCAGCCAGTGCGACCCGTAACTGACCGCTCAGAAGCACATTCATACCCCAGTAAGCACAAGAACACCTATTTTAACAATAGCATCAGCTACGTTTTAGAAGAATCGTCAAGTGACTCAAGAAGCGAAAGATAATCTTTGAAAGAGGAGACAGAAAGGAAGCTGTCTGGAAACGGAAGAAGTTACTAGAATGGTTATTGTGGGCAGAACGGACAACAGATATGAGCTATCTCCTTCACACTCAGGACAAGGAGGTGGGAACCTCTTCATCCACATCAATAGCAGCTGCGTGACACTGATACGAGCCTGGGTCACCGTTAAAGCAGCATATTAACCTTTTTCTTTTTTTTTTCAAATTGCTTCCTTTTGGATGAGTTCCATGTAACTGTCATTTGTTTTTTCATTTCATTTTCATTTTCCATTTATGCATTCATTCAGCCCTTGAGGGTGAATTCTATAGAAATCCATGTCAAGAATGCCCAAAAGGGACCTCTGACCCACCCCTCCCCTCCTCTGTGTCCCAGGAGGGGCTCCTAATGCCAACACCATGACATGTCCGAAAACGCTCAACAAACCCAAGTTCTGCCAGACCAACAAAAGGGCATGAACCGCGTTACTGCTGCAGCACCTTCCTTTCCATCAGTCACCTGCGACTTCACCAGGGCGCGCTGGCTGCCTCGGGGAGCTGGGACTGTCGAGCTACCGAAGCAGAGGAATCCAGAATCAGCAGTAGGTTACCACAGTCATCGTTAAAAGCGATTTAACAGCAGCAAAACGCAAACAGAGAGAGAATGGCCATGTAGTGTTAGAGAAAGAGAACCTTTCCTACGGTGCATGTTTCACCTATAGGATTGTGGGTTGGAAGGGACCTCAGGAATCATCTAGTCCAACCTCCACTCCAAGGAGGGTGTCAGTACTTTGGTCTCCCTGTGTCAAAACGTCCTCAGAGAAGAAAGAAAGGTCAACGACTGAAAACAAGCAGAGAAAGAAGACTTAAAAAGGCTGGAAAAGAATGAGAAGAGAAAACGGAACAAGTACATTAACTTCTCCCCACTTATCTCCACGGTCTTGCGTTCCCACTGAAAACATTTTACAAAAATAAAGTTAGCGCATCCTCATTATGCAATTCCAGAGACATCCAAGCGTCTCGCTTTACTGTTCCAGCACAGGGAGAGGTTACAGACAAGTCCGTGGGAGAAGCTTTCAGTTTTGTTAGTCTAAACCCACCGAAACTAGCAAGTTAGTGGAATTCATTTATCATCAAGTGGTCCCATTGGAGAACATGCTTAAAGGCATTTTATTTCTGTGCTGCAATAGAAATGGCAATAGCTGTTCTTGCCGCGCTCCGACAGCGGTGTTGTTACTAACAGGGACACTTGCAAAACAGACGGAAAGTCGCCTCGACGTTACGCATCGTTCGGAGGCAGCTTTACCAATGAGATGGGGCGGCAGTCGTCCAACCGCTCTAGAGGAGACAATCCCCGCGGCGTTTTCCAGCAGCCTACAGCGTACTTTAAAAGCGCTGGAACCTTACTATGACATATTATTGCCTTCGAGTGTAAATATGAAGTCGACTCACATTAAATAAATGAAATCTACGTTCACGCGCTAAACCGAGATGCCGCACCGGGCCGCGCTGCACAGTGACCCAGTTTCCCAGTGGCCCAGAAAGACCAGGAATAAATCCCCGGGTCCGCAGGTTCGGGGAGGCTGACGAGAGCAGACCCTAACCGTCTGGCGTGACCGAGGGCCGTGTCACAGCTCGCTGGGGACCGGCACCCTCCCGGCGGGCTCTACGTGACTGGATGCCGGAATCAGGGTGACGGCCCCACAAAAGGGAAAAAGCAGAGGGGCCGGCGATCTGGGCACCCAACGCTATCGCTTTGGCGTCGCCAGGGCGCGGTGCGGCGAATCGACGAGCGGGGGGGTTCGTGTCGGGGTGTTTTGATCTCATTGTGCGACGGAGACGATAGAAAATAACTCCCGAATCGCTGCTTCGGGTCGTGAGGAAACGGGGTACCGCTACCGGCGCTGAGGGGGGGCTGCGGACCGCGCTCCGCCCGCCCGCCGGGAGGAGGCAGGTGTCGGTCTGGGGGCGGAGGCGGTGCCGGGCCCGTCAGACAGCCCCGCCGCCGCCCGGCACCCAAACAAGCGGCCCCGCGCCCCGGCCTGCGCCCCGCCGGCGGGGAGGGAGGGAGGGAGGGAGAGAGAGAGGGGGGGGGGGGAAAACCCTCCGGTGCGCGGGCTCGGTCCAATCAGAAAGCGACCCCGCTCCGGGATAGCGAATCGGCGTCGCCGTAAAGCGCACATGACCGGCTGCGCCCCTGCCCGTCATCTGGGCCCTATATAGCGGGGCGGGGGCGGCGGACGGGGCTGCGCGGCCGGCGGGGGGAACCGGCGGGGCCCGGTGGAGAAGTCGGGCGCCTTCCCGGGTTGAGGCCGCGCCGTGAGCGGCAGGGAGTTGCTGTCCTGCCCGACGTCGGTAGGAACTTTTTTTTATTTTTTTTTTTTTTTTTTTTGGAGAGCGAACCAAGCGCGGAGCCTTCCCCAGGAGCGCGTCGCCCCGCCAGGTAAGGCTTTAATTGCGATTAACCGCTGGTTAGGGCTAACGCCGCCGGAGGAACCGCCGCGGGGGGGCCCGCCCTGCGTCCCGACGTGTTGTCAGGGGATTTTTATTTTTATTTTTATTCCTCCCCCCCCCCCCCCCCGCAGTCTCATTTCTGCACGTGTTCCTTTGTTCTCCGAACAGAAGCGCTTTTTTTTTTTTTTTGTTAAATATATATATATATCTACTAATGTAACGCAGCTGGAGGGAGCCGCTCCCTGCGGCTGCCCGGGAAGGGGGGGGGGGGGGGGGGGGGGCGGTGAGCAGGCGGCGGTTCCCCCCCCCCCCCCCCTTCGAAGAAGGAAGGAGAAACTCGAGCGATTCCCCAACGCTGGAAGTTGCTCCCGGGTCTGGGTCGGTAACCAGACACGCGTGTTGCCCGAGGGCTGGCGGGGAGGAACTGAACCAGACGGGGACACAAAGGAGGGGGCAGCCCCAGACAAATCGTCCCCGCCCCGCGGCAGCAGCGCCCGGCACCGCCGAGCCCCCGCGTCCCGCGGGGCTCGGCGGTGCCGGGCGCTGCTGCCGCGGGGCGGGGACGTGGAGGGAGGGAGAGACCCCCGGGGTGTCCCCCGTCGTGTGTGTCCCCCCCCCCCAAGGCTTTTTGTCTGGTTCAGCCGCCCCCGGGATGTCTCGGTCCTCCTCCGGTGGCACCTGCGGGACGGCGGGGAGGGTGTGAACGGTCAACCGTCCGCCTGCGGATGATATCGCGACTGGTGAGCGAAGGTGATTGCGATGTGTCGGGTGAGGGTCGAGACGGCTCAAGTCTGCGGGGTTCGGTTCTCTGGCCGTGCAGACAGGAGCTTCGCGAAGAGGTCTTGCTTCCACGAAGCAGCGTATCGGCCTTATTTCACTTCACGTTACCAAAACCATTAGCCCCCCCCCCCAAAAAAAAACCCCAAACGGTCAAATGAACCCCGATTTGCAGTATTCCTCCAATTCCTGCTCAAACTATCATACCAGAAATTTTTCTTATTGTAACTTACTCTAAATGTAATGCATTTGCTCCCCAAACCAGCTGCAGTTACTAACTGTGACGCTTGCAGCGGGCTCTGTGTACAATAAAAGACTCGGTCAACGTACACTTATAAATCTGGTATGTTCTAAGAAAATAATGTAATTTTCATAAACTTTTCCTATCAGTTTCTTGGCAAAACCAACTAATTTTTAAAACTATAAGTAGAATTCCTCAACAAGTTCAGAAAGTTGAGAAGGGGATGATTTACCCTCCTTGTTTCGTCCAGGAATGCAAGATAGCATATTTTTAAAGTTAATAAGTATTAAAAGCCACGAGGAGCATTAAAAGTGTATTTCAAACTCTTGTGCTTTCTGCAGCAAAGGCGCTGGGGCACAGACCCGCCAGCCAGTTAAGCATTTGCAGCCTCCACGCAGAGCAGAGGTTATTCACATGGCTGTTCGAGAAACTCCATTCATATATCTGACTACCTGGATTTGAATAGAAACCAGACAGCAATTCTTTCGTCCCAGCCACTATTCGCCCCGCTGGACAATAGAGATTTGTTAGCACACAGGCACAAGCCCTGGGACACAAAGCTGGAGGCAGCAGAGATAGGGGGCTTCAGTGCACAGGAAATTACAGCTTTTGATGCGCTGTTGGCAGGTCTGCCGGTTCAGAAAAGCAACATGACTGTGCCATGTTTAAGAGCTCCTTACTGCCATTTTTTAACCACCTAGAATGTCATAAAAGCTTTATTGTCACAGTACATAAAATCATGGAAGTCCATATGGTTACTTTTTCAGCTGTGGTCGCTGCCCCGCGTCTGGAAGGCAGAAGCATGATCTGGCTGGAGATTTTAATGCACAAGGGGGGGGGGAAATTAAAAGAATTTTGAGGACAGAAAACCTCAAAGTGTTCATAAAAAGCAGAGGTTTGTTACTGAGGCAGCTGATGTCTAGCCTGAGATGTGGTGTTGTTATAATGGACTTCATTTTAATGGTGGCTGTAAGGGGACGAGGCTGGACAGCTGATTTCATCATAAAAGGTTCAGTAAATTTACTCCATGCATCTCCTGTATCAGTTGTGTAGGAGGACATTATTCAGTTGTGTCAACTTGGCAAATACCAAAATAAATAAGAAAAACAAAAACAAAATGTTCGGTGTCTGGTACCTCCCATTTCCCCTACTTTCCCCCCAGTCTAGAGTTAAAATGAGAACTCCTCAGAGACTGGGCTTTAATCCGCTGATTGGAGCCAATGAGCAGAAATTATCAAGATCAGAAAACCAACCGGCGGGTTTTATTAGATGAAAAGCCTGCCCCTCACCGTGCACGGTGCCTCAGCTGAGGGGCGGAAGTCAGTTCAATCCTCACCCAAACAGCAGGAAGGTCTGGCCTGTTCCTCCTCACTTTCCATATTTTTCCATAAATCTTACCTGCCCTACCGACTTATTGCCAGATAAAATACCCAGTCCAACTGGATATTAAGGCTCGGGCATACAGCGTGAGAGAGCAGCCAGGAGTGTCTCTACGTGCGAGGATTGCTACAAGCACAGCAGGAATGACTTGGCTCTCTTCTTCACCCAGGAAAAACAATGAAATTGAAAGTTGTAATATAGTGCAGTTGTGAAATGTGTGTTTTTATTATGAACTGCAGAGATACAAAGTATCATAAAATACAGAAAACAAAGGTTGGGCTGCTTGCTGCTCTTAAGCATGTTTTATCAATGCAATCCTTATGACCTCAGAAAAAGGGGAAGAATTTTAAAGTGAGGAAAACAGGTCCATCTTTCAAGGCACCTGGGAAGACTCGTGCTGATGCTCTGCACCAGCCTACTAGGCAGACAATGGGCTTGCTTCCATTGCTCCTTTGAGCAACATGGGGCAAAAAAAGACTGGATGACTGATACAAGACAATTTTTGAAAAAAGTGAAATCCTTTCTAAGGTACTACCTGTAAGATTAACAAAACATCCGTATATGTGAGGGGCCAGCTCATGTAATTTTCAGCTGCTATGTCAGAACATTAGAAATACAAATGTGAATGTAAATACTTTTCACAGGAGTCAGTTTTGTCTGAATAATTATATAATTTCCTTGAATTCTTTTCCTGATGTAGTACAATGGCTTGGGTGTATTACTTCTCAGTAAAACTTAGGTGATAAGAATCAGGCTAGATTACAATCAAGCTATTTTGATTTTAATTTTTTTTCTTGCTGGTACTTACAAACCCAGAAGGACCTACCTAAAATAAGCGGTTGAACAAAAATATTATGGATTATTTTTAATAAAGGTTAAGGATATTGATGGCTCTACCTACAAAGCACTTTTAGATTAAATACCATGGTATTCTTATAATACAGCAACCTTTTCCGTTACCTTTAAGACTGCTAATACTTGGTATTCATTCAGAGGCTAATTTTAAAACCTACCCCTTGAAAGTGCTGCCTCAAAAAAAAAAAAGAAAAAAAAATGCTGGAAAGTTAAATTCTGCCCTTGCAGTTGGGTCTTAGAGTTTGAAGACCTGTTAAGCATATCACTTTGAATGGAAAACAGACCATTAGAGGTTGGCAAAAAGAGCTTCTGCCTAATCAAAATAGCCATAAAAGGAATGTCTGGGCATAACCCGCCCCCATAAACATCTGCATACTCAGCTTGGACATGGGAATAATCCCATCATGCACATAAGAAAAGGATGCTGATGGCTGTTCTCACGTGGTCAGTGTTTTTAAACTGCACATAGAACTAACAGATAATTCAAGAGTCAGTTTCCCCAACTCCAGTTACGGCTATTCTAATAGAAAGTTTATAAAGACTCACAAAAAAGAAGAAACCTGTTAACCACTGACAGACTTGGAAGTTCCAGCTGATGCAAGAGACCAACGCGTATATAATCTGACTATTCATTAATATATAGTATTGCATTACAGGGTTAGTTGTGAATAAAAATGCATCAGATATACTGAAATCTAGCAATACACTTGGCAATTTAACAAAAAAATGTGGAATCCTAAGAATTTTATCTTAATAATAGCCAGCAGATGCTGTAATCATTTCAAAACCACAAAAGTTTCAAACGTTAAGAACTCAAAAGGCAACAACTGCGTATTTTTGTGTTAAGGATAACATGAAAGCATGGGGTTTTTCATAAGAAGTACCATGGACATACAGACTGATGACATCACCTTTTTAAATAGACTTCAGTCATTCTTACTTGCCCTGTACTGCCTGAAAATAGTCTGAACCATCAGCAGCTGTCCTGAACCTTAATACAAAGAAATTAACACAATCACCATGAATGACCATTGCGTAAAACTGCAAATTTTGAGTGCACTGAAGTGCCGCATCTCAGTACCAAAATCCCTTCTGCATTAACAATTAATTGTGCCACCTAAATACACACGCCTGTGAATGAATATTGCAGTAAGCTTGAGAACAGGGATTCTGCCTGCTCAGTAGCAGGTCACTTTCAATCTTAACCGCCTTACAATTGTACACAGTTTGGTTTTGCAACACCACATTACTCAGACCCACAGTTAACCCGTGTTTGACACAAAAAAGCCAGACTGTCTGAGATGAGATGCCAAAACGTGGTTAAGGGCAGGAGAACGCTCAGGGCAGGCGTGCTGAAGTGGACGGGCAGGCAGCGGCACGCGGTGCACTAACGTGTCTGCCCACGGGACGCTGCCGTCGGCTTACAAGGGGCTCCTCGGCAGCACAACTCACAACTGCTTTTAATGCCCAATAGACGACGTCTCTGTGTTCTGATGGCGGCTCCAGGGCTAGGCATGATGAACCTCAGAAGGGCCACAGTCATTTCTTGTCAAATACAAGCACATTGAAACCGAGTTGGTGAGGTCTGGCAAACTGTAGATTATCAATCTGAAACATTCCTGTGGTATGTTTACTGATTCTTAATTTGGTAACCTAAATCAGTTTACAGTTTCCTTGAAAAGCATCTTGTCATATGAGCATTCAAGGCTTTACTACTAAGTTTCTTTTGGGCTTACTGGCAGACCGTACATTTACTGTAGCACAGAAGTACACATCCGTCCTTCCTCACGTGTAGAAAGTCCGTAGTGCCTTCTGTAAATAACGCTACATCTCAAGTCTGATATCATGAACAAAAAGGATCAGTCTGGTCTATAAACAGAGGTGGCCAGGGTTTAACCATACATATGGTAATTTCCAGTCTCCCATATTTACTTACGTTTACAGCTGCATGCATGCCAGTGCCCTGGGGTGTCACCAGTTCCCATTTACATAATGACAGCGCCTTAAATCCGGGTACCACTAGGTCTTGTGCTTCGAGCTGAACTGACTAGTCCAAGGGAACGAGACAGCTCTCGCCTAGCCAGAGAACATTATACCTTCATGAGAAAGTGTGGGGAAGTCTGACAGGGCAGCTGCATTACGAAATACAGTTATACAAGGGACATGAAGACTCTCCTCTGGAACTGGATGCTATGAATGGCTATTTGTATTCAGATTTATTTCTTTAGGTAGAGTCTCAAATTCAGATTTTTAAGATGATCAACACATTTGCAGACAAGGTTCACATGACAAATACAGATTTTAGTTATAAAACAGAATGCATTCAAGTTTGCCATATATTTTTTTTCTGCTAAAGATTTAAATATCATGTGGCTTTAGCTTTCTTTCTGTTCACTGAATATCAAGGTCAATTAGGAATGATGTCTGGCTAGTACTCTCAGAGCAGATTAGACAGTTGCATCAAAAACTAGGACCATGTATAGGTCATCTGTTAGTGTGACCTAGATTTCTGAGAATCTGTTCAATTTGTTTTATTGAAAATGTGGTACTCTCTCAGTTCTGTTTCTCATAGCAAACCTCTCTATAATAGCAGAAAATAGCTTTATTAGATACTTACAGACATTGCTTACTACTTCTGCTAAGACACAAAGAAAATCAAATCCATGCAGCAGACCTGTGCCTGTCATCCATTTAATTTTAAAATAACTTAAGGTTCTGAAAGGCTTATGCCTTATAATCTAAAGCATTTGGTCCACATGCCAAATACTAAGCAATCTGAAATACATAATACCTTGGCTTCAGCTTTGTTTGCCCTATTTAATTTGGTTGTTTCCTTCAGTAACCAGTGGATAGATGCAATATTTCTGCAGTCTACTTTGGAAATGAGGAACATACTGAAATATTTGAGTAAAGTGAGGCTATTTCGTTTGTATCATCTGTGTGAGCTTTGTGGTGCCCTCGAAGGATAGTTGGTTTGGATTGCTCAGCCTGAGAGCAGAACCAGACTTCCCTCCTAAACCCCTGGTGTTTACTTATTGAGTATAAAGATTTTCCTATCTGAATTTTGAGACTATTGCAGTATATCCACCTATGCTTTCTGGGTTGTCATTCTGAAACCACATAAAAGCAGATTTCCATTTGGAACATTTTATGACAAATTTCCTCTCCTCTCACAGCTCTTAATTGTTCCGGTTAGAAAGCAATTACTGAAACATAGATCATGCAAACACACCAGTTTGTTGGTGTAAGTATTTGGGAGAGGGAAGCGGAGAAGGTGTATCTTAAAATATTAGAAAATATTTTCTAAACACCAATGAGTCCAGTGTAAAAGGAAAACTATAAAAATAATGAAGTGATTGCAGAATCCGCAATTCAAAGAACAGTATGCCAACCGAATTTTAGAATTATCATCATCATCAGTCTCTGTGGCTTATCGTGCTGTGGTACAAAACACATCTGGAACAGTTGTGCTCTCATCACACCCCAGGAGAAAAGGTAGGTAATACAATCAAACAGCAGTAGAAAGGGCACCAAAAAAAAGAAAATCTGCCAATAGATGGAGATTCGCAGATTAAAATCTCCAGTACGTTACTCCCTCATAAATTGGACTTAGCAAATCTGTTCCCATTTTTTCAAAATTCTAAAGCCGGTTCTACCAAGTCATCTGAATTTTATACTACTTTCATATTCAAACTTTTATGTGCATCTCACAGCGCACTGGGACCAATTTATTTTGTAGGCAAGATAAAAACTCAGCAATATTTGGGTGACGTTATCCGAAGATCATTCTTCTAAATGAACATAAGTACATTTTCTCCTTTTTGTTTCACATGATGGCTGCATTTAAATAGGCTAAATGTATAATTCAGAAAAGAATGGCTGAGTCCTGCTCACCTGGGGGTCATATCCACATCCATCCAATACTTAAAAGCACACAAAAGCAAAGAAATTAAATATATTGGGGTGGGGGGAAGGGAAGAAGTCTTTCTTCCAACAGAATATTTGCCTGGTAACCAGATACAAGAGTGCCTTTTTTTCCCCAAAATCATACTTAGTTGTTCTACAAGAGTCTATGAAGATACTTCTATTTTAAATTTTAACACCTGAAGAAGAATCACAAAGATGCTGCTGCTCTCTGGCTGAGCGGCATACACAAGCAGTGGAAAGAAAAGTATCACAGAAATATGGCTGAAGTTCTCGAAAGTCAACACTGTGTGTGCACGCTGCAGTTTAGATCATTTGTAAACAAGGCTAAATGAATTCAGTGTGAAAATGTGAACAGCAATGAAAGGTAGTGGAAATCCGTCCATTGTGTGGATTAGACCATGCGTAGGGCGTAATAACGTTTTTCCCCAACAGCAAGGAGCGCTATACATTGAGGCCTCACGGTACCTGCTGTGCCTAAGCGGGAGTAACCAAACCCAGAAAATGGGAAGCCAGCATCTTGCCAAAGTTCAGTGAGATCAGGGCACTTGTTCTGTGTGTAGCACCCACGCAGCTCGCGAGGAAGACATACTTCTCATTGAAAGAATAACGCGTTTCCAGCTAAGCCAGACGTTGGCAAGGGATAAGAAATCTCACAACGGCCGGGAGGAGGAGAATGGGGAAGATGATAGGATGGATCTTCACCTGTCTTTTTCCTGCTCATTACAATGTCACTGTAATGTCATTTTCTTTGCTTCAGTTATTTACAGTTATCGGAAGTAAAATCTTTATTGTACTGAGTGTATCGTGAGATGGAGTCTTACAAGATGGCCATGTATAATTGACCCGGAGGTGCCATGCTGCCGAAACTGAACCAAAAAGTGAGATTTTAGAGGTGTTTCTTTCGAGAAGAACCTCAAATCTTTAAGTCTATTAGATGAGAATTGCTGGATTATAGAGCTGAAAAACAGAAACTAATTATCTTCAAAGGGACAGTTATCAATGAATTGGGAGGAGACATGATGATTTTAAAAAGCAAATCCTTCATTTGATCCCTCTCCACCCATACTGCTTCCCAAGCAGATAACCTAAGCTTTATCCAGCTAGAATTGCTAATATTCCAAAGTGAGTTAAATACAAAAGTCCCAATTAACACATAAAAAAAATCTGTATTTTTATATTGTCACGTGTGATCAGTGTGTGAACAGGGGCATGCTGCAGCAGTTAAAATGGAGGTCATGTCACTGGTCTGGCGTCGCGGGAAGCCACCTGTGAAACGTCCTGCTCAGGCATGGACCTTCCCTTCTGTAGCAGGGATCGTGTTTTAGTATAGTCTTTAAAGATCAAGCCCTATAAACAAAACAAATACCTCAAATTTCTCTCCTGATTACTTTGCAAGATATTTTTCCCATGTTTGTCAGTTGCATGTGCAGGTTCTGGGCATTTCTTCAGTATCTCAGATGGAAAAACTAAAATGATTCCTTGTAAAACACACATACCAGGGCAGGCATCCCATTCAGGATGAGCCCACACAACGCAGGCTTTGCAGCATCCACTGGCTCATCAAAAGCAAAGGAGACCTTAATTCCAAAAAACAGGATTCTCTTTAACATTGTCTCCAGCTACATTATACATTTCAGAAACAATAACAAGGGAATCTCAGCTTGACTGTTGAGACCAGTATGAGAACAGAAGGCATTTTCTGCCCTCCCTACCCTGCAAAAGACAGGCCAAGTCCAACTAGTTCCAATTTCA
This sequence comes from Gymnogyps californianus, assembly GCF_018139145.2. Lineage (NCBI taxonomy): Eukaryota > Metazoa > Chordata > Aves > Accipitriformes > Cathartidae > Gymnogyps > Gymnogyps californianus. The sequence continues at coordinate 11,738,895 of NC_059488.1, forward strand.
GAGCAAAAAGGCAATTCTCTGCAACAGAACAACTAATTTTTGCAAAGACTGTCATACTGATGACTGTGCCAGCAATTTCTAAAATGCTATAAGGCAGAAAACAATCTCGGTAACAGAATCATCTGCAGCTAGGATCATCTCTCTCCTTCCTGAAACCGAGGCACAGGAACTATCACAGAGCCACAGAGTCGCCAGCCAAGAAGAGCAGTCAGCATAGGAGTATCTTCTGAAGAAGTACTTATCCTAAATTCACCACCATAATAAACATAAAGCATCCTAGGTCTAGAGCAATGCAGTATTTCAGTGATGAAGAATTGTCAGCATGTTTAATATACCAAAAGAGACGTTATTTATATCTACAGAAGCTGCTTACCCAGCATTAGATGTGTCAGGGCATAGTACAACTGCAGGAATTCATCAGGAGGACACCTGAGATTCCTCTCTATTAAAAATGATGAATCTAATACAGACAATAATCTTCATGGCAACAAATGTTACCTTAAAAGATGGGGGGTAAAAGTTCACAGGGAAGCTGTGCAAATTAATGAAAAGAAAAATGTATTCATGGTTACTGAATGCACAGACGCCTGTCTCCAGAAGTGTCTGTGTTGAAAAATGTCTGGAAGACAGGAGATGATTAGTAGGAAATATGCAAGTTTCTCCTCCTTGTATCCTTTTCTAAACATCCATTAGTTACTGTTTTGATTTTATTTTAGAGTCAGAACTGCTTTATTGATAGTAGCCAACAGCTACAATTCAATAGCGGTCCCAAACACCGAGGTACGGTTTTTCCAACAAAGACAATTTCTGAAGTTATGTGAAATGAGATGAAGATAGACTATTATTAAGACATCCTGGGCTGAGGTCATTTTTGTTCCCTGTACGCTGCAGGTACAAATAGCTCATAAATGCAGCTTGCTCCAAAAACCATCCCTGCTGGGTCTACTCAGAAAAACATCCCTTACACCACCCTCGGGGTGCTGGAAAGCTGTTCTGGTCCTGAAGAAGCTCCTTATCTCCTCCCCAGTTTGCCGGGTGAAATTGTACTTAGTCCTTTGGAAGATTTGGTCAAGACGAAGGCAGGTCTTGCGACACTGTGCGTCTGATCCCTTCACCTTACGCAAGAACAAGTTTGGAGACAGGATAGCGAGCTGGAGTCTAATCCAGTACGATCAGTCCTGTGTAAGTAGGTCAGCAAGGAAGCTTCTGAGCATGGTAATGTCTTCCAGCCCCAGCCGTCCTTCTCACTACAAGCAAATTAGACAAATACTTCCTTTAGCAGGTAACAGGAGATGCAGGGTTTGATTCTGAGAGCTTGTGTGTTTGTTCTAGAAAGGTAAAACAAATTTTGTTTAAAAAAACCCAACTATTTCACTATTTCAGCGGCTTGGAAAGAGTTCAGTAAAATGCTTAAAAAAATAGAGGGCATCTGATTACTCAACCTTGGGATGTCAGATTGCAAGAACATCCAGACTAGCTCATTAATAAATGCCTTATTTTAAGATATTACCACATTTGGCAAAAAGAATCAAAACCAAAATAATTTTTCTTTTCTGCTAAAATCACTTGCTGAGACTTAGTCCAATATTTTCCAAGAATGAGGAGTGTATCATAATACATATCAAAAATAATTTGTTTTGTTCAAAATCACCTCCCTGTAGTTCAAAAAAAGCTTTCCACTCTTCCAGATGCTCTTGAAACAGAAGTTCACACATGAAGTTTCTGAAGAGCAAGTCAAACCATTTTTCCCTGCTAACACCCATCTTCAAAGTTCTGCTTTCCCCCTGCAAAACCAGACCCATTACCAAGCCCAAGGCAGTGTTGCTTTGCTCTTAAGTGGCTCATTTGTGCAGGTAAAGATATTAACAGGATAAAACTCCCTAACCCTCACTGGTTGACTTCAGAGAACTTTATTTTACTGGCGACAGTCTTTCTGATTATTTAATTGCTCTCCACTCATCTTCTCAGAAACCTGTTCGGCTCAGTGATGTCTTTAGGGCAGCCTGTACCAGAACTGCACAGAGTATCATTGCAGCAGTTACAGGAGAACTAAATGCAGATGCAGCAGCCTCTATTCCTATTCAGTATTTCATTGTTTGCACAGTAGTAAAAGTCAGATTGTGCACATACACGCAGTTACCTATCATAGCAGGTACCGCTTCATACGGTAGAGTCCTTTATGTTCACACATGCTCTATATTTCTTGTTCCCAAACATGTAACTTTGCATTTGACTGTACCGAAGCATTCATTTATGCTTGATTTATCTAGAGATCCAGATTTGTGTCACTTTTCTGTCTAAAAAAACCCCAAACCTGCTAACATCTGATACTATGTTTCTCCCAGGCAAGTAACAGCAATGTTTTAGGACATGGCAAAGTCAGGCTTAGGACTGCGCCAACTTGATCAAGTTCCCACTCAGAATTGCAGAGAGACCTACCCATTTGTCATTTTTTAATCCTTTTAACATTTGCCACAGCAAATTTGTATCATACCAGTTTAAGTTGTCATACAGTATTAAGTCAAACACCTTACAAAAGTCTAGGGTATGTTGCATCCACAAGCAAGCTTGTCAACTCAAAATCAGATCAAAATAACTTGATAAGTCCTCCATAAATAGCTGGAAACTGGTATTAACTGCATTTCGCTCTGGTCCCAGAAGAGCTCTGCATTCATTTTCTCTAGGATCACCATCACAGCACTACGCTCGAAAAGGGCAAATGGAACAGACTGGTAACTTTGTCCCCTGATTTCATGTAGTCCCAAGACTTGTCAAGTAGTGGTCCAAGGCGCTTTTGGACAGTTAAAAAAAATATATATCCAATGCTAATTGTAGAAGACTGCTGAATCTGAAGTGTTTGGCCATGGCATTGCTACTTAAATGCTCACCCAAATTTCAATGAAACAACAGCAATAACTAAAAATACTGCCAGTGATTACATCCTCTTGTCTCCCCGTTGTCTCGTCAAGGTGTATTTGCATGCTTACACTGCTGAAGTTATTTACATCTACGAAAAAAATACATTTTTATAGTACAATTAAAGCTTGTTACAGGACAAAGTAAACATGCTTGCACATGGCACTTCCATGGATGCTTCAAGGCAGGCACTAAGACACTGTGTCATATGCTGAGCACAATCTCAGCCCTGATTTCCATACACTGGGGTTGCACACCTCTCATAAGAGTCACAGCTATAGCAGAGGGGGTGGAAGGGAAAGCATAGCTGTTTTACTACCAGATGCATATGTTAAATTTATTTAGTGACACTTTAGGGCAGTGCCGTTAGGATTCCTGCCCTGCTATAAATAAAAGCCTTATTGTGAGGAACTAATAGAATGATTGAATTAGGGCGTAAGAATTGTTCAGGCACCATAAATACACAGAGCACCAGAAACATCCACAAAATTAACTAAATCCTGTCCCCACGCTTCAGACGATTAACAGGTTAACCTCTGTTTCAGGGTTTTTACACATATTTTGAGGAACCCGTTTTCTTCATACAGAAATGCATTATCTCCACTGTAAGTTCAAAGAAAACCCCATGTGCTCTGAATCTACAGTATTTTCATTGTAAAGTTCTACTTCAGCAATCTACTACCTCCCTGATTCACGTCATTACACTGATGACCTCGCAGGGATTCCAATTTATAAGGCGTTCCATGTACAGAGCTAACAGAGTCAGGCTTTCAGAGCGCCATGTCCTATGGTTGACTGCCTTTAGCACCTAGAGAAGGTGTCGGGTCCACTTAATGCTTTTTCCACGATGGAAAATAATAATTAAGCAATAACAATAGAGGTGGCAACTGTCAACTATGAGCTGGTTTCAGTGCTTCCTAGGCGAAAAGTCTGAGAGGAAGGTATGTTGAAGATTCAGTGCAGATGATAACTTTTGGGGTGTGTCAGACCAAACTAAGCAGGCCACAGGATAACATCCTCAACAGCATCTTACCAGCTCTGCCATGCTAATGCAAAAAAATGAACAAAAGTTCTTGCACCGTAGGCTCAGGCAGCAGTCATTCAGTACAGGCTTTTCTAACTGCCCTCTGCTCCCCCAGCTCAAAGCTGTCGCGGGTGCTTTGCTCCCCACTGTCGAGGCTTCCATTAAGCATAAAGACACTTCAATAGGGAAGCAAAACAGGGAATAAAATAGATGAAAAATGACATGACCTGTTTTGTGATAAGACACAGGCAATCACTTGAGCAACAATGAGAAGAGAAAGTGCTAGGACTATGTGGAAGAGAAATCCTATCTCCGTGCTGGTAGCACTCACTACTGTAGTTTTCAGATGGCTCTTGCTGTAACAGGGTAATCCTCTCTAAGTTTCCTTACATTATATAGATGTATACATACGTATGTATGTATATACACACACACACACCCCAAGAGAGAGAAAGGACTTGGGGAGTGAAAAGAGAACACGGATTTTTATGTAGTTCTGCGGGTAAAACTTCCAACAACAGAACGGTTGTAAAATTTCATCTTTGTCTATCCCGAGCCTTGCACATGCTCCCCAGTTACAGTTTCCAGAGAATTATTTTATCATTTCGGAAGCTATCCAAAAATCTAGCTGATGGAGAGCTTTGAACTTTGCAAGAGGGAAGGAGCGTGCAGCCAGGATACAGAAATAACATGTACAGTTTGTTTTTAACATTCAGAAGAAATTCAAGCTCCCAAATTGTGAAATGAGAAGATGAAAGTTACCAAGTCAAAGGTCAGCAGAGGTACAAAAGGAGAACAAGTAGTGAACTGAGGAAAAAGCCTCTCTCACAATGTAGTTTAAATATAAACACACTGTTTTGGTTTGTTAAAACCAAAATTTCATGCTTGACTTGAACTTAGTTTCCCTGATTTATGTTATACCTACCACATGTAGTCACCCTTCCCACTGGGACACTCATGAGGCTTAACACTCAAGGCTGAGCATTGCTTGTTATTAATTCAAATTTTCTTTGTTCTTTCCACCAGCTCCTACTCCAAAAAGATGGCAAGAAAAAGGTGAGACTAATTTTCAGAGAATTCTTTTGATTTTCAGTATCAGTTGATATTTAATGATACCATGAAAATCAGTCCATTTAAGTGCAGACTACAAACTATTCTGGGAGCAAGCTCATCTCTCAAACAGGTTACTCAATATAGTAGATTGTTTCAAGTACTTTATTAGACAATACACTTGCTGTTAAGTTGCATGTATCAGCTCAGGATATTCAGAGAGACACTTAACAGTCCCTACAACCAGAGAAAATACTCTGAATTAAAAGCAAGTCTCCAGAATTTAAGTGATAAATTATCCTCACTAACTCCGTAGGCTCCACTTCACTCACAGCAAAGTTATTTCAGATACAGCAGCAGATTTCATTTTTAACAAACAGGCTGCAAATAATTCCTCTCTCAAACCATGCAAGCCAGGTGGAAAAAGAGAAGATAATTAGACAGATGCAATATAGAGATTTAAAGAGAATAAATCCCTTTTGCCGCTTTTCAGGGGAAAGACAATGCAATTTATTTATTCTAACCAGTACATTCTTAGGTAGACATTTACATATTCAGTTTAAAACTTGCAGTTAAGCTGCTCCAATAATTTTCTAGATCATATTAAAAATGATCTGAGGATCAGAAGGACTTCTCATGCAGTGGTTCGCTCTGGGCAGGATTTCCCACACCCCTGAATGCCAGGTTGCTCGATCTCCACTACAGGGAATGGAGGAATCTGACTCCAAACAGAAGCCCAGCACTAAATGCCTCTGCAAACTTGCCCATGGCGTACAAACTGACTGGTGGTTCAGTGATGCCCTTTCATGCTTTCAGCTGCCACAGACAACTCCGGAAGATGTACCTGCGAGTTTCTTGCAGCATGTAGGGCCACAACGTCTCAGTAGCTCAGAGTATCAGACAACTAAGCGAGCAGAGGCAGCGGAGGGAAGAAACAATTGGGTGAAGCTATTTTGTGCTGCCTGCCTACCCAACAGACAGGTTGGGAGCATCATCCCAGCTGCAGCCCATACGAAAAACACTCTAGGGTCAAGTTAATCCAGTTGGAATCGAGTGACTGAAGAAGCATCGTGACCAGTCCCCATCCCACTCTGCAGCAGCTCTGCGCAGTAGGATGTTCCTGCCATTGAAGGGTCACCTTAGTTCAACCAAGCAGTTGCTGCGAATCTGCATGCCTTAAAGCAATGGCACAGATAAAGCCTTTAAAAACCCATGGCCAAGAGGAGAGGGGATAGGAGCTGTAGAAATACAGACAGACATTATGTACTCCAGTAAGAAGCAGCTCCCCCCTGCTCTCACTTTTGTTGGTTTACAGCTATGGGTGTCCCCCGCCATTTTTTTTTTTTTTAAGTGAACTTTATAAAGAAATCTGACACATTGTAAACACCCTTAGCATAGCTATTTAGAATATGCATATCCACAGGAGGAAAGGCTTTTTCACAACTGCAATTCAGATATACTCAAAGCTGTTTTAAGAAACACTAAGTCAACTTAGCATCCATAACTGCAGTGTTACACTTCTGCAATTCATTAGTCCTCATGGTTCCATTTTGTAATTAAAATACTTGCAGTTTAAGACTTTACAATAAAGAATGTGCAGTCCTCAGCAGTGTTTCCACTGCTAGTCTATGGAAAACATATGCATGGAAAATATGTACAGCGCATGTATACAGCCATCTTTGGATAGCTTCAGTGAACATTCAACGCTGTCGGTGAGTTTGAGAACTAGAAAAAACCATCGACCGTTGACTGTACCTTGAGGTTTATCACAAACCCTCTGTTAAATGGAAAGCTTGAACCTTCATAGTTTTTCACATATGGTTGCCATTAACAGGTCATGATTTACAGATTATATTAAGAGCTACAGAGGTTGAGTTTTTCCAGTTCGTCTACTTTCTCCAAAAATGAATTGGTGTATAAGAAATGTTTGTTTTCTCTTTAAAAAAAACCAAAACTTTATACTAGAGCAGAATTTCTGCAAAACAAAGTATCTGAGAGTAATGGAAGGTTTTGTATGGGCAGCACAAAAGCAGTAACGTATCCACACCATATGGTATACTTGGAAACAAATCTGAGCATGGTGTATGTTCAAAATAGCAGAATACAGGCCAGATCAGGAGGGAAACCTCGTCTCCATTTGGGCTGGCAACTTGAGCTTCGCTGGAAAAAGGTTTGGAATGTCAGTTCATTTGCTCGCAGGAACCTGCGCTCGATTTCAGCAGCTGCTCACCGGGAACACTGGCCGAGGACCGGATCCCTCCCAGCAAGGTCCAGCTGCTCCTGCGACTCACGCTGTCGCTTTACAACGAGACAAGCGAGAAACCGTCCTTCCTTTCAAAGGAACAGAAAGCCAAATGCACAGGCACCTCAGCAGTATCTGCATGGTACCCTTTCTATCCCGTCTGGGTGATTAGATGTAGGACTGCACACAGCAGGCGCTAATAGTGCATGCCTTCACAAGGGTGCAGGCAGTTGTTTTGCCCCCACAGGGACTACAGAACCCATAAAAGAAGAAAAGACTCAAAGCACGTACCAGGGAATGTTGTCTTGGGCTGCTGTAGAAGAAGAGGTCTTGTAACATATAATTTTACTTCTGTATACCGTCATACGGCAGCACTTAAAATAGATACCTGTCTCAGGACCAAGAGAAAGCACAGGCTCTTGAAAGTTAAGGTTGCTCCCTTCAAGCATACTTTGCACCTTTATATACTTGTATCGTATGACCTAGTGGCATTAAAATACCAAAACAGGCCATTGTCAAAACACATGCCAGTAGAAGGTGGTTCAGCTGATAGTTACATACACCATCAGAGCCTTCCTACCATAAAGGTCTAAAAATCCTGAACCATGCAGAAGTTCACCATCTGAAACGGTTGCTCGAAGTGATAAACCACTTGTCAACAGCAGTGGATAGCTCAGTAAACATGATGGTGTTGCAGTTCTTTTGATAGCCAAGAAGCAGACTCAATGAGGACATGATAAATGCTTTTAAGCAGGATGTGTCTCATACTGGTGTAATGTGACTACTTCTGGGATGAGGCCTTGCCCTCACTGAGTTAGAGGACAATGCGCTGCTTGAGAATTTTTGGAAAATAATTTAAATGCAAAAATAGGGAAGGTTCAGTGAAGGTGCAGTTTAAGCCCTTGGGGTACACAGAGTCAAGAACCATATGAACTACAAAACAGATATTCCTGACCGCAAGAATCTGTAGTGTAAGTGGAGTAACCAAACAAAACAAGTCACCTTCACCAAAAAAAGGCAAGTTAGATCATATTTTTAATGTAGTTTCTAAATTGAAGAATGTTTTTCTACTACTCTCCCTGTGAAAGTGCACTTTCCAGAAGTCACCAAGATTTTAAGAAGCCCTGAAATAGTTGTACGTGCTGAGGTCAAGACGACTGCAATACTGATTATTCCATGTGAAAACACAGTAACAGTGGAGCGGTCTGAAGGAACAGTGCCGCACATCTTTAGCATCTAATGGCTGCAATCAACATTCATTGCTGTCGGTGGGTTTTCATTTCTATCAACTCACTGATCAATGAATGCAAACTGCGGACCAGCTAGCTAAGAGACTGCACAGTCATACAGCTTGGGGTGTCCTTCCGGCAAGAAAAGTGACTGAAGCTTTTTGCTGAAGAAGCGCTGTATTCAAGTTCTGCCTACCAGTAACTGTGTAAGGCAGGTCTGTGGCTTTGCTGTTATCTCACTGAAGAAGTTCAGGACATGTCATCCAGCTCCTTCATAAGCATGGGTGCTCTTTGCCACCTGACAGCCACTGTGAAGATTAACATCTCACAGAGCGGTAAATTCTGGATAAAATAAGTATTCCTTGTAGAAAAGCAGACATTGTAACAGAGCACAAACACAGCTTTTTTTGAGGCATACTAACTGCATGAAGCATTCCAGGCACCTTGTTTTGTGAGAACAAGCTCCTCTTCAATTCGATATTCTAAGACTTCTGCAGCAGTGCAAGCAAGATCTTCCCCTCCAGCCCCCCAAGACACTCATGCAGTGCATTGGACCCTCATGAGTCTATGAAGTCTATTTGTCTGCTGAGGTGGTGATGTTCTTCTAAATACAGGAAAATCATGATCCATCCTCAGCGTAGACTGAGTTAGTCCTCCCTATCATTTATCAGCTTCAAGAGAAGGTGCTTCCATGTTGAATACTTTATAAAGAATACAAAAAGCCTTCTGTTTAAACATGGAAACCTAATCAACAACTGTCAGGTGCATTTCTGTACAAGTCTCTACTGCTTACTGAAGCACATTAAAAATAGCATCTTGCACTAGGTATATTTTTGCTGTGACGTGTTTTTTTTTTTAAAGAAAATTTTACTTGTGCAAACACAGTAACTTCAATTTTTTCTCATTTATACTACAAATTTGAACATTATGTGTAACTTCCACCACAGCTTTACAGCACAAATCAAGGTTTAACTTGAATTCTATAGTTGGAGCATTGATACCATTTGTGCCGTAAAGCTGTGGTGTTGGCTCCCAGTGACTTTGACGCCTTTCCTTTCCCTAACCCTGAAAACCAGCCTCTAGCCACACAGCAAAAGGGAGCTGCAAAGGTGACACGCCAGAACAGTTTCTCCACACCTACAAACCAAAATCCTGTCAGAGGTTGTGCTCCACAAGCCCCTCCAGCCAGGTGATCTCCATCCCAGTATTTTCAACCTTCACTTTAGAAACTGAAAGATGACAGTGAGCTGCTACTATGGCAGCTCTTTGTCCTGAAATTAAAGGCAAGACAGGCCTATCTGTATCAGAAAAATACCAGAAGAAACGCAAAGAGAGAATGCACTTCCACATTGACAGATGTTCATCAGGTTGTTAGCCCTAGCCACATTTCACCGTTCATGTTTCAGCCACCCACCACATTCATTCTTTGTTTTACAGCATGTAAGCGATAGCAATAGAGCCACCTCCATGCACAGCATCATTATAATCCTTCACAGCACTCTCAGCGTAACACAGCAAAGCCATCCCATTACTACCGAACAAGAACCTTCCTGGCCTGGGAAGGGGTCATGTTTCAGAGGACAATGGGTGAAAACAATAGCCACTTTCTTCTGTCCCTCTCCTCCCGGATTCCCAAAGTATCTGTTGCCAAGCCACCCCATTCTCGTGACAGATACTCCTGAAGGACTTCACACCACACTGGACTCTGCAGTGTGATGTGGTCCTTCTCCCTAGAAACCCTTCCCTGCCCCACTCCGCTTTCCTCCTCTCCTTCAGGGCTTGGGATCTCCCTGTGCTCTGGGCAGGGCAGGTGTCAGAGCTGCTTCATCAGCTGAAGAGGAGTTGCAGGGCAGAGCAGACCCAGGGCAGTTAATCAAAAGCAGCAGGGAGCTTCACAGCGGAGTCAAGTCCAGGGAAGCCCAAGTTAGTTCCAGCCAGCTACGCACACTGGAAGGCACTGAGCCCTACCACACTACTTTGTAAAATATTGATTAAAAGATACTTCAAATTTTTTTCCTAGACACCTTAGAAGTTATTTGGATAACCTGCAGTGATCTTATTTAGCCCAGGTTAATATATGAGCACTAAAAGCATGAAGTAACTCTTAAGAACTGCACGGGGATTTTTGAAGGGGCAGAAGGTGGGCAGAACAGTTGATCAACTAACTCAATTTTAATACAAGTGACACCTAACTACATAATTCTTTGGTAAATCTCTACTTTCACTGTCAGTAAAGTGTAAACCTACAGCTTTATCTGGTTATAGGAAATGAAACTTCCTCCTGAGTGAGACAAGCTATGGAACAACACTAGGTCCTATAAAGTGATCAGTGAGAGATGACAAAGGACTGAAGTTGTGGGGCTTCAGACTGACAGGGATAAGAATGGGAGGGGGCAAAGCAGAAAATTTTCAATGATTTAAGATGATGCTGCAGAGAGCATTCTTCATTGCTGTGGTGGGCAGGGCAAGCTTCAATTACAGTGGAAAGATTCAGGTCAGAAAAGCTTTGTGCAGGAGGAAGTCTAGTGACAGTGCTGGCGCTGACTGCCTGGGGCAGGCAGGGACCCTCCTGCTCTGTGGGTGTCCAGGGAGGGTCAGACATCTGTTTGCATGACAGACATAACTGATACTGCCTTGACAGAAGAACAACCTCTTGAGCTGTCCTCCAAATATTTTTTTAGTGATTTGCATGACATACCTGTGCCCAGGAATGCCACTGTCTCTGGACAGCACGACGCAGCAGTTGCAGTGAAGGTAAGAGGCCCCTGCAATGCACCCCACCGCTCTCCAAAAGGCCATGCTCAGTGAGGAGAGGGCAGGGCATGACCGACAGGGAAAATGGATGCTGTTTTGCTCAGAGGTATCACATTCAATTCACTGTGCAATAAAGGGTCCAAGCACTTTTTTTACGCCTTGTTTACTTCCCCAGTTGCTTACAGGATTATTTTAAAGCAGCCTGTTCAGACATGCTCTGCTGATATCCCACAGTAACTGTCTCCCTAAGCTTGCTGTACAGTTCAAGTCAGAACAACTTACTAATGTCTTTTGAACTCCAATTAGGTGAATATTCAAAATAAATCCTGTTTGCTTGTTCTGCTAAAAGATTTAACTTGTTCAGTTTTATACAGGAACAGCTTCACTGAGTTCAACAGAGTTACAAACTAAACAGACTGAACTCTCTGCAAAACTGGGGCTTTAGAAAAAATCTCCCCTCTTCCCCAATCTGACAGTGAAGGGCTCTGCTCAGTCACTTCAGTCACCCATAGCAAGCACTTCCACCAAATCCCTTGGTAAGCATGGTAGTTTGATACAGAGAATTTACTACAGTAACATAAAAGTGAACAGCCTGAAAGCATGCCCACTGAATTGTTTAAATATTATAAAAACTAGACAAATTACTCATTTTCAAGGCAGTTTGACATTTCAAATTTTTCAGCATGTTTGGAAGACTCATTCAAAAGTAAGAGTGCACAATTTGGATTTTTTCCAGTGGCATCTTACATGACGTACAAGAAAGCACTTGTGTATTATTTTAAACAGACATTTCAGCCTACTGCTTTTCCCCATATAGACCTGTATGAAAATACAAAAGAAAATACAAAATACAGAAGTCCGACAGAGGTGTTCATCTTTACTGCAAGGAAATGTGAAAATAATTCACTGCAATTACTCTAAGACATTTCAGACAAACAGGAAAAACTGCAGTAAAGGGGCCATCCCCCTGTTTGCTAATGCATGACGAGCAAAAGGCTGAAGCAGACACTCCACAGATCTCAAATGCTCTGGATGCACAAATAAGCCTAAGAATTCCGTTTTCTACTCTGTTGAAAATCCTCCATTTTTTGCTTTCATCGTGTTTGGTAATGAGACAGCAAGGGAAAAAACTTACTAGGGGAAGACAGGTTAGCAGACATGTTCAGAATTTTTGACAATCCATGCTTGGGAAGTTTTAGATGTTTCTAGCACCAACTGTTCGCTCCCTACCAGAGATCACCACCCCGCAGAACCGCCTGCCCCAGACGTTAGCCAAACCGAACACATCAGGATGACGCTGAGCGCCGGCACGTTCAGTGCTGCCACTGCTACAGAAGTTGGACAGCTGGGGCTGGAGAGGTCTGGGAACTGCCCCAGCAGGAATTGCCAGAGCTCATCTATCAGCACCCGCGGGCTCTGGCAGGCCAGCGACGGCTAAGCTTGCTGCAGCACTGTAAGGACATCGCTGCCCAGCTGTCCACCCGGCCCTTCGACCAGCTGGCGGGACCCCGGCAGCCCACCAGCATGCCCACGCCTCGGCTGCTGCAGCTCGGCCTGCCCGCCAGCACTGAAGGGTTGATCAAAAGACAGGAAGACATCAAAAGAACTCAAAGAGCTCAGTTTATTTAGTTTATCAGAAGTTTATATAAATATCTTCATAGGGAACAGAAGTTTGACAAGCATTTTTCAGTTTAGCAAAAGATAACAGACATGAAAGCTGTAGCTAGACAAATTCAGACTAGCAATAATATACAATTTAAGGGAAAATGAGAGGGTCATTCAGTTCATGTTAGCCTTGCTTTTAGTATTTGGCAGATACATTCTGATGTGAGAATACTGTGGAAAATTTAGTTTTGTTTTAGTACCTTTTAATGCATGAGGCCTGAATGCAGTAAATCTGAGCTGTGTCAGGCTAAAGGTTCAGCAGAATATTAGCCAATATATCTTCATAAACTATACATGTGTCTAAATAGCAACTTAAATTATTCTACATATGCATGTGAAATCATCTGTTTCCATATAAAAGCGATCAACTACATGAAAACCTAGCTAGATGCCTACAAGTGTGCTTTATTAATCAACAGGCAAATAACTGCACACGTTTACAACTTGGAGCCTACTATACATTCATTCCACATGACTGTTCTCATTATAAAAGGAAGGAACCATATATTCCCATTGTAGAGGAACCACAGTTCTCCAAAGCTTCTAAGTTCTCCAATAACAGTAAGTGCAAGTCCATCACCACGATGAAATATGTGAAAAGGACACTGTCCTGACTCTGGAAGGCTTTTAGCAGTTCTGAACACCTGAGCATTATCTTTAAAATGAGCTGTCAGTTAGTAGTCTGCCACATTTGAAAAATCCAGGGAGTTTCCAAAAAGTGACATGAAAAGTTGCTTTAAATGAAAAATTTGCGCAGAGCTCACCCCTCTATCATGAACACAATTGTTTTGAATTTATGCCTGTAACCTCCACAGGTCTGACAAGGACTTGTTGCCATCTAGTGGATTACACATAAATGCAAAATGCATTTGGTCCCTTGACACAGCAAATGCCACTAGATGGAGTATTAAGAAAGAATTCTGAATTCATATTATTTTAGGTGTCCAGCAGCTCAGATTTTCAAAGTCTCAAAAAGTTACAGGCCCAGAATTAGTGAAACTGAAGAGGATTTCACCAACTGCTTTCAGTTTCATGAGAAATTCCAGGCTACAGGTTTCCAAGTATAATACTGAAACACTTAAGATAGATACTTTTATGTCAACATAATTTACCAGCACCTCAGGTGTTTGTATCACTAACATACAGGCATCTACTTTACAGCTGATACATCTCTGCTGGCAAAAGATCTTATGCAACCTACATTCTGCTGGTGTAAATAGTGATGTACAGACCTGGTCTATGCTACTTTGTGAGAAAGATCTGATCAACTATCAGATATGGGAATCCCCACCTCCATGAGTAAGCATTAGCTCTAAAACTTCTCAAAGTCTCTACCATGAAGTATGAACTCATATCTTTGGATTATCTCAGAATGAGAAATTCCACCCCGTCACAGGTGGCAAGAAAAGGGGTACTTACTGCCCATGGAGTTCATAGGAAGGACAGGAGAGGAGGAACTCATCTGCTCCACATCTGTAGCTAGTGGGAAAGTGAAAATGAGAAAGCTGTGATGTGCATGTTACCAAGAAGTCTTTAATTTTGAAGCACTTTCATTTACATTTAAATTGAATATGCATATCTTTGATCACCTGAGGAAGCTGCTTTGAGCAGCAGTTAATTTTTAACAGTGTCGTCCCTCCCTCTTTTAAGATATTTCTCTCTCATACACATTATCTGCAGATCTGCTTTTCCAAGCAGTCATATTGGTAATCTGTAACTTGCAATGGTTTGAGAATATCAATTCAGAACAATTTCCAGCACAAAGAAATTCTGAATTATATCAGCTTTAAACTGTATACAGTATCAACTTGTAAGCAGAGCATTACTGTGGAATGAAAGGACATGATGATCTCCCATCTGTGTCCAGTGCACCTTCAGAAGATTCCTGACAGGAAGAGAGATCCCCTTCCAAAGGCATGCACAATGCTGGCATTTGATCTGGAGCAGTATCAGAAACAAGTGTCTTTAAATATGAGACACTCCAAAAGCTTTATTTTCTAACAGTTGAAAGAAGAAACAGAATCACCTTCCTGTGCTTTGCCAATGAAAAACCCCACAGTCAGAACATGATCTGAACGAAATGCCAGATGCATTTTGGGAAGGGTCCACCTTTCCGGGACCCAAACCAGGAAAGAACCATCTTCCAGTAACAGGGTCACTTTTAACCTAAGATTAGGTAAAACAAAGATACATTCTCTGGGGCTTGATCTCTCTCTCAAAAAAACACATTCACTCTTAGCACATCACTACAAACACCCAAGTCAAACAAATCAGTCTCCATCTCCATCATTTTGATGCTAGCAGATACCACATAATTATATATTCTATAATTCTCATTTAGCTTTAAGACCCAATAAATGCATACTGCAAGTTTACATTCCTAACCACAGAATACAGTCCCAGAAGCATAACTTCAGCCGACAGCCAGGGTTTGCTGTTGGTCCAAATCCTGCATTTCACATTCTTACAATTCCCATTTATTCAGCAGCAGGCACTTCCCTGAAGACCACTGTTTACACTGAAAAGTGCAAAATTCTGCTCTAATTAGGCAAACCACAAACAAATGTAAACACTTTAGCAGACCATTTTTACAGAATGTGAAGAGCAGACATAGCACCACGCTTACGTTAACTTAATCCTCCTGCCATGCCTTCCTGCCACACCTAGCAAGCGCTTTGCTTAGGAGCCTACTCCGTGTTGCTACACAAAGCTAGCGGCTTTAGTTTAACATGTGAAATACCAGCCACAGTAAAGAACAGCAGCACACACAATGGCAGATTTATTCAGAAATGCCCTGGGTTATTCCTGTCCTATTCTCCATTGAACTATCAAGACTTACTGCCTAAAACATCTAAACATGACTTTATGATCTCACTTGGCTCTTCCTTGCAGATCTTGCACCAATGTTCAGAAAGCTGCATATGACATGCCAGACCGCAGCATTTCCGACAGTCACACTCTGGAGTACACTTTAGAGGTCTCTGGTATGCTTAGAGAAAAAAATTGATTTTGCATCTTCCTGTTTTCCACCTTAATACTATAGTCTCCCTAATGTGGGAATTGCTAACCCTCTGAAAGAGCCAGCAGGTCATACACATACACTATACACATTTTTATAAGTAAAAGAGATTCTTCATATGCAGTATAGCAATTTCAGATACTTGGAAAGAGTTTTGTATTTTGCCTATTTAAAGCTACATATGCTTTCACACATAGCCAAAATAACCTGAAAAGTAAGTGCAGCATTAAAGTTACTTTTATTCTTCTCAGAGTGGTAAGATTCAGCCTGTGTAAATACCAGTATTGAGCACAACTCAGCTTTCAGAAAGGTTGAAGTAACAGATTAGCAGATGGTCATTTAAAGGTTACCTGCTGCTCTCTGGCAAAAAGAGGTCAACTGCCCAACAAGCCAGCCAGATGGCAAGGAGCAGGCTCCGAGCAGCCAGCAGCAGTCTGTACCACTTGAGAAGCCATTGTGTGAATAACAGTCACTTAGGGTAGTAAGCTACACCTGCAAACATCTGGAATAGTTTATCAAGTATCATTCAAAAAGCAACCAAATAATGCGTGTGCCTTCTGAAGAGAAATTTCTGAGTGGTAAGCATTTAGAGCCAGCGTACATTTTTTAAGTCCTGTAGTTTTAGATTGTTCACTATAATGCTATGTTAAAGGCCGTAAACAACAGAAGCGTAACTATTTCCTAACTATACTTGGAAAGGAAAATTTCAGTTCACGCTTGAAATTATATATTTTAATTACCATTTCTAATATGTTCACCAAGGCTAACACTGCAGTCACAGCTGTCCGGTTGTTCAAGTTTGAAGTTACTGGAATTGCCTCAATGTCCTGTCAAGTGCTGCTGTAAACCAAGCGATGCCGTACCCAGCAGCTGGCCGAGAGCTCGCAGACTGTCCGAACGCGGAACATGGCAAGTCTACAGTATCAGAAGAGTAGTAACACCTCAACATTTCTGTTCTTGTGCTACTGGCAGATGGGTATAACCTATTAATCTCAAAATCATACTTCAAAAATTGTTTTTATAAAGTATATAAAAGTGCAAGTACTTATTCTACAACTTGCCTTGAATAGGTGGATTTTAAAATCTCTCATCCATGTAAATTAATTTTTAAAAAATTTCAAACAGCTCTTCATGAAACATGGCAATGCTGCTTTTCTTCTCTTATCCATAACCCCTCACCCTCCCCTCCAGCCCTTTATCTTCATAATTAGATGCCACACATTAAACTCCTAAAACCAATTCAGCTAAGAGAGGAGATATGGATTAACAACCAGCTAGGATTTTGGAAACTGGTTTGCTCTAAAAGATGAAAAGGCCAAAAGGCTGCTCAGCTATGAAGAACAGCTGCTGCCAATACAACTATTTACCCTCTGACCTCTCCTCTGCCCGGTAAGTGAACAGTGCCAATTGTTTTCTTGTATTATATACTGTTTACAAGCCTTGAGTGGCATGAAAGGAATTAATAATTTAGCTCATGGAGCTGATGACCTTTATTGGGGTACCCCTATTTGCCGAGCAGAAATCAGAGCAAAAAGCTCCCTTGAAGCCACAGGGTTTCTTTAAGAGTTTTTCACTTTACAGCCTAATTGGCCACCATAACATAAATCAATTATTTCTCCTGTTTTAAGCAACAATGCTACCTATTCTCAACCACTCGATTTCTAACTTCCCTTGTATCAAGCCAGGCCTTGTTCTTTGACTTTTACAATTGTCTAGTAAACACGACGGCAAGGACAGCTTGGAGAACTTTGCAGGATTAGGAACATTTGGGAACACTACCAAAAAGAGGTTATGCTATTTTGAACTTCTCTTGACCTTTGACTGCCCTTGTCCCTGTTTATGCTAATTGAAAGGGTATATGGGCTACTCCTAGAAATGAACTTAGCCTGAACCTGTGACATAGCATTGGACTTTGAAGATATCTGTGCATGAATTTTGGTACCCCCTCCCCAAAAGTTGTCATCTTACATACAGGAAGAGTACAGTAGGTAAAACATGGTACCCTGAACAAATGCAGGGATACCCAAGATCAGAATAAGCAGAACATGCTGATTCAGTGAGTTGCATCATCTTCCACTGCTTCTGACCAGCTGCTAGCCTGCTGAAGATCAATCACACACATGGATCTGTTTGGTAAAAAATGCAGTTTGGTGCTTGTGGGGTTGCAAACAGAAGGACATTTGCATAGTAAAAATCTCAGTAAGTTGGATAACATTTTAGTAAAGACTTTCTGAAATGAGCGTGCTAAAAATAGGAATTCTGACCTTGAAAAAATGCAGATGATGTAACAGAATTATAGACTTCTTCCAAAAGCTGAAACTGAGGCATCAGAACTTCCGCATAAGAGACTACAACAACATCCCTAAGACCTTTCAGTAGAATTATACTTCTATTATCGTTGAATAATTCAGGTTGGAAGGCATCTCTGGAGCTCATCTAGTTGAACCTTGCACTGGAAGTAGACCTAGTTTCAAGGGTGGATCAGCTTGGTCAGGAGTCTGTTCACTCAAGCTTTGAAAGTCTCCAAGGATGGAGACTCCATGGCCTCTCTGGACACCTGTTCCAGTACTGCATCACTTCCACTAAGTTTTTATCCCCCTCCCCAAAATGTCCAGTAGGAATTTCCTTTGTTGCAACTCATGACCATTGTATTGGCCTTCTGCCATGTACCTTTGAAGAGCCTGGCTCCATTTTTTCCTATAGCCACTTTTAAAGAACTGGAAGACTGCCAGTTAATCCGCACTTAGCCTCCTCTTCTCCAAGCTAAACAAAGGCAATTCCGTCAGCCTGTCCACATTTGTCATGCCTTCCAGCCCGCAACCATCTCAGCAGCCCTCCAGTGGGCTTACTTCAGTTCAACCTGTCTTCTGCTGGGAGGCCCAGAACAGCACAGAGTATTCCAGATGTGACTCTGCCATGTCCCAGAGAGGGGAGTAAGTGCTTCCCTCAACCTCCTGGCTATCCACAAGCCAGCGCACAATGAGCTGTCATCACCACAAGCACATCCTACTGACTCACAGTCATGAGGTTCACCAGGACCCCGGGTCCTTTCTGCAGAGCTGCTCCCCAGCCTATACTGTTACATGGAGTTATTACATTCCAGATGCACGACTTGACATTTGTCTCTGTTTAACTCTGAAGTTTCAATCAACCCTTTCCTTCAGGTTGAGGTCCTTCTGAACAGCAGCTGTGCCCTCCAAAGTATCAATCTGGTGTCATCTGCAAGTCTGATGAGTGTACTCCATCCCATCATCCAGATGGTTGATGAAATTGCTAAATAATAGTATTGGCCCCAATATTGACTCCCAAGGACAACCACAGAATAACTGGCCACCAGTTAGTATTTGAACTCTTGACTCCTACCCTTTGAACCAGATAGCACAGTTGGTTTTTCACCTACATCTGCCCTGTAGCCCAGTTTGACTGCAAGGCTGATATGGGAGACTGCGTCAAAAGCCTTGCTTAAGGTTAAGTTTAATGACAAAATTGCTCTCTCCTCATTCAGGGATCCAGTCATTTCATTGCAGAAGGAACGAGGTTGGTCAGGCATGATCTCCCCTTGGTAAACCCATACCGAATGTTCCCAATTACCTTCCTGTCCTTCAAGTGCCTGGAAACATCTTTCAGGAAGATTGGCTCCATATTCTTCCCAGGGACTGAGATGAGGCTGACCAGCCTGCAGTTCCCCAGATCCACTACTACTCAGCAGAGCAGAGTTAAAGGTGATTCATTATCCCTTATCAGCTAAATTTTACTATACAGAGACATTCCTCCCCTTTCCCCTACATTGGGTAGAGCTTCTTGTCTCACCTCAACACTGAAAACACATGCTGTTTGGAAAGAAGAGTGGGAAGTAAGGTCATCTCATGATAAATATTTTTAATTATTTTCATTAACATGGAAAACAATCACAGTTCCTGCTTACCAACATAACTGAAACATTCACAGCAGTTTAATTTTCCATGTACTTAAAGAGCTGTACCTGCACTGTATTCCTCAATAAACACTATACAGACATTGTTATTTTAAATGCCTGTTTACATTCCAGTAAAATTCTGTCAGCATGGTATCTGATTTATTGATGCCATCAAAAGTCACAGGATTCCTGAAATGCCTCCTGAGACACAAAAAAAAATCAAAGCAGAAAGGAGATGCATGTTGCTGTGGTATCGGTTTTACCACATACATTTTGGGCTAGATTTCCAGAAGCCGCCTGCATTTTCTGAAACAGAGCGCAGTGCCCTTCTTGAAAGCTGACCACTACTGCTTCACTGGGAGATTGAGCAGGCTCTTCTGTAAGATGGGGTGCTGCAGATGGAAGTGCTCTCAGAGCCACCACTTGGTAACAGCAAAGTTCATTAGGGCTGCTCGCAGCCAACTGCAACAGCCAACTCATTCCTCTAAAGGGTGCTCATAAATTTTGCATCTTATTTTAGACTTTCAGGCTACAGAAAGGGAAAACTTAGTACACAGTCAAGAAGCAAAGCTTTTTAGAAAAATAATTATGATGGTGAAGAAAGCCTCCAGGCATGTCCTAAATGAAGAGTGACATTCAGTTACAGTGCAAGCCATCAGAAGAGCTCCACAAGATGTGCTGGGTATTCATTCAAAGGGGACTGAAACTACGATAATCAAGCCTAAAAACATGTCTTACTAAAACATCTAGTTTCTTTGCCTGTAAATTGAGATTTGTGTTAGTCTTTCTCCACAGATCAATACTGAAATGTTTTACAATCTTTTGGTGACATTTCCCTTCACTTTCAAAGCATTTTATTCAGAACCAAAATTACATGTTCTGAAATACTAAACAATTCCTGAAGAAGCTGGGCTTTTAAGCACTGAGGCAGATCATCAGTACCGCAGTGTATGTTCACATTCAATTATCACAGACAAATGAGGATTTCAGAATACAGTATTTCCCTTATTCACAAGGTTCATCGGTTTTTAAAAGGCACTCTATCCTGACTTGAGGACAAAAAAGCCTACAAAATGAAGTAATAACCAACAGTAAAAGTTATATTCAGTTGAAATTGTATTTTTAATTTGAATTCATAGTTTCAGTTTACAGTCTGAATATTTATAGTGTGTCTGCTCTTTAGGAACCTCGTACTACCCAAGATTTGCTCTCTGCAGCTGTAATTCAACAGTGTAATTACTCTCAATCTTTTTGATAAGCTGAATAAGCCAAGACTATCAGGCTGCCTCAATCTTTTTGGGAAATTCCCAATATTTTACGATATCAGCATCAGGGTTTTATGCAGCATTACAGTATCAGCATTCCAATGCAGCACTGTCAGTATTAGATAGGCAATAAACATGAGACCTACTTTCAATTTCCAAAGGACCACGTTAGTGCTTTTTGCTGCTGCATTGCAAGAACAGGCACTTACTCATAAAGACCTGTTTCACAGCCAATGCTTCTCAACATGCAATGCCCCATTCCACAGGGATGCTGTCTTTGTCCCTAGACATGAATTTTTCCGTCTTCTACACCTGGAGTACATTCTGGTTGAACAGGACATCACCTACCAGGCAGCCCAGACTACTCCAATATTGAAAGATTAATTGCATAATCATTCTGTAGATCTGTGGAAATTATTTACTTTTTGATCACTGATAAAGTATTGGCCAACACAAGGCATACTACTATAGCAAAATCCATCTATTGAGTCCACTAGAATTACCTACATTAAAAAAACAGAATTAACTGATATTATACAAGAGTAAAGATGCCACTGATATTTTTTAAGAGTTAACATCAACCCAGATTAATACTCATCTACTGATAAATAACACATTATGACATACAGAATATGCCAGAAATCATGTTGCAAATTAGCCAGTGTTCCCAGAGGTGAGTAGTTCTAGACACCAACCAGTGCATCAGGCTAGAAACAGCCTTTTCACCACAAAGCAGGTAACGTGCCCTTTTAATTCAGCAGCTAGTGCATGAATGGCACTGACAAACTGGGATCCTGGAGAAGCACTGACATGATGAATCTGAAAACAGCTTTCTTCCCTAACCTCAAGGTTAATTAATTTAACAGCATTTATCTTCAAATTTTAATTAGTGGAGATAATATTACAGCTTCTAACTCTAATTGACTTCAGCTGCACACTGCCAATGCCTACCAGGACCTGGCTTGCTGCACTAGCTTGGAGATGAGAAGACTAACTAGTACTTACTAGTGGAGGAACGTGCTCTGTGGGAGGATCGCGACAGAATCTGACAATGTGAAAAATAGGTGTATGCACTACACATTGAAACAAGTTTCCTCATTGTTACCACACATACACAGAAAGACTGAATCATCCAAATCAACCACTGAACATGTAATCAACGTTAAAACAGCATTAGAGGGAAAAAGCTTTACAACTGCCTAGGTACAGTACATTCCTATAATGCTCAATTATGAAATGAGATGGTTGGGTGGCAGCAAATATGCTCACTATCATAGAAAAGCTACTGTTGGCACTCTGTATTTAAACCTACAAGTCTTATGGTTCAGCACACGGAAGTGACATGTTTTAGAAATATGCTATATTCTGTATTGTATAAATCAATCACCAGAGCTGTAGCTCTCGCTGCACATCACATGAGCACCAAATCAATGAATGAACTTAACATTTAATTTGTCAGTGTGGGTGTAGCTGTGGCTGTTGCTCTTTCATTTTTGTGAGGTCTTCATTTCCTACAGGCCACCTGAAAGTGTTTTGTGGCTCATGCTGATGACTGCAATAAATGACCTGTCCTTCAGAGGCAGAGGGATCAACCCAGAGTTTCCCATGCCTGCGGGATGCCCAGTGACCAGGACAGGCGCTTCCAGGCTGGGGCGATGCTGCAGCCAGAGCAGGCACTCTGCTTTGTGGCAGATATGACACAGCACTGTGCACCACAGCTCATCTGAGCTCCGCTCAGTCAGACCAGCACACCCCCTAAACTTCCCCCTGAAAACAGATGTAAAAGTGACTGGTGCACTGCAACTTTACAGTTACCTGGACCCAGACAGCAGTCGCAGCTTGCCATGACTATAATGCCTGCTATGGAATGTCAGTTCTATACCCTGTTAGAAATGTTTTCCTTCCATTATTGATTCAAGCATCTTGCTCATGAAATTCCGTGATCTACAGCCTTCCAGTCTCATTGAGTACTTCCCATTCAGCCCTGCCAGTACCAGTATCTTGGGTTTTGTTGGCATGAAACGCTTACATTAAGCATTTGGCCTCCCAGGGATGGGGATTACATACAGGCAAGAATCAAGGGAAATTTGATTCTCTCTCCCCACCTACCTCTCTGCCTACTGTCTACCATGTTTACAAACCGTATTAGCTCCTGCTGTTTGCAATTCCAGAAACACTTCCCTTTCTCTTTGGGGCTCATTCCAGCCACGTCTGTCTACTGCTATAATCTCATTTTGCAGGGCACCACATCTCTTATTAGCTTTTAATTGTGGTAACACACATCTAAGCATCTCAAAAAGCACATCAGAAACTGTTTGACAGCTAGACAATATTCTTCAGGATAGAAGCATCATTCCTAACATTTAGATATTTGTCTCCACTTGTACTAGAAAGTTACCTTAAATACAGGAAAAATACTTGCCTTTTTAAAGAAGGAAGCTCCTATTCTTCTCAATGGGAAAATAATTTTGGAATTTAGTACACACTTGCTCTGAAAAGCAATCTGAAATTTTAATTCTAGTTTAATCAACTTTATATAATAATATATAATAATTATATATTATATATATAAAATATATATAATAATATCAACTTTATATAAATAATACAGGAGTTCATGTTTTGCTGGTTTCCATGAAAGGGCAGCGTACAATTTTGCTTTTTTTAATCTCAGGTTTTAAGACATATGATTACAAGTTTTATAATTCTAAAATAATTGTTACATACATTGCTAAGGGAAATCTACTTATATTCTTCCTTTTGAAGCTGAGTAATCTACTAGGTGAGCAAACAAAAATGCTTAAAGATCAGCATTTTCTACTTTTTTCAAAACCAGGGTAAACATTCAGTAGCTGTGATTTACCATTCAATTTTTTTATGCAGCCCCAAAAATGCATCTTAAAGGAATTAGCTCATCAGTAAATCATCTCTCAGTGTACTGACAGCTGGAGATGTAAAGCGTATCAGTATCTCCCCTGCTGTACATCCCTACAACTTGTTCACCCTCCACTTCAGGAAAGTAAGACTCCGCTCGTGAGCAGACTGCCATCCCCTGGGTGCAGCCCCTGCCCATCCCTCCCTGGACAGTCTGCACTGGCACTCTTCAGCCATCTCCCCCAGCTCTGCCCCGACACCCAAAGCCCCGCCAGGCCAGCACACCCACGGCAGCCACCCTTCAGCTGCTACCCAACAGCAAACAGGTGAGCATGCGCTCACCACAAGAGATCACAGCCAGGCCCAAAGCTGGAGTGTACACACTTCATCAGTGAGCCACTTAAAAACAAATCATCACTGAAGCCTAGCAGCTACTGCTTGTGATAAGGTGCTTGCGCTCTCTCCTGAAAGCCTCGACGTGCTAAAGCACAAAACAAGCACTACAGAAAGCCGGTGATTTCAATGGGCAACAAATCAAATCAAAAGAAGTCAGGCAACATTTCATTTGAGGGGCATTTCAGGCTGATGCTAGTCTTGTGTGTGGGTGAGGGAAGAGATTCAGTACTTCATTGTATCTGCTGGAGATCCACGTGAGCCTTCCAGCTACCTGACCTGTAGCATGCTCATCTGCAAAGCCTCTCAGCACAGGGAGAGTGCACTTCAGCTTATGAGTCACAACAAATATTAACATGCTTTTAAAGTTGTAGCTTAATTTTTAATCCCTGTGATAAGAAACATCAAGGGCTTGTATTCCTGTTGCTCTGCAGGTGGATGTTGCAGCATCCATACAGCACAGCAATCCTTGGGAAGGCATCCCTCAATGCTACCATTAGGACTGCTCCCTCTCTACAAGGCCATTCTTTGAGGCTTCAGACCAGCCAGCCAAGGCAGGACAAGACACAGGCAAGGCTGTTAACTACTATACATACATCCTCAAGAATATATCGTCATACTTTGTTTCTTGACAGTATTCTCAGCTTTAAACAAGGAACAGAACAAGTAGCTGCAGACAACTGGCATAGTTTCAGTTCAGACATCTCCACTGAATTAATAAAAAAGTAAAAAAATCCATGAAACAAAGTGGCAGATAAGCGCCCAGCAGCTCTGCCAGCTTCCAGCAGTGATTTAGCCTCCCCTCACTTACTCTGCTCCTGCAGCGCTTGCCAAGCTTGCACCACGAGGTGGACGACTCCCGCACTCCCTTGGCAAGGCTCCGCAGGGCAGAAGTCCACCACAGCCCACATTTGTTCTGATATTATTTCTCTGGCAACTGTCTCAACACTTGACATCTTCATACTTACAAACCAGAGACTCCTGAGTTCTTGCCTCATATGTTAATTAGAAATTAATCACACTAAAAAATCAGAATAAGAACCACCTAGGCACTCCCTGCTGTTCATCACCGTCACGTTTCACAGATGGCCATGTTCTGCTTGGCCAGCGGTGTGGGGTAAGGCTTGTCATTTGAGCACGAGCCTACTGCACCCCCACCCCAACCACAAACCGTGTCCAAGCCTGAGAACATCTTACTCTACTAAAGAAAAAAATAATCCCAGTGTGACCTGCTCTTTAGTGGACTGGACAAGATGAGAATGGCTCTAGCACTGCCCTGGTGCTCTGGAGAGGGCCAAGCTGCACAAGGCTAGCCTGGGAACACCTGGAGCTTCCAGCACACTTAAGTCGGCTCCGCTCCAGATTTCACCTAAGCTTAGTTTGTCCAAACTCTCCATTTTTAAGCTATGGATACTTAAGTGGACACAAACCTCCTAGATACAGGAGAAAGATAGGTATATACATTATAGCTTACCCCTAGCAGTTTATCATTTTATGAGCTACAGGGTGTTATCCTCCTTACTGACAAATAGGACAACTTGTTCTTATAAAAGTTTCAAAATTCCTAATAATCAAGGCTCTACCCAAAAAGCAATAGCTCAAAAAGAGTCTGAGAAAGAGGGTTTCAACATCATTTTGGACCAGACTAGTGCTGAACTAAGAAAAAAACCTCAAAGATACCACCAGCTCCATAAGAAAGCTGCAGAGCTGGAATAGCACCCTTTCAGAGCAACAGCCCACAGTAATGATACTCTCTTGACAGTAGAGCTGAAGCTGTTTAAATTCATACACTTAGAGAACTACGTGTAACTCTGTACCTTCACTGACTATTAAAAAAGGGAGTTTGTTTTTAAAAACAGATATTAATGAGAAATCCAGCTGGATATTTAAGTAGGGTAAGCCATTACAGTAAGTTTCTAAAAGAAAAAATTGAATTTCCAAGCACTTAGATGTGAGCATACAGTTTTATTCTCTGGTTATTTCTACATATAGCCCATTTTACTTTTTTTTTTTTTTTGAGAGAGAGAGATTACTTGCAACCATCCCACATGGCCATTTTGTGCCTCAACTGCATTCTGATTATTTCTGATCTTCAGTGTTCATCCAAGGCTGCCATGAAACATTTTTCCAAACAGCACAGTACACTTGTACCTAATCTCTTTTGCCACGGAGAAAAGTCATAAATTTATTTCAAGACAGCTTTAGATTCAAGGTCATTTCAAAGCTTTTAATTACTAACCAGGATTTGGGGATTTTGTCCTCAGCATTTAAGAGCAGCTGGCAATCTTATTGATTATTAACTGTTACACACATGCATTGCAGACAAACCATTTTTAATACTTGAGGCAACTGTAGCAGGGCTTGCTGGCTCACCTCTGGCGCGTGCCAGCTACATCCACACACTCTAAGACTTGGTATGCCCAATAAACCACCCTAGCATGTTATTTAAAGATGCGTATTAAACACCGGGGTTTGACAAACTCAAAAAACCAGAAGTCAAGTATTTCTGATGCAGCGTTTCTCAAGTTTTAAGGGTTAGAAATGCTCCTTCTCAGCACATACAGGATACACTGGAACATTTACTGTTATTCCTACGGTGTTTTACAGAAGACAGCTATATGCCAGGAAAATGCACTTAATGTTTGACACAAGTCGCTACAGCGCTGACTCATCTTGCCCATGAAGACAGCACAGAGGAGGCTGGCCGTTCCCCCCAGCCCCAAGGGCAGTGCCTGCTGAGGTAGGCTGCCCGTGGTTAAAGCCAGGCTGGGGCTCCCACTCAGCCATCCCCAGGCCCTGGGGACCCCGAGAAGCCTCTGCCCCTCCGCCCACCCTCCGGCCATGGCCCGAGGAGCAGCAGCCGCCAGCCCGGCTCTCCCAGCCGGAGGCAAAGCCCCACGTGGGAGCGGGTGCACAAAAGGCTCTTGCCACGGAGGCTTTTGGCCTCCCACCACCAGGGAAAAACTGGCACTTTCTGAGTATATTTGTAAAGGAGTAAAGTGCTAGACTTTTTGAAGTTAAAACATTTGTTTCAAGTTTCTGTAGCTATTGAAATAGAAAAGGAAAACAGACATAGCACTCGAGCCATGCAGCCAAATCTGCATCAACCCCCCCACTAAACGCCCATTAAAGCGGAGAGCGGCACCAGAACCAGCACCCAGAAACACCTCCGCGAGCCAGCAGCCGACCCAGGGTTAGCACTGCCTCTGCAATTACCCACAGCTACCCGAGCCACACTTAGATCAGGCATCAGCAGAGCAACACTAAGCCAGAGCTCATTAGGGCCATTAGCTCAATGCCTCTTATTTCCTATGAGGCATGCAAGAAATGTTTTCCTGGTGAAGGAATTCTAGCAATCTACTTGCCAATTATTTTGCCATAAATATTATACCATTTCTTATGTAACAGCTATTGCAGAGGTTTCCATAGAAAGAACTAAGTTATAAACAATTCTCTTCTTCCAATTTATAGCATCTTACTAGAAAATAAGAATTCAAATAACCCCTATCCACTTGCTATAGTAAAATATCCTACAGATGTTGACAACTACTGTTTACTTATTATTGGGCAACCTATTTATCTATTTTTTTTTAACATAAGTTAAAGACAGAAAAAGAGGACAAGCATCCAGAGGTGCATTTCTTCCCCAGTATCAGTTTGCAATACAAGCTATTTCAAACTTAAGTTGTTTCATGAATAAAGTGCAAAATTTTAAAATTCTGATCCTCTAGATAAAAACATCATGCTGCTGTACTTGCCACTTACGGAACACAAAGGTTTGGGAACAGGAGACAAAACCTTCACCTATCAGTTTGTCCTGGTTTTGGCTGGGATAGAGTTAATTTTCTTCCCAGTAGCTGGTATAGTGCTGTGTTTCAGATTTAGTATGAGAATAATGTTGATAACACACTGATGGTTTTAGTTGTTGCTAAGTAGTGTTTATACTAAGTCAAGGATTTTTCAGCTTCTCATGCCCAGCCAGCAAGAAGGCTGGAGGGGCACAAGAAGCTGGGAGGGGACACAGCCGGGACAGCTGACCCCAACTGGCCAAAGGGGTATTCCATACCATATGACATCATGCCCAGTATATAAACTGGGGGGAGTTAGCTGGGAGGGGTGGACCGCGGCTCGGGATCTAACTGGGCATCGGTCAGCAACTGCTGAGCAACTGCATTGTGCATCACTTGTTTTGTATATTCTAATTCTTGTAGTAGTATTATTGTAATTTTATTATAATTATTTTCTTTCCTTTCTGTCCTATTAAACTGTCTTTATCTTAACCCATGAGTTTTTGAGTTTTTTTCAATTCTCACCCCCATCCCACTGGGTGTGGGGAGTGAGCGAGTGGCTGCATGGTGCTGAGTTGCCGACTGGGGTTAAACCACAACAGCTACAGAAAGGTAAAGAAAAAAATCTCAAAACAAAACATAGCTCAACATCACTAGAAACAAAATCTTTAGTTCAAGCTTAAGTTGTCTATACAACATTAAACTGTTTTCTTCACAGATTGTCTTTTACAAAAGACTGAATCCTTTGTAACAAGGGTATAAGTTACTACTTGTGAATAAGCACGAACACAACACTTTTTCTCTGTCAACATGAAGGAACATCTTTGGTAGGGCCAGCAATCCCCGTTTCCCACATTGTGTGATTGATTATGCTCTACCCCTTAGAAGAGTTGATTGGTTTCCTGGTGCCAGGAAAATGATTGATGAATATTTCAAGCCATGGGCCTCTCTTCCTGCTGGGTGTCCTTTTCACATGTCTCCAATGGGCCTGGGGATTTTTTTCAAGACTAGGAAGTGTCATTTTTATGGATATCATCCTGTGATAGGGACAGTTCGCTGAGCAGAGGCCCTATGTAAATCAAAGTGACATACTGAAGGTCAACTCAAGTGTTAAGGTGACAGACCCATACAGCACGTATCAGGTAAGCAGGAAAATAGAAGTCAGCAAAGAAAAGCTTCAGAAAGCCAGGAGGCACTGAGTAACTACACTATTAGCTTGGTACTGCGAAGTGGTAGTAGCAAGCTATTACACAACACCGGCACTGAATGCATGTTTCCTCGGTTTTCTTCCATTTTGTGAAGCACTGCAACAGGCCCATCAGAGACTCATTCTGGTGGGAGCTTGGGTTTCTTCTCTTTAGACACACACATGCACTTTCAAGAAAAAACAAACTTTAGAGCACAGAATAGCGTTCTGGCTGGCAAGCACTAACTAAGAATTTCTAATGAGGCGGCAATGATGAGGCTAAGCTATGAATTCCCAGTTTGCATGCTGGATCAGTGTCATCAACATAAACCCACCACAGAGTTTTACAAATCTTCAAAGCCATCTCCAAGCACCTTGTAGTTAGCACAGACTTTTCATTTAACGTCAGACAATGTAATTAATAAAATACCAGTTAGTGTTTATGAGTGTTCAAGAAAGTCGATTAATCTGACACCACAAAAAAGTTACCCAAATCAGTGTTTCATCACAAGACTGCAAGCTGCAAGAGGGGATCACAAAACCACAGAGCTCTACCACGACTGCTATAATTTCAACTAGTTCATACAATACTACCAGGAAAAGCTCTTCCTGCTACCAGTTCTAGCTTTGCTGCTGTGAAGAAAAGACTCAAGCCTTCATGACCATTATACAGGTGCTTTAAGCAAATATGCCGGTGTGCTGACAAACTGGTATGGAACTGCAGTGGCAAAGTATAGCTCAGCTGTACCAGCCAGGGAGAAAGCACCCTTCCCAGCCCCTGCCAAAGAATACCACCTTGACATAGCCTGCTTGGAAGAAGCTGGATGCTTCTGTGTCTGTGTTCAGAATTAATCTCCCCCCCAAAATACCTCTGGTGTATATAAGCACACAGAAACTCTCTCAACAAATCTCGATACTCCCATGAGTAAGGTATAGTCATATGCAGAGATCAAAACCAAGTTCTTTTAGTACCCAAACCGCTCAGTCAACACGGGCTGAGCAAAGCAACCCCAGCCCCTGCTAAACTGACACCCAACTCTGACTCTGGAAAAAGCCTACCTTAAAAATCAAGCCCTGAGTTTATGTTCCACTGCAAAATAAGCCAAGATCTCAGCTGGACTGTTACCCACCTTAAACCAAAGCCCCAGTAACTGAGAATGCCATATTACATTAAGTTATTTGCAGGTAAGAATAATCACTGCTTGCGATCACAGAAAGGGCATTTCTTTACAGCTGTTGATAGAACAGGCACAGGATATAGAGTCTCCTGGCAAAAGCATACACAAGACATCTGAAGTAACAATATACTTAGGAATAACTCTTTGTAAGTATTCCCAAACAAGATAAAAAAGTGAAGTTACAGCTGTGAGACTGAAGGAAGAGATTTTTGGAGGACGAGCGGGTGTTTGGCAGAACTTTCAGACCAGAAGTTCTTTTCAAATTTTTTTACTACAACCACAACAGCCATCATTTAATGACTTGGCTTCAGGATCTGAGGGCTCCAAAACAATTCCCACAGATAAACCCTGTGCTTCTCAGTAGTGCCAGAGTCAGCATCAACTAAGTAGAATAAACCCTAACATTTATAGGGGCATCATGCTCATTTACAGTTTCAGAAAGAGTACACCCGCTAACTGGTTAGTTAATAGTACAGAGAATCCACCATGCTGACCTGAGCACAACGTACACCTTTAGAAATATGTACCACCACTGCAATTCATATCTCCTGCTGGAATAGCTGATGGGGTTTTATATGACAAGAGAATTTTGAGATTTAGTCCCAAGGGCTTCACAATTCCAGATTATATTTCCATGAAAAATATTTAAGGTTTCCATCAAGTTTAAGCTGAGAGATATTTCCAGACAAGGACATCACAGCAGTTTGCCATCAGCCTGGCATCAGAACCTTGGCAAATTTGATGCACCCACAAAGGGAAAAAAGGCTTAAAAAATTAATCCTTCACACTGGCCAGACATTTCTCTAAGTTTAAATTTCACCACCTATACAAGCCTACAACTGGGATGATTAGGCAATGGAAGGTAGACATGTAACTTATGCTCTCTGAAGAACGCGGGGTCCACCCTTTGTAAATAAAACCTCCTTATCGAGGAGCTGGAGTAGAATTCAGGTACTCCAGACATATACTGCTTTCAAGATAAGTTATTGGTAATCATTTACCAATAAAGAACTTCACTGAAGCTAGCCTATTGGTGGTGTATTTCCTCCTTCTAACAAAACCTGTACAGAATCATTTTTATCAACATATAAATCTGGAAGTCTTCTAATTAGGTAATTAGAACTGTGATAATTAAGACTAAAGCTAAACCTCGAAGGGTCCTCTTGTCCCCCAACTTCCCTTTCTCAATTAACTCTGCAAAGTGATAACCACTCTGGCTTGAAAGCTAAAAAAAGGAAAGGATCAAAAGGCTAGTTTAATACAGCTGGAGGGAAATAATACATTTCAGCTCACCAGCAACCATCTGATGAAACCCTGGGCCAATTCTTTATGTAAATGACTGAATTAGAATTACCAGATTACACTGCTGAAGGCTTTATTTAAATAGGCAGTTTATCAACAGGATAAACTGTGCTCTCATTCTCAGAGAATGCTAGTGTAAATGCATTCATTCAAAGCTACCACCATGTAAGAGTTGAACAGTAGTTTAATAAACCGCTTGCACGTTACCCCCCACCAAAAAAAGATACCACAAATGACTTGCCAGAGACAGGACAGAAAGATGACTGTTGCTTCCCAAAAATCAAGAAATAGTCTCCCAGACAGAAAAGTTCCCCTCATTTTCCATAATACAGTATCTTTATACTGTTGCATAGCAAAGCAGGGAAAAAAATCCTGTTGTTGCAGTGTCACATCACACACTGCATCTGCTGAACATACATTGCCAGTCCTGTTTTTAGTACAAAAAGGCATGCATAAACCCATTTTCCTGATTAATGATCTACAGAAGCCATCAATACCAAATTCCAACTTTACACCGAGAGGTATTTTTCCATCTTACCATCAAATCAAACAAAGGAATTAAGTTCTTCCTAAATTACAAGTCTTTTATTTCCCATCAGACCCAAGCTCAGAATTCTCTCATTTATTAGTGTCTATTATTATTTACAAAAGCAAGAGCCATCCGCATTCAACAAGCCAATACTGAGTCAAAATAACACTGTAGCTTCTTGTTTATTCAGACATTTGACTTTAGCAGCATTGCCATTTGACAACTCAATTTGTTTTTCTTCCTAAATCTTCAAAGAAATGTTTATAGCAAGTAAACTAAGACCTAACTATATCAATGAAATAGTCTTTGTTAAGCAGAGGCTTATCTCATCAGATGCAAAGCAATCAAGCATAAAGAACCACTAAAAATGTCAGTGTGTGCCAGTAAAGTTTGAGAGCGCTGTAGAAAAGGGAAGGGATGCAAGCAATGGGATTTTTCTTTGAAAACCTTACATTCTTTGTGCTCTTACAACTTTCCTCTTCTCTCTGGTATGAAGTTCATCCATATTAGTAATCTACCTATCTGAAACTCTGATAATTTTAAGGGAACACAAAATTCAAGTAGTTTCCTGGTACTTAAATCTGTCTTCCAAGACCATACTACACAACAGAGTGTCCAAAGTTACCTTAATTCTAGATAACCTGCTTTATTGCTATTTTAGTTAAAACAAAATAATTAAAACTGTGTAAAAGCCATCATGTTTCATTCACAGAGGAAAAAGATGCCAACTGAAGCTACAGGAGAACAGAACCAGAAAACTGGTCTTAAATGGGACCCTGTTGAGAAATAATTACTAGTAGTGCAGGAAAAATGAATGCCGTAATGAAATGATTTAAAAAAAGAATTAATTTTACTCATTGCCATTGATTTGCTCAATGACAAAATATGTTACTTACGTGAAGGGGATGTACTCAAATTGGTAAGGGAAAACCATCATCTTATATTCTAAGAATGTCAAATGCCCCCTCAAATAAAGAGGCTGCAATTGCCTGTAATGGCTGAAATGAAATCATGTAACTGCATTTCAAAGTTATTCTGAGGCTTCTTTCACTGAAGACACCAATAAACTTGCAGCAGTTTACTCGGGGTTAACACAGAAGCCACATGCAGAGCCTAAGTTCATTAATGATTTTAACACCGCCACCAAGAATATAATCCTACTTTTTATATATATATATATCTCCTGTGTATCTACATATATGTCATACAATTTTAACTGTTTTCATAACGAGTGAAGATGCTGTACCTCAAGATATCAGAAGTGCTATGAATCTTCCTTAAAAAGAGGAAACGTTAAGAGTCTTCATTTGCCATTACCATCTGCAGATATTTTATAAGCCAACAAAGTAACAAGCCAATCTTTTCTGCTCCTCCCCCGGCTGCTGTAGGCTTCAGAAAGACTGAAGGTCAAGCAATGTCTCAACACCGTGCCAGTATTTCACATTTTTGAAGGCAAAGTAGTAAAGGGCTGTTACATCATCCATTCAAAAGACTAACCGCAGCCACAGGTACAACGTCTACCACATGAAATAGCTATGCAAGACGCGCAAATAACTCTTAGAACTAATCTGATGACTCAAAAGGGATTCCCCCAAAATCCCACATTTCTGGGGGAAAAATAGTAAATGCAGACAAAGTATTAATATTGTTGCATTACTAAGGACACCAAAGCAACGGACCCTTCCCAAATTAAGTCAGGAAGTATTAAGGATGAAAAGTATCTTTCATCCAATTGGACATCTAATTAAGAGAGGAATAAAGTGTTTCTAGGAGCCTCACAAAGGGACACAATTCAAAATTACATTTCAGGGTAATTATAAAAATACCCATTTCTGTGATTGCCAGCACTGCGTATGTTTTGGTAATGCCTGTATCTAGCAAATGCCAGTGATGCCGCCTGATAAGAAGCCTCTTTTGTCTGAGCAAACCCTTTGTAGGAAAGAGTACCTTAAGATGGTAAAATGCAATTGTAACCCATAAAAATTGGCAGGGACATTCAAGTGCAGATGCGGTATCTGCATACTGGAAGTGTAAAAGCGTCCCAAATGGCGCCTATAAACACCACACGCAGCCCGGCCAGAAAGCAGCAGCGTACGCGCGGATCACACAAACACGTTGTGCGGGCAAGGCACCCAGGTGCCAGCGGGCGAGCACTGGCAGCCCGCAGCGAGCCCGCGCCGCTCGACGCCGAGCAGAGCCGCGCCGAGGCACACGCGTGGAGCGCTGACACGCAGCGAAGCGGCGAGAGCGGCAGAAGGGCGAGGGCGGGCGGCCCCGCGCCCGGCACGAAGCGGACCCAGGCTTTCGGCGGCTTCGGAAGTCGCGACGAAAAAAAAAAAAACCTATACTTTTTGGGGGAAAGAAAGTAAATTGGCAGGAAACACCTCGATTTCAGAAGGGCACTCGTTACAAGCAGAGCAGAACCCCCCGCGTGTCCCACGCCCGTCCCGCAGCGCGGAACCCCGCCGCTCTCCGCGAAGGCGGCGGCGGCGGGCTCAGCCGCACGTCCCGCCGAACCGCGGCCCGAGCGGCGGGGACCCTGACAGCGGGGAGCCGCGGCGGGCAGGGCGGGCAGCACGCGCTGGCCGGCGCGGCCCTTTGTTGTGCCCCACGGCCGCGGAAAGTTGCGGCCGCCGGGAGCCCCCCGCCCCGCCGCCGCACCCGGTGGGGCGGCAGGCGGAGCCCCCGGTACCTCCGGCACCGCGTCCCGGTGCGTTACCGGCCCGGCAAGGCCCCGCGCCACACGGCCCCGCCACCCCCCCCCCCCCGCCCCGGCCCTGAGGGGCGGCCCGCGGCCGGGCCGGACCCCGCGCTCTACTCACCGTTGCGGGGCGGCCCCTTGGCGGCGGCGGCGCGGGGCTCCGGGAGCTCTGCTGGCGGCTCCAGCTCCATGGCGGCGCCGGGGCCGCGCCGGGCCGGGCCGGGCCGCGGCGGGTCTCACGGGCCCCGGCGGCCGCGCTGCCCCATGGCCGCTCCGGGCGCTGCTGACAGCCAGAGCCGCCGCTGCGGGCGCCGCGCTCGGGCCGGGCCGGGCCGCCCCGCCCTCCCGCGGGGCACGACGGGAAGCGTAGTCCTCCCGCGCCGCCCGGATGTACCCGCGGGGGCCGCCACGCCCCCGTCAGGCTCCGCCCCCCGCTCCCGGTCGGCCCCGCCCCCGGCCGCGCTGTCCCGTGTCCCCGCCGGTCCCTGCGCCCCGCCGGCACCGCCCCGGGGGGCTCCGCGCCGCGGCCCGCCCCTAGAGCGGGGGCCGCCCCCGGGTCCCCCCCCCGGCTCGCCCGGGCCGGTGCACCGGGACCGGCGGGGCGCTAGGGGGCACCCGCCGCCCGAGCCCGGAGCGCTGCCCGCGGCACGGGGCGGCCCCAGCGCGGAACGGGCACCGGGCAGCCCGGGAGAAGGGAAACCGGGCAGCCCCGAGGAGGGTCCGGTCGGGGCGGCCCGGGGCACCCGCCTCGACAGAGGAGGGGATCGGCCAGCCCGGGAACGGGGCACCGGGCAGCCCGGGGAGGGAGCGGGCAGCCCCGGCACTGGGCAGCCTGGGGTACCGAACAGCCCTGTCCGGGCCAGCAGCCAGCCCCGGTGCAGGAAAAGCCCGGACGGCCCCGGGGCGGGCACCGGCCAGCTCCGCCCGGGCGGCACCGCACCGCCCCCGCCGCCGCGGCGCCGCTCCTGGGGCCGGTGCCGCCGGCGGGCCGGGCCGGGGCGGGGCGGGCCGGGCAGGCGGGCGGCGGGCGGCTCCTCCCCGCCGCCGGGCCGGGCCGGGCGGAGCGGGCGCTCGGTGCGGGCGCTCGGCGCCGCTCTCGCCATGCGGGTGCTGCTGCTCCCGGCGCTGCTGCTCCCGGCGCTGGCCGCGGCGCGCGGCGCCGCCACGGTAAGCACCGGCCGGACCGGGACCGGCACCGGGACTGGGTTCGGGGCCGGGATCGGGGCCGGGGGTGCGCCCACCCGCCGTGCCCTCGCGGGTGCCCGGGAGCAGGCGGGGGCAGCCCCCCCCCTCTCTGCGGGGCCGGTGGTACCGGGCGGTGCCGGTCCGGGGACCCCGGCGGCGGCAGCGGTGGCTGCTGTGCCCGGGCGGGCTCCGGGAGGGGTCCCAAGGCGGAGCCGGTGGGGGCGCAGCCCGGCGGTACCCGCTTCCCCCCCCCCCCGCCGCCTGCAGCCGCACCGACACGGGCAGCGAGAGGAGCGGGCGGCGGTGCCCGAGCACCCCGGCATCCCCGCCGCCCCCGGGCTGGCACCGGCACCGCAACCTGCGCCGGGGACCGAGGACCGTGTCCCTGGACCGGGGCTCCCCGCTCTGACGGGCAGAGACGGTGTTTTCCTGCAGGAACGGATCTCGGGGCAGCGATGCCCCGGCGA
Organism: Gymnogyps californianus; assembly: GCF_018139145.2. Taxonomy (NCBI): domain Eukaryota; kingdom Metazoa; phylum Chordata; class Aves; order Accipitriformes; family Cathartidae; genus Gymnogyps; species Gymnogyps californianus. Next base: position 11,775,578 of record NC_059488.1, read on the forward strand.
GCTCCGCTCGGCCAGCGGCCCTGCTCAGGAGCTGGCTGGGCCCCCCGGGAGCAGCGGGGCGGGGGGAGCCTGCACAGCCCCCCTGGGCCGAGCCCGGGCCGCCCCCCCGGGTCCGGAGCGTGGGATGTTCCCAGGGAAAGGCTGGTGCGGTTTTGGTGCTGGTGCTCCCTTCGCTGCGGGGGTTTCGGCGGAGGGAATGTTTCGGGCTGCGAGCGTGCTTGGTGGGTTGGAAGGTGCCCAAACCCCGGTGCTGCGGTGATGAGCTCTGCAATTAGCGTCTCCGTGCCAGAAAGAACAGCCCGGACAAGACTTTCCCCATGGAGATGAGAGGAGCGCGGGAGCGGGACACGGCAGCGTGTGGGAGCTGGCCTCTCGCGTGGATGCAAGAGCCCTGGGTTCCAGCCCTCCCCACGGCTGCTCTCCCGTGGGGTCAGTGTCCGCAGCCGGGCCAGCCCAGGCGGGGCCAGAGCCGGGACATCGGGACCCAGCCCAGAGGGAAGGTGGTGGGAGCAGCCCCCGGGGAGGCAGGGTGCTGATGCCAGGATCACCAAAGCGTTAAAAAAGCCAAGATTTTCTGAGTTGTTTGGTGGAACAAGATGAAAACACAGTTGTTCTTGGCAACGGTTGGCGTGGGAGTGGTGTCTGGGGGAGCCCCGCTCTGGCGTTCCCGGCAGGGTTTTGGGGGTGATGCTGTCTGAAGGACTCTGGGATCCGCAGCCCACGGACCCGCGCAGTGCTGTCACCTCCTCCATCCCTCCCTCCGCGCAGGTGCTGCCCGTGTTTTTTCAGTTCTTGCTGTTTGGATGAGATCCCGTTGGCGGGCATTCATGTGCCACACAAGCGCTTCACATGGTCGTGTCCCCACGACCGACACGGGACGCCAGAGCAGCGCCAGTGCCCGGGGCCTGGCCACTGTCAGCCACGGCCCAGCTCTGCCAGCACCGCTCTGCCTCGGCTCCCTGTGCTGCAGAACGTGTTTAACGTGTTGTGCCAAGCCTGGGAGGAGGAGGAAGAGGAGGGTGATATGATTTACCTCCCATGACGGGGACATGCCTTCCAGCAGCTGTGTGAGAGGCGCGCAGCATGGCAGCGTGCTTATCAACACAGCGTGTTTTCCTCCGAGACAAGTCCTCTGGCAGCAATCAAAGGACGGCTTAAAAGCTGGTCAAGGTTCATTGTCAAAGGTCCCGCTTTCTCCAAATAATGGCACAAACTCAGTGCTCGCATGGACGCTCTCGCAAGAGGTCCCAGAAACTAGGCAGCGCTGGGAAAATTACCCAGCTCGTAAAACTGGGAGTGAGGAAACCCTCAGCAAAGTGCCAGGATGCTCTCCCACGCCAGCCATGGGTGCGCAGCCCCACCGCCGAGCTGGGACCCAGCTCCGGAGGAGCAGCAGCACCCGCCTGCCTGCACCCTGGGCCGGGGTCTGCAGCGAGCGGAGGGATTCAGGGAAAGAACCATCCGGAGACCCCGCGGGGCTGCAGCAGCCCCCACGAAGGTTTCTTAGGGAGCCGTCAGATTCCCACCCTGAGCAGCCAGTGCAGCGTGCCGGCCTTCGGCAGGGGCTGCCTCGTGCCCCCGCGTCCTGACCCACCCGCACGCTGTTGTGGAGAGGGTCCCGTGTGCGCCGGGGGGTGCGGGCTGTCCCCCACGGGGTTGGGGCACAGCCAGGCGCAGGCTGATGGAGGATGCCCGGCCGATGCACCGAAGCAGGGTGACCCTCGCAGAATGGACTGCGTGGGGGCCTTTTTTTTTAAGACTTCCTTGTTTATAGCCTTTTCTGTATAAATAGAACATACGGTTCCTGTTTAAGGAAGCCGTTTAAAAGGCAGAACGAGGTGTAATATTACTACCCCGCGTGAAGGCAAGCGCCTGCCCCGGCTGTTGTGCAGCAAGGCGCACGCAGCACCCGGGAAGGGGAACCCGGTCTCTCCCTGGCCCCCAGCTCCCGTTCGCACCTCGACCCGAGGTGAGCGGATTTTTCTGTTGCTGCGCGGCCGCGAGACAAAAGCGGCTGCTGGGCCCCTGGGCCGCTGGCTGCCCGCCCGGCCGGCTGCCTGCCCGCGAGGCTGCACCCTGCCTCGGCCTGGGACGCAGGAGGGAAACGGCTTGAACCGGGCGGTCTCTGGGGAAGAGGTTGCCCCTTCGTGCCGCGGGGGAGCCTCCATTTGCCGGGCCCCCCCCGCCCCGTACGCTGTGCAGTGTAAACAGCCGCTGATAGGGCTGCTCCGGGCGCATTTGCTGCGCACAGCTCCAGCCCACTCGTGCCCCACCTCAGCGGGACGCGCAGGGCCTCCGCGCCGGCCGTGCCTCCCGCCGCAGCGGTGCCAAGGGCGGTGGGAGGGAACGCGCAGCCCGCGGCCGCCTGCTCCCACGGGAACGAGCTTCCAGCACAGGCAAGCTGCAGCCCTTCCCTGCGGAAGGTGCTGACGGCGGGCGGGATTGCAGCATGTCCCCGGGTGTCGGGCTGTGTCGCGGCGGTGGTAGCTTCACCGGTGGTTGGTGCTTGGGGTGTTGGCGGGAATGGGGGGACCCCGGCTGGGAACTCAAGCGGGGCTCCCATGGGACACACCAGGACCTCGTGCAGGGTTCCCACAGGGACGTGTGTGCAAACCAGGACCTCGTGCAGGGCTCCCACGGGGATGCATGTGCACACTGAGACCTTGTGCAGCGCCGTGCACATGGAGGGACAGAGCTTGTGGCAAGGACAGCAGCCCAGCTCGGGGGCCGGGGAGCTGCCCGGGTGTGTGCCGAGGGGCCGGCAGCTCGTGGCCGGGCTGTGAATCGTCCTGCCTGTTTGCACAAGCGCCGGCATTGCCATGGGGAGGTCAGGGGGCCCCAGGGAGGCATGAGAGCCCGGAGAGGTGGTGTTTGGGGAGGGGGTCCTGCTCCCTGCCTCGCTGCTCCCTGCCGAGAGCTTGATTAGATCCTGTTCAATTTACAGCCCTCTGAGCCGCCTGGTGTTCTCCTCCCAGCCAGCCGGACCTTCGCTTCCCTTTGAAAGAGAGAGGCTTTTTTGAAATGCAAAATGCAGGCGGTTTTGCTGCTGCTTTAGGAAGGGAAGCCCCCGGCCCCGGCTGTGGGGCTGTGGGGAGCTGGGGGTCCCTGCCGGGCGGGCAGTGCGCAGGGAAAGCCGCTGCCCGGGTGCCACCAGCGCGTCAGCCCCGTTGGGTGCAGGAAGGATGGTGCCTGCGCGGCCATGGGTGCTGCCCGCAGGCAGGACATCGGCCCTGTGGGCCTCTGCCCTTTCCCACGCCGCGCTGTGCTCCGGGGGAGGATGGGAGAGCCGGAGCTAAACTCCTTTCCCAGCTCTGCCACCGTTCTGTTTCCCAGGGTGAGTCAGAGTCCCTGCGGGCAGAGCCCTCTCCCTCCGGGGTCACCGCGCTGCCTCTCCCCTTTTCCCACCCTCCCGGGTGCTTGGAGCAGGCGCACCCCTGCATGGGGCACCCAGTGCAGCCCGGTCATGCTCCCCGCCGGCCCAGACGTCCCCCACGGGTGCACAGCCGGTGGCACGGGATGAGAGGGACCCAGCTCCGTGTCCTGCCGGGCAGGCTGAGCCGCAGCCTTGTTCCTGAGTGCAGCGGGGGGAGAACAGTTCCTTATCTGCAGAAACCAGCCGAAAAGCACCCTGGGCTCCGTAGCGTGAGTCAGGGCCATGTCTGGAAACAAGGGAGTCCTTGAGTGTGTGCCTCGGGCCATTGCGGGAGTCTGGAGGGGCCGAGCTCGCCCCGAGGTGGCTGCGTGTCACCATGAACAACGGACCCTGTGTGGGCTCGGGGCTGTGGGCGTGGGGGGGACAGAGGCGCTTCTGGGTCTGCTCGCCACCGTTCCTGCTCACTCGGGTCTTGCTGGAGGCTGGGAAACAGCTACAGAAATGGGACCAAAGTACCTGGGGCACAAAACGCTCCGGTGGCCGCGGGGACGAGCGGCTGCCTGGGTTTTGTCACTGTCACCCAGGTGCAGGGCGGTGGGACAGGGTGCTCGGGGCTAGACGATGTCCCATGCTCGTTGGGGTGTGGCCAGGAGCCCCAGGGGCGGTGGGAGACCTCTGGGCATGTGGCAGAGAGGGAGTTGGCCGTGATGGCTTGCTGGGGTTGGCAGGGCTCTGCGGGATGCCCGGGCGGGACCCTGGGCTCGCCGGCCGCCCCACCGCTGCGTGTCCCCGCAGGCGCTGGGCGAGGCGGACCAGGTCCGGATGACCTCGGAGGGCTCCGACTGCCGCTGCAAGTGCATCCTGCGGCCGCTCAGCAAGGATGCCTGCAGCCGCGTCAGGAGTGGCAGCATGCGGGTGGAAGACTTCTACACGGTGGAGACGGTGAGCTCGGGGGCCGACTGCAAATGCTCCTGCACCGCCCCCCCCTCCTCGCTCAACCCCTGCGAGAATGAGTGGAAGATGGAGAAGCTGAAGAAGCAGGCGCCCGAGCTCTTCAAGGTATCTGCAGGTGTGGCGGGACTGTGGGCTGGGGGCCAGAGACCCCCTCCCCGCGTGCGGGAGCCCACGCTCCCCATCCCTGCCCCGGCAGGCCCACAGAGCAACGGAGCAGTGTGGTTCCTGCGCTCCGGCCGTGAGCAGGGATGGGGACATGGGGGGCATCCACAGCGGCTGCACAGCCCTGTCCCGTGCCCCATGCCCCGTGCCCCAGCCCTGCTCTCCCTCTGCAGCTGCAGTCCATGGTGGACCTGCTGGAGGGAACACTCTACAGCATGGACCTGATGAAGGTGCACTCCTACATCAGCAAGGTGGTGGCCCAGATGAACACGCTGGAGGAGGTGAGTGAGCTCCGGCAGGCACCGTCCCCGCAGCATGCGCCGTCTGGCTGCTCGGGACCGTCTGGGGGTGCCGTGGGCTCCCCGAGCGGGGCTCCACACCTCTCCTCTCCTCCAGACCATCAAGACAAACCTGAGCAGGGAGAACGACTTCATGAAGGAGAGCGTCCTGCACCTCACCGACCAGATGAGACGCTACGAGAACTACTCCGACATCATGATCAGCATCAAGAAGGAGATCTCCAACCTGGGCTACCAGCTGCTGCAGAAGGATGCTGCCGCCGTCCCCGAGAGCAAGGCCCAGGTACCCCCCGCGCACCCAGCCCCTCGCAGGCATGGCTGGTGCCACTGGGCTGCTTCTGCCGCGGGGCAGAGCCGAGCTCCCCTGGGCTTGCGGCGGGTGCTGACAGCTCCCGTGAGTGCATCAGTGTGCACCGCGCCGGCGGCCGAGGGCTGGTGCCTGTGCCCACTGCCCGGCACGGTGGCAGGAGGGGAGGGGAGGGGGTCTGACTGGGCTGTGCCCCCCAGGACACGGCGGGCGGCCGAGAGAAGGAGACGGGACGGCACCCCAGCACCCGCAAGGCACTGGGGGACCGAGCGGCTCCCCGAGCACCCAAGGAGAAGCAGCTGAAGCCCGAGAAGCCCAAAAAGGATAATGCAAAGGCCAGGGGGGGGTCGCAGCCTACGCCTAAACCCAAGCCGTCGGCACACCAGCAAACCGTGGTCCGGGGCATCACTTACTACAAGGCCGGGCAGGCGGGTGCGGCGGAGGGGCCAGCTGGCAGCCGCGGTGAGTCCCCGGGACGGGGCAGGGGTGCGGGGGGCACCCTGCTGCCGTGGTGCTGCTCGGCAGGGCGGAGGGCCGGGGGCTGCCCCGCCAACGCACCGACCCCCCGGCTCACCTCCCTGCAGAGAGCCCCGCGAGGGGGGCGGCTGCGCCAGAGCGGCAGGAAGAGAGGGGCCCCCCGCCGCCCCCAGCTGAGGGGACCCTGGCCCAAGCCGTCATGCGGGCAGAGACCACCGTGCCCAGCACCACGGCTGCGCCCAGCACCGCCCTGGCCCCCCGCACCACCGCCCGCAGCCCCCCCGCCACCGTCCTTGGGCAGGGGGCTGACAGCACCGGGGGCCCTGAAACGCCAAACAGAGGTGGGTGAGCGGGGGTGCTGGGAGGGGGCACCCGCCTCGGTGGTCCCGGCACCCATGGCCAGGCTGGGCCAGCAATAGCCCTGCCACAGCGAAGGGCTTCCCGGCCCCAGCAGAGGCGGGCTGCCTGGGGCAGGGGTAAGCTTTCCTCCTTCTCCTCCTCCTCCTCCTCCTCGGTACCCAGTGAAGGAGGTGGAGTGCGAAGGCACCATCGAGTCGGTGGAGCCCCCCACGGAACACCACAGCTACGGGCGCAACGAGGGGGCCTGGATGAAGGACCCGGTGGCCAAGGATGACCGCATCTACGTCACCAACTACTACTACGGCAACAGCCTGGTGGAGTTCAGGAGCCTCGACAACTTCAAGCAGGGTGAGGGCTGGCAGCCGAGCAGGGGCAGGGGCCCCGGCTCCTCCTGGGTGGGTGCCCAGTGCCGTGCAACACTGGCTGTGCCGGGCCCTGGGGTCGTGGGCAGCTGATGGGGACCTGTGCTGGGAGCACCCATGGGGCAGCGATGGGCTGCCGCCGGCACGCTCGGGCCATCGTGCATGGGACCGCAGTGCTGCAAGGGGTCCCAATGCCTCTCCCACCCGCTCGCAGGCCGCTGGAGCAATCTCTACAAGCTGCCCTACAACTGGATCGGCACTGGGCACGTGGTGTACCGGGGGGCCTTTTACTACAACCGCGCCTTCACCAAGAACATCATCAAGTACGACCTGAAGGAGCGGTACGTGGCGGGCTGGGCGCTGCTCCACGACGTGGTGTACGAGGACACAACGCCCTGGAAGTGGAGGGGCCACTCGGACATCGACTTTGCTGTGGATGAGAGCGGGCTCTGGGTCATCTACCCCTCCGTGGACTACGACTACTCGCAGCAGGAGGTGATCGTCCTGAGCCGACTTGACCCCGGGGACCTCTCGGTGCGCAAGGAGACCACCTGGAAGACGGGGCTGAAGCGCAACACCTACGGGAACTGCTTCATCATCTGCGGCATCCTCTACGCCGTGGACACCTACAGCCAGAAGGAAGGGCACATCTCCTACGCCTTTGACACGCATACGGACACGGAGGCAGAGCTCCGGCTGCCCTTCCTCAACCAGTACGCCTTCACCACGCAGGTCGACTACAACCCCAAGGAGAAGGTGCTCTACGCCTGGGACAACGGCCATCAGATGACATACAGGCTCCGTTTTGTGGTCTGAGCGCCCGGCCGGGTCCCAGCCGCACCCCTGCGCCCACCCTCCACCGTGCCTGGCCGGGGCGCCCCGTCGCAGCCCGGCCCCGGCACCCCAGCTGGGCCAGGGCTGTGGCGAGAGCCCGGCTTCCACCCCACAGCCCTCCCCACTCGCCGTGCCCCAGTCACCTGCACCACGCCTGCTGCATCGCGGGGCAGGGGGTGCAGGTAAGCGCAGCCCCCAGCAGACACCCCCACGACAACGTGGCCTCTGGGGCCATGGGGCTGCCCCACAGCCGGCAGCTTGCCCGGTATTGCCTTCCCGGGGATGCAGGAGAGGACCCCAGCCCCGCATCCCTGCGGCACCGGGAGGCAGCCGGGTCTGCGCCGCCGGCGACACGGCAGCACCTGCCCCGCGCCACCGCACTGAGCACCCACCCGCGCTGCACCCAGCCTAAGCACCGCTCCCCGCGCACCCCGCTGGACCCCGCGTGACCGCGTGCTTACCGTAACCGCCGGCTGCCAGCGGTGCGAGTGCCTTAACAGCCTGGTGCCGGCTGCCTGGGCGCCGTGCCCTCGCCTGCCCCGAGCTGCCGCAGGGCGGGCAGGGCCCCCTCGCTGCCGGGGCAGGAGGAGCAGCTGCCCATTGCTATTTTAGGAGACGCGATTAAGATGCTTTTGCTTTTGCCGCTCATTAGCTTATTATTTAAATGCATTCACCGGAGCCGCGCAGAGTCCCCTCTCCTGGCAGCAGGCGCAGAGCAGCCTGCCTGCAGTGCCGGGGTGCCCTGCCTGCACACCTGCCTGCACCCAGCACCGGGCAGGGAGGAGGTGCGCACAGCCGGGGAGCCCACGGCCCTCCTGCTCTCCGCCTAAGGCAGGGCGAGGGGCCAGGAGCGCTTGGCTTGGTTTTGGTCATTTTAGATGTGAACAGTATTAAAAAAATAACACATGTGAAACCGGGCTGCGTGGGCTGTTGTTTCTCCCGAAGCCGGGCAGGGAGGAGCGGGCAAGGCGGGCGCTCGCCGTCCCCGTCCCGTGGCCAGGCGTGCCCAGGGGTTGCTGGCACACGTGGCTGCTGTTCATTGCACATCTGGCTGGTGCAGCTCCAAGCAGCTCTCCCCACACCGAGCCTGGGGAGGGCACCCCACATCCCCCCTGGCAGCACCCAGCACGGTGCCACGGCCGTGCCCGCGGGCCCCGGGCTGCAGCAGCAGCCGGGAGCTGAGCCCCGCTGCTGGGGAGAGCGGGAAAGGGAGAGGAGAGCAGCTGAGCGTGGGCACGGCGGGAGCAGCTGCCCTGACTCTGCTGCAAAATTTGGCAAGCGTGGAGCTGCTGGGGGGCCCCGAGGGGTGAGAGCAGCCCCCGCAGCCCAGCTCCTTCCTGCTCCTGTCTGTATGTGCCAGGGCAGCCACCCCTTGGCACCGGCGAGCCCTACACACCGGCCGGGTGTCCCGTCGGACTGTGGCCGGGCTCCTTGTGCCACAGAGCCGTCACTGGGCAGCTGAGCCTGCTGTCCCAGGATGCCGGCACGGCTGAAATGTTTCCTACTGCAAAGACCTGAAGCCGGGGCCGGGCACGGGGCAGCCTGGCATCCCCTTCCCTGGCCGCACGCTGCACCCAGGCCCAGGTCCTGCTCTGGCTCATGAAGGCACCGACCATCCCTGCCCCTGCCTGTGCCTCGGCCCCAAAACCTCCCGCACCGGTGGTGCGGTGCATCCCTTGCTCAGCTGCAAGTCCCCGCCACGAGAAAGGAGCTGGCTGACTTTTTCCCCCCGGCTGGGTCCCTGCTAGGCTTTTATCTAGTGATCCCCAGCAAATCCCTGTCCAAACAATACGGATTTCTGACATTTTTTTGCGGTAAAGTAAACTCCCAGCACATCTCTAATTCCAGGGCTTTGTTGTTCTTCGGCGGGGGCTGCCGTGGCTCTGCGCTGCCTCGCTGTGCCGGGCTGGCTGCAGGATGCCCCTCTGCTCCCCTCGGGAAGAAAACACGGGGAAGGGAGTAATTAAACCCACGTGGCTGGAGAGCCGCGTCACCTAATTGCAGCCGTGGGGCCTCCTGCAAAGGCGCCCCTCTGAGAGCACGCCCCTCGCTGCCGCTAACACCCTGATAACGAGAAGCTTTAATTATGCCCACATGACAGACATTTCATGAAATACGTTCTCCCCCCGACGGCTGCCTGGCCTTGCCCCCGAAACCTCCAGCCACGTGCACCGGCTCGGCTGGGCTTTGCAGCCCCGTCCTGCCGCAGCCTGGGGGCAGCTGGGGAGGGGGCGATGTGGGGCGATGCGGGGCGATGGGGGGTGATGCAGGGTGGCGAGCCAGCAGCAGTGTGCAGCCTCACGAGGGTTTCTCGGCAGCGCGGGGCCGTGCAGCAGCAGCACAGGCTGTAAAAGCACCGGCACCGTAAAAGCTGGGGTGCAGGCACTGTGAGGGCAGCCCCCGACATGCGGGGCTCTGCCTTACGTGCTCAGCGCCAGCAGCAGCCTCCTCCAGCTCCCCACCGGCAAAACACCAGCAGCGAGCAAAAACAAAGGGGCTTTTGTTTCCCGGTGGGGTTATCGTGTTGGGTCCTTGGAGCTTCCCAGACCCCCCACCGTTCCACACCTTTTTCTCAATCTAAAGTCACCCTGGTCCCCTTTCTCTGCTATTATATGTCAGGGAATCACACCCCAGGTCAGGTCCGTGGAAAAGCCCCTGAGTGCCTGCTCCGATGCTCCTCGCCTGTGGCCCGACTGGCCCATGCCCATGGCAGCGCTGCTGCCAGCAGCCGGACTCCGGGATGCACGGAAACCTCCCTCGCTCCTGCTGCTGCCCGCAGGGACGTGTGTCAGATGTGAGTGTGGCGGGGGAGCATCAGCCCCAGCAGCCCTTCACTAGCTGGTCCTTGTCCTGGTGCTGGTCCTGCTCCCTGGCCGTGGTCCTGGTCTGCGGTCCCTGATGCCTGGTCCCGGTCTCTGGTCCCAGATTCTGCTCCTGGTCCTGGTCCCAGGTCCTGGTCCCAGGCAGGACAAGGCAGGCTGGGGAGGATGGGTGTCCCCGAGCAGGACACGGTAGGGACGTGTGGGTGGGGGCAGGATGGGCTCCCGCCACGCCGGGCACTGCTGACTTCCAGACATTCCTCCTGTGCGTGGCCGGCACCACCTCGGCTCATAACATGATTAAAAGATTAAAATCTCTCCGTTCAGCAGCAAGCAGCAAATGAAGCTTGAGACAGGGATGCCGAGGGGCTGCAGTGCCCGAGGGCCCCGTGATGGCAACGTGGCCCCTGGGGACGGGCGGCCGAGGCCACCCGGGCAGGTGGCTGCTGGCGCCGCAGCCCTCCCTCCAAAAACACCCTCCCGCGGGCACGGCTGGCCCCTCGGTGAAGCCAGGCAGCGAAGCCCTAATTCCCTCCCTGCCTCCTTCTCAGTTACTGGCCGGGGTTGGTTGGTTGTGGTGGTTTTTCCTCATTCCTGGCCCCGCTGACCAGGCTGGCTGTCCCGCTCGCCCTGCCACTGAGCTGGCCCCACCAGCACCATGCCATGGTGCCGGCACAGCGCAGAGCCGTCTTGGGGCCGCAGGTGAGCCCCGGGGGGTGGCCAGCCTTTGGGCAGGCAGGATGCACCAGCCCTGCTCCAGGTGACATCCCGGCCGGAGCCTGTCCCTGGCCGGAGCCTGTTGGCATCCACCGAGGGTGCACCAAAAACCTCGGTCCTTGTTCCACCCTGGGTGCCAGGAGTCTCAGCTGGTGCAGCCAAACCACCCCCGGCTGCAGTTTGCTCCCACGGGAGGGCTCTGTGCCCACCCTCTCCCCGGGGCACAAGACGATCCGATAACTCGCCCACAGCCACCCAGCCCTTCCCTGGCCACAGAGAGCCGAGAGCTGCCTGCTCGGGGGCTGCAGGGCTGGGACCGGCAGCGCTCGGAGCATCTGAGAGGGGAATTGGGCCCTTCCCTCCATTCTTATCTCCGTCCGGGGGCCGCTGACCCGGGGAACGAGGCGATGTCCATCCGGCAGCAGGTGGAAGCGAGTCCTGGGGCTGTGCCCACATTGCAAACACGCTTCAAAGCCGGAGCCAGCAGCATCGAGCGTCACAGGGATCTATTTTTATTGCCCTCCCTGACCCTTCCCTCTGCGTCGTCCCTGCTGCCGGCAGGCCTGGGCGCAGCCCTGGCAGCGCAGCAGCGCAGGGAGGGGAGGCATTTCCCGCTGTGCCTCTCCCTCCTGCTCCCTGGGGACATGCCCTGGCTCCCCGGCACAGCGGCAGCACAGCAGGACGGTGCTGGCACCGCTCTGCCCACATGTTCTGCCAGGGCATCCCTGCCCTCCGCGTCCCTGAGCTGTGGTTTGCAGGGCAGCACCTTGCTGGGATGGGCACGTTCCTGCTGAGACCCACCAGCTCATTGCACCCGGGGCCAGCAGGGAGCTGGGGAGGACACGGATGGCGAGGCTCCCCCGGAAAGCGTGCGGGTGCCCAGCATCAGACCTGCTCAAGTGCTTCCCCTTGGCCGGGGCTGTGCTGGCAGCGGGGAGCTGTTTCTCTTGTAACCGTGATGAAGCTGCGGCTGGAAGCGTGGCGGGGGCTCAGGATGGGAGTGTTGACCAACCCAAACAACGCTGGTCGGGCGAGCAGCAGGCGCTGCCGGCTCCGCGTGCACCTTCCCAGCACCCTGGGGCTGCCAGGGGCTGTCAGAAATGGTGCGGCGGGGAAGCCGAGGCATGAGCCCATCCCTGGACCGGGGGGCCTCTGCATCCCTGCGTGTCCCCCGTCTCTGGGCTGGGACAGGCACAAAGGGCACAGCCCAGCACAGACCCGCTGCTCCCAGCATGAACCTGCTGCTCCCAGCAGGGACCCGCTGCAGGAGAGGAGGAGGGTGGAAGGGGCAGAGCACCGGGCGCAGAGGCAGCACCCACCTGCCCCCACCGCCTCCCTTCTCTGGGCCATATAGGGCACCATCCTGCTCTGCACCGAAAATAGAGCTGATCGTTCCCAGGGCCGGGAAAAGATTTACGGGGGGCTGCGACTGAGTCATTGCCTGGGGAGGCAGCGCAGCCTGGCAGGGAGCGTGGCCTCGTGCCCAGCGGCCCTGCCTTCACCCGGCTGGGACCTGCCTCGTGGGGCTGGGGGTGACCCCGCTGCCGCTCCGCCTGGATCCCTCCTGGCACAGCCGCCCGGGCACAGCCAGGCTCCGGGACCAGGGGCTCGGCAGGGGGGCTATGCCTAGGACACGGTGCCCAGCCATGCCAGCAGCCTCTCGGCAGAGCCTGGTGGTCCCTATGTCCTCCCCGGGGAGCAGGAGGCTCAGTGCCAGCGCCACAGCCCTCGTGCTGTGCCCCCATCCCATCGGCTGCCCATGCTGGGACGTGTTTGGTGGGAGAATATTGGTGCTGCCGGGGGCCCTGGTCGGTCTCCGGAGAGCCGCAGGGCGATGCGGGGCTGCGGGGCGATGCGAGGCCGTGGGTGCCAAGGCTGCCGACCTCGAGCGGCAGTGCGAAAGGGCTGGGCGGCGGGAGGTGGCAGCGGCCGGAGGGAAGGGAGGGGAGCTGCAGGCCTTGGCGGTGCCGCTGCTGACTCACTCACCAGTGGAAAAAGAAATCTGTTCCCAGGCTCGCCACCGCCACCTCCAAACCACCCCAGCCCCCCTGGCACAGCATGGCACGGCAGCCCCTCCGGGCGGTGAGGTGCACCCTGCAAACACCCCTTCCTGGCAGCACCCCACGGCACAGCACGGGGGGAAGGAGAGGGCTGCTCGTGGGCTGCTCTCATGGCCGGGCTCTGCTCACCCCTACACAGGGGCTTCCTCCATCACCCTGCAGATGCGCAGGCAGGCTGGCAGGGAGCCAGGAGCCCCGGCACGCAGTGGCCCCATCTCCTGGGAGCCCAAGGGCCACCTTTGTCTGGGAGCCCCCAGGACGGCGGGAGCAAGGCCCCGCGGGGCAGCGCCTGTGTCCAGACACTGCTCGTATTCATGGGAGCAGCGGGACCGGGGCGGCGCGGGGACAAGTCCTCCCCCAGCCCGGCCAACAAAACGGGCATTCAGGGCAGGGAGCGGGCAGCTGCCCCGGGCAGACCTGGGCCGCCTGCGTGGCCGGCAGGACGCGGCATTTCCCCGCCGGGCCGGGCGCTCACAACGCGGGGCTTGTTGTCAGCCAGATGGGCCAGACACGCTGCTCGCACGCAGCCATGCGGGGCTGCCTCTCCCCCGGCACACGGAGGGGAGCGGGTGGCACAGCGCGGCCGAGGGCACCTGGATGTGCCCAGGGTGGTTGCTCCCAAGCTCCCTGCCCGTCCTGCCCACATGCAGCTCCCTGCCTGCCCTGCCCTGCCCAGCACCTTGCGTGTCCCACCATGTGCTGCTCCCTGCACACCCCGCTGCATGTGGAAACCAGGGTCAGCTCTTGGTGTTAGCGCTCAGGGGAGCAGCTAAGGAGCCGCCCCAGAGGAAGGAGGTGACAGGAGCAATGCCAGGAGCATTAGAAGAGCTGAGGTTTGTGTCCATCGCAGCAAACACCAGCCGAGGGAGGTGGAGCCCGGGCTTTCCCACCCAGACCTTGCACAACTTGCATCTGCCTCTGCCCTCTCTGCAGCTCCCCCCTTTCCCCAGACCTCCAGCCTCTGCCCAAGCAGCAGAATCAGGTCCAGGAGCAGGTCCTGCCAGCTCCCAGAGACACCATCTGCACTTGGCTGGTGCCTGCTGTGCCGGGGAGTTGGGGAAAGAAACATCTGGACCTGCTGAACACTTTCCAGGGCGTGCTGCCAGGGCTCCCTGCGCAGTGGCATCAGCCCTGGGCCGTGCCCCGCAGTCAGCTGGCGGCTGTTCCTCCTTCCTCATCCCCACCCTGGAAATTATTTATTTGCTGAAGAACAGCTTTCCCCAGGAAGTCTGCTCTAATGCTGAGGGACATCTTCAGTTACAAGGAAAAAATAAACAGTTTGAGCCTTGAAGGCCCTGACGCTCTGCAAACACCGGTGCTAAACCCAGGGCCGGCATCGGCAGCTGCGCGGGGTCAGCGCAGGAGAGCGGCGGGGTCACCCAGGAGAGGGGCTCCAAGCACCCCCCCGTCATGCCCAGGCAGCGCCATGCCGGAGGGGGACAGAGCCTATGCTGCCTGCAGTGCTGCCTGGTGCCCATGAGCACTCCCTGGAGCGTTCCGGGGGGGCTGCCCTTTGCTGGGGGTTCTCCCTCCCTGCCCCGCTCAGGCCAGGGCAGCCCCGTGGCCACGCAGGTACTCCTCCACACGCTCCCCCCAAGCACAGCCGGCACGGCTGAGCCAGGGCAGCACCGGCATGGGCGCAGGCTGTCAGCCAGCACATTTACCTTTGTTTTCTGCTCTTAGTTGGTTTTGTTCCCCCTCCCCCCCCCATTTGCAGACAGAGTTTGCAGCCGGCTGTTTTGCAGCAGCAGCTTCTGCCAGGGAGCGGGGACCGCATGGCCGTCCTCTGGGGCTGGCAGGTAAAGCAGGAACCGGCACAGACGGCCGACCGCCCTGCGGAGCTGGCGACATGGGCCCAGACAGGCATCCACCTCGCTCTCACAGCACTAACAAGCGTCTTCTCCACCTGTGCCCTGGAGGAAGCTTGCGCTAGAGCCCATCACCTCGCCTCTGCATCCATTCAGACAATCGGTATGTTGTCCCCGATAATTTAATGGGCTTGCTTGTCCGTGGGATGTCTTCCGTAACCGCACAGCGTCATTCTGGTGAAAGCGCTGGACTGGTTGGTTTTGCCACCCTGCTACGGGTGGATGGAGTAATTCAGCCCCAGGATTTAGTGCGGTGCCAGAAACCCATTTACCTCCTCAAATAGCTGCTGTGGACCGCGCACAAACCAAAGCTTGAGCTGTTCTCCTGTACCGACTCCCGCTTCAGCATGGGGATGGCTTCTGGGCGCAGTCCCAGCTTCCCAGCCCAGTATCTGGCAGGTCACCTACTCCCCCTCCTGACAGCAGAGCGCTGCGCCGGAGCCCCCTCTCCCGAGGGAGCAGTCCCGCACTTTGCACAGCCACGCTCTGTGCAGGAGGCAGAAGCGCAGCGTGCCCTCGGCAGCCAACGCCGCGCCCCAGCCCAGCGCCGCACAGCAGGGCAGGCTGAGGTGGCACCGAGCTGAGCACCCTCCGTTTTGTTCTCCATTCACAGGGGCGTATAGAAAAGCTTCCAAAATACTGCAGATTGTAACCGAAAACCCCATCAGATACTTGAGAAGTTGTACAAACTGATTTACCTTCCAAGGTGGCCTTGCTCTGAGCAGGCAGTTGCGCTAGCGACCTCCAGAGGAGCCTTCCACCCTGAATCATTCCGTCTTTGTAACTGCGCCTTGTAGAACTGTGGACACACAAATACCAGCAAAACCCTCCCGGTTGTGACTTCAGGATGTTCAGAGGAATCAGCTTCAAGCTGCTCTTCATTTTGTCCCTGCAGTTCGGGCACATGTTGAGTCTTCTCTGGGCACGATGCTGCCATCCAAACCTGTGACTTCTCCTTGGATGTTCGGTGCCTGGTAATTAGCTTTTTGGGTTTTTTTCCTTTTTTTTCCCCCCACCTCTTGTTCCTGACTAGTAAACGGCATGTTAGTGATCTGTATCACAACCGGATCTTTCAGAGAGAAGATCCTCTCCAGGCAGTGCTGCTGCTCTGGGGGCTGGGGGTGGAAGGTGACAGTTATTTCACCTGAAGCACACCCTGATGTTGTTATCGGAGGCTCTGCAGCACATCCACCTTCTTCCCGTCTCCGTTTTCAAGCCACCCCACAGCTCACGCCATCCCGCAGCAGACTCTGGAAGGCCATCAGGGCAACGTTACCTGTGCTGGCTTTTCCGCATCGGGAATGCTGGTAAGCGCCATCAGGCTCCCCTCGGACGCACTGCCAGAGGAGCACGGGGGTAACACAACGCCTCTCCAAAAGAGAAGCCCAAAGGCAGCTGGGCACGATCTGACAAGCCGCCTGCCCGATTCCCAGCACAGGCGACCAGCCTCTCTCCTGCCTTTTTCAGGCATCAGGCTCCTGGGACAGGAGCGTGCGGATCTGGGATCCCCGCAGCGGCACGCTCCTTCTTCTTCTGGAGGGCCACGTGTGCTGGGTGAAACGCGTGTGCTTCCCCAGGAGCGGCTTGCTGCTGGCCACTGCAGGATATTCAGGAACGGTAACACAAAGCATTTCGTAACCCTGCCTGCCTTCACGGGAACACGAACATGAGCCACAGGAACAGTTCCCATGCGCAACACTCGGCCTTACGGCACGCTTCAGCAGCCTGGACCCACGCGGGGCCTGGGCCCAGAGCTGTGCCAGGCTGGGTCTCCTTCGCTGCCAAACGTATCGTGTTCAGGTCCGCACCGAGCTCCTAACAAAGCTGTGACCCAGCCAGTATTGGCATCATTGTAAAGCTATCCCTCATAACAGCTCAACATATGGGAAATTCACTTTACCACACATAATTAGACCTCTCTCTGGTTACAACTCATTTGAGGCTTAAAACCCCTTCAGATCTATGCTAAGTTCAGCGAGCACAATTAAGACCTCTTTCCTAAACAGAATCTGGATCCAATCTAAGGACTGCCTAATGGGTAGAGAATTTTACATGTTAGAATATATTAGCTACACTAACACAAACCATGACTGCTGCATCACTAACGCCCGAGCAGCACTGCGTAACTCTTCCTTCCATCAGAACCAAAAAAGGCCTTTGGAATCGCAACTCCATCTCTGAGTTCCAAAGAACTCCAGGGGGGACAGAAAGTCAAACCCTTTAACTAGTTCAGCGCTTCACAGGAGAAAGCGTGGAACCACAAACCCGGGGAGCGCCTTGAAACTTTAGAGGTAACCACCTTCCAGTCCAGCTTTTCTCAAGCCTGGTTTCCTGATTTCGTTTGACCTCAACCAGTCTTCACACGCACGCAAAAAGAACACTTGGTCTGAAACTATCACCCCCTCGCCATTTTCCTAACGCTTAAATGGAACTGAGCTTCCTCTCTTCCCATCCCGCAGCGTGTAACGCCGTACGCTAACAACAGCCTGGTCGGATTATTGTCATCCAGAAGAAAAACCTGCATGCCACTAGAAACACGTCCTCTTTATAGTCCTAACTCCCAGGGCGAGTGCAGCGTCAGCCTGCAGACTGCGTAGCAGGCAGCGTTGCAGCTCGTGCAGGTTACTGCCTGCAAGCACCCCCGCAGCCCTGCCGCAGGCCCCCCGTGCAGCCTGGCACCCACAGACCAAACACCCTGCATCCAAAACGCACCTCTGCTATGGGTGATGTTGGGTGGAGCCTTCACCTTCACCCCGAGAACACCCTCTGACTTCCAGGAGCTATTTGGGAAGATTAAATCAGCTGCAAATGGGAACACATCTGGAGGACGATGCCGGAACCCAGCTTCCTGACCAAAATTGAAGGACTTTCCCGGGAAGAAGGCTGCAGCAGCCCTCTGGCCACCGCTCGCCGCAGCTCTGGTCAGCAGTGGTCAGACCTGTGAGGCGCCTGCCTGAAGCGCTCTGCCGGCAGGGCCAGGCAGCTCAGCCAGGCAAACCGCTGCCTACGGCATCCGCCCGAACCGGGGACGGACGGGGACTCCTTGGCGCTACGACTGTGCAGAGATCCAAAACAAGCGCTGACAGAATTCTTCAGTTTCAATGAAGTCCGCTAAAACACCTCAGCACATTAGTTCATCTCCGTAACACTTAAACACCGGCACAAGACAAAAACTTTAAACATTTACTCTTAAGCTACTGAAGTGATGAATATTGACTCACCGTAAACATCCGTGTAAGTTTCCATTTTAAATCAATCTCAAGTTAAATACTTTTTACATGTTAAGTTGAACCAGCTCCGCAGATCCGTACTCATTTGCCTGTTCTTCAAAGAGGAAAATAATCTTAAACTGCAAGTTACGTTAGTATTTTCATTAGCAATAAAAGTTCAAATAAACTTTCTGTGAATCCTCTGATCTCTCTTCATAAAGCTGATGAGTTCTTTATCCCACCCCTACTAAAAAAACCACCACTGACAGCTTCCAAACAAAATTCTATTTAATGAGACATACTCAGCCAACATAATTAAGAACTTCCGGCACGCTGCAGTTTTATGCCTTGATGGCATATTTCCGGACAGGGTACAAACGTTCTTTTCGCTGCTGTTTTTTGGTCTTCAGGTTTTCTTCATGCTTATTTAATCTGCGTCGCATGGCACGAGTCTTCTTTGGCCGCAGATCAAGAGGCTTATACTTTTTGCCCTGTTTGCAAAAATACACACCGGTTGAGTTTGGGAGGCTGCAACGTACCAATCAGGTGCACGAGCTCATAGAGAGCCGAGCTGCCTGTAAAAACATCAGCAGCAGTGTCGTAAGCTTCTTTTTATTGGGACTATCATTACAGCCTACAAGTTTAAGAGAGCTTCTCTCCACTGGGAAACATGAGCTGATTCTAACTTTTGTACCAGTTGTACTAGCTCTGACTCAGGTTTAAGTAATGCTTGATCTTACAAGTCCCAGTTATCCAACACCTCTTGAAAGGTCTTTTTTTTCCTATTCTATATAACCCAAACCCCAACAAGTAATAGTCTAAAAATTATAGGAACTTATTGAGATAAAGAATTCCTTGGTCACCCGCAACATGATTAAAATTTAGGAAAGAGAGTATCTGCATTTCTGGAAACTGCATCTTCTAGGAAGTACACTACACCCCAGAGAAGTGATGCTGCCCAGAAGACTCTCCTGGCAAAAGCAGTTTCACACCGAGCTTACAGAATTCAGGGTAGTCTTGCAATAATACTTAAAATGGAACCATGGCTAGAGAACTTTAAAACTGAACATAAATGAGTATTTTTTTCTTGAGTTTTAGGCTTTTAAGTAACAATCTACAAATTAGTTTCTTCCTTCAAACTATGTAATTGAAAATAGTAAAACAAAAAGGACCGCTATGCAAGATGTTTGGTCTTACCTTGTAAAACTTCCTCAAGTTCTCCTTCTGGGTCTGATTGATAACAGTTAAGACTCTGGCAATGGATTTGCGCACCACACGTCTGCAGGTGGAAAAAAAAAGTATGTCTCAGAACACACTGGAAGACAAGCACCACAGGTTTAAAACCCAGTACACAGAAAACGCGTACATGCTACAACCAAGTAACTCACATTGTACCGTGTTGTAGCAAAACACTAACAACTTGGGGCACATCTCAGCTTAACACCTCTGAGCAAACAGACGCACAAACCGAATTTTCAAGACTACAAGTATTTGTTCCTCTTCCATACCATTTTTTTCTGTTGTTTTACAGTACAAGGCAACCGCACAGGCCGTGACAGCACCTCTCAAACACAGCGCGCCATGGCCCACACAGCCTAGGCGCCAGCACTCCCACACGGTACCGGCCGAAGGCCGCCGCTCCCACACCCCCTGCTCAGGCTCGGGCAAGCTCCTCCGCGGCCTCCCCGCAGCGCTCCCCCCCCCCCCCCCCGAGCCGGCGCTAACCCGGCCGCGGGCCTCGCCGCCGGTCCGGACCCCACTTACATCTTGGAGAGCTTGGAGGCGGCCCCGCCAGTCACCTTGGCCACGCGAAGCTGCGACAGCTCCACCTTCAGATCGTCCAACTGCTTCAGCAGCTCCTCCTTCTTCTTCCCCCGCAGGTCTCGGGCCTTGATCTTGGCCTGCGGGCGGCGGACAGGCCGTCAGCCCCGCTCCCGGGACCCCGCCGCGCCCCCCGGCCGAGAGCGGCCTTCCCCAGGCCGCCGCCCCGCGGCCTCCCGCCGCCCCTCAGGCCCCACATCGCCGCCCGCCCTTATCCCCCCCACACGACGGCGATGGCGGGGCCAGGCCGGCAGCGTGTGACAGCGGCGCGGCGGGCTCGGTGCCGCGGCGGGACGGCCGGCAGCCCCGCGCCCGCGCGGATGCCGCCGGATTGCACCGGCAGAGGCAGGGAAGCGCTCACCATGATGGCGGCACCGGCGCGGCTCGGGGCGGAAAGGACGGAAGCCGCGCAGGGACAGGAGGCGGAGGGTGCTGCCGGTCGGAGCCTACCAATCCGCGCTGGGCGGGGGGAGGAGCCTGCGCGCCGCGCACCCCCCGCGGGCAGCGCGGTGGTACCGGCGGCGGGCGCTGACAGGGAAGGCGGGAGGCGGCGGCGGCGGGGCAGCGCCGCCGGCCCCGGGGCACTGGGGCTCCGGCCCCTCGGGAGGGGGCTGCTGCGCGCCGCTCTGCCGCCGCGGCTCCGTGCTGCTGCTCGCTCTCTTTCAGCCGCTGGAGCCCTGTCAGAGCGGAGCCGGTGTTCTCGGGCCGGCCGAGGTGCGGCACTCTTACCCCGGCAGCGGTGGGGACGTAACGGCGGGCAGGGCCGTGCGCGCAGGTGGCCAGGCGGGACGGAGGGAGGGAGGGAGCTGGTCGGGGCGGGCCGGGTCTGGCGCGGCGGCACAGGCCTCTCCGCACGGTGGCGCCGCCGCACGCCGCCTCCCGCCGTATCCAGGCAGCCGCGCCGTGCCTCACCGGCCCCGCGCGGGAGGGCGGGGGGCTCCCGATTGACGGCCTGCGCCGCCAATCAGGGGGCCGCCTCGCCGTTAGCCCGGGCTCTCCCCCAATAAGAGCGGGCGGGGGCGGGGCGAGGCCGGCCCAGACTAGCGTGAGGCGGCAGCCGCGCTCCGCGCAGCCGGAGCCTTCGCCGCGGCGGCGCTGGCGGCTTTGCCCGGGAGCTGGCGGAGGCGGCGCGGATGGTGAGAGGAGCCGCCCGGCAGCGCCTGCCCCGCACCGGCCCGGCCTCCAGGTGCGGGGGGGCGGAGCGGCGGCGCGGGCGGGCGCGGGGCGCGGGCGGGGCGGGCGGGAACGGCGGTGGCGGGCGGCTCGGGGCAGGCCCGGCGGCGGCGGCGGCGGCGCGCCCCTCACCGCTGTCTCGCCCCCGCAGAGCTCCAGGCCCAGCGGAGAAGCCCTGCCGCAAGCGGAAGCCCAGGTAAGGCGGAGCGGGCGGCGCGGCAGGTGCGGGCGGGGGCGGCCGGGGCTGCGCGGAGCATCCCCCCGCCTCCGGCGGGCTTCTCCCGGCGGCGGGGCAGGCTCCGCGGCGGCGTTAGGCGCCTTCTGAAACGAGCCGTGGCATCGCCGGGGGGTCTGCGCCCTGTGGCGGGGCTGGGGGGCAGCGATGGCGGTGGAGGCTGCCGAGGCCCTGTGCCTGGGTGCACGGAGCCATGCTCACCGCTGTCTTTGCTGTTAACGGAGAAGAGAAATACGATGTGACACGTCTTCTGCTTAGGCCTTGATTCGCAACGTAACTGCAATAATTACGAAAACGCCCCCCTCTTTATTAACTTCTCCATTCTTTATGTTATCTTCCCTCTCGCCACCCCGCCTCTCCCAGCTGGGGAGGCTGTAGGTGTTTAGCATGCCTTTGACAGGTAGCTGCATTTCTGCATCAGCAAATGAATCCTTTCGGATGAAATATTGCTGGATTTTACAAGAGCCGTCCGTGCAGTGCTGGATATCCAAATTGCAAGTTCGATGGAATCATCATGGATTTGTTCTGATTTTAAACTTTTATCTCAGTACCTCCCTCTTCACCAAATTCTTGTTTTGTACTGAGAAATCCTCTGGACAATAAGTGATGTGAAATGCCCTTGGGGATAGAAGCTAGATGATTGTTATGTTGTGTCACCCCCCCCCCCAGATTTCTTGCCCGTTACCAGGTATAAAAATGTCAGTAACCAAAGGCTGCCCCAGATAAAACATTCAGGATCAAGACTGCAGGTTTTCAGAGGCTGGGTCTAATCTCCCCCCACAGAATGGGACCTGTTTTCATCAAAGTCCGAGTTGCACTTCTGTAATTTAATAACCAGGCTCCAAGCTTCCATGCTTAAGCAGTATATTGGCTAGGCAATTCTAGTCCTCCAACCTGCAAAATGGATCCCTTAAAATAAAAAATCGCTAGATTTTGCAAGAGCTCTCCAAATGCAAACCATAATTCTCAGCATCTTGTCTAAGCTAATGCAAAGCAGCACTGTTGGACCATATGATGACTAAAATGCTAGTATAAGTGAGTCTCCCAGCATGCGTATGCTCTCCCACCATTCCTGCGAGCAACAGAACTGCAGTGTTGGTAGCAGCCTTTGGAAATCGTAGAAGATCATCCTGGTATAGATCTTGCTGTGGAAGTTTGCAGATGCAGTCGCTGCCCGGTGCATCTTCTCACCTTGTGTGAACCCTGTTGTGTAACGGTTGTAACTTCCCTTGCTCAGACTGTTGAGCGAGCGATTAAGAAGCGTGTACACCTGACTGTAGGTCGTGTTCATAGAAAAAAGATGCTTTGTTTTCAAATCAGATAAGTCAGTCTCTTTTAAGATGTTTTGATAAACTGGATCACAACTTATGTTAAATGAAAGCAACAATGAGTCATTTAACTAGAAGCAAAGAGCATAATTCTCCCATCATTCTGGGCTGCCAAAATAATACAGATAGCGTACACAAATGTGATAGCCAGGTTCTTTGCTACAGCAAATATAAAAACCATTCATAGAAACTATATGGAGAGAAGAAATATTTTGCTGTGCTACAAAGGAGATTGTGATCATTGTTTTATCTTGAAATATAGGTGCAATACAGCATCAAAATTCAATTGGCAATCCATGTCCCTTACAAACATTGGAAGATTTTATCACAAAGATGGCTAGTTGGGCTAAGCTCTACGTGTAAGAATGATACAGGCAGCAGCACCGTGTTCTGTGTTCACCATGCTCGGTTGAGAAACTAGATCTACAAGTGATAAAATGCTGAAAGTGCTTAGCAGTGGGAGGAATACCTACCTTGCCTGTATTGTTACTCGTTTCGGTGTTACTGTTTTATTTGGTGGAGGGAAGTAATAAAAATGGAGAATAGCAATTCAAAACATTGAGAAGCTTATAACCTGAGCCAGTTCTGCCTTGAAATTAAATTGTGTTGTCCATAATGTTGCGCTGAAGGCACAGATTTACGAAGGTGGGAGGACGGGGGCTGTAGCTCTCCCTCCTCTGCTGCCGGCGCCGCTCCTGTCACATGATGCGACTGCACAGTCCTCTGCTCGCACTGCAGCTGCGCTCGCCCTGGCGTGTGCCAGTCAGATTTCGCCTCTTTTTGCATCACTTTTTTCCTGGTTTAGCTCTGTTGGCTTTAAATGGAGTTGTTGATAAACTGCCGTGGTATAAATGGATAATGGGAATTCATTTGATCATCTGGACACGTTACTTTGTTGGCTTCTCTTTTATTCTGCATGGTGTACTTTGGGCGAGGAAGGAAGAGTTCTGGTGTGAAAGTCTATTCTGAGATGATGTTACTGCCTAAATAGCTAAAATTTAACTGTATTTTAAACAAAAAACCCCAACGCCCCCCACCAACCCCCTAAAGCATGATACAGCTATCAGAGTCTTATCACAGAAATCTGTGTGTTGATGTCTTTTTTCGCGGAACTTTTCATAGGGTTTTTTCATAGAAATGTTCAGTTGGAGCAGTCTTTGTAGAAGGAAAACCAGGACCTGTACATGCAAGTTTTATAATAATTTTCTTTGTTATTCTTGCATAAGAACATTCTGCAGGCTTGGCTTTTGTAGCCGAGTTGCTCTCTTTAAGCACATCAGCTCTGTTCTGGATATGTAGTTTTTAAACAGGCTAGAAACAGAGGTATGGAACGGGGTATGTGTTGCAGCAGACGGAAACAGTTTAAAGGAGTGGACCAAATTGTGTGTGGGAGCTGCATGGAGGGTCAAAGAGAGGTCTGTTTCTGTAAAGTATGTAAGTTAGTTGCCAACACAAATATTACCTCGCAGTTTACATGTGCTGAGAGAACGCAGTACAGCCCTGCAACAGGAATAGAATAGAATAACCATCAATCTGGTTCCCTGAGGATGTCGGTCAAGAAAGGAAGTGTGCGATGCCAAAAAGCCTGGATGGAACAGCAGGTTTAGAGGACTCGTCGTTTGAAGTATTTTTAATTATTGCTATTATTATAATGGAACACAGACTAGAAGCTGAATTTTTAAAATATAATTAAAGCAGAAGTCAGCAGAGGGATTTCTCTGCTGTGTGGTGGAGGAACGGTCCAGGAGCAGCTCCTGCTCAGGAGGGTGAATTCCCAGAGTGATGATGCTCTCTGTGCAATTCCCAAGCTTGCTGGCAGCTTACTGCCAAACACTGGTTTGGAGGGAAGAAGTGAACTGAACAGATCAAAAAGCTTTCCCTAGCTTGTACTGCATTCTCTTTTGTCAGAGTAAGGTTCCACTTGGAAAGCAGCCATTGGCACCTTGGCTGCGAATGCTAACAAGATGCAGAGTGTGATGATAACTGCCCCCCAGATCGGACGCTGGCCTGAACTGCCATTTGGGCCACCTAGTAAATAATTTGACTTGCTAGAAAGAAGTCTCTCCATCACATTAACATCAAGCTACATTGTATAGCAACCGTTCAGTTTTGAATTAATGAGTGTACATCAAAGAGGTTCTGAGTAAAGAAAGAAAGGAAAAAATCTATCTTGTAACTCGGATGCTTTTCAGGAACTTGGCCGCTCTAGATGCGAGAGGCATGTGCTTTTCCGCCCTGCTTTAGGTGATGGCTTAGTTCAAGGGGGCCCAGATTTGGCTCAGTCAACAGTTGTGTTGGCATCTTGCCATCAAATGTGCATAAAATGGAGCTGACTGCAATTCCCTCTTCACTCTAACATGGAGGGGCAGCCCAGAGAGACCTGAGGCCCCTACATGCCTTGCTGTAGGTTGAGTTGGCTATGAGAATTATACTGGGATGTGCGATCCCTGCAGCATAAGCTGTTGTATTGTGACTTGATCATTGCTTTCGAGTCCCTGGGTTGTATTTTGGTGTCTTGTCATAACTAATGCATTTCAACCCTTGTTGTGCCTTTGCTTCCGAAATCTTTCTCCCTTCTCACAGTGGCTTACGTGCTTTTCCAGATGTACGAGGTTCGTATCTCATTTGCAGACTCTTCCTAGGATTTTGTGGCTTATATGCATCGCCACAAAATCAAGATAAAACGCAACTGGCATTTTAGCTGCTCCAAGAACATTGTGTGTAAATAAACCACTAAATAGTTTAGCTTGTGAAATGTAAATACACACAGCTCAGCCCGCTGCAGCTGATGGTGTTTTTCTATCTCCCTGCTTCCCCTCCCACCCCTGCCAAGAGTAGGCTAGCCTGGTGTTCTTTTTTCTATTGCTCTTTCATACAATGCAAATGACTACTAAGTACCATGTAGGTGGTATGCAGGCACCACTACAGATTCATGATTTGAATTTGGATGAAAGGAAACACTTGCATCCTCTTCCACATTGCTTCTGAACCATCTTCTGGGGATTCCTGGACTCTGATGACCCAGAAACCCTGCCTCGGTCTGACTTTGAGCTTGAGCTCATTTTTAGTAGCAAACTAGTTAAGTCAGTAGAAGAGCAGAGGCCCAACTGTGATGACATTTTTAGCCTTTGCCCTTTGTTCATCCTATACACAAAAGGTCATGAACCGCAGTGAAAGAGCGATCACAGGGGGCACAGCATGGACAAAGGTGGAACAAATTGCCAGTGGCAGAAACATAAAGAAGAGAAGCAGTTGTTTTGTGTTATGAAGGTAATTGAAAAGGGCCACGTGCATCCCATGGTGATATCATGTCTCTTGTATTTGAAGTGAGTCCGCCCATAGTGAATTTAGAAGAGTCTGCTGGTAAGGTGTGGCTTAGATGATCTCAATGTGGAAGAGAGGAAGGGACAACACTCTGTTTCCATGTTATGATGTTAATGAGCAGCTCCACGTTGTTCTGGGAGAAAAGATGCCAAAGCTGCAGTTCTGGATACAGACAGGTGTACTTTAAGCAATAAAAGGATTTTTAAAGATGTGTAAAACAAATGAAAAGCCTGATTCTATAGACTAAGCACTTATTTGAAGCTAAAATAATAGGATTGGCACTGCATGCTGGATATTCAAACTCATTTGACTCTGAATGGAGTTGAATTTGTGGTGTTGGCTGTTTCCCTACAGGAAATCTTGAGACTGTTCCTGCTGAGATGTCGAAGGTAGTGCAGAGGTGGCAGCTCATGTTAACTCTGAGGTCTTAATATGAGACACTGTTTGCAAATCTTCTGGTCTTCTGATATGCTGAGGAATGAACTACACATTCATGTGAAAGTATTAAACTTTCAGTTTGCAGTAATAAAATAAAATTCTTGTATACTGTGTGCCTGCTGTCTGTCACTTCCACTTGCTATAGCAGTGTGCATCTGGAGAATTGTGCGTGCGTGTTTTTGTCTTGTTTTCTTATGTATCCCCTTCCCTCTCCTTTCCCCTTTTTAGGAAACAAAGTTTATGCAATTGCACAGTCAGGCTTCCTCTTTTTTCTTCTTCTCCAAGCAGCTTTTAAATCACATGTCTGAGGTAACCAGTGTTGCTGTAGGGAGATTATGTAGCGAGTAATTTTCACAAAACTCAAAGGAAGTTGAAGGAGAGCAACATGTTTAGTGCATCTATTAAAGGGAAGGACAGACGGAAGAGAGTTGTTACATTTTGTAGGAGGCATCTGGCCAGCCACTCAGCATGTGTGGAGCCCTGGGACAGTTGAAGCAGTTCCCCTTGCTGGGTGGGAGAGCTGGGGTTATTGTGATGGGTAGGGAAAGATCAACGGGGCCACATACACGTCGGTGTGGGACCAGGCTTCCTCTCGCTGCAAAAGAGAGGATGACTGTTCGTGCACAAGTGTGTGGGCTAGTGTCACAGGCTCACTTAGTTTTGTATGTTTTTGTTTTTTTTTTTAAATGTCTTCCCTCTTGCTTAATCTTTAGAGAGAGTACTGCTTCTGCAAGTTAGCTGTAAAAATGGTATATCTTAGTAGGAAAAATACTTTCTTGGAGAATTCCCAACAGGAGTAGAACTAGTTGCTTTGCAGGTGATTTTCAGTCAGCCACACTGTAATTTGTTTACAAACTAGAAGTTTTTCCACCCTCCTAGTTAAGGCTGCATTTCTCCTATGTGCCCTTTTGAATAAGCAAACATCCAGGCAGAGAGAACACGATTTGACCAGCATTATCAGCTAAATAAAATAGTTACTTGTTTCTTAAGTTACATTTTAAGTTGCTTTTTATTGTGGCGTTCAAACAAAAAATGTCTCCAAAGCCTGGGCTCTGCCCAAGTCCTTTTCATTGTCTATTCTGTGTGCATGTTTATACAGCAGTGAGCATAGCTGGTACAGAAACACTCTAGTTGTTCTTTAAGCTAGACCTGGGTATTGCTGTCCTCCTGGACTACACACCCTACCAGGAGTCCAGATGTGGTCTCAGCCTGCTCGCAGATGCCTCCTGCAGCGTCCAAGCGAGCTACTGTAAAAGGAGCTTGGTACGTCTGGAAGAGCTGCAGCCACTGCAGTGCAGACATGCCCTGAGGTGAACAGTGGTTGAGGATGAGAAATGTCTGTGTTTGGTTCCAACTTTTACTAAAAACCTTGGAATAATAAAGAAATCCTTTCCCCCCCCCCCTATATTTTATAAAGAAATGGTCTGATGTATAACTGCTCCTTGCCGCTCCCTCTGAAGTACTGACTCCAGCAGTCTGTGAAGCTTTCAGTGCGTGCAAGCCCATGTGGATGGGGGGTTGTTATTTATTTATTTCAGTGTTTCTTGGGTAGAACTGAGTGGTGTCTCAGGAACTTCGGGACAGTGCCTCTCAATGGAGAATTAGGTATTCTGGCGAGAGGAATGAATTTGGGTTCTAATTAATTTTGTGTTGTCTGAGGCTCTGTCAGGACTAGCACTCTGAGCAGATTACATGGAAATGCATAGATGGTTTTCCAAAACGCGTGGTATAGCTTTGAAAGAAAATACGAGAGGCGAGTATACCAGTCTGTAGAAGAAAAGGAGAGGCAAATAGAAGAAAAGGAGAGGCAAATAGAGAGCAAAGGTAGACATCTTGCTTGACGAAGGTAAGATCAGATGTTTCTTGGTAGAGATTTGAGACATGATGGTTCCAGGCTTTGGGTATGAATGATCAAGAGCTTAGTTTTATCGGTGTTACTAATTTGCGGATAAGAAATAGATACTAGCTGGGCATCTGCCTTTATATCATGTCCCCTTTTTGCAGTGATGCTGTGGGAGATGTGTCAGGATGAAAAGTGAAAAGAGAGCTGGTCTCTGACTCAGGGTTTGAGACCTTTAAAATCCTGATAGATTGGAATGTATTTTCTACCACTGGTTTCTGTGGAGAGCAGTTCTAATAATGTCTTAGTTTGGGGAAATTCCTCTATCAACAAGATAGATGTAGAAAGTGTGTTTGCTTTTGCTTTTTGGTTACCACTTGCATGTCTAAGTAAGGAGTGGGAAGTATTTGAAAAACAAAGTTTATATTTCTGTGCTGTGATTTCCTGATTCAAATGGTAAAACTATCCATGAAGCTGTGAATCAGGATGCAGCCATCGCTTACCCTTATCATTAGTTCGCTTGTCTAAGCATGTACTTCCTGCTCAACTCCAGAATTTTAATATTAATCAGAGCCTCAACTGTAAACCCCAAGCCAATTGTATTTGATGCAAGCAATGAAACTCCAGATCAGCAAGAGTTTAGAACTTGCAGTTGATACGGCAGTTTACTGTTCTGTATTATATCTGTCACAGAAAGTTCTGATTCTCAGGCTAAAGGTTAATCAATATAGTCAACCCACCCTAGTTCACTGCTTGGTTTGCAGTTTGCTGTCTTTAGGTGGGTGGGTAAAAAAAAAACAAGAGCATTTCTTCAAAAAAAAAAAAAAAGAGAATGCTTTTCCTCTCCCTCCTATCTGCATCCCCGGCACTAACCATCCTGGATTGTCCTGTTAGATTTGCATCTGCTGTCCTGTTCAGAAGGTTGTGTATGGGTTATTTAAGGGACAGAGCTGAAGGCTCAGTAATCAAAACAGCTGGAGCCTGAAATAAAATACAGATTCTCATTCTAATTTTAGCCAAGAAGCTTCACTGGGTCACATTGATCAGTTCTCTGCATTGTAATAAATTTGTTCCTGTGCATAATGTGAATGTTTAACATCCAAACTTTATCTTTGGAAGGCTGGAACGCCATGGAGATCAATATTTGTAAGGTGCGTGAAGTCACCTGTTAAATGACACGAGTGACGTGTTCTGATTTTTGAAAGAGTTGCTTCTGAAAGATGCACTCGTGCTTATACTTACAAAATCATACAATTTTTTCTGAAAGTGATAGTTTAAAGTATAAATGTCTAAAAATTTAAGACTAAATTCTTCTGGTTTTGAAGTAAGACAGGTTGTATATCATCTATGTGAAGTATCTGTACTCCATACTGCTTGTGTTCAGTACTACGGACTCTAATTTCGTTGGTAAAATACCGGGCAGAGCAAATGTGCTGCTGAAGTCTTTGTAAGGAGATTGTTTGCCTCTAGTAGTACAAGATAAGAGTTTTAAGTCTAATGCTGATGCTCTAGTGAGAAGAGAGTTGTTCTTTCAATTGACCATTTAGGTGAAGTAGATAAAACACTGTTAATAGCTACTCACAGCTTTTATCCTCTAAATACTCATGTGATTAGGCTGTCCAGGTTGACTGGAAGGCAGGAGACACTCAAGATTCCACAACTGAGCAGAAGCAATGGCTTAAAAAAAGACAGATCGGTTGTACAAGTGCTCTGTCAGGAGGTCAAGGTGCCACGTCCAGCCAACTCTGCTATGCAGCTCTAGGAAACTGCCCCTGATTCTACCTGTCCTTGCTCAACAGAGTTTATACACTCCTAACGTCTGCCTGTACAGTATGCCATACAGTTACAGTATCACTAAATTTTCTGTGGAGTGAGGTTTTATTTGCTTGTAAGTGTCAGGTGCGAAGTTATGACCACCCTCTTCTACCAGGCAGCTGAATGGCAGGTTATAGTGATCCTGGCTAAGTAATAAATCTGGCTAAAGAGATGTGCATGTAATACAGTTATTTAACATATCTGTGCTTGACTTTCATTGTCAGCTTGATTTCCTTGAACCAGAGTATTCTTTCACCGTTCACAAAGCGTGCCTTGCTTTACAGGCCTGAGTCTCAGTATAGGGCCAGTAAGGAGTGCATATCGTTGACTTCAGCACTCTTTTTCCCTTCCAGCTGAGCCTGGAAAACCTTAGCCAAAAGACGGCAAACCACAGGGAAGTGGAAACGTGTGTGATGTAAGTGACACATAACTTTAAAAATACTGGCTAGCATCATGAAACTTTCATCCATTTCCCATACCCTTCCTCTTGCTGCCTTTCGGCTCCAACTGCTTTGCATAGTCTTGCCATCCTCTGGGATGCCTGTAAGCTCTTCTGGGTGCTGCAATGGGATGAATTTGTAAAATCAGTGAATGTATTGTACTAAGCAAACCTGGAATTGTGCGTTCTGAGAGTGTGTTGGAAAGAACCTGGCACGCGAAGTGCAGTGCTTGGCTAGTGCAATTTTTCTGCCTTGTATGGCCTGAGGAGTTGGCAAAATCTTTGAGACAATAATAAGTTCTGCTGGAAGTCACCATTTTCTGACTTATTTTAACAATTTTTTAAACCAATGTTTCAGTGTCTCCTTTTGCAGACTCTGGAGATCACTTTTTTAACCTGTGCTACTTCAGAAAAAAGAAGAAAAATTGTCATGCAAAACAGCCCAACAGTTTTTTTTGCATGAAAGAAAGCAAAAAGCATCAAACACAAGAACAAAAAATTAAGTAGGTGATATTTCTGGTATAGCTGGGCTGTCAAAACTGGGAGAACTGTCTGTTGGCAGAAGAGGAGCACAGATCTGTGGGGTTACTTTAGTATTAAAGAGAAGGAGAGGTCCACATTGTGGATGTACTACTGGTTGCATTTTATTTATATTTTTCATTTGGAGCTCAGCAATCCTTGAGGAAAGGGCGATGTCAGTAGCTATATTCCTCCCTTTGCTGTGCCCACTTGCTGTTTCTAATAATAATTCTTTCTCCTGCCTGTAATGCTGCTGCATTACAACACAGTCTTTAGTGCAGGGAAGACCTATTCCTTTCCTGAGCTGCTCGTGATAGTAGTTCTTTCTTTGTACAGCACCAAATACCACCCCCTCCAGAGCATAAGAAGCCAAAACCAGTGCATGAGATAACTAATTTTATTTTCCTTCTCTGTCAGCTGGAAAAGCCAGCTTCACCTATCATTTAATGGCTCCTGTTGTCCTTTTTCTTTCCATCTTCCCTTCCCATCTTTTCTTCCTATTCAGGCATGTGCTGTGGCTGAGTGAAACCAGGGTTTAAATTGCAGCAGCGCCTGTCTCATGTCTGTAACCAAAATGCTTCTTTGAATTTGAGATCTGCAGAAGAAGAAGAATTACCTTCTGGCAGCTTTTCTAAAGATACCTCACAGAGGGAAATTGTCGTGCTTATTACTACTCCGCTTAATTCTTCACTCCTTTTATTTCTTTCTTGGTTGAACCCCTTATTTCTTTTCCTGATTAATTTTTCCTAGAAGGAAGGCTCTGTTTGCCCGTGGTGTGATTCAGTCTGAATATTTTTATAATGTATTTTCTGTATGGTGTTATTTTATAATCATCATGAAGATAAATTTGACATGTAGTGAGTAAGAAACCAGTCCATTCTGAGCAGGACTCATGCTTACTTTTAAAGTGTAGCCTTTAAGGATTTTCAATAGGACTTTCCACTATACCGTGTACATGTGTCAATACACTGGATAGTTTAGAAGTACTCCTGTTTTCTGAGTGCAGTATGTGGCAGAGCCAGAACATGCCTTTAATTATCCTGCAAGAGAGTGAAACTTGATCTCATCCATTGTCACTGTCCAAAGTTGATTATTTGGAGCATACTCATTCCGTCATCCCAGAGGTGTTTTGTCTGTTGCATCTGTTCTAACCCGCAGGCAATTGTGCTTCCATCTTCAGGTCATTAAGAACAGAGATAGTTTCATAATTGTGTGGA
Source organism: Gymnogyps californianus (assembly GCF_018139145.2). Lineage (NCBI taxonomy): Eukaryota > Metazoa > Chordata > Aves > Accipitriformes > Cathartidae > Gymnogyps > Gymnogyps californianus. The sequence continues at coordinate 11,807,528 of NC_059488.1, forward strand.
TAACTAAGGTTTCATTTCATTCTACTTTTTACTGTGATTTAGCTGTTTTATTATAAAATAACCCAGAAACAAAGAGGGCACATTGAGTCTTCTGTGTTTAATTTATTGTGTACTAATGGAATCGCTTTTCACAAGCACCCAGAGTCTTCTCCATTCATTCTGATGTCTTAGATCAAGTCTCTTCTGGTCACCTCCCTCCCTCTAAAAGCATCAGTAGAAAATGAGATTAATTTTTGTGTCTGTCTTACTGTTTAGGTGCTTAAGGTTGAGTGAGAGGAATACCATCAAAATGTTTGACAAACAATGAAGTTAGGCTAAGCATGTCTGAAAAGCTGGCAGATAGCATTTTTACAGACCGTGATACAGGGCAGAGTTTTTCGACTTTCCCATAGAGAGTTCTGTTCAAAGCCCTTTTTAGAATAAGCGTTAAATGTGTAATTCAAAGCATGCTGATGAAAGTATGCATTGAGTGTTTTATTCACGTCTAACATGCAAGTCTTTCTTTTATATCATACGAAATACGTATGGCAGTCCAGACTAGAACAAGGTAGGAGGCATATTTGGAATGCTGAATGGTAGGGATATTTTCATGGCAGCAGCTATTGTAATGAGGTTTTTTTAGTTTACTACTATTAACTTTATTTCAGTCTTTTTTGTATCAACATCCTATTGCTGGGTATTGGTTTTAAATTCCATTAAAACCATGAACAAACTTAGAAGTTTTAGCAGAAGGTCTGTGAAAATTTTGCCATCACACACACACGCACAAAAAAAAAAAAAGGTTTGAGCTGCAGTACCTTAATGATATAAGTACATCTCTTTGTTTTAAACCACTGTTTTGGTCATGTTCGGTAATAGTGCTTTACAATTATATGTCTTTATTTTATTTTAAATCATGCATATAATGATATGCATTTACAGTGTTCCCTGGAACACTGAGAGCATCCCATGTTTGTGATGGTCATCCTCTGCTTAAATAATGTAAAATGTAGGGGTAATAATGTGCAGTGGAACTGTAACATTTTTCAACACAATCTAGTGTTTATTGTCTTTGCTAAGTTCATGTGACATACAGTTGTATCAGAAGTCTTTTATTGTTGTAGTAAGACATCGCCTGGCAGGCAGGCCCTCTATACATAAAAACCAAAGTTGCTTCTTGCAAATGAACCTGAACTTTTTGTAACATACTCATTTTAGAGGATACAGGGGTTTGTTGTCCTCCCCCTGAACTATCACCTATCTCCGTATTCTAATGAATTTTTTGTTTTCCTGTCCCTTCCTTTCATATTTGTGTTTCTGGTGCTTCACCTTTTTTTTTTTTTTTTTTTTTTTTTTTTTTTTATGTCTCTGCTTTTTGTGCTTGTGGCAACTTCACTTTAAAGTGGAACTTCATCAGGCATTTATTGATACTTTGATCTGTAAAGCAATACAAGCTAAAGTCTTGATGTATGTATACACACGTTGGTGTATGTGGTTTTAAGATTTCAGCTTACGCAGTTGTAGGGTGAAGATGTAATTTTGCAGGTACTGTAGTTTCATGTCTTCTGTGTGGAACAATCTGTTTTACCAGTAGGGATTCTTTTCTGGAGATAAGTTTGAGTGATTGAGACTTAACTTCATTTCCTCTCTTTCAAAAAGTAAATCCCTGACTATTCTAGTAAGTGTGCTCCTTTTGTATGCTGCTTCGTGTTAGTCTCTGCCTCTTACTCCTCACCCCAGCTATGTAATACCACATTTTAGCCTAAAATCAGGCTACTGGTTCCCTCAGTACCATCTGTGTGGCTTGATTGCAACAACCATTTTTTCATTTCTGAACCTGTGAATAAAGGAAAAACTGAATGTCCTAGTGGGGTGTCTCCAGGGTATACTGATTTTTCAGGTCTTTGTGCAATGTCAGAATGTGCTTACATGTGGTTTGTTTCCTAGGTTCCTTCATCAGCAGTCTCTGATGAGAAGACAGGTTGTTCCCTCTCTTTTCGGCAGTTTCTTTCCATGAGCAGAAAAGGTGCTTTTGCCCTCTGCTTCAGTAATAGGTCCAAACCCATATGCTGATAGCTGTGTTAGGAGGCTGACAATATAGAATATTCTCCAATGCTTTGTTGTCAGTTTGGTAATCTCTCCTTCTCCCCCCCCCCAGTTCTTCTAGCTTTCCGCAAACTAGTATTGTGCTGAATATTTAGGAACTGGCTGGGGCTGGAGTATTTTGAAAGCCTACACCTTTGTTGTCTATAACCTGAAAGGTTTTTGTCTCCTTTCTCTGCAACAAGTATTTTTCCTGCCTTCCGATACCTTTCAGATCAGCAGGCAGTGAATTTTCTAGCATATCTTTTTATTGATTGCATAAATGGCCCTCTTTGCAGTGGGTCTAGTGGACTCCCTCAACGTGAGAACTGCAGTCAGTTTTACTTGCCTGCGCCAGGGCTAACACAGATTCAGTTGGCCAGTGTTAGCAGTGGTTGGAGTAGTTGGATAGTGTAACTTAAGGGTAGCATAAAATAAAATTGACTTTACCATTAAATTAAGGGAATGATATACAGACTGTATGAAACATACTTTGCAATTTAAGCAAGCTCCTCAAATTTTGAAAATGTATCTGAAGCTGCTCTAGAGTGCCTGGTCTACCACAGTGGAGCGCTGCAGAATCCAAGGGCCTCGCCGCAGGATTTAGGTCACCCTTGCTGCGGAGCACACAGCACCTGGGGTATTGTCCCTCTTCCTGAAATTCCTGAATCACCTCCTGGCTGCTTCTGACATCTGTTTTTTAGCTCTCACTGTTCACTTCGATTTCATACGTTGGTGCTTTAAGTACTCGGTGTTGTTTGTTTCATGCTGTGTGAATGTAAATGTTTAGAGATTTCAAGCACAGGCTGGTGCTTCACAATATTCATGTCCTGCTTGCTAGGCTCATGCCAACAGTTTTTGACATCTGGTTGGTATGCTTTGAACTCTCTTATACTGGCTGGCACCCGTATTGCAGTTACCTGACAATACGTAGTTACTTCCTACCTTTTTCTGGAACTCTTCAACAAGCGGTTTGTGCAGTGCACCTCATGTCCTTGCACTAGTGCTCTAGTGCACTGTCACGTGGGTGTGTGAAAGACAAGTGAATGTGTGCTGCATCTTGTCTAAACTGGGAAATCATGAAACTGGTTGGCAGGATATGGTCGCTAACTTATCCCCAAAAGCTGGGGGGGAACTGCCAATTTCTTCTGCATTTGGTAGGCATGAAGTGTTTGTTCAGGGAAGTATTTCTAAAGTCTGTTTGGTTATTGTGAAGGTTTTTCGTGACAATTGATGAAAGATGCTTCTGGGTACTTTCCAATGACTGTAAGGAGTTAGCTTTGCCATTTCCTGGCTCGAATTGGGACTTGTAGGTAATTATTTGTGCAAATAGCATCCAAACAGAGCTTCTGCACAAATGGAAACTTGTTGCTTAACAGAAGTGCTTACCAGATCTGGTAGAGAAGTTGCTGAAAGTAAAAGCTCTGCATTTGCCCAGTTAGAGGTGTGTTTATCTTGCACTAAAATTCTTAGAGAGCACAGAAGAGCTAAAGACCTGGCAGCCATTTTCAGAGCGGCATGTTCTGTTGCTGCTGCTGAGAAATCTGTAGCTCACCTTTGGATGATCAAAAGGATAATTTTATGTCTATGTATGTTTCAAGTAAGATTTTAAAAGCCACTCTGCCTTTATAGGCTTTCATATTCCCTTACTTAATACTAGGATCATCTACATTATTTCTTAGGTTTTTGTTCAGGTGATTACTGTACAATATGACATTTTGCTCATATGAACAGTAAAAATAGATCTGCAGGTATAATTGTGGGCAGTGCAAGCCATGGAATTAAACAGTCATGAGGAAGTAGAGAGGAAGCAGGATATTTTTTAGCATTCTGTCTAAAATTGCTGTGTTTTAGCAATAGGAACTAGTGAGCTACAGTTTTCAGCAGTTACAGAAGAAAATGAAATGTAAACAGAACTGAGGCTAGTCTCTCTAAATGTGGCTGCAGGATAAACACCTCTGCAGAAAGGCAAATTTAGAGAGGATTTCTTTGTCCAAGTATGAAACCCAAGTACTGTTTGTGTTGCAGTCCTTTTGTTGGCAGTTTTGTGTTTGTGAATACAGTCCTCAGAGTTATTTTATTGTATGACTCTTGTACCGCTTTTATTTTTAATTTTGCTCTGTTAACTAGTGCATTGTGCAATAATTAGTCCCATGCTTTGATTCTCAGCTGTTATTTTTAATGAGTCTTGAGAAGAGTAACCTGTGGGAGAATTGCATGCTCTTTGTTACCATCCCCATGGAACTGTACATTGCATCTAATCTGGATGAGTTCATAATAGCCCTCAATTTTTGAGTAATATGGCTATTTTCTTCTTCATAGGACTGAGTTTGCCCTAAAAGAAATCATGTCATCAGGAGGAGCTGAAGATGATATTCCTCAAGCAGAGAGGAAAACAGTGACAGACTTTTGCTACTTATTGGATAAATCTAAACAGCTATTCAATGGCTTAAGGTTAGTGCATTTTTGACAGTATTCCTTCAGAAAAGCGTTGGAACATACACTTTAGTATGTGAGTGATGCTGAAGTCAGTTGTACAATGAACATTTCAAACTCAAACCCAGTAAGTTTGTTCAGGAGAGAACAATGTGCACCTACGTATGGGTAGTTTTGGACCATGAATGTAAGAATGTCTGTAGGAGTAGAGGTTCACGCATTTCTTCTGAGACAGTAGAGAAGGAAATGTGAGAAAGGGGAGCTGACTGTCTTGGTCATGTCAGTTAACAGTAAACTAGAAGTTGGAAATTCTGTGAAATTGATAGAATTTGTACTGAAATGTTGTGTATGAAGTACACAGCTAAGGACTAGGTGCGGCTGTATACAGTCAACAGCATGCAAGTCCAAAACCCCACAGTCTCTGTACCAAAAAAAAGGGATGAGAAGGATTGACCTAGGTGGGAGGAAAGGCGGGGGGGAATATTTTTTGGGAGGAAATTTAGGAAGTGATAAACAGAAACAACCAAACCATAGCCTGTGTGTCTGGTGAAACAAATGCTTAATCCAAACTGTGGAGGAAGGTAAAATCTGCATTTATCTACAAAACATCTGCAGTAACCCCTAGAAAGTCTAGCTGTCTTGTTAGCACCAATAAGAAGGGGAATAAGAGTAAGGGGAGTTCAAGGAAAATAGTTCATGTTTGGACAGTGATATAGGCATCCTGTTTATGTCAATATATGCTGAGTTAAAGTTTATGTATTCAAGAGCTGTTTTATTTCTAAGCTTTGCTGTAGAGTCTCTTAAGCAACATGGTTTTTAGCTCATACCTTGTTGGCAGTTCAGCCTCTTACTGGTCTCTGAGTAATACTGTATGTTTGGGCCCATATAGCTTGCTGTTACTCAAACACAGATGGCTAGCAAAGATGTTTTTAATTCCTTCCCCTCCCGCCCCCCGCTATTGATAATCCTTTCATGTGCTTTAGAATTTGATTATCAAATCCAAAACAAACAGTTTGTACTCCAAAATCTGAATGGTAAATGGGCAGTAGAGACGAGGAGTTCTTGGTGACTGCATTCAACACCCCATGAAACAGTCTAAAGCAAAAGGACTGAGATCTTGAGGCCAGGATTTCCAGGACCATATATGCCATTACATTGGCTTCCTGATATAGCTTGCTTGAAATTTTGGCGTGAGTCACTGAAGAGTACAAATTAATACAGTTCATGTCTGGATGCATGATGCTCAAGTTCAGATCACAGACATGGCAGAGTCCCTACAGCCATTCTGTCTTTTCCTTTGGGCATGGAGGGAATTAGTACTTGTATCAGATTTCCAGATGAGAGATGTAGTTTCTGTGTATATCCATGGAACTTTGCCAAAAAGCAACCACCTTATCCAGCTAGGTGAAAAGAAAATGGAAAATACCTTTGGATTAAATTTGGACAATAAAAATAGAGAGATGGGCTTCAGCAGCCAGCTCTGCTGTGTGAAAATAAGAACATACTGGAATGGGAGCCTGCCTCTGTCCTTACTGTAACTTGACACAATTAACGTAATTGCTTCTTGCACTGAACTTGACCACCATTTCACCTATGAGGCCTGTGATTCCTATGGGCATAATGACTTGATAAAGCAGCATTATAATTTTCAGGTATCTCCTCTTGTTAGTGCTTGTTCTCTTCTGGGTAGTTCACCTGGAAATGACTTGGCAAGTATCCTAATTCTTAGTCCAGTTGCTTGCTTTTCCCTCTAGCATAATAAATGCATTTGATGCATGCCTGCTGCCTTCTGTTTTGAAGATGATGATGGCCTTTGCTGCTGTGTTTTATGCCATTCTCTTGTCCCTACCATGTTTCATGGAAAAGAAGTGATGGGGGAGGGAGAGGAGAGCAATGATTTCCTTCCTGAAACCTCCTCTGGGCACTTCAGCTACAGGGAACTGAGCCTATAGCTGTGTTGGCAGCTGCTTAGCTGTTGCTGCTGCCAAAAATGCAAGGGCTCAGCCTGCCACGTCTTTGTTTCAGTAGCATTTCCTTCCTCTCTTCCCAATACAGATGCCAAATACAGTATTTGAGGAAAACATGTGATGATCTGCCAAGGTTGCTGCTCCAAAGTATACTTCATGCTCGCACTACCAGTGATACCATCCTTTTGTGGCCATGCCTGCTAGAATAACTTAGAGGGGAGGTTGTCTTTCTGGTGTCTGTACTCCCTTTTTGAACACCCTGAGCTGTAAGTTAGAAACAACTGTTAATGAAGTATGTTCCAATTGCTCTCTTCTCTCCTTTCCCCGCTCCCACTTGCTTTTTTTCTTGGAAAAAGGATGGAAAGAGGGAGCGTGTTAGGAAGCAGTTTTTCATGGTGTACTGTCACCAGTTATTATTTTCTTTTTAATGTTAAAAAGTGCTTAAATGTGTTCAGTATCACAGAGAAGCTTGAAACTTTAAGAAATGAAAAGACTTTCTACGTATATCATACTTTCCCAGATTATAAGGTCTTTTTGCTCATTGTGCAGACTGCAAGAATCACGACTGCTGTCCTTTCATGGAAAGAGGTGATAGTGTTTAACCATTTATTTTGTAGACTTCTAGTAAGATGCAAGTTGAACCTCTTAGTTTTGTTCCATGCTGCTGATTTAGAAACAACAGGACCCTGTTAGCTTCAGGTAATGCCGCAGGCTGTACCCTGTCTGGTACTGGGAAGGGACTGGCTTCTCCTACTGATTGCATCAGTGAGGCAAGTTACTGTGAGTGCTACTGGTGTGCTTACTGTCTTTGTGGTTTATTAGAGGCGATGGGGAAGCTGTACCAGAACGCCGTTATCCCACTGCTGCTTAGGTTCTGGGAATAGGAGCCTGTAATTACTACAAGCCTATGAACATAAAAGGAAATTGTCTTTTTTTTTTATCACCTGTCAAAACTGTGAATGCATTTAACGCTCTGAATGTTAAACTTGTAGTCATTGCAGCCTTCCTCTTTGAAGTGTGCTGCTCGGTCTCTAGGACTTTCTCAACATCTTTATGTCTCTGGAAGTTGTCCCTGTGTGACAACTTCCATGTGGTGCTGGCCAAACAAACCTCAGCACCTTTAATTGGTTTTCAGCCAGTATTATCTGGCTTCTGCCAACAGCCATGCCAGCATGGCTGAAATGAACTACTGACAAAAAATTAATTATAAGCATGTAAGTAGTGCTGGTCTTTGCTGAAACTATACGGCAAGAACTGGATAAAATTCTGGACTGTCTGTGGAATTTATCCACCAGCCACTCTAGTGTGGCAAGGGAACCAGTCTCCTGTGCCCAGTGTGAGAAACCCATCCTTTTAGAACATCTGAGTTTGTGTCTTCATGTCCAGTTTGGAATGTTTTAAAAGCCAAGAAATTGGAAACGGTTTCCACTGGTTGTTGGAGGCTATTGTAATGACGTGTGTAACTGTCTTCCTTGTCTGGATAGAACTGTCCTAAATCAAAGCATCTCCATTCCCTCCTCTGCATCTGAATTCCTTCTTGCTGCCACTTCGTCACTCCTGTAAAGCTGATCGTCATCAGTAACAGCATGAGTGAGTACCCCTACCACTGCCTGTTCTGTAGCCAGCATCCTCAGCCAGGCACATCCCAGAGGAAATTGAGGCTGTTGCCTTTTTCTCTCCATACTGCTCTAGTATCCTTCTGTAGATCTGGAAGTAGCAAAATGTCTTGCTATAATGTAGGTCGTCTGCTCTCAAGTTGGGTGTGTAATTGCTTCTGGATCATATATTCCCTGTCTCCTTCAGTGGGAGGAGCTGTATTAATAATCCACTCTGCAATCAACCAAGTCTTCAGTATTCTTTTGGGCTATTTCTCACCAAATAATGCAGATCCTCTGGTCCGATTAAAAAAAACTGCACTAAATGTCCTCTTTTGCTTATGCATCCATTTTCTCACAGCAAAATTTCTTGATACATGGGAGCGACATGCATGATGTTCAGAACACAAAACAGTAAATGGATGGCAGCAGTAGCAGCTCTTGTCTGCAAAAATCTGTGGTGAAACCACGGTAATGTATTGTCATAAATGAAGTTTTATTACAGCCATGTCAGAATACTATCAAAAGAACAAGTGCTACTGTCTGTTTCCATGGAGATCTTTCCTGTTCCCTGGGGAGCCGAGGAATCGCATGGTATTGTGCAGCTATGCCAGCTGCAATTAGGAGAGCACGCCGCTTGAGAAATATACACGCAGACACCCAGCAGTGACTGTGGACAGCAACGGCCAAACACGTGTGCACTGCGCTAACAGAGGCTTTTTCAAACACCACTAATTTTCATATATTCAAAACTAATGCAGCGCAGTGAGATTCATTTTATAAGATGAGATTAATTTTATAAGAATGCTTAGGCTCGTACAGAGGAAGGTACAGAATCGAGGGGGTGACGGGTGTGCAAGGGAAGATGACAGGTGAGGTATAGAGAGCGTATTAGCTTACTGATGAGGGATATATGCATAAGCATGATCAGCAAATAGTTACCTGCTTATTTCTTAATTTGTGCACATACCTGCTTCTCAGTGTTTGAGAGAAGGGTATGTTTTCTTGTTTCCTTGTGTTAGAACTTTGCTCAAATGTCCTAAGCAACTTGGCCTAGAAAGCCCAATTTACTACTGGTAGGGTTCTTTGAGTCAACTTGCTCATTCAGTCATTCTTTAAGTTAGTGCCAGGGAACTTTGATTTTTTTTTTTTTATTATTTTTTTTTTAAATGATCAATTTTAGTGTTGTTTTGTATTTGTACTCACTTTTTATTTTAATTTTTTTTTTAAATTGAAACTTGTGGATGTGCTAATTAAATTTAACACTACCTCCTGCTATATCAAAGCCTGCAATATATCTTAGGCATGTGTTTGGACAGTTTCTTAACTTCTTTTGTTCAGCTAAAATGTTTACATCTATTACAACAATAGAAAGCGGTGAATCATTCATTGCAGTAACTGCTTTAAATTTCCATGTGTTTGTATCAAGCTATATTTGGATGAAGAGGTTGGTGCCCTGAAGCACATGTTTATACTCCTCTTTACCCCTCACTACACCAAAGTATGTTCCAAGATGTTGAGCAGCCAATTGCAAGTTTTAGGGGATTTTTTTTTTTTTTTTTTTTTTTTTTTTTTTGTAAAATCCTGCCCAGATTCCTTGGTGTCTTCATAGAATAGCAGCAGCAAGTACTGGAATGGTTTTCCAGGCTGGTAAGAGTCATAGCTGATAACGGATTCATTTTACATGTAGTAACTAAGCTAGGTCCCTTCAAGCTGTGTGGGAAGTACAGTTGGCTGATGAGCAAAGGAATATTAATTTCCTTTTCTACCTAGGGTGCTGTTAAAGCAATTACAGTTAGCAGAAACGCGCCAGTACGCTGCTCTGGAAATCGTAGTGTACTGCTTTGCTTGTCTTACTCCTCCAGAGGACATGGCATGGTTTCCAAAAGGTGGTGTTTCCCTCAGTCTCGACCTCCCAGGCTTGGAAGCGGAATATGCTGCTTTTCTGTGCCCGTCTGCTGAAGCCTGAGGTGTTGGATGGTACGTTAACCAGCACAGTGATTTGAGAGAGCATTCCCTGAAGAAATCATTCTTGAATCAAATGAAAGCTTATGCCGTCTTGAAAAAGCTGTTCCACTTCCACTTACAGAGTTGTATACCTCCTTTGAATGAGCTTCAGTATAGATTTGTAGGCAATGTGCTCAGTGAGACTGAGGGGTTTTGGTCTTCTCTGTGGCATTTGTTCCAAGGTTCAAGTAACTCCCAGGAGACGGCCTTCTGTTAGGATTGAGAGCACAAACCTTTAAAGCTAAAATCCTTAGGATTACATCATAGTTGTGGGGTGGAGGTAGAGGGAAATATATCACAGGGTGGAAATCGAGTGGAGGTATGAAAGCAGAACTGAACTGGATTGACTAACTCGCCTTATAGCGCTGGAGACTGATATGAAAAAACCGGAAGGTCTCAGGTTCTGACATATCACTAACTATGAGTTAGAGGGTGATGAATGTTGGGGTGATGATGTAACCTGACCCAGTGAATGTTAGCTGTGAGCATCCGTATGCTTGCTTGACCTGGTGACATTTGGACAGCTGATTTATGTATGATGTTATAGGGTCTGTTTCTCAAACACAGTGAACAGCCTCATCCATTTAAAAAAGATTATTTCCTTAATGAGTAGCAAGAAATATTATCAGTCTAAATGAGTCTAAATGAACTAATTTCCATTAGATTATTCTGCTTGCTCGTGGGTAGGTTTTTTTTTTACTGTGATATTTTAAGAGTCCAATTTAGCTTTCTGTGCATATAACCATAAAATTACTTGTCTTTTAGCAAGACGGTAAGATGTTTTCAATCACATCTTGAAAAATGCATGTAGGAACATGGTCATTTCCTATTTGGAGTGATTATTTGTAGGCCTGTTCTTCTGATGCTGTTGAGAACCTGTTAATATTGAGGAACCTTGATAAAGGCATGTTTACAGGGGTTAGAGAGCATGGATTCCTTTTTGCCCTTTAGACTGTATTTGTCCATAAATACCAATGTTTTTGCACATATCCAATCACTTGACTCATGTTAACTCGCTCATGGAGAGCACTGCTTCCATCTGCTGCTATTTTGTGTGTTGGAGTAGCCATTCCAGAATCCCAAGCACGTCTGGAGAGAACAGGATCATGTCAACAGTGTGTCATGTGTTCATAATAAATACTGTATAAATACACTGTAAATATACCATATGTTTCATAACTAACTTAAAAGTGAATGTCTACATGTATAACTGGTGGAAGCTGTTGGACAGGACCCATCTTGTTGAACTTTTTGGGGAGGGAGAGTCAGCCTTTCGTAAGGGGTCTGTGCAGGGAGACTGTCAGTCTGCAGCTGGACAAGTGCTTTCGGGTAGGACATTAAGGATTGTGGATATTGACTGGCAATAGACACTAGAATAACTAGAATAATTCTGCTGTTCTTTGAATAAGTGATTGAATTATGGTTCTTGCGTTTGAAGGCCTAGTTATTGTCTTAGTAGGAAAAGTTTTACTTCAAAAAACTTATGGTTAAGCTGCACACCTTCAGTTTGATGTTATAGCATCGTTCTTGTTTGTATGGAACCTGCAGAGCTCAGGCAGTTTGAGACATTGGCTCTCTGTGTCCCCAAACAGTGATTAAATGTAGGCAATCACTCACAAGATTTGCAAAATGCATGGGACCTTTATAAACACTGATAACTTTAGTCCTTTTGCATTTGAGAAGTGCCTAGAGAATTCGTCTCAAAGTAGGAAGCGATAATTAGGAGACAGCACTGAAGAATTTCTTCATCCCCCCAATACATGCTTCTTTCTCATATATATGCATATGCAGTCTTTTCTAGTATATATGTTAAATGAATACGCTGTCTGGCTTGTGGCATGTTTTTAGGGATACTATGGTCAGATCTTGATATGTGTACTTCCTACAAGCTAAACTGAATTTCCTTGCAGATTCCAGTAACAACAGGTTTTGAGAAACTACAGGAATCATGGTTCTTGTAGTTCTGGGTGCAGGCAGCGTTATAAAGCATTTCAAGTCAATTCTGAACAAAGCTGTTCTGACATTGACACAAATACGCTGCCGTCACACTGGACGGACTAGAATCTACTCTGTAACTCTGCGTTTGTCACTTGTCTGTTGCAGGGATTTACCTCAGTATGGGCAAAAGCAGTGGCAATCCTATTTTGGGCGAACATTTGACGTTTACACCAAACTCTGGAAGTTTCAACAGCAACATCGGTAAGAGGATGTTGTAGGCAGACGTGTTCTGTGGATTTAAGTGCAACTTTAATCTCTGGTATGCCTAGGGCCCCAGTTAAGATTGAGATTTCACTGTGTTATTCAAGCATGAAGGGAGGGAATAGTCACTTCCTGTAGTGCTCTCAGTCTAATGAATTAAAATGTTGCAGAATTTTCAGTGTGACTTTTTTAACAAAACCTTTTGCTCTACTTGAATGCATGTTGCTTTAATATATTACCAAGGAGAAGCAGGGATGATGGCTTCTGCAGTGCAGAATCCATCTGGAATGGTGTGAAGCGTCTTGCTGCAGCGTGGGCTCTGATCTTTCACACCTTACATTGGCTGCGTAGTCTGAGTGTTCTCCTGAGAAGTTGTGACCTTTTGTTGTGTGTATTTTGTGCAACATACTTATGTCTAGCTCTCGCAAGTTTATGCAAGATAAATGGTCCTTGTTCTGGTGTGTGTATGCAGTGCTGTTGGCTCTGTGAGGGACTGCTACTGGGAATGCCACACCAGTAATGAAAGCTGAATTTGGCCCTACAATGGCTCTTTGTCTTGTCTGGTGTGATGTTCTGAGAAATTCTGGAATGCCTTTTAATCTTTCTTTTCTCTCTTGCGAAATAGACAAGTATTGGACAATCGGTATGGGTTGAAGCGGTGGCAAATTGGGGAAATTGCTTCCAAGATTGGGCAGCTCTATTACCATTATTAGTAAGTAAGCACAGAAAAGGATTCAGTAGGGGAATGCAGTGTTAGTGGCAGCTCCATGCCAAACATCTGGATACTCAGTCAGGAGAAATCAATGTATCAGTTGAGTCATGATGCCTGTTTCTGAATGAGAAGGCCCTTGGGACTGCATGGGGATGCTGCAGAGAAAGGCACCTGTGAGCCCAATACCACATTGCTAGTCACGTTGATACTGCCTAAGGACTTATCTCCTACCTCAAAAGGGTCTCTAAGTCTTCCACGTGTGCTGCATTTGACTGTTGTGCAGAAGTGTGATTTACAAGTTTGGGAGCTTAATGTTCCTTTAAACTTTTCAATTAACCTGTCACCTGTACATGTGGGTACAAGATGGGCAGATTTGATTGTTATCTGAAATAGAATCCAAGCTCTGAAATCTGTCTTCCCAGCAGGCACAAAGAATGAGAGTCTGGCTTTCATACGATATTACTTGAGGAAGGAGTTTTGCCATTGATGCACAAGATGGTTGAGGGGGCAGGAAGGGAGGGTTTGGCATGGATTTCCATCTGAAGCAGTGAGCTAATCTGATTCTTCCTCTGCAGCTTGCGCACTTCAGAAACCAGCTATCTCAATGAAGCTTTCTCCTTCTATTCAGCAATTAGGCAGAGGTCATACTACTCCCAAGTCAACAAAGAAGACAGGTATGTCTGAATGAATGCCCTTGTTTTTTCAAGACTAGAACGGTGTATGAAAGCGGCAAATAACTAGAAACTGTAGGAGCATAACTGGGATAAAATCAGTGTTGTTGAAGGAAGCTTCTTTTAATCCTCCTGCCATGATTAAAAACCTCAGTATAAATAAAAGCTTTGCTGTATGACTGGAGGAATATTCTATTATCTGGTCCTGGCTGGAAAGCTGTTAGCCCCAAAGTTTTGTCATTTTGAGTCCTGAGCAGTATCAGTGCTGGGACCTAGTATGCTGTGGCTGGAAGATCGGTCAGTTGGGCTGAAGCAGAGGAACATGTTTGATTCTAATCAGGCTTTTCAGGGGAACATCAGTTAGTACTGCAATACAACAGCCCTCTGTAACTGACTGGGACAAGGTCCAAGAGCTTCAGGAAGCATAAAATCTTCCTTTTAAGACACTATACTGAGAAAGGTACACTCAAAGCAGGGCTGTGTTGTGGCAGTGCAGAAAATGTGCTGCCTGCCAAGAACATAGACAGATATAAATAAGAATAGGCAGAGAACTCAGTTCTGGATCCTGATCTTACAATCTAGCCAGTAAACCTGGGTTCCCTCATCAAAGTAAAGTTAAAGAAGAAATTATCTGAAGTCATCATCATGATAAATGCAGAAGGCTTGTTAGGGAGTTTCCTGCCAAGCATTCAAGGATCTCTGGACTTAAACTAATTGTACGTCTCTAGTCTTGCTGATGTCTGAATGCACCTGTGTGCCAGAAAAAGATGAAAGTTTCCCTGCTCTCTTCTGATATCTGTTGATCCTATTATCTTCTCTCTTAAAAACCTCTCATTTTCAGTCTGAGTGCTTGAGCTGTTTCAGACAAGGTAGGATTGACCAAGCATGTTTCTAGATGCTGTCAGAAGATTTTAGAAATGGATGAGTAATTGTGGGCTATGCTGACTTGCAGATCTCTAAGTTGTCCCAGGTGGGTGAACTCTGAGCCAGCTGTGATATCACGGGATGCAGTGGGGTCAGATAGTGCCCATGAACTGTCAAAAGGTTTGAAGAGCCAGCGATTATATCTGACTCCCATGCCTGTTCTCATGTAAGGAGACTGTGGGGAAGGGGGAGGCTGTGGCTTTCTTGATGTATATTTTATGTCCCTGTACTCCATTTTAAATAAATCTCTAAGCAGCCAGGTAGCTATGGATCTCCACATGAATTCAGTTAGTACTCTTAATCTGCGGAGCGTTCAGCCTTGCTCTGGTCTTAAACTCCTCCTCTGCCTTATCCCTGCTGCCTACCTATGTTCTATTTTAATCTCAAATTTGGCTGTGGTGTTTTTGTTGTTGTGTTTAGGCCTGAATTAGTGGTTAAGAAGCTGCGTTACTATGCAAGGTTTATAGTGGTTTGTCTCTTGCTCAACAAAATGGATGTTGTAAAGGACCTTGTAAAGGTATGTTAAAATGAGGATAAAGTTGCTAAGGGGTGGGAGGTTGTGGGTTTTCCAGGGCTTTTCTGCTAATTAAGGAATCCATAAGATAGTCTATTTCAGTTGAAATATCACTCATTAGATCTATGATGTTAGCTGCTGCAGCAGCATAGCTTTTCATTTTTTTTCCTCATTTAATTGATTGTGCTGTTGGATGCCACAGAAGGAAGGAATAACATGACTAGAGCTATGGAAAGATTCAGTATGATGTAAACATTTGGCTAGAGAAAAACTTTACAAATTTATATAGTTAATTAGGAATAAACTGTAAGATGCATGTTATTCATCTCAAAATGTGGGGATCATCTGATAACTTTTGAGTACATCTTCATTCCTGTAGTGGATTTAAGACATTGGTGGAATCTCCCCCAGCAAGTCTTCATGACACACTGTTGCTTGGAAAGCCAGTGTCTCCTGGCATGATGTTGAGCTTATTTCTCTTCCCTTCCGAACTGCTGTCACTCTGTCCCATGTCTAGAACACATCCTGAATACATTTTGCACCTTCCAGAGACCCATCAAAATTAAACCTTGCTAAATGATTGTTGTGGTTTAACCCCAGCCAGCAACTAAGCACAACGCAGCCGCTCCCTCACAGTGGGATGGGGGCGAGAATTGAAAAAAACCCCAAAACTCTTTGGTTGAGATAAAGACAGTTTAATAGGACAGAAAGGAAGAAAATAATAATAATGATGATAGTAATAGCAACATGACAATAATAATACTAAAAGAATTAGAATATACAAAACAAGTGATGCACAATGCAGTTGCTCAGCAGTCGCTGACCGATGCCCAGTTAGATCCCGAGCAACGATCCACCCCTCCCAGCCAACTCCCCCCAGTTTATATACTGGGCATGATGTCATACAGTATGGAATACCGCTTTGGCCAGTTGGGGTCAGCTGTCCTGGCTGTGTCCCCTCCCAGCTTCTTGTGCCCCTCCAGCCTTCTTGCTGGCTGGGCATGAGAAGCTGAAAAATCCTTGACTTAGTATAAACACTACTTAGCAACAACTAAAACCATCAGTGTGTTATCAACATTATTCTCATACTAAATCTGAAACGCAGCACTATACCAGCTACTGGGAAGAAAATTAACTCTATCCCAGCCGAAACCAGGGCAATGATGTAGCTGTTACTATGAAATTGGAGAGGCTGGAACTGCATATGTTTCTGCTGTGGGAGTAAAGCACTGAATGCCTATAAAAACAAGTCTTTAGGTACAACAAATAGAGTACAGGCCAATGTTGATCATTGCTTTTCTAGTATATCTGACATCTTCTATGAATCAGACATTTAATAATGACACTTTAAGCTCAAATGATTTGATAGCATTGTTTGAACACCAAGTAAAAATACTCCAATAGCTGCAGCCTAGACAGGGAGGTACCCTTTAACTACAACAAAGGAACAGCGTGCTCCTCCTGACAGCATATGCTTCCCAAACCCCTCAACAACCTTGCTGCAAGCAGCTTCTGGTATTGACAGTTTTGTGTAGGTTGCATTACTGTCTTTGTGTCTAAGCTTACTTGAACTGCTAGCTTAGCTTAGTAGCAGCTAAAAAAGCCATGCCATTCACTTTCTCAATGTATTTAAAGTTACTTGTAAGCTGAAATTTGAGTCCTTGATATCCATTGCTTATGGTAATAACCAGTGACATAGCTGTGAGTGGGATAGTTATACTTAACTCCAGATATTCTTTGCATTTGGACCTACTTAAAAGACACTTTGCATTGCCAAAACTCAGTGTAACATTGGCATTCTGTCCTCTGAAAGAGCGCGTTTTGGCTGGCATGTTAGTCATAAGTGTGCTGCATATGTTCTCAAGTTTTTTGGTTTTTTTATTATTCTTAAAGGCCAGCATAGCTAACCAAATTGTAAAGTTACTGACTGCCTGTTAAGCTCTCAGTTTAAGAAGTGACTATGGCTGTCTTTGAACTTTTTACATCAGGAGCTGTCAGATGAAATTGAAGACTACACTCATCGTTTTAATACTGAAGATCAGGTGGAGTGGAACCTGGTTCTTCAGGAAGTGGCAGCATTTATTGAGGTGAGAATACCATTCCCTTTTAGTTGTTAGTTTAAAATTTTCTGACTTGTTCACTGAAGTGTTCCTGTATCACCACCTCTGTGTGGTAAGCAGGTGTGCCACGTGCAGGGACAGTATTCCTGTCTGATTTAATCATTGAAATGTGTTCACAGTAGTGTAACAGTGACAGCCGTTAAAGTGTCTGAATTCAGACCTGTTCATGTAACATATTGAAGACAGAAGCATGAAGCTGAGATACACTTGGTCACCTAACTGTTTTTGCTCTTGGTGTTCAGAAAATAGTGGAATTGAAAGTACAGCAGTTATCATGGTCAATATTTTGGAGAGACTGCCAACTCTAGTTCTGTTTTTGTGGAAGCCAATCCAATTTGCTGATGTTTTGATATGTTTCAAAGTGTACTTCGTTGGAGTACTGGTCTATTACACTGGCAATGCATAAGCAGTATATAATGGAAAATACGGTGTAAGCATGGCAGATAGGCTCTGTCGTGGTTTAACCCCAGCCAGCAACTCAGCATCACACACCACTCCCCCCTCCCAGTGGGGTGGGGAGGAGGATCGGGAAAAAAAAGTAGAACTCGTGGGTTGAGATAAGAGCAGTTTAATAACTGAAGTAAAATAAAATATAATACTAACTAATAATAATAAAAAAATATAATAATAATTGTAATGAAAAGGAATATAACAAAAAAAAGATAAATAAAACCCAAGAAAAGACAAGTGATGCACAATGCGATTGCTCACCACCCGCTGACCGAGCAGCGATCCGCCCTCCCTGGCCAATTCCCCCCATTTATATACTGGGCATGATGTTCTATGATATGGAATATCCCTTTGGCTAGTTCTGGTCAGCTGTCCTGGCCGTGCTCCCTCCAAGCTTCTTGTACACCCGCTTGCTGGCAGAGCATGGGAAACTGAAAAATCCTTAACTTAAGATAAGCGCTACTTAGCAACAACTAAAACATCAGCGTGTTGTCAACATCATTCTCACACTAAATCCAAACCACAGCACTGTACCAGCTACTAAGAAGAAAATTAACTCTATCCCAGCCGAAACCAGGACAGGCTTTTAGCATAGTTGTAATGTGACCAACTTCTAAAGTTTGTTAAAAGGAAAATAAATCTTTTTATTCTGTCAAATGACAGTGTTCTACTTTCCTCCTTTTGTACAAGATGTCACTATGTAACACGAGTATTTATTTAAATATTGCCAGAATGGATGGCAGCATTATCATTCACTCATCTCTTTTGCTATTTATTTCTAGGAAGGGAAGGCAAACTAAAATAGTGCGGAGTTCTTCTGTGTTGTAGGAATGCTTAGTTTATTCTGCGTGAATTTGTAAGGCTGTTGATGACATTTGGTTCCTCAGGTATAGAAAAGCTGAAGCAGAGTTTGTGTCCTTTGAGGAAGTATGTTTTTCTATTTGCTGTACCTTCATGTGCTTGTACCATGTTTTTGCTTGCAGTCCCTAAGACCTGTTGCTTTTCCAGCATTACTCTGTAGCCTGCATACAAATACACAAATAGATGTATGGCAAATTAATTTAAAAAATCTGCCTCAGTTATGAAATATTTACTCTAAGTGACAAGACCTTTGGACTTCTCTCTGACTGCAAATCTGTATGTTTTCTTGAATTCCTGATTTATTCTGGTTGCTTTTTTTAGGCAGACCCTGTCATGGTTTTAAATGATGACAACACCATTGTAATCACCTCTAACAGGCTTTCTGAAACAGGAGCTCCATTGCTAGAGCAGGGAATGATAGTGGGACAGCTTGCTCTTGCAGATGCGCTGATTATTGGGAACTGCAACAACCAGGTAAAAGAAATTCCGGGGACCTGGGTTTGTATCTTTGGAGTTCAGAGTCCCTCCCCCTGTGACATCCCTTCTGATCATACAACAGAGATTCCAATAGAGGTGAACATTAAAATATTTTGATTGTGATGTTTGCAGTGGCAGCAAGAAGAAGATGTTCTCAGAAATAAGAGCTAAAAATGAAATGTTAGACCTGTGATACTGACCTATTGCTTATATTCATCATGTCAATTAAGTAGATACAATTGATTTTCATATACTGGATTGTTCTTAACAACATTCAAGCATGAGAGGCTTCTGGGATATGTCTAGAAAAAGCTTGACTTAGGCTTTCACATGACATACTCCAGCTTGTTGCAACTTCAGTTGCAACAAGAAGGGGTTTTCAAAAGACATTCAAGATCTTGTTTTTTAGATGATGATGATAGTGAAGTTGTACAGACTTCATGACTTCTCTCTGAGCTCTTTTTTCAGGTAAGCGAGGGAGTTGTATCTAAACTACAGTTTGTGTATCTTTTTCAGATTTTGTCTAAATTCATAGTACATAGTGGTTTCAGCACTTGATTTGTAAACACCCCAGAAAAGTCTGTAATTTGCGAAGTAGGGGTCTGTACTACTGTGAACTGGCCTGGTAGACCAGTAATAAATAGACTTTGTCCTCTGTGAGCTCTTCTAAAAATCATTCACAGGTCTTTAGAGATTCAAAGATGACACTGACAGATCCCTGAGAGACAGAAAATGGTCTGTCTAGTATACAATTGAATCTCTTACTTGGATAATTCCAACGAAATACTGTTTAATCTGTATCTGGCAGAATAAACTGTTTGACTCTTTTGCAGGTCAAGTTCAGTGAATTAACAATTGATATGTTCCGAATGCTACAAGCACTTGAAAGGGAACCAATGAATTTAGCGTCACAAATGAACAAACCTGGAATGCAGGTAAGTTCCATGCCAGTGACAAACCTGGCAACAGATCTTAACTGGGGTTTGTTTGTTTGGTTTGGTTTAAATGGTGTACTCTCTCTGTATTGTCACTGTGCAGAGCAGGTTAGTAAAGCTGGTGTAACTATTACTAGAAGTTAGTGAAGAGTAGCTCAAACCTGTGGAGTTTGATCCACGTAATGTCTTCCCCGCCACCCCCTTCTTTTTTTTTTCCTTAGCAAACCTTCAATAGTTAAAAAATAGCAGAAACAACTATTTGAGCATCATTTCACAAATGGTTTACATTGGTCTAGCAGAGGTACTTCTGAAAGCATGCCTGTCCTTACCCGTATACACTCACCCCTTCCTTTGTTTTCACTCTAGCAGTCATGCAGCCAGATAAGTTCATCAGCTTGCTAAGTCATCTGAAAGTTAAATATCCCCTTCAGAGAAAGCATAAATAATATTTTATGTGGAGGCAAAAGGAAATACGTAGATTTTCATTTATTTAATTGTGACGAGGAGTGAATTTTTTCACTCTTTTCTTGGGTGATGCTTTAGAAAGTAAGAAAGATTTGGGTAACGAATTTAAATGAGGAATAATATAAAGTTCTGGTTCGAATACTGTACATCTTGCTTTACTGCGTAGTAGGAAATGCAGCATGGGCAGACCATTTGTGTGGGAAGTATGTTGAAGATGAACATTCTAATAAATAGAAATTTAGAGGGTTATGAAACTGCTTTGGTAATATACGGTTGTTGGGTTTTTGTGTTGTGTTTTTGTTTGTTTTTTTTCTTAACAGGAGTCGACAGAGAAACCAGCCAGACGGGAAAACCCCCATAAATATCTACTTTATAAACCAACCTTTAGCCAGCTATATACATTTTTAGCAGCATCATTTAAGGTTTGTGAAATTGGTGAATTTATTTGTAATAGAAAAATATCCAGAATGGTATGTGACACTGAATAAAAAGTGGTTGAGATAATATTTTATACTTCAAAATAATGAAGCCTTTTTGGCCTTCTTAAAATGTTCAATGTGATCTTTAGAGAGGATGAAAATATTATAGATATGTGTAATTTGTATAATAAAGGCAAATCTGTTGACTGCTGTTAAGGGAAAGAAAAAAATTCATTTTAAGACAGACACCTAGCTTGCTGTTACACAGCAGTTGTATCATTGCTAAAATATAGCCATCTTCCAAGCAAAGCTTCAACAACTCCTGTGCAAGCGGTCTTAGTACTAGCTGTCCAGTATCAAGTGTGGTGCATGGCAATACTATGGAAAGCCTTAAGTAATGTGATGTAATGTAATAGTTGCGTATGATTTAATCTTATCCAGTAATTTTATTTGTGCATATGTAGGTACACACGCATATATACAGACATTTATATTTTTATATACAGGCATATATATAAAAATGTTTCCTATATAAAGTTTATCTATTTCCTATATATATTATATAGGAAATATTTCTTGAGATAAGAGATCTGGAGAACAGAAAAATCGTAAGAGTATTATTCTAGTTCATGTTGTGCCAAACACAATCCAAAATCAGGGAAGTATGTCAAGAAACTGTTGCTCTTAAGCACTGTACACCTGGTAGGTCTCCAGTTCTGCATCCCATCTGAATTGCATCTCTCTCCTGCACGTGCTCTATTTTTATCTGCCTGTCTTATTTTGTTACCCACTGTTCTCTTCAATGTAAGTAATCTATACATTTGTAGACTTTTTTAAATACAGTTGCTGTGCTTATTTTAATTTAACAAAGTTGCTGGGCTCATTGTGCTTAAATATGACTGTACAAGTCAGCAACTTAGGATTTAGTAGTAAAACCAGAATATGAATCCTATAAAGAAGCAAGTTTCAGTTTGTTTCAATAAACAACTGGAAAGAAACAGCTGGTGAGGTGAAGGAAGTGCATCCTTACTACTTAGAATTTTGGGTGCCTGCATACTCAGCCTTTTGCAGAAATTAAAAGCATCTGTTTCCTCATGCAGACAGCCCATTAGAAAGGTGGAAAATAGATTTCTTTTACAGGTCTATACAGAAACCTGGATGTGTTGTGCTTGTTGTCCAGCTGAGAAGGGTCAGGGGGAAGAGGCAGATGTTGCAGACTCTGGGGTATTTGGAAACAAAGAACTCCTTTAGGATCCTGAATTGTTTGGGAGTTAGGGTCTGCGTGGATCTTGGCAGCTTTTGGTTTCTGTATCTTGGAAAGCCTCGGATCTGGCTAGATAGTAAGGGAGTCTATGTGGAAGCAGATGCCTTTTTAGTGCTGCTTGAACCTCTAATATCAGCCTGGAGGTCTGTGTGGAAAAAAAAGTATGAACATATCATCAGTTTACATTTTTGTCTGTGTACTCACCTATTTGAAGGGGGTGTATGTGGTGAGGAAGGGTGTATGAACATGTGAAGAATAGAGTGGAGGGAAGCCAGAGGCAGGAGTAGCACAATCTTAAATGACAATGTATTTATGAAGGTGGTGATTGAATATTAAAATAAACTTATACATTTCTTCCCTTGCCACTCTTCTTTTTATTTGAATTTCAGGAGCTGCCTGCAAACAGTGTACTGCTGATTTACTTGTCTGCCACGGGCGTGTTTCCATCAGGTCGTTCGGATAGTGAAGGTACAATAAAGGAATGCTCCCTGTCATGAACAGGGCTTGAATTCTCTTTATGTTCCAGGACAAGTGACCAAGAAAGATGTCACAAAGCTCCTTTTAAAAAGACAAGTCAATTTTATTCTCCTGTCTACTTAGTAAGATAGCCTTTTTTTTCCACAAACAATAGTTAATTCCCTGTGTTTTAATTAGTGTGCATTAACCTGAGACCTTTTCAAAGGACACGTCTGGTTTCTGATGCATCTGAAGTATTAAAAGCTTCACCAATTTTGAAGACCACATGGCTCAGTTGATGCATCAGTGCAAAGTTAATAAAATGGCTAAATGGCACTTTGTGATTCTTTCCAATCTCCAGTATTATGAGAACATATGGTCAAGAGATGGGTGGTAAAAGGGCTGAAGCGTCTGCAGGGACTGTTCTATTTGCACGCTTGTTAACCTGACAATTCAAGCCCTTCTCATGATTTTTGGCAATTCCCCTCACTTCATCTTCCTGTTCTTTGCAAACTAGCAGAATATTTGGATGCAGCTGCAGTCTAAAAGCTGAAAACTGGTTGGCTGAAGTAAACACAGTCAAAAGATCTGTTTATATAATTTAAGCAAAAAAAAAAAAAAGAAAGTTTTTAACATCCTAAATATTGTACACGCCTCATCTGTTTGAGACTTGCATTCCTTTATAAGATGCATGCCTTGTCCATCCCAGTGCATGATTTATAGAGCTCTCAAAATGTTAAAGGAAAAAAAATCCCTGTCAGCTTTGGATTGTGGCAGTGATTTTTTTAAATGCTTTTAACATTTTACTTTTTGCTGCAACTTGGTGATAGGTTCTAACTAAACCGTGTTCTTTAAAGCCTGTGACGTGTCCACTTCACTGCATGTACAGTTCCAGCTTAATACCTTACTGTAGAGGCATCCAGGCTCTGTCATCTGAAGAGCTGCATAGTCAGACTTCAGTTTTCATGAAGTGAATCCCATTACAACTGCATTCTTTTAATAAGGTAGTGTAGTCTGCACAGACCAAAAAATTCTACCTTATTAAAAGGGAGAGCAGCTGCAAGTTGCACTGTTTATCGCCTGTAAGCCATTTGTGTTTGACAAATCATGTGAGACATTTGTAACAGTGCTAAATTAACGTATGTTCTGTTCCTAATTTTGTATTCCCAAAGCTTCCCTTAAAATGGAAAGGTGTCTTATGTATCCAAACCTGAAAAAATTGCATTTGGTGGCCAAATATGGGTCAACCAACTCTGCAAATGTATAACAGAATGAGGAAGTCCTAATACTTTATTTTACTAATGTTAGTGACATTTCATACCCATATCAATGGCAGAAGTATTTCCTGGTATCTCTAGCACTTTTTTTTGGTGTAGGATTTGGTATTTTTTATAGCCATTACTTTCATCTTTGCTCTCCATCAGACAGTTAGGCGGGTTGCTCAGTTGGGCAAATTTAGCAGAATATTTCTTTAGCTTACCTTTGGAACACGTGTCCAGGCTGTGTGCATGTGAAAATTGTGAATTCTGTATTTGAAATCTTAAAAAATAAACCTTTGCTGCAGATTTGAAATCTGGTTAAAACTGTTTTGTCCTTTCTAGGAGTATTGAAAGCATATTCATTCTCTGATCAATCTCTTCTCCCCTTTTGCAGTGTTATAACTGCAGATATAATCTGCATAGATTATATCTATTCGGAGAGGCTACAGGGGTTTTGATTGATTTAGCCTTATTTTTTAATCAAATTCTGAATCTAGAATATGCTAGCTCATATAGTAATTTTACAAAGGTATTGATTTTCCTGGATGAAATGTGTAATGGGTTTTAATCTTTTTGCTATGTAGTGTAACAAGAGCCAATATTTGGATCTTTTGTATTATGTTTGTGGATAAATAGCAAATAAATAAATTAGAAGCAAGCAATGCAACTTCGTAACTTCTATTTGATAGATGCTAATAACTACTAAAAATACATAAATTGAATATGTAGTTAGTAAAGTCTCCACATTCCTCCATCCCTTCCTTACAACTGGAGTAGTTCAGATTCACTTAGTTTTCTGGGATTTGTGGTTGCTTCCTTCCTTTCATATCATCATTAAATCCATAACAGAGGTGAGTTGCCTCTGCTAATTTTAGCTTTCTTTTTGCCATGTGTAGGTCCATACGATTTTGGTGGTGTTCTGACAAATAGTAACCGGGACATTATAAATGGGGATGCTATCCACAAGCGAAACCAATCTTACAAGGAGATGCACTGGTAAGTTTCAGGAGTGTGACAACTGCAAATTCAGAAGAATTTGTCTTTAATAGAGAAAAACGCATCAAAGCCTCTTGAATTCAAACTCTTCAGTGCAGGAGATCATAATGTAGATTGGCTTGAATTTGAACAATTAGAAATGAATATGCAACTCTGATGATTTGAACACTCAAAAAGTATTACTGTGACTTAACATAAATTCGTTATTACTGGAAAACTTCAAATTAATGGTGGATGACTTCTCAAGAAGATAAACATCTCTTGTTGGGAAAGAGCTAATAAGTCCAATAGCCCATATTATAGAGAATACGAAATTAGTTTTGCAGTTGCTCTCTGAGGATGAATCTGAGGACTGGGGCATGGGGAACCTGCTTGCTTTTTATCTGGACATGGGCAGCTGTGTGTCTGAGAAACTTGTGCACTGTCACAGCTTTGCAGCAATTCTAGTGCTCTGTGAAGCGTCCCTTTCTCTTTTCAGTCTTCACCCTGGCGACCTCTACCCTTTCACAAGAAAGCCCCTGTTTATCATTGTGGATTCTTCAAACAGTGTCGCCTATAAGGTAAGGCTCTTGAAGGCAGCTACTCGTATGGTAGGATACAGTGTCAACCCCTAGTTAGCTTACACTTTTAACAGGCTATTTTTTTAAACAGTTTGTATTCAGTCTTTCTTTTCTTTTGAGGTTGTGCATGCTAGTCAGGATCTGATCCTATGAATAGGAACAAGAAGGAGAAGCACATGAACAGCCGCTCATTGGAAAGTATTAAATCCTCCTGGAGGGAAAAAAGGTTCAAGATTTCCAAGGTCTCTGGTGGGAGGTTTATTTTTGTTATATACCAAAGACAAATCTTGGTGTGTGTGCATGGGGGAGGGAGATAACTAATCTGCTTTTTTTTTTTCCAGTCATCCAACACTCAGTTGCTTTTAAGCAACAGAAAGGAGTCAAAGCATTGAGCCTGATCTTATAAAACACGGGGTGTCTGTGTCTGAAAAGTATCTGAACCAAGGAAATAACAAGACTCAAATTAGCATCCAGTGTTACTGTAGAGTGGTATATGCTTGGACAATGAGCCTCCTTCCTAGGGTGCTATGGACTTACAGTAGAATTACTCCATGCCAGATCACCTTTGGGAATCTGCAATTCGGGTAATACAGAAGCAGGCATTTCAATCTCAGTCGCCAGCTGAATCTGGATAGCATTACGACATTTATTTCATTCATGAATGGGGTATTAAGAATGTGCTATATCTGGGGAAAGTGCCACTTCCTTATGTCTTCCTTTTTATAGCTCCATTATGTGCAGTGAGAAAAATGAACATTCACAGCTGCGTTTCAGAGGAGGAATAGGGACGTCTAGTGGCCAGATGAACTTGTTCCTTGTTCAGTATCCACAGTCTGTGTCATTTGTTTTAAAGGCATTTGTTGGCCAACGAGAGGTACTAAATCAGCAATCAGTATGATTCAGAATAGTTCTGTATTGAGCCAGGGAACTTTCACCTGACAGTCTTAATAATGATCTGGCCTCTCTATAGGGTTTTTGGTTTGTCATATTGTAATGCATTTCAAAGGACTTTTTAAATACTACTGCATTTAACTTCACCACACTAGATTTCAGTGCAAATCTGCTTTTTATTAAATTCCCTTCCTAAAGGGAGGGAAACACAATTAGAATGATTTACTTGTCTTTCTGAGAAAATGAGGATTTGGTAGGGATTTATTTTCCTCTGCTCTTTCCTGACATTCATTCCAGTATAACAACAGGGGGGCTTGGTTTTGTTTCAGGGGAAAACGTGTGGCTTGGGTTTGCTGTTTTGTTTTGGTTTTTTTAACCCCCTTCCTCTCTAGTAGAATTGCTGAAAGATGTCAAGTGGATCAGCTCTGTAAGAGAGCGTAAGGGATTCCTGGTGATCCTTAATTCAAATACCGCTCTGGACATACCAGGGTTGTGTGAACAGCTTAGAGCAAAGGATCTTCTTGAGGTGATGGATTCCCACCTGTAGATTTGTAGCTCTTGTGAGAATAACTGTCAAGTGTTTACAGTAGAATTCGCTTTTTCTGTTACATTTAAATTTGATAATTGAATTTTCTTTAGATTTTGTGGGCGCATAGTAAGCAAAAACTGTAATCTCTGTTTAGTTGCTTTTCCTTGTTCTGCAGTGAACTGACCATCAGTAGTGTAAAATACGCCAGTGCTCCGTCTGTTAAGCACACAGAGCAGCTGGTGTGAGAGAAGTCCAACTTTGCCTGTATGTAAGAAGTATAGAAATGTGAGTTTTGGAAGTATTTCAGGCCAGGATTTTGAAAGTGGCTGCTAGGAGCTGTGACCCAGATCAGAATTGTGTGGGCACAACTGTGAGGAATCTAAAAAGAGAATGAGAAAGAAAGAAAAAAAAAAAAAGTATGGGCCCCTATTTAAAAAAATATATTCAGCATTTGAGAACTCACATGCACCTTCACAATCTATTGCCATTGAACCTAGGCTATCTGCCTAGTGGGGGGGATAGATGTGTGGGGGCAGATTTAGGTGTTTTGTTTTCAACTGAAGGTAGATGGCAGAGCTCTCAATCTCAGTATTTTCTAGCCCTTGTAAATTCCTGTCTGTCGTCGTTCTGTGTGTGCTTACGTGCTTGGTTCCTTGTCGCCAGAATATACGGATAGTGCTGTCCTGTGACTATCCTCTGTGTGTATTGTGAGATGCTTTGTAGACTCAAGCACTGGCACAAACAAAGAGGTTCTGTGCAATTGTGTGAGACGTTGAAGTCAGTGTGCTGACTTTTTTCCACATGGCTGCTCTGATCTTTTCTGATAGGACAGTAGCTATCCTGACATTTAAATGTCACTGCTAGCAATACTGGCAGTAACAGCAACTGCTCACACATCTTTTTCTACAGCCCGTTTCTGCTCTCCTGCACACATTCTCATCCCCTCCCTCTCTCTGGAGGGCTTAAATGGTGATGACTGAAAGTAAGTCCTGCCAGGAAGTGACTTGCCAGTTTGTCAAATCAGCGGCACTTGAACAGCTTCCTCCCCTATATATTTAGCTGAAAGTGGAAGATAACTGCAAATCGAGCATATCTACTTAAAGCCATGACTTTTTTTTAACACTTCCATTTAAATGTAGATGGCTGTGTTCTTGAAGGTTACCACTGTATATGTGGATGAAATAATATTTTTAAATCAGTATCTTCTTGTAGCTGTGGATGTCTAAGATTATGGTCAAATGTAAAGTCTTAAAAAAACCAAACCAAAACAAAAACTCTGGCCAGTAAGAATGCAAGGCCTTTGTCAGTGATACGGTATAAATACTCAGCTTAGTAAAGCTTACATGTGAAGTGACTTCTTTTGGAGATGACGGGTAGTTCTTTTTTGGAAAGAGATGTATGTGACACGCATTTTAAAAAGCAGCAGTGCTTCTGTTGGAAAACTTGAATACTCAAGTAAAAAAACAGAGTCAATTTTGAAACAAAAATGTGTTTTACCCTTTTTGGAGTTGTCCATGCACTGAAAGGTAGGGCATTCCTTATCCAGAGCTGCTACCAACATCTAGACTGCAGGGCAGGTTTTCCTGGTGCAGCCTGTGGTCCTCCGCTCCAAGGCATGGCTGTAACACGCTCCTGTTCCTTTGTTGCATGTATGCCCACAGCGCTTTTCTGTGGAAATCAGGGCAGAGGTGGTGGTGGTGAGTGAATCCTGGTGTTCGCTTGGGCTACGGTAGGCAGTTGTGTCCGGGCAAGAGCTGAGACAGGTACCTGGAACCTTGAGAGTCTTATCTTCCTGGATCTATAGTTTAGATGTAGCGACTGGCATGAGCAGCTGTCTTCCGAAGAGCACATTCCATATTAAACCGTGTAGTTTCTCCCCTTTGCAGGACTTACTAGCTATGTTGACTTAACCTCTGCTGGGACAGAGTCCAAAATGATCTCAGATACTGTCAGTGAGTAATACCTTTCCTGAGATATATGAGTGACCCTTGGTTTTGCTTTATAGCTGTAGGCAGTGTTTAATTGCATTGTCACTTTTACTAATGGAGTGTATGGGAAGTCTGCATTGGTCTCTAACTAGGTGATACATGAGAGAATTCAATACGTGAATCTGCTCATGAATACTAAGCATACATGTTACGTGAGAACATGTAACCTGCCAGTGTGTATTAAGTTCAAACTGGCAATGTCTGGGGTGACTCCTTCTGGAGTTTTAAATGTTTCTTTATAGTACAGTTTCACTAATTACTGGGTTGGCCTGCAGTTACTGTCTTTCATGGTAATAGTCTTTGTTTCTTCATTAGAGACCAAACCTTAGTATCTAGCATTATAAATCTCCCTTGGGCTCTTAATGAAATAGAAGGGTTTTTAGGACTAGTCAGCACTCTGTCAGATATGGGAAATGTTTTATTTTGATTAGACTAGATTACTGTCTTTAGTATTTAGCAGACTTAGATTAAATTAATTCAGTGAAACTAATTTAATTGAAATATACTGTCTGGAAGGGAAAGTTCCATTTGAATTAAGCAGAAGGCAGAAGGAATTAAAAAATTAACTTTTTGATGATTTTACACAAGCCAATACTTCTGGTGACGTATACCTTACATTCATAACCTGCCAATTTTAAGAATATGAACTGCAGCCGTGTGTTGCACTCATATGCTCTGGATGCATGGTTTGAATGTGTGCTCTGATAGGATGCAGACATGATCCTTTACATTTTCTATGGCTTTGCAAGCCTTCAGTTTTAAGAAAGCTGTTTTGGTGAGACACGTGACAGCTAATAAGGTTGTGTAAATGAATTTTTTTTTCTTGGTGATAATTACTACCAATCAGTATACCTGCCAGACAGATACACAGTAGGACTGTTATCAGGTAAATGTTGGTGAAACTGGACAACGGTGTTGTTTGAGGTCTCTGGAGAAATTCTTGTGCAACAGGACACTTAGGCAATATTTAAGGTGCTGGTGGAAGGTGCATGAAACGAGTATTGTAAAATGAGGGTTCAGTGTAGCAGATGTTAAGGTTATGACATACTTGCTTTAAAGGAAACTTATTTTAAGACTTCTCTGCTGGGCTCTTCTGTTTCATCAGAAGTAGTTCCTCCTGCTATAAGGAAAAGGGGAAAGAAATTACTTTGACTGGATAGTTCAGTTGGTATTGAGGAAAGATGCTAGATCTATTTTGGGCTGAAAGGCAATGGCTTTCACTTTTACTGCAGAACATGATTTTTTTTTTCTCCAAGTAATGTATTACTACTGAAAGCCATATTTCCATGAAATTAGCGTCTGCTGTTAGTAGCAATGAAATGAGAGAATTCCTTTAAAATGTAATGGGTTATATTCCTTCTGTGCTGTGATCTATGAGTAAGTCAACTTGTCAGCCTTACTGCCAATGCTGAACTGTGTGACAGGCATTAGTGTGTTCTCTGTCATTAATAGTCTTTGTTTGTACCCTTAATCTGCTGAATATTCAAAAGCAAGCAAAGTGACCATCAATACTTCAAAATTCTTATCTGTTACAGAATTTCACAAACTTATTTGGACAACCATTGGTGTGCTTGCTTTCTCCAACAGCATATCCAAAAGCATTACAAGGTATGTGTCGTATTTCATTTCCTAACAAGTTGCAGTTGCATCATCTATCTATCCCAAACAAATATAACTTAGATTCTTCAGGAAAAGATAGCTTTTCATCACTGTGTAATCCCTAAATCAGATTAATGTTTCCTGAAGTAGTATGATAAAGTTTAGTTACTGTTTGTGGCAAATAATTTATTCTAACAATGATGATATTTCTACACATAGCTTCACAAGTGCTAGGAGGCAAAGTCTCTCCTACATGGAGACTCAGAAAATTGCCAGCCTAGTGCTGAGATGATGATGATTATTTGCACTTTGGGTAGCTTTATTAGTCCCAGAATGTAAGTCAGAGTCAGTTAAGGTATCAGCTTTTAAATGCCAGGTGTAGAGCAAAATCTTTTCAGATCTTGTTCTGATTTTGGAGGGTAAGTTAAGGAAAACCATTGGCTTTGTATGCCCTGAGAAGGTGCGTTTATAGTAGGAACAGGCAATGAAACGTTATATTCTTCAGTCCTTGTGACTACTATAAAATATAAATCATTCCAGACTTTCTCATTGGAATTTGCCATGTTAAGGTTATTATCCATCACAAATAGTTTTGAAACTATTCCTGTTATTTAGCTGAAACTTACGTAGAAAATAACTACTGTAATAATGAATCCTGTTTAAACAGAAATTCTGAAAAATAGAACTAACTTTATAAAATACTGGATGCTTATATTGTGTTCATGGACCAGTCAGGAAAGTCTTGCTGTTGTTCTGAGGGGGTGCTACACTGTGCGCTAGAGCACTGTGCAGAGACTTCTTAGCTGAACCTAACTGAGCCCCTGTGTCAGTGTGGCATTAAACCATCCATGCTGTGTGCCCGAGTCCTGGAAAAAAACCCCAAAGTGCACCAAAACAAGCCAGTAATCCTTGCTGATGAGGAAGCGGCCTTACTGTCTGGGCACATGATCTTATGTGCATTGCCTTTCTTTCTGACTTCCCAGTTGATTGAGATGAAGCTTGGACCTCTGTGTATCATGTTGAACTGCATGGAGTAAATAATGAGCTTTAGGATATTGTGATGCCCAACAAAAGGGCAACTATGTAGACTTCGGGGGGTGTATAGGTTCAACTGCCTGTTTTTCTGAATGGAATAAGAATGTCCATGTTTAATACTTCTCTTTAGGATTTATAATGAGTATCTTCTATCGGTTGTTTCAGTTATGACTTTTTTGCTCAAAATGAAGACATAGGCCTCCCACAATTCATGAGAAAATCTCATTTCTCTTGGTGTTAATGCACATCTGCAGTAAGCCTTTATTGCTAGTCATTGCATCATCTTGAGAACAGATCTGCCACAAGAGGAGAGAAGATGTAACTAACACAAAGGAGTAGTTCCTCTGTTACAGAATTTAGTGGGTGAGCGACTTCATTCTGTGGCAGGGACAGCTTTTCTGTTTCATGTGCCAAACATATGTCTTTGTCTATTGATTTATTATTTTTTTTAGATCAGTCTCAGCGGGGTAGCCTCTTCACACTCTTTCTGAACAATCCTTTAATGGCATTCCTATTTGTCTCTGGATTATCAAGCATGCGCAGAGGATTGTGGGAGAAGTGTCAAGATTACCTTAGAAAAATCAACCGAGATATTGCCCAGCTGCTGACCCACTCACGATCCATAGGTACGTGCCTAAAGATGCACAACTGAACCATAGCATGCTACTTCAGCGGGTGCTGTTTTTTCTTGCTCAGCCTTTCCAATGGACAGAATAGTGAATAAGGGGAATGCACAAGAATTCGTAGTGGTTTCCCCCAAGTCTTTTTTTAAATTTTTTTAAGCCTTTCTAAACTGAGTTTTCTTTGCCTTCTCTACAGATCAGTCCTTTCTTCAATTTTTTGGGGATGAATTTCTTCGCTTGCTTCTAACAAGATTTATCTTCTGTTCGGCTACTATGAGGATGCACAAAATTTTCCGGGTATGCGGGGATATCTATCCCTTTGTGAGAACGACAATCCAGTGCATATAGAACTGCACTGCCTCAGGATGGAAGGGTCTTAGGGCTAAGCATATCACTGTGACTTCAGAAAGATAACTGATGCTCACATGCTAATGCCTACAGCTTGTATTGAATCTGTGCCTTTGTATCTCTCCAAAGGCATGAAGCCTTTGACTTGCTGAAGCCTTATTCCTCTACATAAGTATCAGACACACTCTAATTCATTTACGTCACTCTGAACAGCCTTGTCTGCTAGAAAAATTCCTCTTAATAATTCAAGATTATTATTTCTACACAACTAAAAAGGTGTAGAACAAGAATATAAGAGGAAGTGGGGAGGAGTGGAACATTATTGCTGGAATGTATTCTAGTGTGAAGGGATTTTGAAAGGTCTTTGAAGTGTAAATGAATAAGCTAAACAGGAAGACCGTATTTTCCCTCCCTGTTGGTTAATGCTGTGCCAACAGTGAAGTCTGCTTCTGGATCTACACCATTTTATATATGTGAGTGTTGGCATATAAACTGCCTGCTCCATTTTAAACACTACAGAAAAAAATGGAAGTTGAAGCAGAGAAAGGTACAGTATTCATCTTGTCTAACTGAAGACATGTAGTAGCTTTCCAAGCCTAAGTTAGCTACCTAGGCTGCTCTGATATCAGGGAAAAGAAGCAGGTCTTCTGTTAGTGGGGATAGATTTGCCCCCATGTCTTAGATACTTGTTTTAGGATGAGATGAATCTCCCACTGGAGATGCTTGCATGTCTATAACTTCAAGAAATGAACTTCAGCCTAGTAGGTAAGT
This sequence comes from Gymnogyps californianus, assembly GCF_018139145.2. Lineage (NCBI taxonomy): Eukaryota > Metazoa > Chordata > Aves > Accipitriformes > Cathartidae > Gymnogyps > Gymnogyps californianus. The sequence continues at coordinate 11,840,660 of NC_059488.1, forward strand.
ATATGTGAAGACTTTTTGTCTTTTTTGGGTGTTTTTTTCTTTTCTTTTTTTTTTTTTTTTTGCAAGGCTTCTGTGAACATATTATTAACCAACTTAGATGAATGGGCATTTGTATTGCCACTATGACCATCTCTGAGTCAATGGAAGGACAAAATTGAAAATGCTAGAGTATTTTCTCTCTATGTGGCATGCTAAACAGATTAGTATACCTCTTAGGTGAAACTGGCGTTTTTGCAATCTTCTTCGTAAAGGGTGTAAAAATAAATGAATGTCTGATTCTCTTTGTTTTCACTGTCATCTAGCAGGAGACTCGAAATTATCCAGAATCTTATCCTCAGCTGCCAAGAGATGAAACGGTGGAGAACCCTCACCTCCAAAAGCACATTTTGGAGCTGGCTTCCATACTGGATGTTAGGAATGTTTTCCTGGAAAACACCCTCGATGACTATTAAAAGAAACTGTTACTGGAAAGGGGTTTCCCTGGCCACAGATTTTGAATGGTGCAGTTTTATAATGTGAAAATCATAAAAGGAAGTACTTGATTTTATTTTTAAATTTAGGACCATTATTTTAAAAAGTAATAATAAACAGCTGTTAGTTTAGCTGTTCCATTCTGTATGGGGTCAATTTTATAAGCAGAAGTTTTCATGTCTTTTAAATGTTAAACTAAAGAATCACTAGAGGTTTATTTCTGGTCTTGTGGCTGTCAACCACATTTCCAACAGCTGATCCTAAGCATAGAAGTATTACTGGTTACCTTTAGCCCACATTTGTGGAAATCCTTTATTTTTATACAATTTTAAGAAATTGGAAAAAATCAATAGAAAAACCAATATTTTATCCCCAAAGAGTCTGGATTTGAAATGGTAAAGATGGAACCACACAGTGCAAACCAACAATAGCAATAAAACAGAGTCCTTCATAACAAATATATTTTTTCAGTCTTAGGCAAGTAAGTAGACAAAACTGTGGACAATTAAGTTGCATTTGGAGCAGTGGGTTTGAAGTGAAGCTGTAAAGATACTTAATGCTCCCTATAAATTTGACACAGCAATTTTATATATGAACTTTGTACTGCTGGCCAAGGACACAATTTCCACGCTGCCTGATTGGGTAGACGGTTAGCAGATTAACAAATTACAAAACTAAGAAGGCTAGCCCCCATCTCTCGCTGTAATATGGGTCACCTTGCCATTTGTATTGCTGCCACAATTTTCCAGGAGGAAGGGGCATTCTTCATTTTGAGGTACTAGACAGAAATTCTGACATTTCCAGCAGGTGTTATCCCTCCTTTCCGTGTGTGGATGGAATGTTTGGCTCCCACAGTGTTACCAGTCCCCAATAGGAGCTGAAGGAATGTCCCATATAGTGCTGAATACGAGCCCTTCCTATCACTCGTTTATCTGACCCATCTGTGCTGGATCCCTGTGCCCTAGGAGAGATGCTGATGCTCCTCTTGCAGGTTAAACAAAGTGGGTGCTGCCATAAAGCCCTGTTAATGTTTTGCATGCCCACCATTGCATCGCAGTCCTATCTTTGAACCAGTAAAACTGAGGGGCTGTAATTACGTGTGGCAGCACTGTGGGCTCCCTCAGCCCATAATGCTCAGTCTGGGTACGTTAAGGAGTACAGTGGCCTTTGTAAAGGCACTTACTGGAGAAGGCTATTCTGACTGCTGGGAAAAGTGCTTTCTGACTCGTTTGGACTGTACTGCTTTCCTTGCAGAGCTAGAGGACCTCTTGCAACTCCTGACAGTGAAGGTGTGAGCAAGGAGAAGGAAATGAAAATATTTTAAACTATTAAGTGAAAAAGTCCATTGTCACTGTTCCATGGGCTGCTAGAAAAGAAGTGAAAGGACAAGTCTGATCAGTGCTTTTATGTTGAACCCCAGCCATGCCTCTATTTTTAGGTGAAGAAAATGCCAAACTTGGTGACTACCGTAGTATCACGGTAGGCCTGTTTGCAGTGCCATCATACAAGGTATGATCTAGTCAGCCGGAATAGTGAAGGGCAGCAGGTCAGCACTGGTGGACACCATTCAGCTGAGGAGAGCACAGTATGGAACAGCAAGAATTGCTGCAGCGTAGCTGGGAAGTTTGCATGAAGGTTCTTTGTAGCTAGGCTGTAGCTTATGCCATCCATTCTTTAATTTCCCAAGTGTAAAAAAATTGTATGAATGCTAGTGTTTGTTCTAAGCAGTCTTGAAGCTGGTATATTGAGCCCCCCACCACTTGGTACTGCTCTTCTTTGGACTGTGGCAGGACTTCATTACCTGGGATATGGAGTTTATTTTCAAGAGTGTGTGTTTGTGTGTGTGCATGTGTATTCTAGGCGTTTGTGTGTATATGTACAATATGCATACATCTACTGGCTGGTGTAAATTGTAAATATGTATATATGTATAGGTACTTGTATATGTATTAAAAAGAATGAAACAGTACAATGTCTATATACAAAATTTATATATACACACATACGCCATTTTGGGTGCATTCCACAAGGTGTTGCATATCATTTGTGGTTATAGTAAAGGCTATGGCTCTTCTGCCATTGTAATTTGCTGTTTCCAGGGACTTACACTTGGACCTTGAAGTAATGCATAACTGATTTCAGGTACAGGAGGCCTTAGTTAGCCGGGGAATGAGTCCTCCTGTATGTGTTACAGTGATAAGATTCATGTATTCTTAACTGTGAAGCTGATGATCTGCCTTTCTTTCTGGTAGGAGGTCCCCAGTTATTAAAACATGGGATTGTATGTAGAAGCTGAAGACACGGAAAGCCTTTAATGCAGCAGCGAGAGACGGGTTATCTGTTGCCCTGCCTGCTGTTCCTCCACCAGCAGTGTTCAACTTGCATGGAAAAGGGGAATTTAGTTTTCCCCAGCTCACTGCCTTCCAACCAAATGCTTTTGTTTTGCTTTAGCTTTTGCTTTGATGAAGCTATTCTCATTTTGGTTCCATATCTCTGGAAAAGAGTATGCTATTTCTAAGCATAGGAGTGATGATGATTCCGTTAGTGTGGGCTGGTGAAACCTCTGTGGGATGTTGCTTGTTAACTGACTGGGAAAGCCTTGGTGGACCCAGTCCTCCTTTTAGCTGGGCTGAAGCGAGGAGTCCTTGCTTGGAATCTGAGAGTCTTCTAATCCACTTTGCAGCCCTAAGAAGAGGTTCTGTTTGCTTGTTACCAAGGTAGATCTAATCAGAGGAGAATGCACTTTTTAAGAAACACTTTTTAAGAAACAAAACAAAAAACCTGAAGAACCTAGAATACAGGAGGAGAATATAAGGCCTTGAAAACTAGTTCAGAAGTTGAACTTATCAGCGATGACTGCCAAGTCAAAAATTCATTCTTGAGGTCCCTCATTCTCTTCTTACCTACTGACCTTTTGTTCAGAAGGTACGCTGCTGGCAGGGATATTCAAAGATAAAGATTTCACTCCTGTTGTGACGGTAGGAGTACGAAATTGTACTTTGTAAGCAAAAGGCTGATACCCTCTGTCCGCTCTAACTGCAGATAGGGTATCTGATCTTGGATTTTGAGCCAGCCCCCTCCCTTCCCACCCAAACCAACTGCATTCAAGATGAAAATATTGATATTTTCCCCTCCAAGTAAAAGCTTGTCTTGTTTGAACTTGCTAAGTCATTCTAAACTTGTGCTACTGTGTGCTGTGTGCTATGGTCGTAGGTACCTTCTCAATGTATGCTTGTATGTACTGAAGAAAAATTTGGTTTATGTATCTAGCAGTCCTCAGTGTGGAAGTGAAGCAAAGACTGAACCATTTTTAAGTGAGAAGAGAACAAATCCTCGTCTTCTCAGGCCTAATGCCTTTCCTCTTGTCTCACTCTCCCTTTCTCCATATATCTTTATTGCTTAATGTTAGTGGAGAAGACTTGCCACCACACGGCAATACCAAATTAAAGGGGTAGATTCTGTATGTAATACACTGAGAGGACAATGTGAACTGGACTGAACGTGTCCTTACTGGACTACTTCTGCCTAGGTCCCTACTTACTGCGTGTGATATGTTCAAATGAATCCGCCTCCCACAGCAGGCACCACTATTTGTACTCCTGTTCAAACTGGCTTTAGAACATCTAGCCAAAGTTACTGCTGTTGCCTTTTGTTTTTCCCCTTTGACTTCTCAAAATAACAATGAGAGGGAAATACAGGGTTATGAGTCTTTAATGTTCTGTTTTTTAATTACTTGTGGGATGTGATGTGTCATTTTGCTTCACGCAGAAGCTAAATGGAGCACTAACTTCTGTGAGCTGTGCACACTGGGCTTGCTCCCTGGAGCGCTTTCTTGAGAAGCTTCAGGATGGTTTGTTTGGGTAGTTCATCATAATATCCATCAAGTCATGACTTACTAAACCCCTCAGGGCTATTCCCCAGGGAGATGTGCAGAGATGTCTTTTAAGGATCATAGGAAATAGATGGGGGGGACAGGAAATTAGGCTTCAAAGAATCATCTTCAAAAGCTACACCTTCAGTAGCTCTGGTCAGGCTTCTCCTCTAAGGACGGGATGAAAGTGCCGCTCCAAGATTCATCCCTGGCATGCTGTTGTGAAGCACCTCCCCTGCCCCACCGCCTTCCTTGTGCTGTAACTCCATGCTGTGCTTCAAGTCTGCTTTTTCCTGAAAACTAAAAAGCTTGGAATCTGTCTGAACAACCTTTTTGTCTTGAGGCTTCTTTTGTAAAAGCTTTAGCTACGTTAGATTCTTCACTAACTGTTCTGACGACAGATCAGCAATGATAGCAGTGGCAGAGCCCTCCTTTAGTCCTGCCTGTTAAGTGGCTGCTTAGTGTCGGTAGCTGATCTGTGGTGGCTGCTGCTGCTCTTGGGACTGAGGGAGCTCTGCAGGCAGTAACAGCAAGAGTAATCTTACAAACAAGGGGAAAAAATCTAATATACAGAGCTGAAAGCCGCTCTGTGCAAGTCAGTAACATTAGACTAGTGCAGTCAGCCTCCGTGTGAGGGATACTGGCACAGAGGACAGGGGCAAAGATCTCCAGAGCAGAGATGACTCACTTCTGAGGTGGCTCGCTTACGTTTTTAATATCTTAGACTTTTAGAGCAATACTGTTTCTGTGACCAAATGTATTGCAAGTGCTTTGAAGATCCGGATGTCCACAAATACAGCAGGGGAGGAACACATCAGACACACATATCTGCTTTATATTTAGGAGTGAAAGTAAGCCACTTCCCCCCCCCAACCATTACTCTGCCAAGACAGAGGAGATATAGTTCAAGATTTCTGAATTTGACAGATCTTTCAGGGGATTAAAGAGTGTCTCTGAATTCCTACTGACTTATTAATGTGCCGGTTGCCCAGATGCCTGCATAGATGTCTTGCTTGTAAAGATCCTAGTTTCATTCACGTTGAGAGCAGACTTCAATGCAGCTTGCTGGCCCGAAGGAGCCCCCTGAGCAGTGCGGATCTTCCCAGATCTAACAGCAGCAGCTGTTCCTTCGAGAATAAAAGCCTCTTGTTGAGTATCTGCCCCATTTCTTTGCAGATTTCTTTTGGCACATGTTTATTATCACTTCTCAGTTGTAAATGACTTGTTAGGAGCGGGATTCTGCCTCATGCAGGCTAAAAAGCACAAGTTGCTTCTGCCCTGGCCAGGGTTCAGTGAGGAGAAGGGGAAGGCAGGTGGGAGAGGGAGGGAGCGTTCTGGAAACGTAGAGAGGAACTGTGCCTCAGACAGTCCACCTGCAGAGGTAAAAGGAGTGTTCTGCCTCTCTGAGAATCAGATGATTTATTACCGAAAGTAATTTTATAGTGAATGGGTTTAAAGTTATTTTACAGCCATGTGCCTGTATATCATATTTTGGTAAAAACAGATATTTTACTTAAAATATATAGAAATATATAAATAAACTTTTTTGGAGCAAATAAGACTTTTTTTGCAAGGGATGTGTAAATCACCAAAGCACTGTAATACCAGAAGCTATTCTGCCATTGTTCTCGGTGTCTGTGGGAGGAAAGAAGTATGCTTGTATTACTGCTGGAAACGTCGGGGAAAAGTAAAAGCTGAGATTAAAATGAGAACTGCTGTTGCTCCGTTTCAGAAACGAACACCTCACTTCCCGCCTTGCTTTGCACTAGTAACAACCGGAACGCAAGCCCTGCCTGCTGCTGCCGTGACCGCGTTTTAAGCCTTTTTTTTTCCAGTGACTTTCGAGCAGATTCCTGTACGCTTTTGTTTCCGTCGGCGGCCACTCGCTTCCCCAGTATTTCTCCGGTGTTGCTGTGTACGAGCCGTTCGTTGTTCCTCTCGCTGTGTATGTCGGGGTGCCGGGGGCGGCGGGCGCTGCTCCCCGCCCCCCCCCCCCCCCCCCCCCCCCCCCCCCCCCGCGGCGGGAGGGCTCTGCCGTTCGCCGGGCGCTGTTCGTGTTCCCTCACATGTATCCTTCGGCTCCTGTCAGAACCACCCTGCCCTCCCGGCCGTGTCGAAGGAATTGACTATTAATAAACTGTTGGCAAACGCTTGTCACGAGGCGGCTGCTCCGGGGCGCGGCGGCGGGCGGGAGGAAGGAGCGGGCTCGGGGCTCGGGGCTCGGGCCCTGCGCACCGCGCCTGCGCAACGGCCCGCGCTGCTTCCGGCCCGCGCGGCGCTTCCGGGTCAGTGTCGCCAGGGGAAGCGGTGGCGGCCCCGGGGGTCCCGGTGGTGGCGGCGAGGCCAGGCCGGGCCATGGGCGGTGAGGGTGCGAGGGGGGCTGGTGCGGCGGAGGCGGCCTGGGGTCGGCGGGGAGGGCCGCGGAGCTGGGCTGGGGGACTGGGGCGGGAGGGGGGGGGGTGGAGGGGCCGGGCCGCAGCGCTCGGCCGGGGGCCGCGGGTGAGCGGCGGCGGGTCTTCGGCTGCCTCAGAGCAAGGCAGCAGCAGCCGCCGGGGACCGGCCTGCTGGGGACGGACCAGCCCCGAGCTTCCGTCGCCTTTGGGTGGGGGCCGAGCTGCGGAGAGCCGCCCGCCCGCCCGCAGACCGCTCACGCAACGGACGCCGGCCCCGGCCGCTGCCCGTCCCGGCGGGGGCCAGCCGTGCCGCTGAACACTGTCAGGTTTGGGTTTGTTTGGGTTTTTTTTTAAAGGGTTCTGCTCTGCGTGACTTTTTTCTTAGCGTATTACAACGGCTGTGATATTAAGAGGCATTTAGTTATCTTTAAATGTTTAATATGGGTAGATATTTATAGTGTGGAAACCATATCCCTTTAATTTGCAGGTACTGTTAGGCTATGAAGGCTTTAGTGGAACTAGAAATGCAATAAAACAGTGGATGAGGCACAAAATTAAATCTCGGCACCTGGAAGCTTTAAACAGAGTGTCAGTGTATTAAACATATTGGAGGTAGTGGCTTTTCAAAGTACCTGGATATTTCCGTGCTATAGAGCAGTAAAATGTTTGCAAAATTGAAGAAGAAGATAGCAGAAGAGGCAGCTATTGCTCCCAGACCAGGAGGAGCTGCCAGGATACCCAGGTCTGTCAGTAAGGAGTCAATTACGTCCATGGGAGCAGACTCCGGAGATGACTTTGTAAGTTACGCCTTGCTTTGAATTTTGATTTCTCTTACACCGTTTCCATTGTGGCTTCACAGACAACCATTTTAAGTCTAGTGTATGAGTTGAATATGTATTGTGGTGTCTTTGTAGGGGTACGTCTTAATGCATAAATGAATCATTAGCTTGAATAAACTTAAATACTGAAGAGAAAATGTTTGTATGTTGACCATAGTAGTTACCAGGAGGTTTATATTCCCATGTAAACATGAGTTACAAAGCCATTTCAATACAGAACATTGTTAAACAGACATAAAATATTGAATAAAGCTGTAGTAACGTGTAAGGTACCTGTTTGTAAAACTAATTACTGAAGCAGTAGGAAAGCAAGCTAGATACTGGTTAGCTATCACCTTGCTGTGGACCTGTGTTTACCTCTTGGCTTCCTGGTACTTTTCCTACTCAAGCATGTTGTTTATGTCACTGCCAAGAACACGTATGCACTTTTGTCGCACTCAAAACTATTGTAGTTCCTCCTATGTGTGATTTAAACTCTCTTTCATTATAAAGCATTGTTTAAGCAAGCAGTATAATTCCAGGAGCGTATGGGTTAAATGAAACCCTGTAATGCTTTGGCACCTCTGCCCCTTGTTGGCGATCATATTTTTGAAAACCCGGATTAAGACACAGTGTCACACCACTGTTGGAGCCAACAGTACCCGCTGTATTGCAGCAGGTCGCTTTATCGTTCTGTTCTGCTGTCTGCAAAATGGAGAAGTTATTTGCACGGTTGAGTTTTAACTCATTTTTTTCTGAAGCTCAGCTGAAATTCCAGTTCTGTTAAGCAGAAAGTTGGAGCTCCTAATGTTTAAATACATTTTACAATGGAAATATATTAGTCTTGTGTTTTTCTGAAATTTTTTTGCACTTAACAAATTCTCATGTGGAAATTTCATTCACCGTCTTGCGAGTTTAGAGAACAGAAGACAAATAATGATGGTAGCTGAAGTCTTGAGTGGTTTTCAGAAAACCTCCAAGAATTAGTTGTTTTAGCAATATTCATTTAACTGCTCTTAATTGATTTTTGTGGAGCAAAAAACCCCATAGAGAATCATAAGTCAGTTATGCAGTGGATTTTGCATGGCGAGACCATTGCATGGAAAGACTACCGCATTAGTGCTTAAGCGAGCTTATCCCACGTGACGAGCGTTACCGTTTCTTTTGTACTTAGTTTTTCAGAAGACTTTTGCTTTGACCCATCCTGAAGCCTGTACTGTAGGGCCTGATTTCCCCCCCGCCCCCCCTTAGTCGTTCTATTATGCCATCTCCTCAGTGATCAGTTTGAACAATGGTTTTCAGCTGTAGCTTCTTGTAAAAGCATTGTATTTCATGGAACAGGCCAGCGTTGCAGAGCTGACTGTTTAAGCCCTTACTGTTTTTCTTCTTCAGCATTTTGTACGCATTCTGCTGTGCTAGTACAACTTCCCCTTTATGTGAAAAACTGAAGGTTTTCCTAGGTGGCACAGTGTTTATTATCATAGAGTTAGTATGTGGTAGGATCACTTTTTCTGAATTTTGTAAGTTACATGAATGTTGTTTTTCTACCAAGGCTTCTGATGGAAGCAGCTCTAGAGAGGATCTTTCATCCCAGTTGTTCAGAAGAAATGAACAAATAAGAAAACTAGAGGTCAAGCTGTCTGGTATGTGTCTTGATACATATAAAACCCTATTACTTTAGGAAATATTTTCCTTTGAACTTAAGTGCTTTAATTTGTTAAAAATACATGGGTTTAGGTTTTTTTGAAAATTGATTTGTAACAACCCTGTTGATTGTCATCTAGGTAGCATCCAGTATAACCGATTTTTTATGAAGATGACTGACTCTCTTCTGCTGATTTCACGATGCATTTATATGATTCTTTTGAATAGCTGGGATAGCTTTCTGTCCCCATGCTTCAAATAGTGTCTTTCCCCACTTTTATTGTACTTATTCTACATACGTAATGGTTTGTTTCTCTGAGGATCGAAGCTTTCTGATGTTGATAGTAACACAGTGCGATCCTTAAGGAAGTGAACTTTGAAATGAAGAAAAAGCAAAGGATTCAACATAAAACAGTCGTGAGGCTTTTTTTCTTTCTAAGATAATACCTTGTTCTGTAAAGCTGCAGTAAGGGCTCTGCTCTGACACTGCTTTTCATCCCTGTTGTATGGAGTGGATCAGAGACTAGGCTAAACTGTGTTATGCTCCTGCTTCCCAAAGCTCACAGAAGGCCTTGGAAAATAAGGAAAGGTTATAGCCAGCTCAGGATTATTTTAATTTATTCGGGAGACTTATGAGGCTCCTGTTCAGTTCAGGAAAATATAGGATTCAAAAATGATTTCACATTGCAGTTTGAAAGGGCAAAGCGTTCACCTGTTTGCATAAGGTAAACTTAAAAGTGCTGGCTGGGGCTTAGTACCGGAGAGGGAGGCTCTAAGTATCAAGCGACTCGTGCAAGCAGCCCAATCAGTAAAGCCTCCTTTCCATTGTACATAAACTTCTCCAAGGTGTGTGTGTATTTTGTTTTGGTTTTTTTATATCTGCTTCCTGGTCAGTTCTGCTCGGTAGGCACGGTAGCGGTCAGAGTGCGAGATTGTTAGCCGAGTAGGAGCACCAGTCAGGGCTCAGCCTCAGAGAAACGGTGTGACTTGAACACCGAGCAGTATGGAACAAGGATGCAAGCGTCTGTGAACTGCCCCAGCCTCGCATCCTCCAATGAGAGAAACCTTTCCGAAACAGAGCTAAATAGATCACTGTTCTTGAATGAAGTAACAAGTGGGGATAGTTCTTCATTCTCTGGTACTGCCCTTTTTTGTGTAAGTAGCACACCTAGGACAGATCCTCCTGTTTGTGCCAACCATTTACCCTATGGACAGTACAGAACTATTTGCTTGTGTTCATTGTTGTGATCACCCAAGTTTTCCTCAGCAGGAATGATTTTCTGATTGAGAAAATCATCGTCATTTTCCACTCATCCTTTTTTCTTTTTTTTTTCTTTTTTGTTTTTCCCCCCCTAAAAATTTCCTTCCCCAATGTCTGTTCATTCCTGGTCTGTGCTTCTCCCTCCTCACACAAGATTATGCTGATCAGATCCGAAACTTGCAGAAGATAAAAGAGAAGCTTGAAAATGCATTAGAAAAGCATCAGGATTGTACGTACTTTTCTTTTTCCTTTTTGTTGGGTTTTTTTTTTTGAAGTTGAAAATTGTTATGGTTGGAAGGAAACGGGTTTGATGTACAGATGTTTTAATCATTTCCTTTCAAACTGTGCATCTCTAGGTTGCGAAGAATTAGAACACAAGTTCTTGCCTTATTTACAGCATAAAAAGCAGCAGTAGTATGTTGGCTGTTGAACGAAGTTGTTGTTATACTCCTTTTGCCAAATTTGGGGCTAACGTGCAGGAGAGACCTTTTTGAAACCTACAGCTTTGTTATGATCCAGTGAGGAACAGTATTTCTGGCATTTGTCCAATGTGCAAGCAGTGTGAGGTAATAAGTGGCACAGCGTTAGTGCTAGAGAGTCAAGATGGGGCTAATTACTTGCAGAAGAAGCTCTTTAAGGTTATAAATAACTTAGAGAAAATTGAGAAGCAATTTTAAAAGATGAGTTTTTAATATAGCTGGTGATTCTCTGTTGATAGCCTCCATGAGGAAGTTTCAGGAGCAGAATGAAGCTCACCAGGCCAGTCGAGCCAAGATGGCTGAAGGAATGGCTTTGGCCTTAGAAAAAAAGGACCAGGTAACAGAGCTTGAACAACTCAACTTTTGACTCTCTGTGGAGATCTGAGTGCATGACCTTGATGTTTTAAGCAAATGCCGCCATGGTGGTTTGGCATTGTGTATGCTTAGCGTGCCAATGGTGAGGAAAGAAGGGAGTATTAAGTTCAAATGCTAGCAAGGGCGTAGGACTTGTCATTGTTCTGACTGTTCTTACTGTTTTTAAAAAGAGCCCACAACAGTTTCTAATGGAAGGTTAAGCTTGCACTTGTGTTTGGTAAGATTCAATTGCAGTAGACCTCTTGTCACTTTATTTTATTTTACTTGCATAAAGCTTATGTATTCAGGTAGCATAAATGATTCCTCAGCCTTTATATGTTAAAACACTAGCTGTTACTTTTCTTTTGCTGATTGTTTTTTTAATCATTACCACAACTTAGTATCTCTGTTAACGATACAAATTCTTTTTTTTTTTTAACCATAATTGCTATCCTTGAAAGTCTACAAATTGATTTTGATTTTTTTTTTTTTCTTCCTTTCTTTCTTGTTCAGGAGTGGATGGAAAAACTGGGTCAAGTTGAAAAGGTAATTAACCTTTGGTTTTTTGTTTTGGTTTTTTTTTTTTTTTAATGTGTCTCTGTGTGTGTATTTGTAAACACCAGCCTGCACACTTCCTACAGCTCAACTCTGTTCAGCCCTTTTTATTATTTGATCTTTGTTCAGTGGGAGAGGCCAAACATTTTCTTTTGTTACCAGCCCCAATGCTTCAGGAGATATTTCTGGAATTATTTTTCAGTGGGGAAGTAAAGAATGATGGGTCGCGATGAGAAAGATGTGCTTCTGTAAGGTGCAACAATAGTTTCCTTTATTACAGAGGAGGCAGCTGGGATGCAGAAGGAGGTAGTGACTTCGTCTGAGGTCTTGCAGTAGGTCATCTGTTTCATAAAATAAATGAAACTATTCGGTAGGGATTTTTTTAATACAGGATTTCAGTTTTGTAGTTGTTCCAGCTGTTTAGCTTAGTCTATTTTAAAGTATGTCTGATTACGAAGACATTAAACGTGCTACTGTTTGCTGTCCATTTTTAAGAGTCCAGTTAGGTGATCATTGGCTGCATTGTAATGAATAAGGACTTTCTCTGAGGTTTTTGAAGTTCGGTAATTTGCTCCACATTGCGTACTGCGACATGAATGTGGAAGAGTTTCTGGTTCTACATGTAGCACCATCAGAGAGCCTTCTGGCTGCAAGACAAGATTCCTTTCCCAGAGAGTTTATCTAAACTCCCATTGACTTGAAATGAGCATACAGATATTGGATTCCTTTTGTTTTTGTTGGTTTATCAGGAAAAAAAAGTGCTTGAAACACAGTTACAAGAAATGAGGGAGCAGAGTTTGAACCTTTTTCAAAAAAGAGATGAAATTGATGAACTGGAGGGCTTTCAACAGCAGGAAATTGCCAAAATTAAACACATGGTAAGATTATTTTAAACTTTTTCTTTCCTAAAATTTCTGTTACAATACTGAGTTAGTGGTAGCTCTGCATTTATTTTTTTAGCCTTTATGTTTGTGTACAGTCTTGGTCAGTGTCAAAATCCTAACAGTAGGTACATGCATACAATATTACGTAGTTTATTTCAGTACTGACTTTTCTGGGAGTTATTTATTATCTCATTTAGTTCAGCTCATAACTTAATAAAAAAGACAAGTTTCAAAGAGAAGGCTTTATCAGTGTTACTGGGTCATCTGTATTGTCAAAGATAACGTTCTAATATTCAGCTTTTGAAAAAGGAAGAATCTCTGAGCAAAACAGAGCAGGAACTAGAGGTGTGCACTCAAGAACTAACCCACACTAAAGAGGTGCTTCAGGATGCAAGCAACGAGTCATCAGGCCTAAGGAAAGACCTTCAAGAGTTGCAGCAGCAGTTCTTGGAGCTAGAGGCACGGAGGTATGGATGTGGTGTTTCATGAGGAGCAGTGTATGCATTTCCCCTATCCTTTTACTTCATGCCCAGCTCTGTCTTTTTGGAAGAGTTTATATATGTAATGAGCTGACTGAATAATTGCTTCTGGTATGCCGATGTGGATGTAAACGCCAAGTTTATATTTCTTTTCAAGCCAATTAAAATAGTACTTGTTTAGGGTTTTGTAAGCTTGTTATGATTTCATTTTTTGATAGTCTGAATGCTTAACTGTCACTTTTTTTTGGAAAATGTATAATCAAGCAGTGGCTGGTTTTAGGACAAGAAAATCTTGTTGTTGCTTAGTCCATTTTCATAAGCAGCAGAATTATCTGCTAAAGATTATTTTTCTGGAACGGTATGTCACTTTTTTTTATTCTCTTTCTGTGAAGAGATGAACTAATGACAGCTGAGACAAATGCAGAAAATAAGATCACTGCTCTGGAGTTAAGAGAACAGGAGCTACAAACTGTCATTCGGCAGCTTTCTGTAGACTTGCAAAATGTAAGTTTGAGTTAAGTGAGATTTGATTCAAAGAGCTCCTTGTTGGCAGAAGTTAGATTAGATATCAGTTATGTGTTTTTGGAAATCTAAGTTTCAAAGCAAGTAATTTCTCAAAATTTTTAGGCTCGAATTGCTGGTTCTGGTTGTGAGAAGAGACTGGAAATGTTACAGGTGGAGCATGAATCTCTGAAGGTGGAATATGAACAACACAAGCAAAAGGTTAAGTGTTTTCAGATGCATGTGCTGTTGGCTGCTGTAAAGGTGTACATTTGGGTAACGCGCTGTGAGTTTGACATTTGTTGTCTACAGAGTGTTCTAGGATCATATTGTCTTTTCAAGTAGGAGTTTTCTCTTTCTAATGGCACTCTTTAAAATCAAACCACAATGGATTAGCTGAAAGATTCTGTGATTTCTTGTTCTCACAGATGACTTTTGAATTTGCTGAGAGAAATAAACTTACTGAACAGCTGCAGGAAAAAGTGTCTTCCTTGGAAAAAAAGCTAGAAAGAAATCTTTCAGGGGATGAACATGTGCAGGAGCTACTCAAAGAGGTAATTATACATTTATAGACGGCTTAAAAGTGCAATCTTAGTGAGATTTTTTTTTTTTTTTTAGGACATACATTATTTCTCACACATGGAAAGAATATATGATGTAATGCAGGCACGTGTGTCCAGTGTATATTGGCACGCTGCCTATGCTGGACAGGATTGTGTGGGTGACTACCTTCAGCCTGTTCGTGTAGATATTGCACAGATGTCTTTATTCGTCTTTCTGCATTGTCTGTTTAGGCAATGCATCTGACTGCTTAGAAGCAAAAGAGCAGCTTTTTAACATCCCCACAGGAGGTAGAACAACTTGAGAGTTTTAGTGGTTAATCCTTGCAGAGAACAGTGAACACTTTTCCTTGTTCTTCGTCTTCTATTATCATGACTTGCAAAGCGTTGGGGCAGGGAGGGGAACTGTTTTTGCACATAGGTGTACAAACAGAATGGTGCATATTGAAAGCTTGAGCTGAAAACAGAAAGAACTTAGCTTCAGTTAATGCCCTTTCTCTCATTACTTCTCGATCTCTTGCTCAAGCACTGATGCTCCTGTTCAGAGTCAGCTTGGAGCAATGCTTCCCCAGCTGGGTCTTGGGGAGGCAAGGGAAGGTATGCTCTTCCTTGGTCAGGCTTGCCTACAAGACACATCAACTCGATGTTGCTATGATAAAAGAACTTGGCTTAGTGAATGCGAGCCAGTTTGAAGTCCATGTAGGGGTAGTAAAACATTTTGGAAAGTAACTACCATAACTAGCAAAAGTTTTGCCTTCTTTGTGTATTTGCTGTGATGCAGGAGAAGTTAAGCTTTCAAAAAAAAAAAATTTTTTTTTAATCCCTTAAACTTGGCCTGGGTTAGAAAATTGACGTAGCTGCTGACTGGAGTTTCCATCTGGATCACGACAGGATGCCAGTGAATTTCCCGTTCTTAATATTAATGATATCAGCCCCAGGGCAACATGATCTATGGAGGCCTGATACAGTAGCACCAAACTTGCTGGTTCCCAAGAGCAAAGCTGTATTGCATGTCAAAATAACTGTTCCATTTTAGTTTGACCTTATTAATGAAATAAAAAGAAAAGTCCTAATTAAGAAAAAAACCTTACCTCTTTGTCCATCCTTCCTCCTGTTCTTCATCTCAATGTACTCTTCAGAAAGCTACTCTTGAGCAGAAACTGGATGAAACCAGGCAGCAGGTACTAACAGACAGAACACATCACACTGAGACTGTGAACCGGTGGGAAACACAGGTATTATTTTATTTCACTACAAATTCCCACTGTTTCCAGCCTCTTTATGCGCTATATCTCCTTCCCTCACTGCACTTGTGCTCTCAGCCAAAGATGAGACTGCATGTCACATTTAGTCTTGAAAGGAAAGTCTAACTGATCAATGTCTCTGGTCATCTCCCCACCTTCAGTGGTGGAGAAGGGCCTAGAGGTTATGAAGTTAGAGATTTCATGCATATCTTCCCTATCCTAAGAAACAAATAGCTGAAGCGCAAGCATTGCTGGGGGTAGTGATGTGGTGAAGAGTTTTTAAAAGCGGCATCTGTCAAGTAGGCAGTCTCTCTGAACTATGTGGTTTTGTGGTTTTAATGTTTACCTTCCCCTAGTGGGTCATCCCACATTCTGTACATTTTTTCTAATAACGTAGATGCCAATGGGTAAGGAATTTAATGTATGGTTATATTTTAGAATAAAGAACTGGAACAAAAACTACAAGTTGCAACAGAAGCGCTGAAAAAGAGCAAAGCAGCAGCTGCTGAGCAGGATCTGAAGATCCAGAAGTTGGTGAGTATCTGCATGATGTTTCACTGACCAGTAGCAGATCAGTCTTCAGCATCTCCAGAGACACTCACTTCTCTGTGTTTGTTTTGTTACTCAAGTGTTTTCTTGCTCTCTGTCTCCTAAACTAGTGTCTGTATATGAGTACATGATGATGCTGCTGCCAAAGGAATAGTGTTGCTTCAGTTTGAGTATGTGTCTCATGGAATGGTGTCCGATTCTTGTCAGAGCTTCAAAATACCATTTTATTAACGTAGTGTTCTTTATTTCTCTTAAGCAAACTGATCTAGTGGATGAAAGAAGTAAACTACAGCAACAGATTTTAAGTGAGAAGCATCGGTACGATCAGAAAGTTACTGAGCTGGAGTCTCAAATTGCTGCTCTTGAAACAGCTTGGGAATTTGATAAAACAGCTACTCAGCACAAGATCGTAAGTACAGAAACTGTTCAGTGGGCCATGTGAGTCTTCACAAAATGATTTTAACACAGCTTGTAGACCTTGCATGTTGTCTGAATGTTCTTATTCAGCACTCCTAGCATTATAATAGAAGATCTCATACTTTGAGAAACTAAATGTGAACAAAGCATTTGATGTGTTTAATCGTTTAAACAAAGAATTAGAATAATTGTACTTAGTATTTAAGTAATCTTTATTTTACAGAGCCAGTTGGAAAAGGAAAATGAAAATCTTACTGGAAGCAGAGAAGAGTTTGAGAGTTCTTTAAAAAAACAAGAGTCTGAATTGAACAGACTACAGGTAAGGGCTTAATTAGTTAGTGGCGTTGGTTAAATACAGAGCCGAGTTTGAGAAACAGTTAACGGTGAAGTGTGTTACATTCTCAGTACTTGGAGTCACATTACATTCAGGTTGCGTGTACTTACAGCTGTAAATCATTGGTACTCAGTAGAAATGCATTTGAGGAGCATTACAAATGGCTGATCCTTTTCTGAAACAGAATGCTTGGGTCTGCCTAAATCAGGCAGAAATAATACATTCCCATATTGTCAGGCATGAAGAGCTTTTAAATCCTGTTAGCAGTAATGAATACAGAATAGTTCAACATCAAATTCCACTCATAGCATTCAAAACAAAATTAAAAACTTAATTTGGTGTTTACAGGTATTTACAGCTTATACTCAGTCTTTTCACTGTAACTTTAGATTGTTGAAAGTTTTTTCTGTATAGCTGCTCTTGGATGCACAATTGGAATAAAGATCAGTTGTAGGAAGGAGCTACTTATTTGTAACAGAGACTTCAAGCTAAAGATCTTTTGAGTGTTGGATACGTTTGGCCTCTTACATCAGTTCTGTGTTGCTCTGCATGTGCAGATAGCAGTGCAGTAAAACAAAACTCTAATTTGGAAGCGTAAATCATGGTGTGTCAGAACACCCATACATTCTAGTTGCTAATGGATTTGGGTTTAAAGATGAGAGACTGACTTGATTTTAGTTGTCTCAAGTAACCTCTGAATTACTTTTGATTTGCAGAATGAATTGAGCAGCAGAGAGACTGTCAGCGTTGAAATTGCCAAAGCATTGGAAGAAACGCGAAAACAGAGAGAGAATTTACAACAGCAGGTTGGTTAATACTAACAGCCTAAAATATGTTCGGGTGCTCCCCACCTTTCACAGACCAGACTAGATTTGGACTTAATTATCGTAACAGTCAGGAACATTAATCAGAATCATATCCTCAGCATGCAAGACAGCAGTGGTTGCCTCAGTAAACTTGAAACTTAAGGGTGTCTATGTAAATGCCTGCACAAGAATGCAAGCGGCTTAGGTGAGCTATTCCGTTGGAAGAATGTAAAATGCTGCTGACTGCAAAGTTAAGGATATTCGTAAGTTTGTAGGCTCAAGAGTTATGGCAAGTTGTGGCAGTTGAATATGAACAACTGAGGGGAAGAGCAGGTAGTAGCAAGTGAATACATTTGCTGAGGATGAAGGTGATCGATATTTCAGAGCCCTTTAAATCTGTAAGATGGTGCATAGTCCCAGTGGGCCAGCCATCCTGAGCCATTGACTAGTTGGCAGTTTGTTTTGAAGAAACCTATTCATTCTGTTGTTGTTCCTTTCAGCGCTTAGATCACATCTTTGCCCCTCTGAAGCACAGCAGTTGTAAAACTGTAAATTTCTTCCTAGGGAGGAGGTTGTATCCAGTAACTGGATGTAAATTCTAGGTAGTCTTGTTTTGCTGCTCTTTTATTAAAAGTGGTCACAGTGGATAATGTGAGCTTGTGTTTGCTTAAGCTAGGAACTGCCAGCTCAGCAAGTTTGACTGAATTTAGTCCCGTCCTCTGGTTTCTTTATTCTTCTGGGACTGCTGTAGGTCTGTGCTTGCTTGGTCCGGCTGTATGTAGAAGGGGTGTAAGGCGATGGTTGGTGTTGCTCAGGGGCTGTTTTACAGCTGCCACCTGCTGGTTATGAGGCAATCTGTGATTGTGGCACAGGGTTTATCAGAAGCAAAGTGTGTTTTAGCTCTTATAGCACATTGACTTCAGTGCTTTTTAATGAGGTCAGCATTGTAGAGGTGATGCCTTCTGTGAGTCTCTGGATAGATCACAGGCATCCACATTGCATTATCTGTACCACTAATGCTGCACAAACCGCTTCTTCAAGGTGGTGTATTGCCTAGCACAGAGCTCAGGCTGCCCTTGCCTTTGTCACTGATACAAGAATTCTTCTCCAGTCCTTCCCACACAAAAAATAAATTCTGAACCTCTGAGGTATGTTGAAATCTCTCAGTGCCCTCTTCTAGTTTTATATCTTTAATGACTTCTGTTTGTTTGTTTGCCTGCTTTGAAGGTTTCACATCTGGCTTCCTTAATAAAGGAAAAAGACCAACTGATTGATGAAAAATGTGATATGCTTCTAAAACAGAAGGAAGAACTAAACCAACTCAATCAAGGTTAGACCAAACGAGTCTACTGTATCCCAGACAGCTTTATCTAAGTACAGTCTCTAGTTCTGGGCTTGCCTGATAGATTAAATATGGAAGAGAAATCTAGACTTATTACAGTCTACTAGAACTTTCAAAATCTTGTATCCTTCAGTAACAATTGGACAGTCTCTCTACTGCATCCTTAAAAACAAAACCACTTTTTAAAATCAAAGTCTTATGTTTATACACCATAAAATAACAAATCTTGCTGTGATCTTTGTAATTGATTGTTTTGCGCAAAATGTGAAATAAATGATACAGATCACAAACTGCTACTTCATTGCACCACTTTAAAAACTGCACTTGCTTGAAAGATTATTTCCATTCTTAAAGAGCAGCTGCAAACTGATATTCTACAGTCACACTAAAAAATGAAGTGCAGTCATCTTCATTCAGTTCCTAACCCCACCGTGTTTCTCTTGTGTGTTGCCATTATTTATAAAGGGAACAAAACTGTAGCCTCTTGTTGCACCAGTCCGTTGGCTAGCCGTGTGTCAGTAGCCGTTTGTGCCAGGTAGCCATTTGTGCTCGCAGCTCAGCCCCAAGTGTTCCTGTGCAGTCACAGCATAAGTCACACAGACTTTTGATGGGGGTGTTTTAGAGCAGGTCTAATTGATAATTATGTTGTTAACTATTAAAATCACCCTGACTTTCAGACAGTTAGGCTGCTCCTTTGCAAAAATGTGCATGTGAGCTTGGGTGGCTTAAATTCCATCGTCTTTCTGTCTTTACGACAGAGCAAGGCAAAAAGATCAGGATTTACTGTCACTGTAACTCGCTTCGTTTAAGAAAAATAATTAGAAACTCCCATTTGATTCAGTAGACTGATACTGAGCAGGTCTCTCTTTTCTCAGATCATGAAGCTCTCTTGCTGCAAATGCATCAGTTGCAATCTGACATAGAAGTGAGTAACAGCCGAGCAGTGGAGAAGGAAGAAACGGCAAGAAAGGAAATTGATGAACTGAAGTTGCAGATACAGGAGTGCCTGTTGGTCAGAGAACGTGAGAAAAATGTAAGTGCAGTTGTGAATCTGATCTGTTCAGACTTCTGAGGAAAATAAGCAGCTATGCAGGAGACCCCCAGTTCTGTCATGCCTGGTGAAATGCTTGGAGCTGTTTACTGGGACAACTTGCTCGTGACCTGAAACACCAGCAGTGTAGGCCACCATTATTTGTTGCTCCCTGTCTTCCTAAAGAAAGCTGTTTCCTGTCAGATCTGTGACTGGTTTATGAAAGACAACCCCTTATTTTATTTGACTCATAAAATGTCTCAAGAGAAACATTATGAAGCCAATGAGACAGAGTCCCAAAAGTAATAAGCAGGCCACTGAGAAATGTAGCCAACTAGATGGCCACTAATGCTTTCTGGTTTAAAAAAGCAACTACCACCACCCCCCAATAACAGCAACCAAAAAGAAGTCTAGCTTTCTCCCTGGGGAGTGTTCGTGGGCTGCAAATGTCATATCTCTCCGGTTCACTCTTCATTTTTATAGGTTTCAGAACTAGAGGAATCGACGAGAGCCTTGAACGATACGCATTTCCATTCTCCAGAAGACCGTGCAGCGGAACAGAATGGAGAGGTAGCAGCTGCAGACGTCATTCAACTTCAGAAGGATAACAGAGAGCTGGAACAGCAAATTGCTGAGAAAAACAAGGTGAACAGCAGAAACAGCTGTTAGTCTTTCCCCTTTTAATTAGGAAGCTGAATAATTGGTGCTGCCCATGCTGCAGCCTTAGGAGGACAGGCTTACCGAAATGGCAGATCCAATTTGAATCCAGTATTGTGTGAGTAAATCTTGTTTCCTCTGGATTGTACAAGGATCTAGCAACAGCGGATAAAAACTGCAGCCAGAATTGTAGGAATCCTTATCTCTTTTGGAGGAAGGATGCACCAAAGGATACTGTTTACAGCTTTCCTGCAGAGCCCTTTTGTGTGAATTCAGTTCACTTCTACTGTGCTGTCACATGAAAGCCCAAGTATCCTGTCACATGCCTGCTAATGTGTGCAGCTAGAAAGGCAAGACATTCAGGTTGCTTCTTCAGAGCTGTCAACGTTGTTTAATGATTGTTTCATTCATTACAGTTGTTTGTCATGGGTTTTTCCAGATATCTGTGGGTCAAAATGTGTCCTGACAATGAATACTGTATTAACACTATCCTTTGCTGTGCTTACAGATGATAAAGCAGCTACAACAAAGAATGACAGAACTCAAGAAAACCCTCCAGAAAGAGTTGGTAAGGCTTAAGTTTTTTCAGTCTCTTCAGCTGGCACTTACTCTTACTTGCACTACTAATTCCAAAAGCTTGACTGCTAGCTAGAGCGTAATTTACTAGGGATGTCTGCAGTTCCCTTGTGTTTGCAGGCAGATTGGTGAACCCTTAAATTACAGAAGTACGTTATTCTGGATCATTTATTGAATGGATGGTGTGACAGGTAGCCATCACCACTCCGCTCTTGCAACGGAGAATTTTAGCTACAGAAGACCTGCGTGTGTTTGGTAATCTTGGGCATTTAATACATTTCTGTAGAGTGAACAACTGAGGTTTGATTGCTACTTAGCTGCCATTCAGCTAAGTTTTACCATGGGAGTGATTTCTGCCCCAGGGAAAGCTCCCCTTTAATCCCTCTTACAATAGTTTTCCTCTCCAAGAAAAAATTCTACTATTTTAAAAATATTAACAGAGGTTTTAAAATCATTATTTTTGTTCTGAGCTTGAAAATTGTTTTGGAGAAAGCCCATGTTTGAAAGGCACAGAGCAGGTTAGTGATAAAAGAAAATTATCAGGTGATAGTTTCTACCACGGAGCCAATTCCATGCTGGTTTGGAATGTACACGTAACGCTAACAGCAACTAGCTTCTGTCCCAGAGTTTAGGGAGAGGGGAAGACAGTTCTCTGCTGTGATCCCATGAAGGATGAGAAGCTTGTCCTGCTGATGCCCAGGTTGTACCCACCTTGTGGATACAAGCCCTCTGTGTTAGATATCTTGGACCCAGATCCTCTCCCAGTGTCAAGCCGACAAAGTCTACAATGTACTTCTCTCTTTCTTTTTTTAGAAAATAAGGCCTGACAGTGAGGTACCTGAAGTACGTGAAAAAGCAAATTCTGAAGTGCCTAATGCTTCTGTGACTGTCATGAACAACTCTGATTTGAATGACTCAAGGGAGATAAACTTTGAATACCTTAAACATGTTGTACTAAAATTCATGTCCTGCCGGGAATCTGAGGTAAAGATGTACGCTTACCTTCTCTTTCTAAGTCTCTCTCTCTCGAAACTGCCACCTGTTACCTGCTAAGGACACTTCTACGCCAGTTCCGTACTTTGACGCTTAAAAAGTTGTTGACTGATTCAGCACAATGAAACAAAATAGCTAACAGTGATATGTTTGGAAGTACAGATTATGATGAACTAAATGAAGGGGAAATGTGAGTTTTTAAGAGGTAGTTATGTCTGGAAGTTAAAGATCTGAAGCTACAAGACATTCCCTCTGCACTACTCTAACACATGGAGCATGTCATTAGAGTGGTTGTACCTTTAAGACAGACAGCAAAAAAACCCAAGAAAAAGACAAACCACTTGCTGTTGATCTGTAAGAGGTAATTCCTTGTGCATTTGGAGCTCCTTCACATTCTCCACATAGTGTCAAAAAAGTTAAAGGTAAAAAAGTCACGCCAACAATATACTTTGCTTAATCGCAAGTCAGTGGGTAAGATCAAGAAATAATTGTGCAGCTCCATGGTATCCTGAGTGCTTGACTCCTTTACTAACTCTGCATTGTGTGCCCCATTTAGAATATTAGTACTATAGAGTTAATCTACTTAAGTGTATATTTAAACCGGCATGATTCTTTCCTGCCAACACGCTGGTTTGATCAACTTTTCAAAGCTTAAAAAAACTAGGATGCCACAGGAGCCAAGCTTCTTGTCTATTCTAACTAACTAGGCTCCCCGTTTGTCATCTTTCCCCCAAATATGCAAACCAATGTTAAAGAACAGAAAGCCAGGAAACACAAACAGAAGAAAAAACATACAGGCCATCCTAGCCTCTTGGAACTGGGGATAACAGAAGGCTGCTGGTCTGCTCTTCACTGTTGTGACTAAAAAGTCTGTGACCAAACCTACAGAAAAACTGTGCTGCACCGTAGCCCAGAATGTAGAGCCCGAGAGCATCATAAGCAACAAAATACTGTGGTTTCTTTCAGGCATTCCATCTAATTAAAGCTGTATCTGTGTTACTGAATTTTTCACAAGAGGAAGAAAACATGCTTAAAGAAACTTTGGAGTACAAGGTAAGGGTTCTGTTCCTCTTGTAGTCGCTAACGGGACTCCCAGCAGATGGAATGAAAATTCTTAGATGCTGGGAGATCATGGAAAGTATCTTTTCCAAATGTTAGCTACAATAATACACGTAATTTATTATTAAAGCGTTAGCTAATCACAGACATACACGTCAGAAATTGTCCATTTCAGTGAGGGAAATGGCAACTTTCCAGTGCTTTGGAGAAGGAGTAACAGCACAGTTTTGCCCAGCGGACTCAGTCTGTGGAAGGAAGCTAGGAGCTCCTTGCTGGAGTACAGTCAAATGTTTAAAAGCAGGAAGCCGAATTCCTGGTTTGTCGTTTTGACGTTGGGCTTATGACACCTAGATCTGTTTCTCCTTTCCATTGCATAAAATGAGATCTGCTGCGTGTCCCTGGCTCTGTGGTTATTAGTGAATGTTCATAAATGAGTGCTGCCTCAGTTCCTTCCGTGTCCTGCATTCATCTCTGCCCACTCAGTAAGCCGGACATGTTCAGTGTACGTATGATTGCAGCTGAGGGAGATTTCCTCGCCATCGTGTTCAGGGAACAGTTTAGTACTAGATTGACTAAAGGTACTGTGTTTAAATGACTGTAGATTTGTAATTTGTAATTATGTTAAAGGAATATAGGTAAGTGTAATCTTCAGTCATCTTCACTTGGGGAAAAAGGATGCTGTTTCTTCCAGATTTGATTGTGTGAAACTATCGTCACTTCTTCAGTCTGAAGTCTGCAGCTGCAGCGTTCTGTTTTATAAATAGTTCTTTCCATCAAGTGATGGGGAGATGCCTATCTATGTACCATATTCTTTCTTTTTCAAATCTTCAGCCGCTTAAAAGCGTGAACCTAGCATAATGTGTATTGTGCTTTTCTGTCCTAGATGTCATGGTTTGGGTCAAAGCCATCTCCTAGAGGCAGTATCCGGCCGTCTATCTCGAGCCCAAGGACACTGTGGCCTTAAGGGAACCTGAAAATGGGCAGTCAGCATCTAGCCACTTTTTTCTGTGAAAAGAATGCTGAACACACTAATTCAGGTGTGTCTTAATCACTGTCATTGCAGTATTTTGTACAAGAACTTTTGACACTGTTTACAAAACTAATACTGTGCAAGGAGAAATTTTCACTACAAACTGAAACAGCTCTTCTGGGTTGGATTCGGGGACCGTTGTCTCGATGGTCTCTTAATGGAAGTCGGCTCCTTGTGCTCATCGGCCGTGTTTTCTTGGCACCAAAGGGTAACGTTAACCTCACTAATACCGGTGCTGGCAGTTCAAGCTTCTAACGCGCATCTGTTATGATGGTGATTCCAGCTTCTGTTATGGAGTGCTAGAGTTGAGGAACTCCAGGCACAGTAAAGCTTCCTTGTCTCGCTGTGGAAAGCAAGCAATGAAAACAGAAATGTTGGCAGTACTGTACTGAGTTGTTGACGGTCTGAAAAGCCTTTCAAAGAACAGGAGCAGGAGCTTTAACCAAAAAAAGAAATCTGCCTTGCCTTGTTATACTGACGTAACTAATAGTTCGCATTTTTTCATATCACTGTGTAATTTAAGGTGCATATATC
Organism: Gymnogyps californianus; assembly: GCF_018139145.2. Classification (NCBI taxonomy): domain Eukaryota; kingdom Metazoa; phylum Chordata; class Aves; order Accipitriformes; family Cathartidae; genus Gymnogyps; species Gymnogyps californianus. The sequence goes on from NC_059488.1 coordinate 11,865,501, forward strand.
CTGGCCTGCAGTCCTGAAGGCTGCATGTTGATGATGATGATGATTTAATTTGAGAGCACAACTTTAGAGTTGTCTGATTTTACTTTTCTTAAAGAAAAATAATATTTAAAATGGTCTTAATTATAGTACCTAATACTCAGTCGCCTTTAAAACTAATCTATTAGCCTGTACCATAGGTTGTTAGCATTGGGAAGAAGGGGTAGTAAACCATTTTAAATTTTTAAAGCTGAATTCCAGGTATTGTAAATGCACACTGAGAATACCTTTTATTTAAAAAAAAAAAAAAAAATTCTAGTGACAAAGGGTGAAGAATATTGGTACTAAACACTTTGATTTTTATATTTTTTTTTCTTCCAAGTCTGCTAGCAACAAATCTTCATAACCAGCATCCGCCTCTTTGGTTGTGGTGTTCCGTACTTCAAATACTGATGCTTAAAAACTGTTATGAACATGTAGTGGGCTGTTAACTGTGTCCTAACTACATGGTAAAAGAAATGCTGCTCATGAGGTTTTTGGTTTTGAGGGCAAAATTCAACTCTTAATGAATAAATCTGGTTCCAGCAGCTTGCTTTCCTTCCCCCTTAAGAAAAGGGGACCAAGGTGGCACTTGCCTCACAGAGTGGAAGCACAATTTTGCCCGTAGTTACTAACACCACTGCAAAATCTGGATGAAAATGGGAAGCGGCAGTAAGTCTGACTTCCTAAAAATGGGACATATGTTCAAAAAACTACATAGGTATGGAATTCCATGAGCAGGCTGCAGTTCTGGTAGATCTCTTACAATGATGTTTGTGTTACTAACAATACTTCTATTAAATATATTCAGGAAAATCAGCCTGTCCTCTAGTGGGCATACGGTCACTGTTCAGGTTGTTAACTTTGCTCACAGGGGTCTGAATGACCTCGGTGGTGGCAGTCGAGATGTAGTGTTAGAGTTACAGCACGCTCGTGCTGCGGTGAAGATGAAAGTATCCTTCCACGTGAGGTCAGTTACCAGAGCGGTAAACGTGCTGCAAATCTATACCCTCGCTGGCCTCCCCGCTTTTGTTAATCAGCCATGTCCCAGACACAGGTTCTCGCCGGAGCTGTTACCGCGGCACAAGCGACACTCCTCAGTTCAGAGCTAGGTTATATTTATTTGAGGTTAAGAAAACCAACAGGATTTTTTCAGTACACTAAAGCTTCTCCAAACACAGCCTTTAGTAACTTGATCCATGGCACTTAATGATAGCATACGGAAGTTTATGGGAAGAGTACAACTCTGCTCTAATATGAAAATAGACAATCAAAAAGTAGATTTCTATCAATTGTTTCTCTACTGCAACAAAGCAGGGGCAGGATAACCCTGTTGGTTCTGGGAAGATTTTATTCTCTAAGGTCTTTGTCTTTAGAATGTCCCTTTGCCCTGGCCTGTTTCTGTGGGACCCGAGAGCAGGGGACAGGATTCCCTCTGCTCACGCTGAAGCCTGCTGAACGACTAATCGGTTTATGCTGATCCTGACTTGAAAGGTTACTGCTGAACCATAAGAAGAGCGGTACAGGCCGCCTGGAATAGAGAGTGACAAAATAAAATCTGAAGATTGTATGTTCACTAACACCACTTCAGTTTAAGATCCCAAAGCTCATACAGGATCAACTTACCATAAACTAGTTCTTAAAGTGTTGAATTTTCTTTAGATATCAGAGCAAGAACGGTGTGTATACATATATTTAAAAGCTAATGCACTTTCCCTTGTATAAGAACAGTGGTATACATAATCCTTTCTATGGCCCTTGGATTTCTTTCCTTCTATGCTGTAAATATGGATTGTATCATGAAACACTATGAAATTTGTGGTGCAATACATTTTGGATCAAAACCCTGCTCTTGGTTTCTCTCTCTTTATAGTTCTGGTTCTGTCCACTGGGATGCTATAGCTATTTAAAATTGAGAGAATTTTAAAGCGTGAAACAAACCCCACCTTCTGCCCAGGGCAAGAATGGGTGTGCCAGGCCTTAATTACATGGCGCTCTTTCTCGTAGGGAGTTACGCCAGGAATGAGGCAGAGTGCTTCTGCCTCCCGGAACCTTCTCTCACCAGGGGCAGCTGCTGCTGCACTTGTAGCAGCTGATAAAAACAGCGACGGAACGGAGCGGGGCCTGCATCTTAGAAGCCTCGATTGGAACAGCTGAGCTTGGTCTCGCTCCCTACAGCCAGCATAGTGGGATGTGAGGACAAATTCTGCAAATAGTTGGAGTTAAGAGCATTCATGCAAAGGTGGACACGTAGCTTAGAATTGGGACATTGCTGGCCTGCTTTTGAATAAGCATCAGACTTACGATTTAGCGAAAAATAAATTGCTTAACTCATGTGATCCAAGAACTTTATTGATGCAGCAGGCACTTTACATTGAAACCAACCCCACAGTCCAACTAGTCCTTCGCCCATACGTACAGAACCATTCTAATAAACACTTCTCCCACCCGTAAGCTGTCGGGCTCTCACGTCTGCCAAGGACATAGCTACCTCTTAAATAAGCAGTACACACAGGATCTTGTATCACCACACTTGGATAAAGCAGCATGTGAAAATACCTGTTCACTTACAGTAACAGGAGGCAGGAGTGTGCCTTCCGTCTGCCTTTTAAAGAAGGGATCAGGAGAACGTCTTGGCTCCTGTATTTGATAGTCAGAATATGCAGGAATACCTTTACTCTTCCCCCACCTTTAAGGTTAAAAGCATTCCGAGAGGAGGTTTCCATAGTATTTCAGTAGATTGCAATCTCTAATAAAGACGGACCAGTGTCATCTCAGCTAATTCCTTCTTCTGAGTCCAAAACTGATCGTCGTCTTGGTTCAAGTTAATAGTCTTTTAAACAGTCTTTCTTGCTGTAAGAACTCTTACTATGGAACCTAGTCCACCTACTGCTAACGCCTGTGGGGATGGGAAAAGGAGAGAGGTTACACAGGGTCACTGCATCGCGCGAGCCAGCCACCGCGTCGCGCGCAAAAGGCATCTTAAAAGGACAAACGATTAAGTGTTTAACAACAGAAGAGCACGTGGCTCTTCTCCAAAAACTTACTTTTCACACACAGGCAGCTTGGGCTGTTCCCCCTTGTTCTACCCCCTTTTTGCTCTCAAATCTTTAGAACAGTTAATTGGGGAAAATCTATTTGTTTTCTCCAGCACACGCAGACGTTAACGACATTCTGCGTCATTTCATTTGGGTACTAAACTGTATCGTGCAGTCAGGTCTCCATGCTGAAACCGCGTTGCCCCCACCGGCCCGCGAGGCCGGGCAGCGGTGGTTCTCTCGCCACAACTGCTCCAGCACGCAGAGCACTCGCACGCACGGGTTCGCTCACGCGGCCCCCGACCACAAGGCAGCTCTTTACGCTGGCTGCTACCGCCAGAGCAGGAAATACGGTTCTCGGGTGGTTCCACCTCTCGGCGTCTCTGCGGGTGCCTCCTGCCCCGCCGACGCCTCCACCTTCCTGCGCTGACAAGCCCTACTCGCGCGCTGACTCCTCTCTGCAGCGCGCGCCCTGAACGAGTTAGGCCGACAGCTAAACGGCTGATGGGGGAGCTCAGACCTGAACTCAGATCCCTGCTTGTTCCGATCTTGGGAAGTTTGTGCCTCACTTCCCCGCTGCCAATGTAGATGAGAGTGATCTTTGAGTCAAATTATTGCAGTACATATATAGTAATATTCTCTAAGTGTACTCCGTGATGTAAGAACCAAGGGACTGAAGGGTAGACAAATACAATAATTTAGTAACCCATATACCACTAAATCTGAAGGGAAAATGGCATTCTCCAAAATCTAACCATCTTTTGGATCTAGAGAAGGATACCGATGTCGCATGTCATTGATGATGCAGAATGCCTCACCTCCCATATCCCTGAAGGGGAAAGGAGGAAGGGCTCAGTGCAGTTTCATTTGCATCCTTCAGTGTAAATAACATATCCTTCTAAAGTCTAGAAGATGATGGTCGTGATTATGAAAAAATAAATATTAAAGCTGACTGCTTAAAGCGAGGCGCGTTTACTTTGCAGACGTCATTCAAATACAGCCCCGTGGGTATTACAGTGTATGAAACGAGAACAATGATCAACAGCATGAGACGCCTCACCGTCGTTAGGAAACCGCTGAACGCAAAGCGTCCACTCGGCGCAGAACCTGCACGCGCTGCGTGCACGTAAACGTTCCCGAGTTACCCGACCTGATACACGCGGGGACGGCGGCCCTTTTCCAGCGGACAGACCGGTACTGCTGCTGAGCAGCCGACTCCTCTCTGAGCAAGCCACACGTCTTACCGGTAGCGCCAAAAAGCAGAACACAAGCAAGGTTTTAAACCCTGCCCAGCCTACTTCAGACCTGCCTTGTTCCTTTCAAAACAAAGAGGACGAGCTGCTTTACGTGTGCCTACATGCTCTGAGCGCTGTCACCTTTCCGGTCAGGGTGGTGTTGTGTAATGTTACACCCTGGGAGCACCCACCCGTGGTTACCTGAAAACAGTCTCCAGTGGAAAACAACAACGGGGGGGGGGAAAGAAAAAGAAAAAAAAAAAAAATCAAGCAGAACCATGTTCTGTGCTGCCCTGAGAAATGCCCTCCTCCTCCCCGTCAAGGTTCTGCAAAGCCGGTGACAGCTGCTGATAGCTGGAGTCCCTCCACCCAACTTCTGTCTTTACGTATCACAGGAAAAAACCTGTGCTTGGTGAAAACGACACCGGCACCAGCAGCAGGCTGCACGGCCGCAGTGCCGGTGGTACCGGGAGCCGCAGCATTCCTAGGGATCATTTTTCCTAGGAGAAGCACTGACAGCCAGCGCTGCAGCTAAAACCCCTGCAGCTGGGGAAGATTTCACTCGGATTCCTGCCCGGGGGCAGCGGCACCGAGCAGCTGCGGAGAGGGAACGTTCAGCAGTCGGCTGATGAACGCATCCTACCCGCCCTGTCTCGCAACGGGCGTTTCACAGGAACACGAGAGGACCGCTCCGGATCCCAGTGGAATCTTTCTGGAGATCTCAAGAGCCTCTCCTGGGCAAACCAAACAGGTTTGCTACATCCTGTTAGTAAGCTGGGACACGTAGGCTGCTAGCAGCGCTGGGCTGATGAAAACCACCAGGCCTGAGCCAGCCTGAGCTCCCCCTCGGCCGAACGCTCGGCTACAGCGGAACGCTGCCGGCTACGCCGTGCAGCCAGCCACATCTCCGCCCCCGGCTCTTCCTCCTCGGTGGGGCCGCTGCAGGCACGAGGCGCAGGCGGCGGCGCAATGCTTCCTCCAGCAGACGCTGCCCTGCCGCACGTCTCGCCTCTCCCCCTGGCTGGGCGTAAGGTTTGAAATGCAGGCAAAGGCTTAACGAGTCCGAGCTCAGAGAGACCAAAGATCAAAGGAAATGCCGGTGACGGTGCTCCTCGGGGAGCAGCCCCCCGCCATCACCTGCTTCTCGTGCAGGGGCTCTCGCGAAAGCCCAGACAAGGACCCTGCAGAGCCACGAGAGCACCAAACACCTACCTTTTCGTGCCATTGAAGTAATATTGCACTGCTATTTTCTGTTGGCTTTTCGAATCCTTTATAAATGTACTTCATTAACAAGTCAACGCCATTTCTGTCTAAGGAATTCACTGCTTGTTCTATTTCACTGCTTTTAAAAGACGTGAGGACTTTAAGCATGGTTCCCTGGGCCTGCTCCTGCGAAGACAAGGGAAGGAAAATAACGTGAGAACCAGCAAAGTTGGAAACGATGCCAAGAGCTGTGTTGTTTGACAAAGCATGCTCAGAGAACCGGCGGCTACGCTAAAGGCTGGCTTATTTCTGTAACCAAGCAGGTGAGCGTTCTTCACTTCAGGTTTCAGGGGTGAGAAGAAGGAAGGGGTGAACGCAAGGGGATCGCCCACGCAGGAAAGACGGCCCGTTGCCGCGTCGCTCGTTACCAGCGCCGGGCTGCTCATCGGATCGCTGGGCTAACGCCGCGTCCCTCCGCAGCTCCCCGCCGCCCCGCGGCCGAGCCCGCAGCCCTGCCCGCGCCCCCGGCAGCGCCCCAGCCCCGCTTACCTTCATCGCCTGGTTCTTCGTGTTACCAGGAGAGCTCCTTATGGCGGTGTGGAAAGCTCGCAGCGCGTCCCCTGTGCGGCGCAGGAGTCAAGGACTCAAACGCTCCGGCGGCAGCCCCGGTACCGCTGGCAGCTCCGCGTAATGACTCCGGGTACCGTAAAAAGGTGACGAGTTACGCGTTCATGACAACACCGCCGCTTTCAGGGCCGTGTACCAGCCCGGCGCGGAAGAGAAGAGCGAAGCGCTTGGCGGGCCGCTTCTCCTGCCCTCGCCGCCCGGGGCGACTGACGCCGGGATCTGGCTACGAACGCTCGGTCACGGGCGAGGGCGGACACGGCGGCGCCTCCGCGCACCTCACCGGGGCGAGGGCTGCGCGGCCCGGGGCTTCGCTCGGGGAGGCGCCAGGGTCCAGCTCGCCGCCGCTGCCGCCGCCGGGCGGGCCGTGCCCGGGTGAGGGTGAGGCGGCGGCGGCGGCGGCGGCGGCGGGGCCCGCCCGCTCCCCCCCCGGTCCCCCCCCACTCCCAAAGGATATTGCCTCAGCAGCGCCTCCACCTCGGGGCCGGCGTCGGGCTCGGCCGCCGCCGCCTCCTCGGGCTCCTCCACGAAGCGGTTCTCGTCGTACTGGTCGATGTCGAGGCGGCGGAAGCGGGAGGAGAGCGTGCTCCGCGCCATGCCGCCGGCCCCGGGCACCGACCCGACCCGGAACCGGAAACACGGTCCCGCCGGAACCGGAAGCCGCCGAGCGGGCCCCGCCCCCGCGGTGAGCGGAAGCGGCGGGAGGGGAGAGGCGGCGCAGGGCTTTTGTGGGCGTTAGGCCGCCCCGAGGCGGGGCTGGCGTAAGGCACGGCTTTATTAAAAAGACAAGGTATCTGAAAAAAATCAGAACAATTATTTTAATGTACAAATCCAGTCGCTGTAGCAGGTTTGTGTACTTGTAACTGGGGCCCTACGGAAACAAAACCAAAAGGGGGGGGGGGGGGGGGGAACAACACCAACAGCCCTTCCGACCGCTTTAATTTTATCCACTTAAAACAAGCTATGACAGAACGACTCGGTTCTACGCCGCGGACGTGTACACAACACAAGGCAGTCACAGTCCCATCGCGCACGCTAGGCAGGAACTTTGCTGCTGAAATCTCTTAAAACTTACCAAACAAAAAGCTGAGTAACACACTGGGACCGAGCTGCTTCCCGGGTATCGTGATTGTTACAAGGAAAACGTTTCATCTCAACCCAGAAATGTGTAAGAACTACATGCAGTAGTATAAATTTCAAGGACGTATTACAAATACTCTGAAATTAATCTGGGGGGGGGGGGGGGGGGGGGGGAAAGAAACTTGCTACAGACACCATAATACACAATAAATTTAGATAATTTAAAAATAAAAAAGGCAAGAGGCAGCATTTCAGCAGCAAAGTGCTTAATAAAAAGTATATTGTAAAGGGACAGTACAAGGGAAGAGGGAGACAGCAGGCGGGGAAGGGTCTCAGAGGAAATACGGTGTGGTTGTTCGAGGAGGAATTACACGTTCTGAATCTGGAACTGCGCGGAATAACTTTGGTTCTCTGGTATTTACATCTTTAAAGACCATGATTGACGCAATATTTCCACAGCGGTAGCAGTAATTTGGAGCGGACCATACCGTTACCAATTTCTCATCAAACATGAATTTATAGCCTTCATGAACGAGCTGGTGCGCTCTGCAGATGAGTTTTAAGTTGTTGATGTGAACAAACTGCAAAGGAAAAAAGGAAGGTCAGTTTTCTCCGAGCAGCTGCAGGCCACGGCCCGCACAACAGCCCTCTCCCAGCCACAGCCCTGGCAGGCGCACGCCGTGGAGGGGCCGAAGAGCCACTTCTCCACCCGCGGCACTGAAAAAAACCCAGCGCTCGGGTTTGGAGACCTGAGCAGTGAGAAACACGTATGAAATACGGGTGACGGCTGCGACGCCCAAGCCTGCGCCGTCCGCAAGGCTCCATCCTTCCTGACCGTGCTGCGGAAAGGCCACAGCGACAACGCAGGGCGCGAGCGCGGCGTTCGTAACGCAGCGAGTTCAGAAGCCTGGGAAGGTCAGCGTGTGTTAGCCCTGCGAGGTCTGCTCGCTGTTTTCCAAAGTAACAAAAATTAAGTCAAGAATTGTTAAGAAAAATGGTATTTTTTTTTCTCCTAAATCCTTAGAAAAGTATTCTGCACAAACCCTAGTGATACTAGTTGGTCTCACTGCACTATACTTTTTAAAAGCAAGATGGGTATTACCACATCTGGCAGTTGTGTTTATGCTTTTAAGTTCACATGGCTCATTTTTTCAAGTTGGCTCGAGCGAACCTTCTCCACCACAACTTACTCGCGGCAGTCTTACAAGGAAAGTTCGTCATCTTGCAGCGCCCTCGATCCGTTCGTCGCTAGGGTAAATATCAAACTGATCTGAACACTTCAATTTATCTCATACCTGCAGTTACTTTATGTTGCGTACAACGGCATCGTTACCTCATTTGTCACCTTGGCACCGAAGAGCCAGCCTGCTCCTCGCGGACTGATCGCCCACGTGTCGACGTCTTCTGGATCAGACCAAACGAGGTCACAGAAGGCGCCTTTGTGAGGAATTTCTTGATTACGTTCAATGGTTCGAATTTGATCGAGCGTCTTGATGTCCGGCGAGAGGCCGCCATGCACACAGAGAATCTGCTCATCTATTAACTGGAGACAGACAGACACACGTGCGGAATACTCAGTATTTTAATCCAGCCCGGAACGCTCCCAGTGTGACCCTTAAAGGCCACCAATTCTAGCAGTCACAGTTAGACAATCTACTTGTATTTTTGTAACGTGGTGTTGACACTTACAGCTGCTATTGTGAGCATGTCGAAGACTTTGGTACAGTATCTCCAAGCATTAGCATTTCCGTATTTGGTTTGGCACTCATCTGTTAAACAGAGAATTTTTTTCTTCTTAGTGGATCAGAAGGCATTCGGACAATAAGGTCAGAGGCAAACACTTACAGCAGAACGTGCAAAGTCAGACGTGTAATAAGAACCCTGTCAGGAGCACTGGTAAGCACTGGAAGCGCTCGGTCCTGCCGCTGGGCAGGCCCACCCGCAGGCAGGGAGCGAGGCACGGGCTGGCCTCGCTCGCCGAGCAGCACGCCGGGCGGCGCAGAGAAAACGGGGTCTCACGCAGCGCGGCGGGCGATGCTCTCGCTGCTTCCCGCGGCGGGCCGGCTGGGAACTGCCCCAGTGCTTCAATTTTATACAAATTTTATACAGCAGAATTGAGGCAGAAAGCGCTAACCAACCAGGGCTAGTGGAAGATATTCTTACCACAAACAGGAGTTACCGAGGCTTTGTTTACAGCTACACGAGTGTGGCAATAAACCTGACGGGCAGGCATTTCTTAAGCGACCTGTGAACATCCGTACCTGCTCTTGTTGACACGTTATCCAAAAGAAAGTATGTTACAGACACTATTCTTTGCGGCAGGTGTTGGATACTTCCCAGGATTTCCTCAGGTTTTATCAAAGCCTCACACAACAACTAAGAAGTTTCCAAGCAATTTAATTCCCTCAGTTTTTCAGACAGTTTTTCTGCTGCTTATTTCTTGCCAGTGGCATTCTCCCAGATGCTTCACTGCTGACAATAAATGACTTCCACAGCAACCTCTGTGCGTGACACTGATTTTTAGTTATACTGAAACTTCAGGGGAATTACAGTAACATCATGACTTCGTGTAGAACCTTTCATTACAAGATACCAAAGCACATTCTGTATAAATATATGCTCTTTCTCTGTCTCTAAAATTGAATGTGGCACCAAAAAACAAACAGAAAACCCAGACGCTGGAGGAACAGAGTGGTGAGATCTGGACTGAAACACGTTCTACTTCACGAACACAATGATCATGTTAACAAATGAAAACATCCCAAGTTCTACCGAGCCCACTTCCCATCCAGTCCCAGGAAAGCCCCGGGTAGTGCTGCATTTAAAACAGGTTTCCCAAGGGAAAGATGCTGTACTCGTTTATTACACGTTCGCCCCCATTCAGAAACCGTTTGGATAAAGACTTACCGTAAAATCCATACACTTGTGTTATCTGCCTGCTTTCATGATTGCCTCGTAACAGCGTGATACGATCGGGCCACTTAGCTTTTAGCGCAAGAAGGTAAGTGAAAGTCTCAAGACTGTAATAACCTCTATCTACAAAGTCACCCTGCAAGTCAAACAAACATTCGTAAATGGAAAAACAGTCAAACAGAAAAACGCAAAGTGATACATCCACTCTAAATTTCTCGCGGTGCATAAAGAAACCTCACGCTGAAGGGAAGCCGGGATCCGCTTGGGTCTCCGAGGCCACGTTCTTTGGTCACTCGGAGCTGCAGCTTTGAGCCAGAGCCAAGAGCACTCACCCAGAGCCGCCCAGAGAGACAGCCCGACGGGCCCGCGGCACGCCGCTGGCTAGGGCCGGCTGCTGCGGCGCCCGCACGGCTCCGCCTGGCAGGCATCGCGCCTCTCCCCCCGCCTCGCCGTACGCCGCGTAACTCGCGCTTCATTCGACAAAACAAAACCCGTCGGCGGCAGCCGAACGGCAAAAGCCAACGCGGCGCTCACAGGCGAGGTCGGAAAAACGCAGTGAGCGTATCGGGGTTTAAACTCTAAATGCATGTTTTTTAAACGCCAGCCGGGAGGCATGGCCGCGCCCGTACCATGAAGATGTAGTTGGTGTCGGGGACCTGCCCGCCGGTCCTGAACAGCTCGCACAGGTCGTAGAACTGCGGAGAGAAGCAGACAGGTGAGGGCTGCGCCCACCGGCGGGCACCGGCACCGGCGCTGCACAGCACCGGGCGCTGGGCACGGCACCCCGGCGGGCACGGCCGGGCCGGCGGTCCAAGGGTGCCCGTGCGGCCTGGCGGCGGGGCCGCCCGCCCGTTACCTGCCCGTGGATGTCCCCGCAGACGGTGACGGGCGTGGAGACGGGCTGGACGTTAGACTCCTCCAGCAGCAGGTCGCACACATAGTCGCAGAGGCGCTGCGGGAGAAGAGCCGGTCGGTACCGGTACCGGTACCGGCACCCGCGCGGGCCGCCCCGGCCCCCCGCCCCGGCCCCGCCCGCCGGCCCGCCCGCCGCGGCCGCACCTTGAGGTCGTTCTCGGGCAGGTACTTGCAGAGCCGCGCGATCTCCACGTACTTGTCCAGGTCCAGCGGCGCCATCTTGAGACGGCGGCTCCGGGCCGGAAGCGGGGCCCGGCACTTCCGGGGAGCGGCGCGGGACGCCGACGCCAGCGGAAGCCGCCGGCACTTCCGGCGGGTGCGGGCCGGAAGGCGGCAGCCGCTTCCGCCCGGGGCCGCCCTCCGGTGAGCGCCGAGCGGCCCGGCCCGGCCCGGCCCGCCATGGGGCCGCGGGCGCTGCCGCTGCTGGAGCCGGGGCGCCGCCCGCAGCCGGCCAAGTGGTGAGTGGGGCGGGGGACACACACACACACACACACGCTGTCGGCCCGGCCCGGCGCGGCTGAGCGCTGCCCCTCGCTTCCCGCAGGTACCGGCTGTCACCGCGCGGTGACCGGCCCCGGGGGCGCGTGGGCCACGGCTGCCTCTTCCTGCCGGGCGGCGGGCCCGGCCGCGTCCTCCTCCTGGGCGGCGCCGACCCCGCCGGCGCCTTCGCGGACGCTCACTTCGTGGAGCTGGGTGAGGGCCGGGACCGGACGGGCGGGGAGACGGGAAGGGGAGGGGGGGCCGCCGAGCCGCCGCCGACCGCGCTCTCCGCTGCCCGCAGGCGCGCACCGCTGGGCCGCGGCCGGCTGGAGCGGGCTGCGGCCGCGCTACGAGCACGCTACCTTCCTGCCCGCCGCCGCCCCGCCGCGCCTCTGGGTCTTCGGCGGTGCCCACCCGGCGGGGAACCGGAGCTGCGTCCAGGTGCTGGACCTCGGTGAGTGCCCGAGGACCGGGGTAGCCAAAGGGCGGCTCGGTCACCCAGGGGTCCCTCCCCTCGAAGGTCGGGCTCCGCGCTCGCCCCGCCGTGCCCCAGGTGCGGGGCTCGGAGCCGGCTCCGAGGTAGGGAGCTGCGGGAGGCGTGGGCGTGCGGGACGGGCCAGCCGCAAAGCTGCTGCCAGGCTCCTTCATGGTGGCTGTTACTTGGGAGGGGGAGTGGAGCATGTTTTCTGTTATCGCGTTGATTACTTTGTTAATCAAATGTCTTAATTAGAAATAGGAACCTGGGAGAGTCCTGAAGTGAGCGGTGTGCAGCCACTGCCTAGGACATTTCACACCTCCTCAGCAGCTATAGGAGACTGTCTGTATGTGTTTGGAGGGGGAGATAAAGGAGCAGAACCGGTTAAAGACCAGCGGCTTCACGTGTTTGACACAGGTACCTCTGGATGCAGAAGGGCCGTTACGCCAAATGGTGGAATCCATCCTCTGTTGAACAGGAGGTTTGCATTTCAGATTCAAAGATGTGGAAACGTTGGGCCCCTGCTTTGGCTACGAGGTTAAATGGATGGGCGGGCGTTCCTCGCTGTTGGCGTGCACTTATCTTTATGTAGTCACTGGGAATTTGGGCCAAAACGGCAGTGTAAAGCTCTGGGATGAGAAATGCCGTGGGAGACGCGAGTGGTTTGTCACGTTTGCCCAACAGCTGATTCCTTTCCGCGGTGGCATCATGCTGTGCTGCTCGTGTCCTGTCGGAGTTGTCCCATTCATTCTTACGGCCCTGTGTGCACCAGAAAGGGTTAGCTTTCCCGTTTGAATTAGTCTTTCCTGCTACCGGGTGACCCGAACAGCACACAGAGCTCCATCGGAGAGCTTGCCTGCGCTTTATGCTAGGGCCTTAACTCCTCTCTGACCCCACTGGAAGCTCTTCCTTAGGAAGCCTCCGCAGGGCTCTGGGGTCACCAGTCTGTAGAGCTTCCAGTTTTCTCCCTCATGCACATGTACTCCCATTTTTAGCCACCTTGACCTGGTCCCAGCCAGACACTCACGGTGATCCCCCCTCTCCTCGGCATGGACACGTTGTGGTTGCAGTTGGGACCAAACTCTTCATCCATGGAGGTTTAGCTGGTGACGTTTTTTACAATGATCTGTTCTGCATTGATCTAGGTAAGTATGGATATAGGTAGCACAGAGCAATGGCTGTTATGTGATGTGTTTTGACTTTGGGGACCCTTTTTTCTAAAAAGAGCAGTTCTTAAGTGCTTAAAATATTACCGTATTTGTTTAAAACAACAAAACTTGTGGGTTTTTTATAACACATAACCATAGACATGTTCTTTTTCTCCAACAGATGACATGAGATGGGTTAAGATACCAGCCACCGGTGATGTCCCGGGAGGACGGGCATCCCACTCATCAGCTGTGTTTAAAGACCACTTGTACATTTTTGGTGGAATAGGTCCAGACGGAACACTAAATACTACGTACAAGTATCACACAGGTAGGGAGACGTCACCCAGCTGTGTAATGGTAAATGCCACTCAGTTGGAAAATGCATTACCCCCTCAGTTCCTGGGCTTCAGCCCCCGGGTAGTCAGTATCTTTGCACTGGAGTTACACCAGTACAAGACTAAACGCTCTATAATGTTGAAAACTAGTCTAATTAGTGATGTCACCGTCCCAGCATGCTTTTTAAGCCTGTGAAGCTACATTTCAAGATGTGAATGTTTATCTTTGCACTGCAGAGAAGCAGCAGTGGACACTCCTACAGTTTGATTCCCCTCTGCCCGCCGGGAGGCTGGACCACACCATGTGCGTTGTTCCCTGGCCGGCTGGTGGGAGCGGAGACACAGGAGCTGTCACCTGGGAGGACAGAGCTGGGAAAGAGTCGACTGTGTCGGCAGGTGACAACGCCGGCCCCCTCCAGAAGAGCCAAGAGGAGGAGGGGCACGCTGAAGACACAGTCGTGCATCTGCTCTTCGTATTTGGTGGGATGGACACACAGGGGGAAATATACAGGGACTGCTTTGTCAGTCTGATCGAATAGCAGAGCTGCCGTCCCGCACACCCCTGGCCTTTTCTACACAGTTTTTATAGTAGTCAGGTTAAGTTAATTCTAATTTCCAATAAAGAAAAAAAAATTACCCTCAAACGGATGGCGCTGTGCTAGCGCAGCCCTGAGGTACAGGCGCTTTCTCTATACGCGGTCCTGCTGACAGTCGGTACGGCATTCCCTGCGGGCAGCTGCCGCAGAAGGGCTTCAGCCGCTGTCACTTGACCACAGGTTGCTGGAACGTGAGAGAGCCCAAATAGTTCATGCTGCGTTTGGATGGCTTTCCAGTGGAAGAAACTCACACACTGTTGGCTACAGCAACACTTCTATCTGCAAGGCCACACTGTTACCCAGAAACAAAGCTTTTGGGGGATGATTGAATTTTAGCTTCCACTATTGTAAAAATGAGGGAATGAAAACCAGAAAAAAAAAAAATTGTCCCCCACACCAGGGAAAACGTGAAGTGCCAAGGGGTTTTAAGGAGGTGTGAGAGCAGGCACCACAAAAGCTCCTTCTGTACTCAGTTCAATTTCTTATCTAATCCCATGGATGGGATAAGGATCACAGTTAAATAAAAAGATTGAGTTCCAATTAGGCTTTTTTTTTTTAAAACCATTTATTACGTGCAGACTGGTTTTCAGTCTTCAGAAAACTGGTCCATTGTCTCATGCAAGACAAATAAAGCTCTTAAAATTATTTTTAATACTGCAGGAAATTCTATTTGTAGTTAAGCTAGTCTCCTCTTCCTCACACGCTTTGCATTTAAGCTTGCATCACTGATGCAGGCAGGTGGCTCAGCTGCAGCTCTGGTCGGTAACCTGCCTCTCCAGGCTCCAGTGAAGCTGCACAAGCAAGGAGAGACCAACCCCTTCAGCGATCATTCCGGTTGACTAACCCCCTTTCCTTATAAGGATCTATGACATCATAAACCTCACTACAGTTCTAAGTACACCAGCACTTCTCAGGAGTCCCCATTCAACCAAGGGCAAGAGCAGGAGCCGTTTGCAGCACCTGCTCCCCACAGCAGAGGGGCAGAACTGCCGGTCAGCACCAAAGGGGCCAAGGCCAAGTTCCCCCGGGGAGACCTCCCTGACACCGAGCAGCAGCCCCAGGGCAGAGGGAAACACACAAGCTGCAAAGACTTCAGCCTCAGCACTGTCACGGCCTCCGAGCCTCTCCACCTTCTCCTTCCCCGCTTTCTCCACACCAGGCATGCTCAGGGTGCTCTGCCGCAGGAGAAGCTGTAGGGCCATTTACACAGGTCCTTCAGATCCGTGGCTGATCTGAATCCTGTCCTTCAGGCATAATCCACATCCTGGTTAGAACTAGCTGCTGTAACCAGGGAAAACACAAAGCTAGAACAAAGTCCAGTGTAATTAACAAATTTATTGTGGTCACTTCAGGTAGAAAAGTTCTACACCAAATTCACATGACCGAGTTGTTAAATGGAACGCTTCCATTGCCAATGCTTCTAAACCCATTTCACATTTACACTCCCCCCCGCTACCCTTCCCTCCCCAGACACCAAGCAACTGCTAACGAAAAGCAGTATACAGCCACTTTGGGCTAGCATTTCCAGCTCCACTCACGAGTGAAGATTCAAAGGTACATTCCAAATTAAGAGTTCAATATTTTAAACAAGTGTTCCTGAGTCCAGTATATACACACACCACGCTCGGAGATGCCAGTATCTACAACTCATCCTTCTCCGCTGCTTCCTCTTCACCAGGGGGAGGGCCCGCACTTCCGTAGAGCTTGCTAACAATTGGCTGAACAACTTCCTCCAGCTCCTTCTTTTTTGCTTTGAAGTCTTCAATGTCTGCGTCCTGATGGCTTTCGAGCCACTCGATCTTTTCCTCTACCGCTTTCTCTATTGTTTCTTTGTCTTCAGATGACAGCTTGCCACCCAGCTTCTCTTTGTCCCCAATCTGATTCTTCAGAGAATAGGCGTAGCTTTCCAGCTCGTTCCGGGCATCAATGCGTTCTTTAAGCTTCTTGTCTTCCTCCGCAAACTTCTCAGCATCATTAACCATCCTCTCAATCTCTTCTGGCGTCAGCCGATTCTGATCGTTTGTAATCGTGATCTTGTTTTTGTTCCCGGTGCCCTTGTCCTCAGCCGTGACACGGAGGATTCCGTTCACGTCTATTTCAAAGGTAACTTCAATCTGGGGGACACCACGAGGGGCCGGAGGGATTCCAGTGAGATCGAACGTTCCCAGCAGATGATTATCCTTGGTGAGGGGACGCTCACCTGGAAGACACAATTAGGTATGGTTTCTTTCTTTCCTAGCCATGGCTTGTACTTTGTGAAACCACGAGCTACACACTTTTTAAAGGTAAGGTTTTAATTCCAACCTGGCATCTGTCTAGACACCTCCTGCAGTACCACCTCTTACTCTGAAGAGCTCTTCGGAATGCAACCGTGGAAAAAGGCGCATTTGAAAATAATTCTAGCAACGGCTTTTGATGCAGGTCAAAGCAGCCTGATCAGAGCAGCTTCAGAAAGCTAGCACTGTTACCAAGCTCTTCTCCATGAGGAGACGCCCATAACCATCTAGAAATATCTACAGCCTTTGTGGTAAGACAGCAGCAAGTGTTTAAGTCCTACAGACAGATTCCAGCTGTCAACGTGGTCCACCACAGATGTCCCTTACCTTCATAGACCTTGATTGTCACAGTTGGCTGATTGTCAGAAGCCGTGGAGAAGATCTGAGACTTCTTTGTGGGAACAACAGTGTTCCTTGGGATCAGCTTAGTCATCACACCGCCGACGGTCTCGATGCCAAGTGTCAGAGGACAGACATCAAGCAACACCAAGTCACCTGTAACAGATCAAGGGTAAGACTGACATGACTGCAACCTGAAAGAAACACAACATCTCATCACTGCAAACGGGATCCTGAGCTCTCAGAGGCACAAGACTTCGTAAGGACCAAGAAAGAAGTTCTACAACATTTGTCAGTAACAGATATCCCCTCTTCAGAGTCAACACTCTCTTGAAGTGACAGCGAAGGTGTCCTTACCTGTGTCTTGGTCCCCAGAGAGAACGCCAGCCTGGACAGCCGCACCATAGGCTACAGCCTCATCTGGATTAATGCCACGAGAAGGCTCTTTCCCATTGAAGAACTCTTTAACTAGTTGCTGTATTTTGGGGATGCGAGTAGAGCCACCAACAAGAACAATCTCATCAATGTCAGACTTCTTTAGGTCAGAATCTTCCAGAACTTTCTGAACAGGCTTCATAGTGGAACGGAACAGGTCCTAGGAAGACAAAAAAGCCCAGGACAGTCAGACTGTATTCCCACATGCCTAGCCTCCAAATTACACAGCCTTAGGGTACAAAGGGAGCCGCTCTAGAGAAAGAACATCAACTGGCTTATGACCAGCCTTGATGAGACCTCAGCTGTCATTAACATACACAGAGCCCCAGATACCTGGCAAGGAGCAGCTGCCTGCTTTTTAGTGTGAGCAGAAAGTTATTTACACCCTAGAGTGCAGTGTCACAGCATGGAATACTGCACATTCACAAGTCTCCAATCTAGAGCTGAGGCAATGTAACTTTACCTTTCTAAACTTACCATGTTCAGCTCCTCAAACTTGGCTCGAGTCAGTGTCTCCGAGAAATCCTCTCCTTCAAAGAAGGATTCTATTTCAATTCTAGCCTGGTGCTGAGATGACAAGGCTCGCTTTGCTTTCTCCACTTCCCGTCTTAACTTCTGTACAGCTCTGTTATCCTTCCTGACATCTTTTCCAGTTTTCTTCTTATAGAGTTTGATGAAGTGTTCCATAACACGCTGGTCAAAGTCCTCTCCGCCCAGGTGAGTGTCACCATTAGTAGCCACAACTTCAAAGACTCCGTTGTCAATTGTGAGGAGGGAGACATCAAAAGTTCCACCACCCAAGTCGAACACGAGGATATTCTTCTCACCCTCTCTCTTGTCCAAGCCATAAGCAATGGCAGCAGCCGTTCTGTACGGGGAACAGCCCATTCAGGAAACTGGGACCACCACCACCCCCCCACCTCCCCAGCAGGCAGGGTAAGTAAGGCTACTCACGGCTCATTGATGATTCGCATCACATTCAACCCAGCAATAGTACCAGCATCTTTTGTAGCCTGACGCTGAGCATCATTGAAGTAGGCTGGCACAGTAACAACCGCATGGGTAACCTGAATAAAGAATAAGAGGCAATTTTGTTAAAGAAATGAAAAAAGCATGTAGCTTGTAAAGAGCCATAGCAATGCTGATAACAAGTACCCCATTGTTCTTTAAAGAGAAGTAAAAGCCCACCACCAGCTGAGCCCATTCAACTGGGCTGCCTCAGGGGCCAGCAGCATCGAACAGAGTTTAAGATTGCAAGGTTAGTCCACAGATTCAGCCCACCCATCTTTAGTTTTGTAAAGCTGCTGCTTTAAGTTCTTATTAGTAGCACTCATGAACTTACTTTCTTCCCCAAGTAAGCCTCTGCAGTTTCCTTCATCTTTGTCAGGACCATAGCAGAAATTTCTTCAGGGGCAAATGTTTTTGTCTGTCCACCTCCAACATCGACTTGAATATGGGGCTTGGCTTTCTTTTCAACAACCTGAGAAGAAGAGCAGATACTGACCTATTCAACAATTCGCAGAATTATTCCCACTTGTCCAAGCGTTTCTTTCTCTCCAAAGATTAAGCAAAGCCGCTATAACAGACATAACTTGAATGCTAGCTAACATAAGGAACTGTCGTCTATACACCATCGCCACATCACTGCACCCTCACCCTCTCTGGAGGGCTGGGGAACTGCAGGGCCGCTCACAAGGGCACCATGATTCAGGAGCCTCTTCTGAGCAGACATGGAGATCCCCCTCCCACCATCCCCCCCTCCGCCTTCGGGGCCCACCTTGAACGGCAGGTACTTGATGTCCTGCTGCACAGAAGGGTCGTTCCAAGTGCGGCCGATGAGCCGCTTGGCATCGAACACCGTGTTCTCGGGGTTGGACGTAAGCTGGTTCTTGGCGGCGTCCCCGATCAAGCGCTCCCCCTCGGGCGTGAACGCCACGTAGGACGGCGTGATGCGGTTCCCCTGGTCGTTGGCGATGATTTCCACGCGGCCATTCTTGAAGACGCCCACGCTGCAGGGTAGCGGAACCGTCAGGCAGTGCTGGGGCCTGCACCTTCCCCTTCCGCTCCTCCCTTCCCCCCCTCCCCGGGCCCCACAGCCCGCTTCTCCCCGCATCCCAAGGCGCACGACTCCCCGTGGGCCCGCAGGCCCGGCCGCTCCCCCACCCAAGGGGCCCCGGGACTCCCCATGGGCCCGCAGGCCCGGCCGCCGCCCGTCGTGCCCCCCCCCCCCCCCCCCCCCGCGGGGCTCAGCCGCCTCGCCTCCCCCACCCCGGGGACCCGTTCCCCACGCACCAAGAGTAGGTGGTGCCGAGGTCGATGCCCACCACCGTGCCCACGTCCTCCTTCTTCTCCTCGTCCTCCGCCCGCGCGGCGCCCAGCAGCAGCAGCGCTAACAGGAGGTGCCTCATGCCGACCGCTCGCCCGCGCCCACCCTGCCAACAAGCCGCCGGTCACAAAATGGAGGCGCGATGTGCGCGGCCTGCAGCAGCGCCGCCCGCCCGTCCCCCCCAGCCCGGCCGGGCCGCCGCAGGCCCCGCCGCCGGCCCGCACCGCCGCCCTTACCGTCACCTCAGGAACCGCCGCACCCCCGACTGCCGCTGAACGCCCAGGCCGCGCCGCCCGCCCTTATATACCTTCCGCTACTCCTTCGTGGAGGCTCGCTATTGGCTGCGGGGCCTTCGCTGGAGCTTCCCCATTGGTTGGCTGCTACTAAGCTGGCCTTCCTTGATTGGCGAGAATCAGGCGGTCCCTCGGACATGCCTGGCGCGCCCCCCTCCCGCCACCCCATTGGTTCACCCCGCCGGCGTCGCGGACCTATCAACAGAGAAGCGTGAGCCAAGCGGAGGGAGCCCATTGGCTGGGAACGGCCGTCATGGCGGGGCCAGGGCAGGGGACGGGGGACGGGGACGTTCTGGAAGTTTCCATGGTTACCGACCCCCGGGTGGGCCGCAGCCCGCCGTGGCGGGGGGTCGGCCGTGGCGGCACCGCGCACCCGCGACGCCTCCCGCCCCGGGGCGCCTGCAGTGGTCCCGGCAGCGCCCCCGGCCCTGGCGTCGCCCCCGGGGCCGCCGGGACACCGTGAGGGAGGTACGGTGAGGCAGGGGCCCTGCGACGGCCCCGGTGCCGCGGCCTGGCCCTGGCTAGGTGGGCACATCCCTCTGCAGCCGAGTAGGGCCTGGCCCAGCGGGGCCTCCTGAGCCCGCGGACAGACACCCGTTAGCCCCCGTCCCTGAGCAGCCGCGGAAGCGCTGGAGGCAAGGTGACAATGTGGGCGGCCAGCCCTGAGGAGACGTGGGTTTCTCCACACGTGCCTCGGGGTGCGGACCCCCAGCCGGGGGCAAGGCGCACCCTGCTTCACAGCGGCCCCAACCAGAGGGCCAGCAGGTCTCTCAAGGAAGGCGCTTGCCGCCTTCTGAACCGTGATGTCTCGACACTGAGTCACCACGTCCTCACTCAGACGTAACTCGTTACACAGCGTTACATCAGCCCCTTGGCTTCTTGGGATGGGAAACTCCATAGGAAGGTGAAGGCACAGTCCTGAGGAGCGTAGATCCACCCAGACCACCCCTGCATTATGTAGGTAACAGGCCTGGCTGCATCTCTGCCATCCGTCGGCTTACACGTCTGCGAATCACGCATATGTATGTTATCTACCTGCTTATATTTAAACTCACACTTTAAAGCAAAAATTATAACTACAAAACTCCAAATTAAAAATGAAAGTTTTGAATGGTTGAAGAGTAACAGAAGATGAGAAATTAAAAGTTGTCCATTCACCTTTGGATAAGATCAGATCTGAAATCTAACAAAAATAATTTCAGGTAATTGTAGTGTAAAAAAAGCGGTTACAAATAGAGAGAGACACCGCTGCGTTCAGGCAGCATTCTGCGACTGTAAATCACTTTTAAATAAAAGTTCCCTCTTGTGCCAGCGGGGCCGGGCCCAGCTGCCTGGATTTCTTACGATTGTGAAGTGAGACATTGTCAAAAGACTTCGTTGTTACTCAACACGCATCTGGAAATGCCATTTTGATCTTGATGCTGTTCTTTCTATTTTGAAGTATATTTTGCACCCTTTATATCTGTTTGTGGTTCTCATTTTTTAATTGAGTTATATCTGCATTGCATTCACATTGATTTGATTTTCTCCTTTTAAAAATCCTGAGGTGTCTGATGCAAATTATCGAGCTTAGTCCTTGGAAGAGAATTATCTCCTAGTATGGCTATGTGTCCTGAGAACTGTAAATAATGTAAGCATTTTGTTTCTTCTTAGGAAACCTCGTGCCGACAGGGAGGGGACGGGGGGGACAGCTTCATACTTCTAGGCCCTGGGCTCGTTTTCCTCAGTTCTGTAGGGGGAGCGATGTGTTAAATACAGCCGGTAAATACAGCCGGTCCTCTGTGTCGCGGCTGGGAATGCAGCGTGACAGCTGGCTGTGTGGTACCAGACGTAACAGTTTGCTGGTGCTGGTGCCTTGTGTGTTTGGGCTTGATGAACATTTCATTTGTTACATTTCAGTTTGCCACAGTTGTTTCTAAAATGTTATTTGGATATTAAAAGTTCAATTACATAAGACGTTCTCTTTTATCAGAGAAGAGAATTCAGGGCAGTAACTGTGTCAGTTAAGAAAAAGGCACATAGACCGTGTTTTGGAGAGTGAGAGATACAAAGTGTAAACGTTTGGCTTGTTTTGAGTTGCCTGTTGGGAAGAGCTTTGCAGATAACTTGGGCGTAAAAAGCAAGCAGCTGCGGTGGCTCAGGAGGTGCCCCTTTCCCGCTGAAATCGCCGTCAAGCCTGGATACCGTGCCCTTCTTCACAGAGGGCCCGGGAACTCGTCAGCCCCGGAGGGTTCGCAGCGCTGGGTGACATTCGGAGCCTCGGCCGGTCGCTGACGTTGTATGCTGTGAGTGGGCATCCCTCTCCAAGGGAGCCGTGCAGTACTGACCCGGACTGCAAATGGTGCTTATGTGTCTCCAACTATCTTTTCTTTCCTCTTGGAGAACAGGCTTCTTAAATCCTCTGTTGGGACAAATTTTCATGTCATAAATTATGTTCTGCTATTTAGTTTTCCCTGGTATTCCTACTGGGCATAATATTTGACTTAAGTGTGTTACGAGGAGCAATCACATGCGTTGGGAGTTGTGGTTTTGGTCTCTATCCCTGTCCCTGCAGATCAATCGCACTGTGACCTTACCGCCTCTTGTTTTCTTGTACGGTTGTAGCAGGCCCTGTCACGTGTCAGCGAGAGCTGTACACTTTCTGAGAATCTTGAAAAGAAGGGCAAAGTGAAAATCATTCTGTGGCTGTATTGCATTAATCATGTCTTAGGCTGAAGTCGCGTATGTTGCTATTTATGATGAAGCAATTGCTATTATCTAGGCTAGGTTGCTCCATACGGAGCAGCGCTTTCACACTTGGCATACCCGCCTGTTAACAACTTTTGCTGTGCTTTTTGAACCGCTGTAATGGCCGACGCTTACGGATCTTACCTGTTGGTAAAGCACATGGAGATGAAACGCACCATATAGAGGTGTCCTATAGATAAGTGCCGGCTACCGAAATTGCCTCTGTGACAGGGTTTGATTTTACCGCAGCACGAAGAGCTTGTGCGATGCCCAGTTCCCCCCAGACACAACCCAACCGAGCCCACATCAAAGACCCTCCACCCTCAGCATCGCTCTTCCCTCCAAACTCTCACCCTCAGAGCCGAGCCGCCGCTCGCCTGCCTCCGAAAATAGATGGGGTGAAAACCGGGCAGAATGGGCACGGGCTAAATAAAGAAAGGTGCTATTTAACAATAAAATACACATAGTGGGGGGGAGGAATGGGGAGGAAAGGAGCTCGGCGTTGGGGTTGGGGGGGGGGATATGCGCTCCATCGCCTGAGGGGAAGGCATGGGCCGGGGCCGGGTGGAGCGGCTTGTAGTCCCCCCCCCGCCCCGGCCAAGGGACTACAAGTCCCAGGAGCGCGGCCGCCGTTACCGCCCGCCGCCTGCGCAGTGCCGCGTCCGCGCCGCGCCTGGCTCGGGGCCGCAGCGGGAGCCGGGCGGCGGCGGAGCCGGGGCGCTGGCCGGGTAAGGGGCGCGCTCGTACCCCCCCCCCCCCGCCTCGCTCCGCGGTACCGCTTGGCTTCCCCCCGCCGCGTTGCTCGGAGGGAGGAGGAGGAGGAGGAGGGCCGGGGAGCGGCGGGGAGGAAGGCGAGGCCAGGCCGCCCCGCAGCCCTCCCGCCGGCCCGGGGCCTGACAAAACCCCTTGGTTTTTCAGGGAAGCGAGTGGGAAGGCGGGCGGCGCGGCGGGGGCAGCGCTGCGGGGGACCGAGCCGTGGGTAGGTAGGCTGTATTTATTTGTGTTGAACTCCGGGGAGGGAGGTTTGTCCGGAGCCATGTGCGGGGGTAGAGGTGCGGGGTCTGCGGGGGGAAGGCTGGCGCCCTGGGAGCGGCGGGGGGGACCGGGCGAAGTTGGCCGTAAGATTTCCTCGAGTGTTTTATCTGTGCCTTTTTTTCCCCTGTCAGCCGCCTCCGGCCGGAGCCAGTCCTACCTGCCATGTTAGTGTCTGAGAACCGGTAGTTCTTGAGGTTTGCGGAGGTATTCGAAAAATTGAAGTACTTGGCAGCCGGGGCCCTCGCTGCTCTCGGCCGCTGTGGGATTGGGCAACGAGTCGCTGTCGAAGCGGCTCGGCGTGAACGTCGCTGGCGTCTCTCCTTTATGGCTTTTGTCTTATGCAGGTTTAAAACTTATAACTTGACGCATATTGTGACTTCCCTTTTTTGTTAGTAATAGACCCTTAATGCTGAAGAACTTGATCAAGCGAGTATCTGGCTTTTTTCTTGCAAAGTCATGATACTGTGCTCTGAAGGAGGAGAGCTGTTACGATGAAGCTCTCAAACCGAGCATGTGACACTACACTTACTGATAGGTAGAATGCTATTTTTGTGGACGATGCAGTTGACTCGCAAGTAGAAGCTGCAATCTGAAGATGATGGAGGGGGGGATGGCACGGACAGTATGTGAAATCTGAAATACTGCACTTCTGTAAAAGCAGCAGGATGGTGGGTTTAGGAAACCGACTTCTAAACTACTGCTGCCCTGGAGGGTTCCAAAATATTTAAGGCACTCCACACGAGGGTTTTGGTGTGAGATTTGTCAGGTCCTGTAGAATATACTCTGTCCTTAGTAGCAGTTACTCTTCATGGTGGACCGCGGATGGGATGTTTCACAATGAGGAAGGGAGCTACTCTCGAGAGAAGGGGCTGGGAGCAGGTTGTTTTTGTCAGTTTGAGCGGCTTAGAGTTCTGCACTTCTGACTAACAGTTTATTAGTACGACTCCTTACGTAAGGGGAGCTCCTCTTTCTAGCGTCACAAGCAACTGGAGTAGATTTTAGCATGGTCATGTACTTTTGTTGATTTTATGCAACACAGTAATACCATAATAGATAATTTAGTAGCCAGCTGATCCTGTGCATTACTGATAAGTTCTGTTAAGGGGCATGAGAAACGAGGTGCTCCTTGCACGTAAACCTTGCTGGATAGACAGTATGTTCAATGCTAGCTGCAGAGCAGCCACTGGGCAGAAACAAACTTGAGGTATGACTTTCTTATTAATATTGATTAGATAGTTGAACTGTAGCAAATTGAAATGCATTTTGCATGTTGTACGCATGTTTTGGGATGGCGGGTGCTGTAAAGTGAGAGTTCAGCAGATAAGTCCTAGGTCATGGTGAACTATCCTACTGAAAAATGGACTTTTTTAGCTCAACTTTGGGAGACTGACTGTTAGCTTATATAAAAAAATAAGGCTTGTTAGTTATTACTATAAATATTAATGAAGAAATAGGTACTCCATCTGAGGTGAATTAGCATGGAAGCTATTCAAGCTTGCTTAGGAGTTATTTTTGAGTAAGACGGAGTGATTTCAGTTTTGCCTTGCCCTGCCCTGCCTACGTTAGATCTGCCCAAACTTGCTTTGGAAGTTGAGTCTTGCGTAGCGAGACTCAGGAGGAGCAAATAACCCTGAGCAGGAAATGCTGGAGGAGGAAGAAGAATCTGGTGTAGTAGCAGTATTTACTACTTTACTTAATCTCTTTTCTGTCAACTGAATTGCAGAAATAATCAATAGAGATGTCACTTGTTCCTGTATGCTACAGGACAAGACCATGTACTTTGTAAGGTGGAGTTCAGTACCTAAAGATTAGATGTATTGTTTTCCAGGACTTTTAAATGTAGGAAGAAATCTATGTCCTGCATTCATCAAAGGCATAGATTGTCTTGGGTTCTGAACAACCTTATGTCATGCTGATAGCAGGGCAAAACATCTTAGATGCTGCCAGGTCATGCAATCTTTGTTGTTGATATGGTGGAGCGTCATGAAGTGAAATTGTTTGAATTGTTGTGCTAAGCTTCTCTTACTGTGTCACGGCTTTTAGTAGGTTACTAAGTAGTCTTGAAATAACGGACAAAAAATTGAAATGTCTTCATATCAAAATGAAATTGCCAGGATTGAAAAATAATTTGCACATAGCAGGAGCTATTTAATATCTGTTGTTTCTTCAGCCACAGCAGACTGTTGGATATCTAAATTTCCTAAAGTGTCTCCTTTATACAAGTACGTACGGACATCTGTTACTTCAGGTATGGTGCATGGTAGTCATAAACCAGGTAATTGGATAATTATGGGCACCTTTTTGTTTACAAGAAACAGATAAAGTAATCTGACAAACAACTTTCTGGAATTAGTACCAGCTGAAGCTGCCGCCGCTCGCTCTGCTCTAATGCAGCCTTCTGTGGTGCGTTACCAAATACGTAACTGTGGCTAATTGCTTCTAAAGCTCTTGTCCCGAATGCTGGCGTGGAGTGAATGTTGTGTAGCCTGGGAAGGTCAGAGAATGCAACTGTTGTCTTTTCATACTGATCATAAAGGGAAGAGGTTTTTGGAGGGGAGCAGTGTGTGTCATGTAGGTGTGTTAGTGGTACAATAGTTTCTTCTTTCAAGACCGGCTGTGTTAATGTCCGTATCTGAAGAGAGTAATAACATGTGCATCTTGCTTAACTAGGTTTTTTGCATTTTCTTTACTATGCTGGAAGTTTTCTTTAGAGCCCGTCGGAAGCCTGCTGAAGTACTGTGTGTATTAAACTACCTGCTTTACATCTCTGGTGTTCTCAAATGTCTGCCAGAAACTTAAGGTGAAGACAAAGTTGTTTGCACTGTTCCTCGCTATACTTGTGTGACTTCAGAATAATTCATTTTTAAAAACTGGTAAATGGGAGTAAATGAGGCATTCGTCTTCATAGAGGTGTATTTCAGTAGCAATCACTAGCAAGCAAATTAGTTTAATTTTTATGGAGGATTATAAAGACGGGGAAGCTGCTGGTCCCTTTTTCTTGTACATAGGGTAAAAACTGCTGTCGTGCAGTTGACTTCCTGCAGATTGACAGGATTTTTCCTGCGGATTTTCATAGTTCTTGACAAAGCAGTGGTACTTATTAACCTGCTGCGGTTCAGTTCCAAATCAATTCTCCTCTTGCTTTTGTTATTTATGGTGTTCTACAGTAGAGACAGATAAGATAGACACATGGGTAGTGGCCAATTGATAGGATATTATCAAGTAGTCATGGGACGAGTATATTTAGAAGCGCAGATGCAGGTAATGGTAGTCTTTGGAGCGTTGTTTTGTTTTGGGCCTGAAGTTCACGGTGGCAATTAGCTTACAAAAAATAAGAATGCACAGCACTGTGCAACTTCTCACAGTTACTCAGTGCTTTGGTGTCTCTGTTTAATGGCTGTGATGCTCTATAATGAGGAGATGCCCAAATCTTTTGTATGTTAGGTGGTAACTTCATTTTCCAAGTATGTGCAAGGCCCATACTGTCTTTTTCTTTTTCAGGTGGCATCACAAATGGTACAGTATTGTTTTGCAGTAGTCTGACCTTTTCTACTGTTTGTTGCTCTTTTTGTTTGCTGGACAGGTGGATTATATGCATGCGTATTAGGACTCTGGGCTGTGTAGGAGTCTTATTTGCTTTCTGAATATTAACTGATTTTTTTTTTTAATTGTCTGTAGCTCCAGAAAAGGTTACCAGCAATTTAACTGCTATTTTGATAATCATAACTTACCAGAAAAAGTATGCTGTTTCCAGGCCACCTTTGTCTCTTTTGCTGACTGAGCTTTTGGAGTTTGCTCCCACCTGTGGGCCAGGGGAGAAAAGAATGGTCTTTCCTCAGAGGTGAAAGCTGTTAGAGTGCTTAGCTCATCCCTGATGCTGAAAACATCTTCTCTAGTAAAAAAAAAAAAAGACACTGAGTGAAACAGCGAGAGAAATCACTTTACTTCTAAGTATATGAGACACCTCAGAAGCCGTTTAATCGGCTTGTCTACTGTTAAATGTGTTTATAACGAGTGACACAAAAATAGAAACTTGTTTTGAAATTTGGCAAGGCAAAGGCATAGGAACGCAGGCGAAGTCAACAGGCTGTTCATAGGGGGTACCCCATGTGGGTCCCCTGTTCATTCCCAAAACTTGCTTACAAGCAGGAGAACCACTTGGACTTTCTGTCCGGAAAAGTGGAGCCTGTGGGGGAACACCTTAAAATGGAAAATGTCAACTAAAACTGTTAAGGTTTGATAAACTATGAGCAACTCTTAAGTACAGCCTTACAGCGGAAAGCATCTGAAAAGACAGAAGGTAGTTCTGCAGATCTCCTGTATGTACGTTTTTATGGATGCAGCTTCTTTTTCCTGGCTGATATCAATAGCTCATAACCTAATAACTAGTTACTACTGTGTTTGTAGGCAGTATCAAGTTTAATGCTATTTTTTTTTTGCGAGCCCTTAAATTTTGGGACTAAAAACAAAATTGTTGCAAGAAGTTGTTATTTGTTTCTCAAAGAACTTTGGCAGTAATGTCAGTGTTTCTTTTTGTAATAATTTCTCTGAGACCGTCCGAGTTAAAAAACATCTAAATTAGTGCGTCCTTCAAGTTCCTTGCTTAATCTCATCTTTGGATGCATGAGCTGTAACCACTGATTAGGGTTGCTGGGTTTTTTGTTTGGGTTTTGGGGTTTTTTTTTTGAGGGTGGGGTTGTGTTTTTTGGTTTTTGGGGTTGTTTTTTTTGGGAGCTTTATATACACAGTTGTCTGTATTTGCTAGGAATGGCCTTTAAACCATCAGGTGTAATAAGATTGCAATTTTTTATGCATAAAGACTTGTGACAGCATCTCTTTTTGTCTCTGCTAGGGTTTTGGTTGTGAGGTTAAAACTAGAGATGAAAGAACTTAATTACACACACGAGGAGCAGTGATGGTTGTCAGTGCACCTGGTTATCAGGCTTTCTCCACACACTGAAAAAATCCCAACAAATGTAAAACCTGTGCCTAATTAGGGAGCTAATCTGTATTCTTCAGAGAGGATCATCTCCTGCTATGCTGAGCAGTGAACCACAGATCTTTAAAACACTAAAAGGGGAGAGCATTAGGCCAGGGCATGGTACATTATTTGTAGTTTCTCAAGCATGGACTAAATGGTTTTGTGGAGCAAGGCTCCTCTAGAGTCACTACAGGTTGCAGGAAGTAAGTTTTTCATTTAACTGTAGTATGGCTTCGAAGGGTTCATCGCCAGATCCCTTGACAGCTCTGGCATCTGTCAGATATATTGGTAATGGATATATAGCTGCTACAGATTATATCTGGATCAAACCCTTTTTCTTCCCAAATTAGCTAGTATGGCTGTTAGTTCTGGTGGGGAAGAAGACATAAAGCAGTTAATGGTTAATTCCATGGAAACATAATCTAATCTGCGTGATTCTACCCCTTCCCTTGTCAGCATTAATGCAGTTGATGTTTTTTTTTTTTTTTTTCTTCTGTAGAGTTAATTTTTAGATGGATTAGCTCCTTGAACTTGTTTTGAATGGTGTGGTACTCTGTTTATCTAACTGGTAACTAAGATGTTTTCTAATTATGAAGTTAGAGCTGATGTTACATTGAGACATAACAGTAGTTTATGTAGATTTTTGTCCCTGATGTGCTATGAAAGCCTACAGTTGTTTCAGTTTTTCTCTCTTTAAAACAACATTTTTGGATTGTGGCCCAAAGAAATATTCTTCTGAATTTAAATATTTGAGGAATTTTTTCTGAATGAATTCTACTGTTGAGCAAAGTCTCCAGCCTAATTTCCAACTTCTGCCTTATCTGGGTATTGATACTCCTTGATTCTATTTTATTTTATTTTTTTTAAATTAGTAATATTATTTAAAATCTTTTAGCAGAAAAGACCAGTGTTGGGAGCTTGGTGTTTCTTATGCATAGTTAGAGAGGGCATTAGTTTTAGCAGGCCAGACATAACCACACCCAAGTACTTGCATAGTGCTCCGTTATGCGGGCATGCTTTAGGACAAAGTAGTAAGTGCAGAAATCTTTTTGCCTCTTCACCAGACTGTGAGTTGGAATGGGACTCCTCTTCAACTCCCTGAGCTTGTGTCACCTAAACTGTAGCAAGGGCCACATCTCACCAAGTAATGGCCAGTTTCTTACCTTGTGTGTTGGAGGTGTGGTGCAGGAGTTTTGCAGTGCCGTACTGTATTACTGTTTCAGTTCATGAGTGTGAGTTGAAAATATCATTTGCTACCATGCAAGTGTCCCTGATGTGCTGACATAACAAGGGGTTAATGAAATTGGCAATTAGGAAACCTTGCATTAAGAAAGAGGGACTCAGTCATTAAGTGGTGGGCTGTGGATCTGAGAGAACATATTAATATGCTAACATGGAAGGGGCACAGCAGTATTGACTGCTCAGTGTAAGTTTATGACCTGCTTATCACTTCATTGGGGCTGATAGAACTTGTTCCCTAACTGTTGGAATTCACCTGTTTCATTTTCTTTCCTTCTTTCAGTGAGTACTGTGTAACCCGCTTGCTGCCCAAGATGGTGAAGCTGGATATACACACGCTGGCTCATCACCTCAAGCAGGAACGGCTGTATGTAAACTCAGAAAAGCAACTTATTCAAAGGCTCAATGCAGATGTATTGAAGACAGCTGAAAAGCTGTACCGCACAGCATGGATTTCCAAGCAGCAAAGGATTAACTTGGACAGACTGATCATAACAAGGTGACTTGGGGGGTGAGGGTGGTCCTGGGGAGAACAAGCTCCTAAACTTCTGTGAATTGCAGCAAATCCATCAGATTTTTCACACTTAGTATCTGGAGTCCTTTGCTATACTAATCATAAAAATAGTAAGGTTTTAAAGCAAATCTCAACTAGGGAATCTGACTCACCTGAAGCTTACTTATTGGCTGTTTAAGCTACCTTTTTTTAATATATATGTTTGTTTTGCTTCTGTTCATAGTTTATGGGAACAAACTCTCCTTATTCCTGAATTTGCAAATCACTTGTGTTAACTATATGGAAAGACTTTTTTCCTTGGTGGTAGTCTTGTTGATAGATTGACCACATGGCATCTTTTATGAAGTTTGTTTGCCTAAGAGTTACTTAAACTGTTTCAATGTTTTTCTTTAAAGTGCTGAAGCTTCTCCTGCTGAGTGTTGCCAGCATGCTAAAATCTTGGAGGACACGCAGTTTGTGGATGGATATAAGCAGTTGGGATTTCAGGAGACTGCTTACGGAGAATTCCTAAACAGACTGAGAGAGAACCCTAGGCTTATTGCATCCTGTCTGGTTGCTGGAGAGAAGCTCAACCAGGACAACACTCAGAGTGTCATTCACACAGTCTTTACCTCCATTTATGGCAACTGCATCATGCAGGAGGATGAGAGCTACCTCCTCCAGGTCCTCCGTTACTTGATCGAATTTGAACTGAAGGAAAGCGACAACCCTAGGCGGCTGTTGAGACGGGGCACCTGTGCATTCAGCATCTTATTCAAACTTTTCTCTGAAGGACTCTTTTCTGCAAAACTTTTTCTTACTGCAACTTTACATGAGCCAATCATGCAGCTTCTGGTTGAAGATGAAGACCACCTGGAAACTGATCCAAACAAGTTAATTGAGAGATTCTCCCCAGTACAACAGGAAAAGTTATTTGGAGAGAAAGGCACAGAGAAGTTCAAGCAAAGAGTCCAAGAGATGGTTGACTCCAATGAGGCCAAGCTGGTGACCTTGGTGAACAAATTCATTGGCTATCTCAAACAAAACACTTACTGTTTTCCTCACAGCTTGAGATGGATCGTGTCACAAATGTACAAAACGCTCTCATGTGTAGACAGGCTGGAGGTTGGGGAGGTCAGAGCAATGTGCACAGATCTTCTTCTAGCGTGTTTCATCTGTCCTGCAATTGTTAACCCAGAGCAGTATGGGATAATTTCTGATGCTCCTATAAATGAGGTGGCAAGATTTAATCTGATGCAGGTATGATTCACTTTAAAGTAGTCTTAAAAAAAAAAAAAGTATGAGAAATGTTCTTGGCCTTTTCTTTTCCCACTAGAACTGACATTACTACAGTAAAGGTACTGTCCCTCCTACCTGTAAGATGAATGCTAACAAAATATTTGTGTTAATCATTGCTGAAAAGGCATGCTCTAAAGTTTATCTGTTTGCTTAAAATATTGACTCAAAAAAATTGATAGCATGTATTCCTCTGTCTCTTAGAGTTGCAAATGTACTTTATAAAAGCTATTATAAGGGATGGAAGCTAAAGTGTAAAAGTCACTATGAGATGAATTCTGGAATGTGTGTAAATGGATGTTGTGCTGTTCTTGTTAATGTTAAGTATTATGCCAGGTATTGCACAAAATAACGAGATATTTTGCTAAAAACCCCTTCTTGTCTGGCAGTAATGACCAGTGTTTCTGGTGGGTAGCTATCTATTGTTTCATTAGACCTTAGAGTATTCCCCAGCCCTCATGACAAATTTTTGTCTTTGTGCAAATACTGGGACAATTTAATGATAGTAGGTAGAGGTGTAGTCTGAAAGTATTAAGCAATGCTTGTCTGACTGAGGGTATTCCCCACGCAAGCAATAAAACCTACTTCTTAATGTTGTCTATAAACTAGACAGTGAGTGATTCTCACAGTAGAATCGTTCTGGTGAGTTTTGCTGTTACTGACAGGGCCTTACCAGTGTTTTTTCTAAAATGCATTAGCAATCCTCTCCTGTGTCACTGCTTGCGTGTTGTAGCAGAGCTTGCAGTTGGCGACTCTTTAATCAGAGTTGTTTTGCAGTTGGGGATTAATAAGGAATATATGCTCTGAAACAAGGGTTAGCTCTCTTGCTATTTTTTTTCCTCCAACATAGTCTTAGTAAAATATATACAGCCTCTTAAAATCTCTAGGTTTAAGATGACCTAGATTCAACTCTCAATTCTGATGTGTTGTAGAAACAAAACATGCTTTGTTCCTGGGAAAGGGGGAAGTATGGATGCTCATAGCATACTGTGTGTGCAGATTTTCTTGTTAAATGGAATGACTGGGTTTTTTTCTAAAACTTCTTGCATTTTTTCCTGCCCTGAAAGCAAGTACAAGACACTGTCCACCCAATCAGAAGCATTTCTCAGAGTATTAAATGAAAAAAAATTTTAGAATGGAGGAGTTCTTTTAACTATTTTTTATAATCGGATCCATCATGATCTTGTTTTGAAATGCTTATTCTTCATACTTCTTTTTCGTTTCAGGTTGGGAGACTTCTGCAGCAATTGGCAATGACAGGTTCTGAAGAGGGAGATCCACGTATGAAGAGCAACCTTGCTAAATTTGACAAAGTAAGAATCCAGCCTAAAAAAAGCTGACTCGTGTGTACTTCATCCTTCTGCAGTGTCTTTTTTCAGACATTGCAAAGGACTTACTAAGCATTTAACTTCCAAGTTACATGTACAGAAAAGCAGATTAAATCCTGCACAAGGCTGGGAACAAAATCTTGAGTGCTAGAATTAAGCGTTGGGGATTCTTCTACTCTGACATAATACTTCTTGAAAGAAAATACAAACAAGAAATAAAAGCAAGTTACCTTTTAAACTGAAATGCTGAATTACTGTCTGTGGTTCTTCTACTGAACCTAAAGAAAACATTCTGATCTGAAGACAACTTTTGTATGAAATCTGATTTAACACCAAGTAATTTGTTAGTGCAAGTAACTTCTGTTCCTTTTTTGCGTAGTTTTGCTTTTTTTATTCAGCTTTTCCTTTGTTAGTATGAATCATCCATAGCAATATTGAAATTAGCATCATCAGAGGAGCAGTGAAACTAATGATCTTTGTATTGTCATATGTTTAAAAAAACTGTTGATTTGCTTGTGTAACTTCCAGGTTTTTGCCAATTATAATTGTTACACAGTCATCATGCAAAGTTACACATTTATTACACAAGTAACATTCAATCAGATTAGAAAGTGATACTGTGTGTTGCTTCCTTGTTTCACTTTTAGTTTGTGCTCAGCAGGTTCTTCAGGAAGGGGCAGTTTAATTGCCATAGAACAGTTTAATTTTTTAAAAAATTGTAAGAAGATACTTAAGTAAGTAACGCTTTTGAATGCAGAAAAGGAACGAAGGAAATGCTAAAACTAACTGCATGCTTTCCTTGCTTGCTTTTCAGTGATTTTAATGATACGTGGTATTTTATCCTAAGATTTTAGAAGTAGGAAGCAAAACTTATATCGTTATGTAAACTATTAACATTTGTCGTAACGTATGTTCTTTCCAAACTCTAGTAAATTGTCTTTCATTTAAAAACTGTTTCTTTGGTTTGCAGAGCTGTGTTGCTGCTTTCCTGGATGTAGTTATCGATGGGCGTGCAGTTGAAACTCCTCCAATGTCTTCTGTGAACCTTCTGGAGGGGTTGAGTAGAACAGTGGTTTACATGACGTACAGCCAGCTAACTACTCTGGTAATATCTTAAGTTCTTAAAAAGAAGTAGTATAAACTTGTCCCCATATGTTTACAGATAGGATAAACTAGGCTGATAATTTACACGGCAATTCTTACCAACACTAATTGTAAATTTTTAGGTTGGCTTTATGCGGAATGTAATGTCAAGCGATCAACTTAAGGAAGATCGGATGGCTTTGGAAAACTTGCTGGCAAACTTACCCCAGAACAAACCAGGGAAAAGCAGCAGCCTTGAAATGACCCCGTATAATACCCCACAACTTTCTCCTGCAACTACTCCAGCTAACAAAAAAAATCGCTTACCAATAGGTAAGGAGAGCAAGCAGACTTGCATGATTTCTGATATCTTGATACATTTTCTGTGCCATTTTTTCAGTCATCTCTTGGGGCTACTCTTCGACTACACCTTCAGTTCGTACTCTTTCTGTGTAGCTGGTGAAGAATTTTCTTTTGCGTAGAAAGCCAGGTAACTTCCTTACTTTCTGATGCCAGTATAGTGAGCTTCATCACTCTAGATTGAACTTGAGAAAACCGCTGGAGTGGTTGGTAGTCACGCTAGTGCAATGATAATAAAGGGAAAGTTTGAAGATGGGAAGCAGATCTAGGAGGGAAGATTGCTTAGGCAAGTGGTAAGATGGAAGCGATGACATTTAATTGGTGGGATAGAATAAGTTTAAAATTTTTGTGTCCCAGAAGAGAGCAAATGTGGAGGAGGGTGAAAAAGCAAGAGCAGAACTTTTAGAATATGTGCTGAGAAGAGAAGCTTTCTTCTTTCTCCATTATTTGCCTGGTCTAATTCCAATTGTTAGTATATTGTAATGCAATTTTATGTTTGTTGGGTTTTTGTCCTCTTTTTGAATAGGATTTCTGGGTCTTGAAATTCTCCATTTCAATAATATTTTCTCTTAAAATAGGAAGTGTGGTACTCTTCTTCAGTGTATATTTACATGAATATGACCACATGGGATATTTCTGTTTGTTTGAGAGATTTGGTGTTAGTGTGTAACAGGATGAAAATATGTAGAGCCCGATAAGTGGCAAAAACCCCCACAAAACCAACCCCAAAACAAACCTATCCCATGTTGTTTTAACTCTACTTCTGAATGGTTCTGGTCTTATGCCTATAAAGTAGTGGCACAACAGCATTTATTTTATGGTATAAAATAGTTTTTGCTCAAAGTTTTCATTTCTTTTGTTTCATTTTAATGCTTTCGAAATCCAGGACAGCAATTGGCAGCCATTACTGCCTGGGATACTTCTGCTACCAATCTTTCAGCTCATATAACTCTAGTAACCCCTTTTGGTGGGTAATGCCCTCTTTCCATTCTTCACTGTGAAACTTTTACTTATAACACATGACTTAAGCATGTCTTTGGTTTACTTTGGCAATCAGTTCCTTTTTCAGATTTCTTCATTGATTTCTATATGAAACTCATTTCATATGTACGTGTAGTTTTTAAAAACACCTTTTGTCCCTTTGTGTGATAATCAGAATTTGGCTGTGACTTCCGCACACTTGCCTTGTTTTCCCTGGATCAAATAAAGAAATAACTGGTGTCATGCTGCCATACTTAGAAATCTTAATTCCATGTGGGCATTTTTCCTTCCACGGTGCCAAACGTGGGAATATGAGGCTACTTGAAAAAACTAATAAAGAGTCACAAAAATAATCAAAGTAAACCACCTGATGTTGAATTGTGTGTCTGGGTTTGACACACCTGTTAGAATAAGATTTCCCTGCTTTTAGGAGAAAAAACTTCTAAATAGATTAATTAAACAGAGTTATAAACCACAGGAACCTAGACCTTTTTTTGTTGGTAACAAACTTCTTCATTTTCTCAATTAATTTATGAAGGGTCTTTCTGTGATTGGAATACACTGAGTTTGTGTAGGCAAACAGGACATAGTATATCTTGTTTCTCTAAACTTTTATGTTGAAAGTTTGCTTTTTCACAGTTCAGTACTCAAATTTAAACACTAGTTCCATCTCTCAAAGTCTAATATGACTTTTCATTTTGTAAGTTTATTTAGTATGCGTATTATTAATTCAAAACATTGCCATTCTGTATTTCCATTGTATTGTCCTTTTTTCCTCCTTAAACAAGGAAAAGCTTTCTAATGTTGATATTTCAAAATATTTTGTTAGCAACTCGTAGCAGAAGTAGATCAAATATTCTAATGGATCAGCACGGAGATCATGAAGGATCCTCCCAGGAGACTATCCCAGAAGTTCAGCCAGAAGAAGTGCTGGTGATTTCTTTGGGGACAGGTCCACAGATTACTCCAGGAATGATGTCAGAAAATGAGGTATGCAAAAACTATCACATCTCAGATACTTTGAGAAGTACAGCCTCTGTGTTCTCTAATAGCAGAACAATGAAGTTGTGACACTAAGTTTGGGTAATAAATCTAGAATGGGAATTAAAATCCTTACTTTATTTTACTGACCTTGGGGGTTGTAGCTTTCAAATTTCCCTTTGTTAGATTTTTTTTTTTCCTCACTTAGTATGTCTGCGAGGTGTGAAAAGCAGTATATTAACACAGGAAAAATGAACCTGGCAGATTTATGAAGAGGCTTTGTCATCTAGCATGCTTAAGAGCAAACTTGGGCTATTATTTCTGAGCCTGACGAAACTGATTCAGTTATCTCTCTGCATGCTCTGTCCTTTGGATCAAGTGGCACAGGTGAATGACAGAACTGGAACACTGATCCCGACGTTTTTGGCAGCTCAGACTTGAAACGCACAGGCCCAGCTTCTTGTGAGGGCGGAGCTGTGGTCATGTTGCCATGAATGCCTTCAGACTATGTTGCTTAGGGTAAGGCTGGTTTTACAGCCTTTTCTTTCACCAGCCATAGCACAGCTTCTACTTTCATCTTTGCTGCCTTGCCCGATAGTTCGGATTATCTCCTCTTGCAGCCTCGTCATGGTCAGTTTCCATATTATATTAGTCTGCTGGGGTGATGAGGGAGCTGGTGGCTCCGTTATTATCAGGACTTGCCTTATGTTCACATCTTGGTTACCTTACGTTCTCTCCAGGCTCTGTGTTTGGAGATAGCTGTCTTTTTTTCAAATGGAATGTTAGAAATTTGATTGTGCCATTGACATCTAGGGAAAACAATGCAAAAAATGTGTGCAACGTTTTGTTTACTGTTTAATTATCCGAAAAATAGATTATTTTAAGGAAGTCTTGTTTCTTTCCCCCACTCTCCAGGTCTTAAATATGCAGCTTGCAGATGGCGGACAAGGAGATGTCCCCATTGATGAAAACAAACTCCATGGTAAACCTGATAAAACCTTGCGCTTTTCCCTCTGCAGTGATAATCTGGAAGGAATATCTGAAGGTGAAGGGCTACTTAAGTCTTGAAGAAGTTTTGTCCCTGGGGGTTTTTTTGGTGTTTTTTTTTTTTTTTGCTTAACTATAAAAGGAACTTCTGTTAAATACAGCATGTCATCTTGCCATTTTGAAGACTGTGCCATTTTACCCTGAGAGCCATTCAAAGAAAAAAGTGTGGAGCTAAATTTTGACCTGCAAAGGCATAACTGAGTCTGAGAATTAGGAAGAAAAAACCTGAGTGTATTTAGAAAGAGAGAACAGAGTGATTTTTGTGTTGTGTTTTTTTTTTTTAAAAACTTAAGTGCAGTACTAATTATTAAGGTAATCTAACTTAGCTCTAAACTTAGACTTCTCAGACTTATTTTTCATCATGTTTTAATAAGCTATTACATATCTCAGAATAGTTTCTGGACTCTGGACAACTCATATGAACCTCAGACACAGCGAAGCACAGGTTTATTTGTGGTATTGAAGAGGTTTGTGCAGATCACTCAGCATGCATTACTTTGTATAACTTCCATAATTTAGTTTTTGCTCTCTCTTTCCTCAAAATAAGAAAACAAATTCATGGACAAGTAAACAAATTAATGGCAAAGACTTTATTGACTTTTTAGTGACAGTTAAGTATGGTAATGGTGAGATTCCAGCCATTTCTGGTAATGTATTTGTAGATTATTATAATTAGTATGGTACTCTAAACATGGGAAGTACAAATCACAGTGCAGGTTAAGTATCTATAGAATAGGGATCAAGAGTAGAGCGAATGTAAAGTACTGAATCGATGAACTAAATGTACATTGGAACTGCTACTTCGTTTCTTTTCGTCTTTCTAGTTAATTGTGCCCTGGATTGTTAATGCTGTATATTTAGGAACTGTTATTCAAATTAGATTTACAGTAAAATCTGTTTTCACAGGTCCTTCAAATCGCTCCAACTCTGTGTCGTCTTTGGATTTAGAAGGGGAGTCTGTGTCAGAGCTTGGCGCGGGCCCCTCTGGGAGCAATGGTGTTGAAGCTCTGCAGCTGTTAGAGCACGAACAAGGCAGGTGCAAATTCTCTACTACCAGTGCCTGAGGTGCTGTAGATCTTAAAGCCAAAGTTCTGTGCAAAAAGGTTGGAAAATTAGTTCAGGAAAAAATAAGTAAAAGTTTTCCTTGTGCAATCACTCTTGCCTTTATTTATGGTTTGGTTGGTTTGTTTGTTTGTTTCTAGAAATATTTCTTGTAGTCCATTGTTAGGAAAAGGAAATCGCATGGAATTTTGAGGCCTAAGTCCTTTATAGGAAACTGCTTGTAAAGTTTTGCTTGATACCAAGTTTTTCCCTTCTGGGAACAGGGTGATCTGGATTGGAGTAATCTTAAAGCATCTGGGTAGCTTCCTCTTTAATATATATTTGTCAAATGGAGGAACAGGTTGCCCAAAGAGGTGGTGGTGTCTCTAGCCTGGAGATACTCAAAACATGACTGGACATGACGATGAGCAACCTGCTGTATTTGACCCTGTTTTGAGCAGGGGGTTTGGGCTTGAATCATCCCTGGAGGCCTCAGCTTTTCTGCGATAAGTTCTTCTTACAGGAATTGTATCAGTTTCTTGATAGCGCGCTAAATTTTACTCATTTTGTCTGTCAATTGGGTTGATAGGTCACCATGTGTAATTTAAGATTTTTCTTCTAATGTCTCAAATGTGCTTAAAAACGGTTTTCAGGCAGCATCTCTTGAATAGTATAATAGTGCTTTACAGGTCTTACTTTAAAACACTGTCTTACCTGACAGAATTAGAGGGTTGTTTTGTTTGGGTTTTTTCCCTATAATGTACTCTTACAGATTTTCAATCAAAAGTAATTGGAGAAGCCTTTCAAAAAATTGAGAACTCTTTATTTTTACACAGCCACAACTCAGGATAATCTTGATGACAAGCTCCGTAAATTTGAAATCCGTGATATGATGGGGTTGACTGATGACAGAGATATATCGGAAACTGTGAGCGAAACTTGGAGTACAGATGTCTTGGGAAGTGACTTCGATCCGAATATCGATGAAGATCGTTTGCAAGAAATAGCAGGTAACTCGGTGGTACATCTGGTATGTTAAAATGCTTCGTGCTTGCTCTAAAATAGTGAGGCTGCAGAGCCGCCCTCCTCCCTTTCTGAATAGGTGCGTTTTCATTGATTGAACTGGAGCTTTTCTGTAGGAGGATTTTGTGTGCATGACCTGGATTGTATTGAGTTGCTCACGTCTATCTTTTCAAAGTTGTCTTTCATGATTACTTTATTAAGGACACTTAAAACGTGTTCTTATTTTTCTTTCTTATTAGAGCTGTCTTCAGGAAGCCTATATCTAGCTATATGCTTCGGCTTTACTTTTGCAGGTGCAGCTGCAGAGAACATGCTAGGCAGCTTGCTGTGTTTACCAGGTTCAGGATCGGTGTTGCTTGATCCCTGCACAGGTTCAACCATATCAGAAACCACAAGTGAGGCATGGAGTGTGGAAGTATTACCAAGTGATTCAGGTCAGAATCCTGCAGTTTTTGCTTATTTCTTTAGCATGAATCAAGGCTCTTCCAGAGGCATATAACACAAAACAACAGCCTCTTCCTCTCTTTCTTCGAGAAATTACTGTCCTAGGGTTAAGTTAGTGTTTGTGAATACTCCCAGTATTAAAAGGACAAACTGTTCCTAGGCAGAGAGAAGATGGAAAGCATTGTGAGAGACTTACTGTTACTTAAGAAATTCTTAAGGGCCAGAAAGGGAGAGAAGGGATTGCAAAGCAAACTTCTGTTTGCTTTCCTTCCCCGTGATGTTAAGTAGGGCTATCTAGGATCGTAGTTTACTTTGGTTAGCGAAGATTGGACTGTATGCTGTTGTATCTAAGAAATACAATACTTAAAACAGTAAAAACTTCTGAGAATGCCCATGCGGACAGAGCATTGCTATCTGTGCAGAGTCCTGCCTTCTGTGTAGGAAGAAAACTCTTACTGAAGTGATTGAGTTAGCTTAGAGCTTAATATACTAAATCAACTCATACCCCCCTTCCTTCTGTATGTGAGTATTAAGGAAGCATGGCATTGAGTAATGACACTTTTTCTCTCTACTCCCCATTGTCTCCCTTTTGTAGAGGCCCCAGACTTAAAACAGGAGGAAAGACTACAAGAACTGGAAAGCTGTTCTGGGCTGGGTAGCACATCTGATGACACAGATGTAAGGGAGGTCAGTTCTCGACCCAGTACGCCGGGCCTCAGCGTTGTATCAGGTGTGTTTCATTGTCTCTGAAAACACGCTGCTCTATTAGAATGTGATCGGCATCCACTTTGCTGCACTTGCTTTAGTTATACATCATTTCACTCGTAACTTTTTGCACTCGTTCTGGAATTTTCAAAGCAGGAGTTCTTTGTTCATCTTACAGAAGAAATAAAAAAGGCAGCAGAGCGTCTCGTACTCTGTGCTACAATAACAATGGTTAGCAGTGCAGTATTGATTTGGAAGAAACTCCTAACTTTCTTGCATTTAGTTTTATTATCACAACTTTTTTCATTTAAGTGAATCAGCATATATCTACTTCAGTTCTTTGTTTTCTGCAAAGTATTTAAGAGTGTGAACTGTCTTTCTGATGCCCATTGTCAAAGTGTATTCGTGGCCATGTTAAAACAGTTGAAGATGTAGAGCAGAAATAAAATGTTATTTTAGGAGTATAGAAATTCATAATGTCTCTAGGTGCTACTGTGAGTTAGGAGTTGGTTATTGCAGTGTTCACCAAACATTTTAACGGCTTCAGGATTTTGCTTCCTTTTTCTCTGAAAGACTATTACAGATGCTTCTTTTGTTATGTGTAAGGTATTAGTGCAACATCTGAAGATATTCCTAATAAGATTGAGGATCTCAGGTCCGAATGTAGCTCTGACTTTGGGGGAAAAGATTCTGTGACGAGTCCTGACATGGATGAAACAGCCCATGGTAAGTTACTTACCTGTAAATGAGAATTAGAATCTCTGATAACTGAAGTCTCACAAATGACATATGTAGAATCCTTAAATTTTACAATTTCTCCCAATTTCAAAGTTCTGGTGGCTAAGC
Source organism: Gymnogyps californianus (assembly GCF_018139145.2). NCBI lineage: Eukaryota > Metazoa > Chordata > Aves > Accipitriformes > Cathartidae > Gymnogyps > Gymnogyps californianus. The sequence goes on from NC_059488.1 coordinate 11,906,840, forward strand.
TTAACGTTTTCCTTATTTGCTAGCACTGTATTTGTTTGACAAAGAGACTCCAGTACTTTATAGTGCTAGAACTTGAGTACTAGATCTAAGATCACCTTTTTCTATTTCGGTTTGATTACATTGACTGTCCCCTTGCATTTTGGAGTTGGTCTGCTCCTCAAGATTTCCCCACTTTTTGTGATGTAATTCTTTGATCATTTCAGCATACTACAGAGATCTTTCCATATAAGAATATCTTTAAAAATATTTTGCAATATAAGTTTTGTAAACTTTTGTTGCTGAAGGCTGTTTTTCCAATGTGCTTTATGTTGCAGGTAGTTCTTGGTACAGTGCTAACTCTTTTTTTCTGTATTTCAGGAGCCAGTCACTTGACATCTCCTCCTTCTCAGACAGATTCTTTGCTTGCATTGTTTGACCCTCTGTCATCAAATGAGGGTGAGTTGTAAAGAATAAGCTTTTTTTTTTAAAAAATAGGCATTTTCCACGCTTCTGTGTTAGTACCAGCTAATTTGGAAGAATCTTAAAAGAAATGTGTGTGGCTTCTTTTATGCTTATGACCGCAGGTGTATCAGCTGTAGTAAGGCCTAAAGTACACTATGCAAGACCCTCTCATCCACCACCAGATCCACCAATCTTGGAAGGAGCTATGGGAGGTAATGAGGCCCGATTACCAAACTTTGGGTCTCACACTTTAATTCCAACTGATTTAGAAGCATTCAAGCAGAGGCATTCTTATCCAGAGAGGCTAGTCCGCAGCAGGAGTTCAGATATAGTATCATCAGTTCGGAGGCCTATGAGTGATCCTGGGTGGAACAGACGTCCTGGTAATGAGGAGAGGGAGCTTCCTATGCCGACCACCACTACTGGAGCAGCTGTTCTGGTGGCTGCCTCTCAGTCGTCATCTTCGTCTCCCAGTAAAGACTCCTCTAGGGGAGAGGTAAGGCTTCTTATTTATCTCCCCCCCAATCCCCCCCCCCCAGCATGCTCACTTTAATTAGGCATCTAATGCTAGAAAGCTGGTATTAAATGTGTTTAGCCAAGGAATTACAATGCACTTTTGTTACCTTTTAAATGTTGGCCAATAATGTTTTAGAAGCTAAAGCTACAGATGTTCAGAGTGGCTTAAATGAATCTGGCTTCTCTTAAATTTACTGGATGAGCCTTACTTGATTTGGTGGGACTTCAGAAATAGATTTGTTGTAGTGCTTAAATTTAAAATGCTGCAGCATCCTGAAAAGTAATTTTCTTTAAAAAAGAGATAAGTGAAATTTAAGTTTCTTCATGTCTTTGGTTTTGCATTTATAGACTGCCCTCTTCAGGAGGGATATTTCTAACTTAATCTGCTATGGCTTTCTGTGCTCCGCTGTAGTTCTGTTTTTACAGTCAATGTAGCAAAACCTGATGTAAAAGAGAAATTTTGTCTTTACACTTGATGTGGTAAATGCTGAAATGTAGACTCTGCCCTTCTACAGATTGAAGAACGAAAAGACAGTGATGATGAGCGGTCTGACAGAAACAAGCCCTGGTGGAGGAAACGTTTTGTGTCTGCCATGCCCAAAGGTAGGATCGTGTCCGTCTGGTTCTGGTACTTTAGTAAGAGTGCACGCTGCCTTTATTGTATCTTTAGTCACTTTTATGGAAAGTTTTTACAGTTTCACTTTGAAAAGCTGACCAGACTGATGTAGATTTGTTACAGAGTAATAGCTGTCCTGTTTAATTTTGAGAAATAAAGGATTCTTATGTATAAAATTGCAAGTGTTTCGGTAAAGAGAGAATTATTGAAATACAAAGTGTGCAGTGCCTATAAAGAGATGTGTAAGCTGAAAGGAATCTGGTTAGGCATTGTGTTATCTTAATAATTTGGTAACCTTGGAATCCTTATGTGAAGCCAGCCATCTCATAGCTGTGTGGTGTTAACTTCATTGCAGCTTCACTGAGAACTAGTCTTAATTCTCTATGGATGGTAGTGTGCTAGTTGAAGGATATTGATAACTTAGGGTATCTCTTGTAACACGGCATGAGTGGAAATTAGACTTTGGCTATTTACAAAGTAAAGCTTGTTCAAGATAGTATTTGGCTTTCATGCTGTGAATAAAGACAACTGGGGATGGAACAATGTGTGCAATATTAGATATTCTTGCCTTTTTTTAAAACAGACTTTCAGTTAGAAAACATAATCCTTGCAGTCTCTGTGTGACTTTAGATAAAGTTACAGTATTTTAGTACCGCTTTGTTTGCTTTTCCGTTTCACAGTGTGCTGTCTTTGCATCTTCTCCCTGAACTTACTAGTGGGAACGAGTTGCCAGAAAAGATTCATGTCATTATGACCAATATTTGAGTTAGGACTATTGGCTAAACTAAAGTATAAATAAATAAATATGTAGATAAAAATGGGAAGGTACCTGACTCCCGTGGCTGGTAATTGCCTAGAGTGTACCGTACTTGGAAGGCAAAACTGCCTGGCTCATGGTAGCATGTCTGTTAAAGGTAGAGCTTACTACTTATGATGACAGTACAGTTCTGCTCCACCCCATAGATAGGCTTATGCTTTTATTAAAGTTTATTCAATGACAAACTTCTGCATTAGCCACTTTCTTAAAGTTTCTTCAGTCTGGCCATTATCTCAGAATAGTCTTTGATAAGGTACCTTGCATTTTCAGCTCCTATTCCATTTAGAAAGAAAGAAAAACAAGAAAAAGACAAAGATGACATGGTGCCTGACAGATACTCAACACTTCAAGGTATGTGAATAATACCATCATAGTAATTTTCTCTCATAACATGCCCTATAGAGTTCCAGAGCGCCTACCAGGTATCTAACTACAATAGCGTATACCTTTCTGTAAATAATGTTCACAACTGGCTTTCTGAATAAGAAAGTGGATAAAGACTACTTGACTTGAAGACTGTTTTTAAATTGTCAGGCTTCTTTCAATATGTATAGTGCCGGATTCTCAACTCAAGTCCTCACTTTCCACACACCCCCCTCATTATAAAGCTTATGTCCTTATCATAGCTGAGCTGTAAGGATAGCTGCGGACACGTTCCTGTAATAATTACTTAAGTGCTAAACTGAACATGATTTGAACCTGGGTGTTTAGTATTCTGTTTGCCTAATCATTTCTAGAAGTCTTCAAATATAGAAGAACCATTTGTGTGTGCAGTATAAATACACCAAGGATCTGGCTTTATTTGTTCACTTTCATTGTACTTTTCTTTTCTTTCCCCCCCTGCTTTTGCTTCAGACTTTATAAATATATTTGAGTTGTGGCTACATGGAGCACAAGCAGCTATTTGTTTGATGTGGCTAAAACCAGAGTCCAAATGTGTAGGTCTCAATTTTTGTATTTGCTTTCAGTTGGCACAACGCAAGGTTAACTCCTGTTGTTTTTAATGGTCTTTTCAGATGATCCCAGCCCAAGGCTCAGTGCACAGGCGCAAGCTGCGGAGGACATTCTGGACAAATACAGGAATGCAATTAAGCGAACCAGTCCTAGCGAAGGAGCCATAGTAAACTATGACGGTGCGGGTGAGAACCTGGTTTTTATAATCGTCACCAACATGGTTTCTCCTCCTTAAAGATAAAAACACTTCAGTGTTGTAGACCAATGTTATTACTAAGAGCTGAACAATGTGAGCCCTAAACCAGGAACATTTTGTCAAATAATCTGTGGGACAGTCCCTCAGAGACTGGGAATTAAATCAATATTCCCAAGGACAGCTCTTTCATACTGCCATTGAGGTGGTTGTTTGTTAATAGCACATCTCTTACCAGTTTTTTGCTTTGTTTTTTTTTAATGGATACTGAAGAAGTATATTGCCTTCCAAAACTGATGCCATTTCTTCTTAGTGACTTGTAGAGTGTATATTTTTAATATACTTTTTTCAGTTATTCAGAACAAGTTGTTTTATTTGCTGTCTCCATTTCCCCCCTCCGACCTTAGAATAACAAGAAGAAAATAGAGAATATTAGTCTCGTTTCTTCTTCTGACTCGTATCTTCAAGTGTAATGTTGTTCTTTTCATTTCCATAGAGGCTATTGGGGATGGTGAGAGTATGCATGACTCTCCACGTGATGAGGCTTTGCAAAACATGTCTGCAGATGATCTCCCAGACTCTGCAAGTCAAGTAGCACAGCCACAAAGTTCTGCTTTCTCCTATAGGTAAATATATTTGCAGGTTTAATCTTGCCCACAAAGTAGAATTAAAAGCTGAAGCCATGTGATTGGTTCCCACAAAAATCTTAATATGGATGAATTGTAAACTTTTACGTGCTTTTAGTTTTAAGTGTCTCAAACTGTCATATTTCCACTGATGAAGGGGGGATATTGTAACCTGAGAGGACAGAGCAGTTCAGTGTTCAGGAAAATTCCTTTGAAACTGGTCTAGGTGCTGTATCAAAAGAACTGATATTCTAAAGTCTTGACAACATTGGTATATTAAAATTATGTTAAATAACTTTTAGGCAGTATTTAAAAAAACCCCAAAGAATGCAAAGTAAAGACTGCTTATTGAAGAAGCAGACCTTGCAGCAACTTTTTTAAGAAAATATTTTTCCTTTTTAAGGGATGCAAAGAAGAAATTGAGATTGGCTCTTTGTTCAGCAGATTCTGTTGCCTTCCCAATGTTGACACATTCAACAAGGAATGGTCTACCAGACCACACAGACCCTGAAGGTAAATGTTCTTTATACATAAAGATATTTTGTATTGTATGTGTCTCTTCTTTTCCCCCATCTAATGGCACTTATACTGCACCATGTATGGTAACTTCTGTTTGGCATAGATATAGAAGGCATAGGCGGCTTTTTGTCCCCCAAAATGTTTTCTTTCTTACTCCACAAACAAACCTGCCAAGTAAGTCTGGTCTAATTTTTTTGTAATGAATTACCTCAGGTATAGTGCAGGTAGACCCTGAAGCTGTAGAATAGACTCCCAAAATATATGTACTGTTGGGAATTGTGCTACAGTACCAATAGAGTAACTTGAATGATTTACTGAGTCTTTACGTTGACTTAGTATATGAGTCTTGTGTTTGCATCCCTCCCATTCATTCTAGGTTTATTTGCAGACAGGTGAATTTGTCACCTTATCTGGTCCTCTTCACATTTCAGAATGGTTCTAAATACTAAATAAGGTAGCGATATGAAAACTTATCCCTTAATATCTGGAAAATTCAAAAAGACTTATTAAATTCTTAAAATAACATTTATTGCCTAATATATGGAAGTTTTGTTTTAAACTGTTACGTGTTTCCCATATTCAAAAACAGTTTTATTTTCATCATGCCTACATTTCTTTTCCTTAATAATTTTCCTTTGTTCTTTATTAGATAATGAAATTGTGTGCTTCTTGAAAGTTCAGCTAGCTGAAGCTATTAACCTTCAAGACAAGAACTTGATGGCCCAGCTGCAAGAGACAATGCGATGTGTAAGCCGCTTTGATAACAGGACCTGTCGAAAGCTGCTGGCATCTATTGCAGAGGACTATAGGTAGTTTGTTCAGTATCTTATTATTAATGGGTTTCCAAATGCATCTATTTATTCACTAGCGGATTGAGAAGATCCCTTTTGGTTTAAATTGTACTTTACCAGATCAGGTTATTACATCTCTGCTTCCCCATGATGAAATTGTCTCACCTATCTGCGAATGGCTTAAAAAAGCTTGGACCTTAAGTCAGTCCAGATAGCCACAAACTGATTTAACCTGAGTTTATTACTAATGTTCAGCTCTAACACACAAGAGATGCTGTTTGGAATTTGCTTTAGTCTAGCATTCTGGAGTGCTGCAAGGGCAGTGAATTCAGTCAGAGAAATCTGTATAAGACGGAACTTCCTAATTCAGGCGTTATCTTTGTTTTAAAAACAACAGGTTGAAGATTCCTCTTGCACTAGAACTTAACAGTTTATAAAGCTATTAGCCTCTATCTTTGTTATGAATCTAATGTAGAGCCCCCTTTTATTTTAGGAAAAGAGCTCCATATATCGCTTATTTAACTCGATGTCGCCAAGGCCTGCAAACGACACAAGCACACTTGGAAAGGCTGTTGCAAAGAGTTCTGCGAGATAAAGAAGTGGCCAACAGATACTTCACTACAGTATGTGTGAGGTTACTGCTAGAGAGCAAAGAAAAGAAAATAAGGGAGTTTATTCAAGGTAAGATTAATGCAGACTGTGGAATGTTTATATTCCTTTACTCCATATTTAGATGCTGGCTCAGGTTAATGTTTTAAAATGCAAATTCTGATCTGAGGAGCAGATTCCTGAAATGGTTTTCATTTCAGCTGGTGAATTTATGGCTCAAATAGATTACTGTGACTTAACAGTATGTTGTGGCAGCTAAGCCGTAGTAACTGTCTGCATTTTTCATGGGCTAAGAGAATGAAGGTAATTTGACCTCACTTGGCCTAAAAAGTTATGCTAAGTCATATTATCTAGCATCTGCCCCATGGAAGAAGCATGAATACTATTAATTATTTTAGATCTATTGATAAATGATAAATTAAGTTGCAGCATTCAGTCCTCAGTACAGAACCTGTGGTTGCACCTTAGAGGATACGGGTAATACAGAGTAATAATACGAATCAAATGAACCAAAGATTCAAAAATATCATGCCATAAGGGATAGTGGCACCAGGAAGACAACTCTCTCAAAACAGAGTCACTTAAAACAAACTATTTCTATGTTTTCTATGCACGTACCTGACTTAATGAAGTACGTAAGAAATTTGGAGTCAGTTCTTGGTCCTGGACCATATAGCGCTGCATATTAAATGTGCCTGAATAGGCTGGAATTAACATGAGAACTTGTATATACTGGGATTAAAGTTCTGGTAAAAAGATTCAGTGACCCAGGAAGGAGTTAAAGCCCTTTCATTGGACAGAAAGGAGACAGCTATTTCTGGATGATCTAAAAGAGAAATGGGCAACTGTGGCGTTTAGGCTGCTGGCAGATGTGAGTGGCAGTTGTCTTCTGGTGCAGAGTGCTATAAATATGAAGCCAATGAATGGCCAGTGATTTGGTCATGCTGCATTAACTTGGCTGCATCACTCATTCTGTATTTTGTAGATAAATATGAATGTTGCAATTATGCATACTTAATAAAGGCAGGGTAGGAAGTGGTACACATGGGTTTTCTTGATGCCTCCCCTCCACCCCCTTTCAGCATCTGACACCTTTGCGTGTGCTGGTTCCTACCAGCGACTGTTCTAGTGATTGTTCTGGGTGTTAGCTCTGTGGGTGGCTGGAAAGAAGGCGTAAGAACTGGTACTGCAGAGGAAGTGATTAACACAGTGTCAAGTAGAGTATTTTGACCATATGCTTTGCTAAATGTGTTCTACATGCTTTTCCTTTAATTTCTCCGTTTATTTCAAGTGTTCCTGCTTGTATTTCCCTTACTGGGGCATGGGCAAAATAGAGCCTCAGTGCTGCCTGGCAAGAAGTCTGGAGTAGATTCTGGGCTCGTCTTTCCAGAAAAACCTATCAGAAATAATGTTTTTCACTTAACTGAATGTTCTCTCGCTTTTTACTTTTTATCAGATTTCCAGAAACTCACAGCAGCAGATGATAAAACAGCCCAAGTTGAGGATTTTCTTCAGTTCTTATATGGGGCTATGGCTCAGGATGCCATATGGCAGAATGCCAGTGAAGAACAGCTTCAGGATGCACAATTAGCTATAGAACGCAGTGTGATGAATCGTATTTTCAAACTTGCGTTCTACCCTAATCAGGATGGAGATATTTTGCGTGACCAGTAAGTTAATGTGATTTGAAGTACCTGGTTTCTCTTTCGCAGTTGGTGCAGATGGAAGCCGTGCAGTCTTCATGTGACAGACTTGACTGTTAGCCATGCCATACAAACTCATGTTTTCTTTCAGAATGTTTTGTAAAAGAACAAGAAAGTACTTTAGCGTCATGTGCAAAAGTTTGTGTTTGCAACAAACGGCTAGAACAGAATAACACTGTAAATGTAATGACTTGGGATACAGACTTTTGGATCTGCAGGTGTGTATGCTGAGAGAAGGATCAAAATCTGCTTCAGGACTCCTTCCATTTTCTGTTTTCGTACAGTATTTTCCGTGCATTTGGGGTTTTTGGTTTTTGTGTTTTAGAACATACGCTGTTTGAATTCTCTACTGGCTGTATGGATGTACTTGATTGTATGGCAAAATCCTCTGCATCTCTTATTGACCTAGTGTCCATTAGCTGTAGGACCATCGTGATTGTCTGCATTCCCGAAGATCTCTCTTGTAGTATCAAACTTAAAACTAGTGGGAAACCCCAGGGGACTACGGGCTGGCTGCTGCTTACTTTTCACTCTTGTGTTTTGTGTGTGTTTTCAGGGTCCTTCACGAGCACATACAGAGGTTATCTAAAGTAGTGACTGCAAACCACAAAGCACTTCAGATACCTGAGGTAACAACTTCTCCTTTCCTTGACTTTCATATGTGTGTCGGGGAGCTTGGTGATTGTAATTGGGACGGGGAGAGATTTGTTTTACACTTAAAAGCATTGCTTTTCTATCTGTGACAGCTGAAATATCCTGCAGGAAAAACATGCTGTACCCATGCTTTGGTATCTTCCACTGACTGATCCTTCCAAATTCTTTTTTTTTTCTGATTTTGCTACCTCTGTCCTGATAGTAAGATTTAAGAACTAACACTACACTACACTAAGATGCAGTAACCTTCTGATAATTTGCTTCAAGACAAGATTTGAATCCTTTATGCTTCTAATGTGATTCATATGCAATAGTTGTGGTTTACAGCTGTCAAGTTAACTTTCTGAACTAGCCAGAATGAATGGCACCTTGCAGATCTGTGAATTTGCCCAGTGCTTTCACTTTTCTCATGGTTAATAGGATAACTAAAAGCAGTTTGGTAGGCTTAAGAAGTCTGTCAGAGGCTGGATGTTTGCAGCCTTCCTAGTTCTCAGTTCAGCATTTGAACTGTATGACTCAAAACGGTGAGTGTTCATAAAGCTGCTGCTATGGAAGACTGAGGCATACAGCTCTGCGTTCAGCTGAAACAGTGTACTGGAGAAGTCAGGAAGAAGCACAGGCTAATTATGTTTGTTGCATATAGAGTGCTGGCTCCTTGTGGTTTTTTATGATAACACAGCAGGAAGCCACTTTCATTGTGAGTGTAATGTAACCATCTTGACTTAAAGCTTCCCATTTCTCCGGAGCCTTGCTCCTGCCTGCAAGTCTCTGGTACTTCAGATCCTCTGTGGTGCGCAGGAGTAGCTTGGACAAACAAGAACTGGCAGCGTGTTGGGTTTTTTTTCCTAGGTATATCTCCGGGAGGCACCGTGGCCATCTGCACAGTCTGAAATCCGCACAATAAGCGCTTATAAAACCCCCCGAGACAAAGTACAGTGTATCCTGCGAATGTGTTCAACCATCATGAACCTGCTTAGTCTGGCAAATGAAGATTCAGTACCTGGGGCAGACGATTTTGTTCCTGTTCTGGTCTTTGTCCTCATAAAGGTGAGTTCTTTTGCAAAGATCACAAATCCCAGCTAATTCTTGTAATAAACAAGCAAATTTTAGGAAGAAAAATAATGCATTTGGGTAACTGGGAGCATGCTAGACTCAAAACCAGATCTAATTCAGCAGGTTTAAATAGAAACATCAGAAATGTGGTCACGGTATGGTTTTTGAATCCAAGCAAACTTTGCATTTGGAACCAAGGAAATTGGGGTGCAGACGTTGTGTGTGGAGTGGGGTTTTTTTTGAGGTATGTCCACCAGCATCTGTCATCTGTGCCTGCTTAATGCTGTCCTCTTTCAGGACCAATAATCACACTAGGACTGACTTGCACTGTGTTGCTGACCTTCTTTGACATATGAGTGTTTGGAGAATGGTCTGTCATGTATAAGATGCTAGAACAATAAGCTTTTCCACATGTTGGAATCCTTGATGACTTTTATAGATTCTGCCAGGGTTGCCCTTCTTTCTCTTGGCCTGCTAGTCGTTTTTCCTTGTTGGAAAAATGCTCCTTTCATCAAGTCTGATGCCTTCTGAGTGTGTGAAATGGGGGTGGTCTGGATAAACAGTCACTACCCTACAGATGTGTTACACGATCATGTGTTATGAATGTGTGAGGATCCCTGCACAAACAGAATTGTATTTCTGTTCTGTATCTTGTAATGTTTTATGTTTAGCTTTGCAAACAAGCTGTGAGTATCTCTTTCTTCTTTAACCCTCAGGCAAATCCACCTTGCTTGCTGTCCACTGTTCAGTACATTAGTAGTTTCTATGCCAACTGTTTATCTGGAGAAGAATCATACTGGTGGATGCAGTTCACAGCAGCAGTTGAATTCATTAAAACTATTGATGATCGCAAGTAACTCAAACAGCACATGTATGGGCAGACTGTTAGCAGAAGAAGAGTTTATAAGAATGTACAACAGCTGCAAAAGCTGAAGAAGAGACTTTCCTTGTATAATACTGTACAGAATTGAGGCATTTTAAAACACACCTTTACTAATCAAATTAATTTAACAGATTTTCCTCTTCTCTTTGGTTGCGTTTTTCTCCCCTGTAGATACTGGCACTGCAAAAGGGACCACAGTTTTCACGTATTTTGGAATCTCAAAACATGCAGAAAATTCTTCATGCTTTTTCCACCACCCCTCTTCCTGAATTCTTACTCACGTGAATAATTCACTTCATTTAATTTCTAATAAAAAACTGAAACAAGAATAATCAGGGCAACCACTTAGTATACTTTCTAGCTTAACACACCTTTTATTAATAAAACACCAGCCACACTGAAAGTTTGTAGTAGCTGACATTAGTTATCAATTATATTTCACCTAAGTTTAAAATCTGAGAGGACAGTGTAAATATTATATAACTATATTTAATGCATTGCAATTATCTTTGGACTCATTATCCTTTGAATAAACAAGCAAAAGCCTCTCTGACCTCTAACAGGTTGTGACATACTGTGTTTTGGTAATGAAAGGACTTCCTCGAAAGGCTAAGATTAAAAAAGGGCAAACTGAACTATTTATTAAAATGTAATTAAGATTACTGAAATTTCTAAAACTGGAATTTATAATAGACAGGGCTTGTTAGATAGCTAAACACTTTTTGGCTAGGGCATTAGGGTGTTATAAAGGTTTGGATATATAGAAGAGAGGGACTGTAAGTTACAATAGATAAGTCTAATATAAAAAAGGAGAAATAAAATACCTTACTGTAATATTTTTTCTGAGATATTGTGTATACTGTACAAACCCCAAACAGAGATCCTTAACAGAACCTTGGACTGTAATATATATTTTGATTAGTGACATTAAATACATATGCCAGGGGTTTCAGTGAATGTTTTTACTAAATGTTCTTCGTGTTGTCTGCTATGCAGCAGTGCAAGTTTTACTGTTCATATAAAATATTTTAAAATATAACACTGTTCTTTATGAAACATATCATGACATCAGTTCAGGGTGTTTTATAGATTTCTCACCCCACCTTTCCCTTAAACTGACAATTATCAATTTAAAGAAGTTTTTATGCACAACACCACATAGATTTTTTTCATGAGTGAAATGGTCTGAGTGATGGCCCGTGGTTGTTACCTGTATATAAGCACTCGCTGTTCTTTTTTAGCTAGACTTACAGTGAAAAAGGACAGCGAGCATTTAACTTTTTCATGTCAGTATTATTTCTTGCTCTTCCCAGAGTGTTCATTGCACTTCTGACAGAGGGATGTGTTAAGACTTGGTGTCTGTGAGTGGTAAAGAAAACAAATCTTTCTCGCGTTCTTTTCAAAATACGATTGATTTTTTTGTGTGTGTGTGTGCGCGCGTGCATTTTGATGATTAAAACCCGTAAGCAACTAGTACTTGGGAAAATCATTGGGTTAATTGAAATTAGAGCAATTTGTGTAAAGTATCAAGTGCTTGATTTGGCTGTGCTACTTGTCAAGGCATAATTAAAGAAACTTACTTTCTAGGACTCTAATATGTAATTCAGTATAGCATTTTTGCCAAACTAATCACAGGTGAGAGGGTGGGATGGTAGCTTTTTTCTTTTATTTATAGTCTTTCTCCTCTATTAGAGACTTGATTGTGTGGAGGAGCAATACTCAGTAGAAACAAAATTCTTCTGATCTGCCTTACTGTGGTAACTCAGTCTGTGTAGCGTTGCAATATTCTAGTTATTTAGCCTTGATGGGTTTTTGGTGCTGAACACGTAACTTAATATTGCAAGCACAGCCCTGACCAATAACACTCAGCAGCGAAGCACAAATATGCCCTTGAAGATATGGCCAGATCATATCTAAAAGCAATATAAATTTATTTATATTGAAGTGTCCTGTAATATTTAATTATTACTTGAATATCTGAGATGTTAAGACTGATGCATGAAAGTTCTTTTAGTCCTGCAGTTTGGGTTGTAGTCGAGGAGAGTGTTTGTACAATCAAAGAAGGCACAAAGACACTGAAGTGGGCGATTACCCTGCGCATTGCTTCTGTTTGCAACCTTGGCGATCAGGATTTGATCAGCACCATCAGGTCTTTCAGATTCCCTCTCCTTTATGGAAGGGGCAAGAACCATTTCCTTCAGTTTTTATCACTGTTTTTCTGTGTAGAAAAATACTTAAAAGAACTGGAGTCTTTTTTTTTATTATTATTGTTATTTAGTTATTTTAAAACCCGTAAGTATTTCAATGAGCCCCAGATGAGCTGAGAGTCTTCATAGCAAGATGGTCCTTTGCTTCTTTTTTCCAACCTACTCTGAAAGTCCTTTATATAGTCTTGATAGGTGTAGTTAGAGAATTAGGCTTTCCAAAGAATTAAAAACCTTCCTGTAATGTCCTCTTACTGTTTTCCCCTGGTGTCCCGTAACATTTTGTTTTAAAATGATAAACTACATGTATAGGAAGTGACGTTGTTAGGTTTTGGTGTGCAATAGTAAAGGTGAAAAGACAGCGCATAAGGACCAAAAGTAACAGAACTGCTGCCAAAAGGTGCCAGCCAGCCACCCACGTACCTGTTGCTGTAAACTTGGTGCTTTCTGTTAATTAAATTACTTCAGCCACTGAAGGACGGATGGAACGTTTTGGGGAAAGGGGAGGGGGGAGAGGTCGTTAGTAGCAGATGGCAGTCATGGACTTCAGGCGGGGTCGTTGACTTCGGTGCCGGTTGTTGGCGTGTCTGGAGGAACGGCCAAATTAAACGATGGCATGGCATGGCTGTGCCTGTTTGTATTGCAGAGGCTGGGTTTTCCTTTTTTGGGTAGAGCGGTGAAAGGAAAGGGCTGGCTTTTTTCATCCCTAGGAGATTCCTCTTTGCTCCTAACCCTGAGTGAGATTTCTCTTTAAACCTTTTTTAAATCCTTTTTAAGGACAACTGGAACGTGTATGGCCTATTAAGTATCTGAGTTCAAAAGTTTTCGTTTTGAACACCTTATACTACCAAATGCTGAATGTAACTGCCATAAATTTCAGGAAAAAAAGCCACGAACGTGATCCTGTTTCCTGTAGGTGAGTTTCTGGTGAGCACAGTGTTGGTTCGTATCGCTTGAAAACGTTAATGTTCTGTTAAGCCAAATTCTCGCAGAAGTTTGAGAACTCCCTGCCGCGTTAATGCTGAGGAGTACGTGGGGGAAGGGGGAGAGAAGGGGAGCAGCAGGAGCAGGCAGGCCTGTTCGGCAGCAACGCCTCGGGCGAGCGAAGCGTGTGTTTGGCACGAGTGTGACTTGCGTGGCCGTGCTGCGGTACAGACCGTGCAGCCTTCGGCGGGCAGCGTGACGGGAGAGCCGGAGCAGCAGGAAAGCAGTGGACGAGGAGGGGGAAGAGTACTCTTATTTGGGTAACAGCTGGTGACTTGGTTGAGCCTGTACTACTTGAGAATTAATCTCTGCTGAGTTAGTAGTGTGTGTTCTGTACCTTTTAATTGTGCTTTACCTCTATTTAAAAGCTTTGTACTGCCTCTCCTCTTTGAAATTGGTAAAGCCTTTATAAGTCTAAATTAATGAGCTTGCACAATCTTGTATACAGGAACCCCATCTTGTCTCTAACGTGATTATTAATGTATTATTCTGTAAAAACTGATTAAAAGGAGAGCAGTTTAAGCGCCTGGGTTTCATGTTTCCGCCTTGTTCCGATGCGATCAGCAGTTGCGCTGGAGATGGCATGGCAAGTGTGAACAGCTTACCCCTGACTTTGCATGGCTTCCCGTTCAGCGTCGCCGCTGTGTCGTATCCTCAGACCTTCCCTCACGCCTGCACCCACAGCTCGCGGGGAGCGGACAGTGGCAAAAAAGAAACAAGTTCCAGTTAACGGGAGAGCATGCACCGCCGAGTTGGCTGCTTAACACAGAGCTTTTCAGGGTTTTTTTTTGTTTTGTTTTGTTTTTTAATCTGTCCTAGTAGCTTGAAGGGGCAAAAATAGCTACCTGCTGTCGCAGCACTGCGCCGTGTCCTGTTCCTCCCCTCTGTGCTGTGTGATGCCTTGATGGGAGCGGTCAAGTCCAAAAGTACTACGTTTCAGTCATCTTATTTCTTAAGAAATGTTCACGTCACCTATGAGACGGTAGGATCGGGGCCGCCGCGCTGCCGCCCCGGTCCCGCCGCTTCGCCCACCCGCCCCGAATGGGGCGGGTGGGCGAAGCGGCGGGACCGGGGCGGCTGCGCGGCGGCGATGCGGTGTTGCCGTGAGCTCGGTCCCCGCAGTGTTATTGACCTTGATTCTCTCTTATTTGCATCCAGCATTTTTCATCCTCTGGAATATGGTGTTTGGGGACCTTTCCATCATTAAGTGGATTTACAGCAATTTCCTTATGTGTTTTCTCCAAGGGATTCTGTTATGAGAGGCACATTAAATCTCCATTAATACCTCATTATCCGACTGATAAGATTACCATGATAATGAGGCAGAAATTCTAATTGTTTCACTTCTTATTGTGCCTTTCATTAAATCACATACCTGGAAGTTGCCGGTGGAGAGGGGAGCTCCACCCTGCAGACCCCGGGAGGTGAAATCATCCCCGCGCACCCTGGTCCTATCCCCCGGTGCTTGAGGGATGCTCGGGCACCCTGGCCTTTCCTCCTGGGCTCCTGCCGCTCCTGCCACGGCCTCTCCTCCGTGGCCACGCTACCAGGAGGGCTCCCAGGACCTTTGGTAACCTGTGCTGGGGAGCATGTTTTTGGGGAAAGGATGTTTCGCGCGGCCCTGTGCCAGTGCCGTGGTTTTACGCAGCTGCTCGCTCCTGAGGGCGTTTAAGCGCAGGGGTGTGCAGCCTCCTTCGGAGCTGTTACAGCCCATCAGGTCAATGATCCATGAACTAAAAAGTCTCTAAGCAGGAGCAATTATTGTCTATCATGTGTCAAAGGCACCCGTATCGACCCCGATAGATGGAGCCATTACGGCCTGTTGAGTCAACGATCCATGAACGGGGAGTCCCTGGGAGCAGAGGTCTCGACACGCCATGCCAGCGCCGTCCTGCCCCTCACCGCAGGGCTGAGGGGTGCGTGGGGAGCTGGGGCAGGGACGGATTTGGGGAGCTGGGGCTGCACGGATGCTGCTAGCTGCCGCGTCCTGCCCTCATCACGCTGTGGGGTGCCATGGGCAGCCTGGTGCCAGGCTGGGGTGGGGGAACGGCCCCAAGGCTCCCCAGGGGATGATCTGCATCCGCACCGGCCCCCCTGGCTCCTGCTCCCCTGCTGTGTGCGCAGGGGACCCTGTGACCAGCACGACCTGAGCTCTGGCTCTGGGAGGGGGGACGCCTTTGTGGGGCCGTGTCGGCCGCACGCTGTTGGTGAGAGCCTCTGCCTTGTCCTGGCCGGGAGCCCATGGCCGACCTCATCGGGAAACGCTGCGGGGGCCCCGCTTGGCACTGGATCCGGCTCCAGATCCACCAGCTCCTTATGGGGGGCCCGAGCTGTCCCTGCGAACAGCTCTGTTCCTCGAGCTCAGCTTATGGCCGGGTAGCGGAGCCCACGGTGGATGGCACCTCTTGCCCTGCGAGGCAGGCGGTCACCAGGACAAGGACTGCGGGAGCCCCCGCTTTTGGCACAGCAGTGGCATCGGGCACAGAGCCCCTGGCAGAGCCCCGAGCCGGGACCCAGGCAGCTCTGTGCCACCCTAAGGGGAGATGGAGCTGGGGACCCGGCACCTGTCCCCCCGCCCGGGCTGCTCGCGTCCAGATCTGCAGCAGAAAATAACGTTATCCTGCACAAGTGGACTTCGGTAGGCTCCTCCTGCGCTGAAGAGGCGATGTCTCCATAGTAACTGGCACATTTGGAGGGCAGGAGGCGCAGGGGGACGGGAGACAAAGCCTGTGCGGGAGCGACAGGCAGACCCCACGGCACAGCCCCCCGGCACCCCACAGCCCACGGTGCACCCCTCTGGCACGTGGTGCTGCTCGGCTGGGAGCGAAGGCGATGCCGCCTCGGGCCCTGCTGGCATGGGTGCAGCACCCGCTCCAGCCCCGCTGTCTCTGCTGCTCCGCGAGGAGCCCAATACGGCCGCCCCGTGGCAGCGACCCCGGTGCTCGCGGCAGCAACCCCTGTCCGTGCGGCAGCGGGGATGTCGTTGCTGTGGGGAACGGTGGCTTTTGGCACCAGCCTGCAGAGCCAGAGCTGCCCAGGCGGCTGTGGCCGCGGCCGTGGGTCCAGGCCGGGGTGGCCACGCAGTTCAGCTGTGCTGCAGCACCTGGGCCAGGCAGGTGCGTTGCAGGCAGTGGGTGCCCTGCCCTGCCCTGCCCTGCCCTGCCCTGCCCTGCCCTGCCCGCCGCTGCCCACCACTGCCAGCCCCACCGGCAGCACAGCGACTTAACCACATCGCCAGCAGAGTCGTTGGGCTGGGGTTAATCAACATTCATTCATGTTTCCAAGTGTAAATTGAGCATTTGTTTAATTATGTGTAAGTAGCAATACATTCTGGCCATTATCTAAATCACTATTTTATTTCCTGGATGTGGTTTCATAATGCTGGGTTTGTGCTCCAGCCTCTGCATCATTAACAGAGAAGAGTTAATGAATATAAAAGCGTAAAGGCTAATTACACTTTAATTTACAATCATGGTCTCATTTTGGGACCACATGAAATCTATTTTGAAAACAATTAAAAAAAAAAAAAAAGCCCAGTGAAGGTCTGGTGAGCAGAAGGGTTTTGGCACAAAGCGAGCGGTGCCGGTGGCCACCAGGCCTGTTGCAGCGTGGCCGCTCGGCGCTGGCGGGGCCGGGGCTGCCCGCGGCTCCCGGGAGGCTGGCGGGTCCCCCGCATTCCCTGCGGCCGCGGCCCCGCGGGGTAACGACCCGGGCTGGCGGCAGGACCCCGGCGGGGCCGGCGCTGCTGTGGTGATGGTGCTGAGGGATGTAAATTGGAGCCCGAGCGGAGAGCACAGTTCACCTGAAGGAGACAAAGATTTATTGGGCTGCAGATGTTGAAAGCAAAATTCAGCAAGACTGCTGACTCGAGCACTTTGCAATATTTACAATTACTGGGGATCTAATGGCATGCTTTCCAGCGAGCGGGGCTCGGCGGGAGCAGGTACCGGTGCCCGGTCGTTACGGGGGGACGGTGTCTGAAATTGAAGCTCACAGCAGGAGAGGCGATGGTGAGCGGTTTCAGACTCCATTTCTGCCATGCTGGTGGGAGGATCGCTCTGAGCAGCAGAGATTTGATAACCTCAGACGCTGTGTTTGGTGTCATGGCAGCTCCCTGTGGGCTGCGGCGGGGCAGAGCCCCCGGGATCTGTCCCCCGCTGCCAGCAGTTGCCCATGGCAGAGACCACGGCTTCGTCCGAGGACCTCCCTGAGGCTCTGGAGACTCATCCTCATCTGGCGCGCAGCCTCTGCGGGCGCTCGGCACCAAAAGCGGGAGTGAGGGCATCCACTGCAGGATGCTGAGCTCGTCAGGGCAGAGGAAACGTCGGCCATGCCGTCCTCTGCCTGGCAGCCGCTGGTGAGTGCCGGTCCAGAGCGAAGCAAAGTGCTTGCTGAGCTGCTGCTTGGCTTTGCTGCCCAGGGCGAGCAAATACAACAGCAGCGGGTTCTGCTTTAGCCCGAACGGTGCTGCCTGCGAGCGCATCCGTCACAGTCGGTTCTGCCGCTCTCTGTACCCGCTGCTTGCCCCCTCCCCGGCCAGGTTTTGGGGCAGAGAGCCCCCAGCCGGTGTCCTGCCGTGGCACTGCCTGCACTGGCGCTGGCCCCGGCAGGCAAGCGGTGGGACGGGTGCCAGCACTGCCCCGGCTGTCCTAGCTGATGCCGGGTCCAGGCCAGGGCAGAGCCGTCCCCACTGGCATGGGATCGCCCTCCTGGCTCCGGCCGTGGGTTATGGGTGGGATTTTGGGGCTGAGGCGTTGGCTGGGCACTGCTGGTGTGGTGGGAGAGCAGGGCCCGGGGAAGCAGGGCTGGAGCACGTGGCTCATGTACTGGTGAGCATGTGTGCACACGCATGTATTCCTGTGCTTTGCAATGGGCGAATATCTGTTCGTATTTCCTTTATTGTTCTGATTCCCTCAAAAATGAAATAAAAGCCGAGTGCTGACTGTGGGAGGGAGTGGTGGCCTCGGAGTGAGAGGCTCATTCTCTCCGCCGGGCTGGCTGCCTGCAGCCGGCAGAGGAAATAAATCTCCCCGAGAAAACCACTTTGCTCACACAATTTCAATCCAACAGGGCATAGTGGCATCACTCACTTCTTGTTTTATTTAGCTGATAATCTTTTATTGGGCCAGTCGAGCCCTGTGGAAGTGCAATGCCTTTACCGGGCTGCCGCAGGCGCTCAGAGCTGGGAGCTCGCCGAGCTGCACCGGCTCCCGCGGGCAGCCGGGAGGGCAGGGATGCCCGGCGGTAAATCCTCTGCCGGGGGCTCAGCTCAGGCAGCGCCGCGGCTGTGCCGGAACGCATCCCCCGGGCAGGTGGGTCCCCTGAGCTGCCGCCCTGCAGAAGCACCGAAGGCCGCTGCGGTTTTGCTCCCCCTGCCCATGGCTGAGGACAGGACGTGTCCTTCTGCTCGCCAGGTGTCTCTGAAGGTGGCTCAGGGCCATCTGCTCAGCGGGATTTAGAGGACTCAGCACTTGCGGCGGCTCCAGGGGCTCTGCAAATGCCTCTCCCGCTGATGGATGTGCTGAGCCCGGGACGGGGGAGGCTCCTTCACCGATCGCCCTTGCTGGGGACGTGGGTGCTGGGGCTCTGCTGTCCCCCCCGGGGTCCGTGTGGGGTCCACGTGCCCAGCGGTGTGAGCACGTCCCCACTCCGTTGCAGGCACCTGGGGGCACCTCACCTTCCCGCTCACTTCCCAGGGCTAATGCAAGTGCTGTGCCACAGCCGAAACCTTGCGTGTCCCTCAGACAGGTTTGTCATCTGGCTTGTCACTGAGCGGCAAGGCCATGTCACTAATGAACACATCCAGCAGGCTGAGTGCCTGCAGTCGCTAATTGAAAGCATTCACAATTGGGAATTAATGTGGGTTAGGCACACTCCCTGCACTAATAAAGATTTGCCTTTCAAAAATCCACATCTGCTAAAGGCGGCAGAGGAAGAACAGCCGCAGTGCCCCGTCCCATGCTGGGGAGCAGCCGGTGGCACCAGGGCTGCACGGGTGCCCATGGCACCGCTGCTCCCCAGCCATTGCTCCAGCCCCAGAGCTGCATCCCGAGCAGTTTAGGGTGACTGTGTCCCTGCAGCAACTCCCACAGCGGCAGCCTGGACAGCTCGGGCTGTGTCGGCGTGGCACGCATCCACGAGGCACTGCACCGGGACGTGCTGTCCCCTCCATCTCCCCGAAAGCTCAGCTACGTCCCGTTTGCACGCGCTCAGATGATGTGCAGAAACGGTGTGTGAGAGGGGCCCCGAGTGACACCCCGCTGTGCCGTGCCTGTCCCCCGGGTGCCAGAGTCGGTCCCACTGGCAGGGCAGCTGCCGGTGCCCGCAGGCCACCCGCACACCGGGGTGCCGCAAGCCCTGCCGCCCGCAGCTCCAGCAGAGGTGGCTGCTGCTCTTCCCAGCGCAGGGCTGATGCGAAGTGCAGCTGCCGGTTAGCCGCAGATTTTCCTACATCACCCTAATAAATGCAGCACCCGAACCTGCAGCTGAGGTGGCAACCGGGGCTGCCGGGGGCTGAGGGCTGGCGGTGGCTTCAGCTATTTCAGGAGGTGTCGGGTGCGATGTGGTGTGCCTCGCAAGGGCTCACAGCTCACATGTGAACCTTGGCAGCGGCACCGGTGATCGCTCGTGGAGGGTGAGTCGGGGCTGGGGGCGGCAGGGTGGATGGCTGAGCCCCAACTTCCCATCGCTGCTGTTGCATCCCCGTGGGACCACAGGGACCCACTGCCCGCTGTGGCAGAAGCAGCCGGGGTTTGATCAAGGCTGACCCACACACATAGGCAGCACCGTGGGGCAGCCGTGGGTCGGGTGCCCAGTGCCCCTGCCCTGGCACTCAGGGCAGAGTGATGCTCCTGGCTGGGCTTGGCTGGAAACGCTCCAGTCCTTCGGTTTTTTCATCACGTCCCCAGTACCAAACCTTCACTGGTCCTTCCCTGGGACACCCTCCCATCCACCCTCCCCGTGTTAGTAATTCCTGTGCTGGATGGCCACGTGGCTGCACCCCAGCAAAGCCTCCCCGTGCAGGGGGTCTGGGGGGGTCCCCTGGCTCCCTCCCGCACCCGCTCTGCACCCTGCTCCAGCTGAAGGAACTGGACTTGTGTGCTGCTTGGGGGGCCAAGACCACGGTGACCCCCGGCACCCCACATTCACCCATCCCTCGTGAGGCTTGGCCACCCTTGGCTCCCCGTGGTGGCAAGCTTGGGAGGCTGTTTGTGTGGGGCATCGTCTCAGCCCCCCAAGGCCCCCGCGGCTCCCCCTTGTCAGCGTTCCCACCTCCCTGCTAATCCTTGTCATCCCAAATCTTATCAGCACTGATTTCATATTTACTTCCAGATCGTGGATGAAAATGTTGAACATCATCATTTGATGATGATTCCCCATTGACAACTACTTTTTGAGACCTGTCAGTCAGCCAATTCTTAATCCTTTTAATGTGTGCTCTATTGATATTATATAGAGCTAATTTTTTAATCAAAACGTCATGTACTATTAAATCAAATGCCTAACAGAAGCCTAAGTGTACCACAGCTTCTCAGTTACTTTTATTAGTTAAACTTTTAAATTAAAAGAATGAAACCAAATTTTTTGACAAGCTGTACTTTCCGTAAAACTGTGCTACCCGGCACTAATTACAGCCCCACTCGCTATCGGCTGCAGCCATTCCGGCTCCTCCGCCGCTGCCTCGGGACGAGTGCTGGCCGGAGGGGTGAGCCGTGGCCGGCAGGCGCTGGATGCGCCAGGGAACGGCCGGGGTGCCGGGGTGGCCGCTGCCGGGGGTGGAGGAGCCGAGTCCGGGCCACTTCACGGTTAAAGTCTTTTGGTGGGGAAATGGGAATTTTCCTCCCGTGCTGGATGCAGCCTCTGACCTGAAAACCACCGCCCCAGACTCCCCGGATGCGGAGCAAGAGCAGGCGTGCAAATGTGATATGACAGCCCAAGACACACCAATATGGTTACCAGCTGTCCGGCCGCCACTGGGCCGTACTGGTTGGGAAGGCAATGCCCCAGTCACAGATGCATTTCGAGGGGAGGAGGGAGGGCTTGGGCAGGGCCAGGCGCAGGCACGTACGTGCAGGCAGGCACACGCTGCCCAGCGCCGTGTCGCTGGGACCGGCACCACCACTCATCAGACCGAGACAAACCCGCCGGCGTCCCACCGGCATCGCCCCGGACGGATGCTTGGGTGCAGTCTGCCCGACACCGGGGGCTACCCCGTGCCACCGCAGCCTGCCCGCAGCTGGGCTTTGAGGAGCCCTGCCCGGAGCGAGGTGAGCCAAGGCTGCAGTGAGCCCGGCAAGCCCCCCTGCCCAGAGAGCCCCTCCAGCCGCCACCCTCGCGGGCTCCTGCACGGCTCCGTCCTGCACGAGGTGGCTTCGCCGGCTCTCTCCCCTCCGGACCAAGCAACTCTTTGTAAATCTAAATTAATAAGGTTGCACAGCTATAGACACAGGAACACGCGCTGTATCTTGTCTTTGTCGATCAATGCATTATATCATCCCATAAAACTGATTAAAAAGCAGAGCAGTTCATCTCACCAGGTTCCACGTCTCAACATTATAAATTTCATATTATGGTTAATGATTGTCAGTGCAGACGGAGAACACGCAAGCTGATCAGTATTGTAGTTTATAATTAATTATTGGAGTGTTGCTGCAGAGGACACCGAGGAGGGGGTGGCTGCTGATTAGCAATTTATTATCTCTAAAATGCCAAAGAGCAACATGGAAGGGGAGTTTGTGTGTCTGGCACTGCCCGTGCCTGAGCATCTCTGCTGGCAGAGGGGTCCCGGCTCGGACGTGGAGCACCGGCGGGACCTGTCACCGCCACTGCCTCCCCACACGTGTCCCCAGCGTGCCTGCGCGGGCACGGGGAGGGTCAGCCAGGCGCCCACCCGCAGCCCTTTTGGGGCATGGCTGGCGGCTGAGCACCCGAGCGAAGGGCTGGGGCCGTGGCCATCGCCCGGGCACGGGGGAGCATCTCCCGGCACAGCCGGAGGTAATCACGCGGCACGGGCACTGGCGGGGCAGCGGGAGCCAGCACAGCCCCGCAGCGGGGAGCACGCTGCCGGCTCCTCCTGCCAAAACCTTGCCCACGCCATGTGCTGCTGCCAAAAATGGCTGCCCATCCTCCCGTCCCCACTGCCAGGGCAGCCGTCAAGCTGGGCGAGCTGGGCGGGATGGCACACGCCATCACACCGGCAGTTAGCACAGAGTGGGAATTTGTGTTCAGAGAGCATGAGCAAATAAAAATAATAACCAGCACTTCGCCCAAGCTCTGACAGCGAGAGTGGGTGCAGAGCCCCGGCCGGGCGGGCGATGCCATAATCACGCTGCCGGCAGCTGCCTGTGCCAGCACCGCTCCCCGAGGCCTGGGGGCTCCCGCTCCCCCTATTTCGGCTGCATTCCCTCCCCACCCCAGGCACTTTGGGCACCCCGTTGTCCGTAGGGAAGCTATAACGAACAGATGTCTCTGCCCCAGCTCCGGACATCGGGATGTTGGTCCCTCAGGCTAGACGGTGACCTGGTTGCCGATGCCAGCTGCTTGAAGAGCCCATGGCTGGATGATGCTTTGCCGTGAGATCCCTTGTCTGGCAGCCCTGCCCGCAGCCGCCGAGGGGGCTGAGACCCCCGGCCGGGGCAAATGCCCCGGCCGGGGGTCTCAGCCCCCTCGGCGGCTGCGGGCAGGGCTGCGGTGGCTAGTCCTCTGCTCAGCCCCGGCCACCATGCCCGCTCCTCCCGTAGCTGGCATCATTTTATCCACCCGGAGCGGAAGAAAGGCAGAAAATTCTTCAGGAGAAGGAAAAAAAACCCGACCCCAAAGTCCCATTAAAAAAGAACAAACATTGGTGAGTAATTGGATTAGGGCTTTGTCAGATCTTCCCATTCGCAGTCCCTCAGTCTGTTCCTTGGGGGTGGGGGGGGGTGGGGGTGGGGGGTGGGGGGGCACGTCTTATCGTGGGGATTTAACTTTTATTGACTAATAATGATGCTTTACAAAGAAAGAAGCGGGGGCCCTGCGCCAAGGGGAAGTGTCGCAGCCTTGGGAAGTCAACGGCTTGCCGCCGCATCGCTTTGTTTGTTTATTTTCCATTGCGGGGTTTAGTGCGGGGATGAGTTTGATCCCCCCCACCCCAGCAACAAAGCGATGAGAGGCACCAAACTGGGATGGAAATGGTCTGGTTCCCTGAGAAGATGGCTTTCTTTTCCCAAATGGCACGGCTGGGGAAGAGACGCCTTCGAGAAGGGACTTGTCTGCAAAGAGACCTGCAGAGCCTTTTTTTTTTACCTAATTCACCAGAAATCATGGAGTTGGTACTAGGGGGAGGGATTATTATTAACCCCAAGTGCTCAGAACTGTCATGCCACGAGCATGCGGGTCCCTGATGGCGTGGGCAGGGCGAGGGGGGAAGGTAGGACAGGCACATGTGGTCCCCCCCGCGCCTCGCTGGTCCCCTTGTCCCTGCACCCCCGGCCGCTGGGGGCTGTTGGCCCCCGGCTGCTGTCCCACACCGCTCCCCTCCCGCTCCCCCAGCAAGGCCTTTTTTTATCCAACACGTGCAGACCCAGCTCTTAAACTAGTCGAGCGCTTGAGAACGCTGAAATGTGACTCTGTGTTAAAAGGACACGAAATTCTCAAATGAAATTCACGCGGAAACACAACACTACTCTGGTTTGGCTCTCAGGAACCCAGGGGCTTGTATTTTATAATAGAGACAAATTTTATCATCTGAAAAAGAATTAGCACCAGAATATTTCTTGTCTGGTCCTGTGGCGTTCAGGCTTGCCCTGTGCCATGGCACCGTCCTGGCTGGGCTGGCACGTGCGGCCATGGGCATCCAAACGCAGCAGTGGTCAAACCTTCCGTGCCATGTGGCACAGGGCAGAAAATGCCACTGGTGGGTCCTGCACGGAGCCCGACAGCCGCTGCCTGGGCCAACACGGGGGGTTTGGGGACTTCTTTCTCCAGAAGTAAGAAACTTCACCCCAAAGGAGTATCCTGACCCATTTCTCTGGGACAAAACCCCATAACTTGACCAACTCCCGTATGTCAGCCGGCCCCGGTGGGTTTCTGTGGGTGGGGGGGGTCTGGACCCACCACGCTGTGTCCACCTCCCCTTCCCCAGGCCAAACAGCCGGGGGCTCCTGAAGATGTGGTGGTGGTGGCCCCAACTTGCACGCCGGTCAAGGGTCTCCCAGCAGCATCAGCAGGTGAGCCGGGGCCGTGGGCTGCGTCCCACCCGCGCCGTGTGGCAGGATGGGGACCGGCCGTCTGGCTAGGGGCGAGCGTGGCCGGCTCCTGCCGGGGTGCCGCAGCGTGGGGGGTCTCACCGTGGCCCAAACGGCTCCTGAGCTGCTGGGACAGAGCACGGCCAGCCCCGTGTCCCGGCGGGGCAGGGGGGGGCGTCAGGGCTGCCTGCAGGGTGAGCCGCCCGGGGAGCTGAGGGGGTCCCCAGCTGGGGGGACAGGGACAGGGTGGTGGCAGTGGTGGTGGCAGTGGCGGTGGCGGTGGCAGTGGTGGTGGCAGTGGGTGCACAGCCTGTGCGGCGCCGGACGGCTGCTGTCGGCGGCCTCAAGATGGCACGCTAAGAGTGGGAACCGCGCTGCAGAACAAAGGCGCCTCAGCCCGCACCCCAGCCTGCGAACCCGCACCCCGGCCTGCGAACCCGCACCCCGGCACATGGCCCGCGGCCCCGGCCTGTGCTCCAGCCCACAGCCCCGTCGTGTGCCCCGTCCTGCAGCCCCATCCGGCACCCTGTCCCCCAGCCCCCTGAACCGGGGTCCCCCGGAGACTGCAGGGCTCCCTGTCCCCAGCACACTCCGTGTTTCCATCGGGACAGCCCGGGAGGAGGCTGCCCGCTCCCCGCCGTGCCACGCGGCTCATCCCCAGCGCCTGGCCATGGCTCCCTCCAGACCCCTGAGCGTCGCCTGCCCAAACTGCCCCCCTCGCTTTCCCTCCCCTGCCCAGGAGATGAGTTTCTCTTTCCCCTGGACCGGAGGTTCGTGATGCCACTGGCAAAAATCGCAGCGTTAATTAGAAAAAAACAGAGCAGTGAGGGTGGCAGGATGGGGGGTCCCGGGGCACCCACAGCCTCCGGCCAGCACAGGGCAGCGGGACCCCCCTCTGAGCACCCCGGTGCAAGGCTCCCCGGTGCTGTGCTGTGTGTCACAGGGGGCCGTGTCACGCTGGCACACGTCAGTCACAGCTCGGGAGGTGACAGGGCTGATGTTACGTGTCATAACACCACATGTCTGCAGGGACTTTGGGGTTGGTTTTTTTTTTATGTTTCAGTGCATCTCTCCCCGCAACACTCTGGGCGCGGGATGGCGGGATGCCGCAGCGGCATGGGGCTGACGCCCGCGGGAGGCGGCGGCACGGACCCACCGAGCCCTTCGGTGCCAGGTACGATGCCAGGGGGTCCCGGCTCCCCCTCCCGTGAGGGGTGCCGCGCTTGAAACGCAGCCCAACCTCATTGCTGGGGCGCAGGGCTCCGGCGGCAGCCAGCCAGTGCCCCTGCCCAGGCTGCCGGGGCACGTCCTCCTGCCAGGCTCCTCTCTGCCACGTGCTTTCCCGCCGACGCCGCACCAGCCAGCCTGTGCCGGTGCTGCCGGGGGAGCGGGGCCGGGGCCGCGGGAGGTGCCCGTCCTGCTAATTAGAGTGTGCTGAGGAGGAACTCGCTCAGCTCTGTCTGGCTTGACATTAAGACCTAAATTTGCTGTAAAACCAAATGGATACGCACACCCACATCTACGAGGCTTTTAGTTCAGCAACAAGTGAATCCATCAAAGCCCAGCACCTAATTTAATAGCAATAATGAAAGGTGTGCGTCACTATTAATTTAAGCACTCCAACATTAGCCTTGCACTTAGAAACCAGCAAGGCAAAGCTATTTACAAATGAATGTACCAGGGCAATAAATTGAAAGTACTGGTTTGACCTGTGGTGGCTGCTTTCTTCATTTATACATAGATATATTTCTATAGATGCATTTATTCCCATCTCTTTAGCAAGGCCTCCCTAATTAAGTTGAAGTGGCAGTGAAAGTGTGGCAGTAAGTGTGGAAAGAAGCTGCTAAAAACGTATTTAATTCATTATGAATAATCTTTGATACCATAAGGTTGGATAAAGGTTTGCAGTATCAGAGCAGGCCGCCAAGGAAGGCCAAGGAGATCGCCTACATGCGGCGAGAGCATTTGCATTGCGTGGTTTAACCTCCTCGCACCGGGGGAAGGAAGAGCGCGGCTGGTGCAGAAGCCCCCATTTGCATGGTGGGGCTGTGAGGCACTGGCGCCGGTGCTGGCACCGGCACCGGCACCAGTGCCGGCTCCAGGAGCACTGAGGAGCAAGACAGGGTGAGCGTCCATGGGCACTGGGGTTCCGGCTCCGTGTCACTGTGTGCTGTGTGTGCCCCCAGGATGATAATGTATGTTAAGAGGAAGGTGTATGTCACCCACATTAAAGGAGTTTAATGTGCTCGGAGTCACATTATTGTACCCTTGTAGAATACATTATCTGTCATGCTGCCTTTACAGGCTGTCACCTCGCAGAAAGGCTACAGTGTTCCTGGAAACCATTATCAGCCTCTAATGATATTATCAAAATTGGAGCGCGCAGCATGGTGGGGGCCGGGAGGAGGCACCGCCGCGGCTGCCGCTTTCCTTGCCCCGAGATGCACCTCCCGCACCCCCCACCAGCGCCACGGGAGCCGCGGGACGGGGGCTGCGGCTCTGCGGACCCTCCTTTGGAGCCCAAGTGTGGGGGCACTGAAGGCACACGCATGTGCAGAGGCACCGGGCATCCCTGCACGGCCCAGGGAGCCATCGTTGGGGCTGGTGTCGGCACCTTGGGCAGGGTGCAGGGTGCAGTCCGCCCCTGCCCGTGCAGGACCTCCACTCACCTGTTGGAGGGGTCCAACCCGTGGACACCGTCCCCACCACATCCCGCTCCAGGGTTGCCCTTCCCGCGGTGACATCCCACGGGTGCAGCCACGCAGCTGGCGGAGGGCGAGGGGAATCCAGCTCGGCCTTGGCTGGGGACACAGCAATTGGGAAGCACTGCTGGAAGCCGTGCTGCTGGGAACTGCTCCCGCATGGCCAGACTAATGGCCTGGCAGTCAGTCGGCGCGGAGCCGGCTGCGGCTGCCCTGGGACTTGCAGATTGGGACTCTACTGAGCTCAGAGCGGCTCCGCTGCAGCCTCTGCCGTGCCAGCTCCTGCGCGGCACCGCTGCTACGGGGCTGCCATTGAACCGGCCAGGGACCCAGAGCACCTATGCGATGGGGATGGGGACAGGGAGAGGCGAGGCTGTGTGCTGGGGCAGGAGCAGGGCTGCCGGCAGGGTGGTCGGGAAGTGGCTGCTCAGCCTTTGCACCCTCACCCTGGCGTGGGCTGGCCGTGACGCTGAGGGGGCTGCGGGGCGGTGTGGCTGCGCTGGCCCTCGCCGCGAGGCAGGGCAGCATCTGGCCAGCCCTCTGGGGGTGACACTCAGCAGCTGAAGCCGGGGATGGGGGCCCTGGGGGCTGCCCGCCCTGCAGCCGTGCCCCCGTGCCAGGGCTGGCAGGGCCGCTCTTGCTGCCATGCCGGCACCCATGAGGAGGCTGCGGTTGGCTCAGCCCAGCGTGGCACGGGCCGGTAACCCAGCGGGAGCCAGCAAACGTGTCAGCCTCTGAATATTGCTCTTCACTTGCCCTGTCAGGTGAAATGAAAAAAAAAAGGGAGCCTTCTTTTTTGGAGTGTAATCTTCCGCCTGCGACATGAAGCCACGTAAACTGATAAATTGCAGATTAAACGAGTGCCACACTCCACTTCAGTCCCTGGCTGTTAATTCCCCTGTTGTGCAATTCCCCGCTCTCAGGGCCTGTCAATTCCAGCTAATCGCAGGAGGCACTAAAACACTCTGCCCTGACAGCCCCAGATCAAGAAACCCCTGACTCCTAGCTCAGGTGGATTGCATGCATCACTTATGCACAAATCAGCAATATGCCAGCAGGGAGGAATTATGTCCGATGACAGCCCAGACATGAGGTACATATTGCAGAGCCGGCGAGCCCCAGCCGCCGTGACAGATTGCAGCGCGGGGCTGCGCGCTGGTGCGGGAGCGGCTCCTGGCTGCACCGTCCCCGCACACACCCGGCACTCGTGCCGCGGAGCCGCCGGCATCTCGCCTGTGCTGCTGCAGGATGGGGCGGCACCCCGACCCCGTCCCCATCCCTGTCCCCGTCCCCTGCAGAGCCACTGCCCGGGCTGCCCGAAGGGGCCGATGCTGGGGCCGAGGCGAAGGAGCTCCCAGTGCTCATGCGGTTGCAGGGCAGGGCGATCGAGGCAGGGAGGGCACGGGGCTGGGCAGGGCACCGTGGGCATGTGGGGTGTCTCACCCGGGGAGGGGGGACGGCGAGACGGCCCCGCTCTGCCCACCCCGCGGCGAGGGAAAGCCCCGCTCAGCCCCGCTCAGCCCAGCCCCGGCTCTGTTTTAACATTTAACTTGCCTCAGTCTGTGATCCTGAAAAGCTTAAATTAATGACAGCCTTGCAGTTGCTCATTAATAATTGCTTCATTACTGTATGCAATTGCATTCTCCTGACAATAATGGTGTTTGCTGGTGTATTTCTAATTATCTGGCATTTCAGCTCCCTAATAGAGCCCCAGCGCTCCCCGATGTGAAACCCTCCTCTTCAGCGGGGAGCGCAGCCCAGCCCGCCGGCAGCCCTGACACCTCCCCGCAGTACGTGCGCTTCTTCGTTAGCAGCTCCCGGGAAGAGGTCTGAACTCCGCTGGCGGAGTCCCACCCAGGACTGGGGGCCACCGTACTGGCTGGCTGCTGAGACCCGCCGCGCTGGGGCCGAGCTCAGCCGCTTCCCCCCATCGCACGCCTGATGCTCGTGCAAAAGTCAGTTTGAGAGCAATGATGTAGAGCAAGACGGACGGGAGCTCCAGCGCACAGAGCAGGTGCCGTGCCTGCGGCACTCGGCACTCGGCATGGCCACGCCATGGCGGTCTCCATGGCCATGGCAGCCCCGGCAGCCCCGGCAGCCCCGGCAGCACCTCTCAGGTGCGTTTCAGCCTGGGCGAGCAGAGCCGAGCGGGAGCTGCCAGAAACCTCAGTGGGTGCCCACGGCCGGGGCTTTTCGTGCAGGGCTGCCTCGGCCAGGGCCACGCTGCTGCCGGCGGCGGCTGCGCTGGCGGCAGGAATGCAAGTGCCGTTCGTCAGCTCCTCGGAGAAATTCATCAGGCAGCGGCGGCGGCGGCGGCGGGGGAATCGCGACACCGTCCCCACGCTTGCGGCGCGGAAACGACCACTTGTGCCCCAGTTCAGCCCCAGCCGCCGGCTCGGAGCCCATTACAGTGCGGCGCGTGCTGCCCCCGCGCTCCCCACCTGGGGAGGGGGCTCATTTGTAGTTAAAAATCTATTGTGACTTGTCAGAAAAATGAATAAATGAGCACATTATTTTTTCATTTTGGAGCTCAGCATCTGTTTGTCTAATCAAGAAAGAGAACTGGGAAAGTCAACCAGGGCTGACGCACACATTTTATTTAACTTTTCCTCTGTCAAAGGAGTTTAAATGTGTAATGAACAGGCCATGGTGATTTGAAATATAATCCCATTACTCTGATGAGATTACCAAGGCTGTGAGAGTTCACAAATCATGCTTAGGGTTTTTAGAGCAAACAACACCCTGTTGAGATTTTTTTTCTTTTTTTGCATTTAAGCAGAGGTGTGTGGGGAGAATAAAACACGACCGTGCTTAACCCTTCGTGCAGTGGCAGTGGCAGCGCGGGGCTGTGCACAGGGCCAGCCCTCCCCGTGCCTCAGCTGCCCGCGGCGGCCCCGGGCCCCCCGCCGCGGTGCCGGGGAGCAGCACCCAGCCGGGGTGCGGGGCACCTTCCCGCTGGCCCTGCCTGGCCTTTGTGCCCGTTGTGCCCGCGCATCTCTGTCCTCGTCTCCGTCCTTGTCCCGGTGTCGCACCGGGGAGGCTGCACTGGGATGTGATTTAAGGGGCATTAATTTTAGCAGCAGCAGCACCCAATACCACACGCCGCCACAGCAGCACATTTCCATGAAATTCATGGGCCCATTACAAACATGTCTCCATAAATAACTCCCCCCATTAATCTCAGGGCTGCACCCAGGGCTGTACGATGGTTTTCACCTGCTTGTCCCGGTGCAGGGTGGGTGCAGCCCGTGCTCCCGGATGGGTCCCGGCCCTGCCACGGTCGCCTGCGGAGCGGCTGCAAAAGCCCCTGGGATGCACCAGGCTCCTGCCAACCTGAACCCAAAGGAGCCTCTGGCTCGAACTGCTCCTGCGGGAGTTCGTGGCAAACCTCTGCAGAGCCCCGGGAGAGCTCGGGTCAGGCCGGGCGCCCCAGTGCTCTCGCCTTGGGTGCCAGCATGTGCCTGGGTGCCCTGGGTGTCCTCTGCTAAAAGGTTGCTCTTTTGTTTCCCAATACTCTGATAAAACCAAGGAGGCGGTGAGGGCTCGTCTCCGCGGGCAGCACTGGCTGCGGCTGCAGCAGCCTTGGCCATCCCCACCCGACTGACCGCTCCTGAGCAGGCAAAGCCGCTCATCAGCTCTCTTCTTCTTTCACAAACCTCCCAGACAAATGCTCAGTCACCCCCAGAGCACAACGACCAACCTCGGGGTCTCACCACAAAGGTCACCCGTCTCTCCTGGTGGATTCGGGACCCTCCGAGCAGCATTTTTTTTGTGCAAAGCCAGGCAAGACGGGCAGCGAGCGGCCGGCCGCGAGCAGCACCGGCTGCTGCAGGCGCCTGGGCTGAGACCAGCCCACAGGTACGCGTCCCCCGGGGCTCCCAGTACTGCGAGGGGAAATACCTCCGGTTGTTTGCACTCACTCTGTGTGTGCGCTCCCTGACGCTCACTGGGTCTGTGCCCGTGATTTTTTGCAAGCGTACGCTCTGCGCCATGAGGTGCAATCGACCGTAAAACTTCAGGTGCACATGCAAGCCAGGTCCCCCTCCAACAGCAGAAGTAAGAGAAAATTCAGAAAGCCTCTGATGCCTCCAACAGCTACCGATGCACGTCAATGAGAAGTCATCCTCGTTACGTGAGCCGGCAGCCACCCTCTTCTGCCGAAGCCCAGTAACAAGGCACGGAAGGAACAGCTTGCTTTTCTGACCCAGTTGAATGCCCATCTGAATCAATTAAATCTACAACTACCGGGGAAAGACCAGCCCGTGATGGATTTGTGTTCAGCTGCGCACAGATTGCAACCATGAGCTCTGATTTAACTCTTTCAGCAAACACTAAATAGTAGAAGTGTCTGTTCTTTCAGTGTCTCTTGAGAAGCTAGATGTTTCCAGAATTTAAGGAAGGTTTCCTCCACACCGCATATTCAACTGGATCTGATCTTTGAAAGCAAATTCACTTCTTAACTGTGAACGGCTCTTTCGGAGCAAATAAACTCATTCCAGGCTCCACACCTTGCCTGCTCCCCGCCGAGCCCTCAGAGCATCCTCCAGCAGCAGCGTCCCGTGCCTGCCGCCCTGCCCGTGCTCCCCGGGGATGCGCCGCGCTGCGTGTCCCGGCTCCGTGGGAAGACTGCGCTAAAAATAAAGCCAGTGGAAGGGGATTTACGAGATGGTGTAAACGCACGTGGTCCGGGCAAGTGACTATGCATGCGCCCACAAACGTTACCACAGTTTAGACAGCAGAGATGTTTTTTATTATGTGAATCTTTAGGCTTTACTGAAAGCAAAATACTGCACATATTGAATACCTACTTATAATAAATAAATGTAAGTGGGTGGCAACAGCATTACGGCCATGGAAACAAGTAGGAGACTTCTGTGGTTTCTGATACCAACGTAGGCAATTTTTTACTTCAGTTAAAAAGAATTGAAACTAGGTGGCAAAAGAACATTCACATAACAACTTTAATGTTAAATAGTTCACAAAGTGGTTAAAGGAGTCATTTACATTGCATTATTTGAAGGGTCTTTCCCCATTGCATCTGTGCTGCACTTGCACATATAAAATATTAAAAAATTTAATATCATACTATAAAATATTGTTTCTCTTGTTTTGCAGATATCATGGAAGACTGTACAGTGAAGACTGGCCGCCGCAGTGCGGGCAGGGCTCCCCTCCCGAGGCAGCGCCGACACCGGCTCCGGGAGGAGCTAAACCTTGAAAAACCGAGAACTTAAACGCAACAGGTAAGTGACAAAGAGACCTCTCTGCCTTAGTGTCTATTCCTAAACTACGTGTTAAGGCTCAGAAAGTTTTCTCTATACAAAAGCAAGGTAGGACACTGGAAGAGGTCACGCTGCGGCAGGCGAGGCTGGGCGGCAGCAGGGAGCCTGGTCGGCCCCTGCGACCCGCAGCGCTGCAGCCTGCCCCGCAGCCCCGGCTGTGGTCAAACGCCTCTCGGAACTGGGGGCATTTTCTTGATACAAAATCCACAGCAGCAGCGCAGAGAGCTCCAGCTTCAACGACTTGGAGAGATTTATGAAAGACACCTCTGGTGAACTGAACCAAAAATGCAGCTCTGGTTCCCAGTAATCCCATTCACGTGTTCCCTGATGTGTTAAGGATGGACAAGGCCAAAACAGTTACAAATCCCAGTACAAAGTAGGTCTTAATTTTTATTTTTAAAGAATAATATTAAGAAAAGGTGAAGGCATTTCTCAGTCCTCAGGTGCAAGCCGTCTCAGAGAGGAGGAGCAGAGCCCAGCGCGGCAGCGGCCGTGGCTGCACGGGCGGCCGTGGGCAGCTCCCGCAGGCAGGAGGATGCTCTCCTTTCAACCGCGGAGACGCTGCCTTGGTTTTCAAAACACCATGCTGATGACTACAGCAAGTAACTTCCAATAAAACGTATGCAAAGCTGAGAAGCACAGTTAAATAAAAATATTTTTGAACGAAACAAACCACAACAGACTTGACTGTCTCAACGTTTCTTCACAAATCGGCTCCCCTGCAATGGCTGCTGTTCCCTGGCTCACGGTTGCCTCCTGCACTTCAGCAACAGAAGTGAAACCATCTGGGACTGCAGCCTCCCCCCAAAAGAACTGTGCATCATATGGACCTTGAAAAAGATTACATCTGTTTATTAATAGTAAAAATGGATACATTTGTCCTACATTTTGTTTTTAGAAATTTGATCATGTCACAAGCAATACCTGTGTGTATGTGGGTGTATTACAGATGTATATAATTTATTTTAACCAGGCTGTGAAATAATATGTAATCACATCTCTTCTTGTGATTGTACATAACACAGTAATTAAATGATGCCAGTCTACGTCATTCTCTTATTTCTAATCAAAGGAACTTGAAGCGTAACAGTCTTCTTTCCGGCTGATATGGCTCTTTATTTTTGTCACAGGGGAGACTTCCCATCACCAACGAGGGATAATCTTCCAACCGTGAGAGACGGGATAATTCAGGTTTCCTCCCCGGCTGCTCCTGCCTGATGGCAGCAGGAGCACCGCAGTCCTGGCTCCCACCTGTCTCGGGCGGTGGGGAGCGTCTCCTCCTCCGAATTCGGCAGACAGGCTCTCCTCGCGGCTAGGCGTTACTGCTGTCCCGACTTCTTCTCCTTCTGGAAGCTAAAGCTTGTTCTCCTGCTCAGTTTTCTTTGTTTCTGAGCAAAATAATCTGCTCTGGCTGTGCTTGCTCGCGACTCTAGAATATAGTTAACCTGCAAGACACGAAACGGTATTTAATTTCGTCGGTGCTTCAGTGGGCCAGCCCGGGGAGGGCAGGGACCCTCACACCACCCAACTGAACGAGGCTTTAGTGAAACCGGTCCCAGCGGGCCGTCAACAAAAGGACGGCGCAGAGAACGCAGAGCTCCAGGAGAGCCCCGCTCTGCGCGGGGCCGCTTTCCGGCTCGCCCTCCCACGGCCCTCGGCTCGGCGCAGGGCGGCCACGGCGGCCGCAGGCTCTCAGCATCCCCCTCCCCTCGTCCCACCCTTGTCACCCAAGCCTCTGGGTGAACGCAGCAAGTCATGAAGACCCACGGTGCTGGTCTAATATAGTAATGGGCTTCAATAAAAGACTTTATCAGCTTCAATAAAAATAATTCTTTCATTACGATGTTTGCATACTCAGCTAATCTCGTAGTTTCCCTGTGTTTTGGCACATTTTACTTGATGAAAGCATTTTTAAATGATATTTAACAAGCCTGCTATTCCCTAAATTTATTATCTCCAGTGCTTTGTGATAATCACATAGATAATTTTAATGGAAGGTTAATGCAAGAATCAAAAAGATAAAAATGCCCTTTGGTCTGCCATTAGCTGGTTAATATGCTGTGGCTTAAAACTTGCACAATTTTATGCACTGTAGAGTGTTTCACTTTCATTGCATATTACAGCTTAAGGCATAAAAATATAGGGAATTTTCATGGTCAATAAAGCCTCGGTCTTTCTCACTTGATCATGTAAAAAGCCTAATTTGAAAAGTCTGATTTCTCTGCGTCTCCTAACGCTGATGGAATTGAAAACAAACTGGTAACTTACGCATGAAACCAGAAAATGTTCTATATAAACAATCTGCAACTTAAGAAAAAAAAGTACTGTTCAATAATATTTTTTCTTGAATATTCATGTTATTCATAGCAAACCTTTTTTTTTTTTTTAGCCTTCTTTTATGACCAGTCTCAGATGTGTCAAGTGCTCTGGATTAGAATAGCTTATTTAAGATAAAGTAGGAACAAAAGAATCAGCCTAACAGTTCACGAAGTAAGTAGAAAACCCGCAAAATACATTCACCTTCTATGTTATTAATAAAAATTATTTTATCGTACGTCAGTTATTTAGCAATCCTCTAAACTCCACACAGAAAATAAAAGCAAACATAACAGATGGCTTGCCAAAATTACTGCTTTTTAAATTTTGAATTGCTATAAAATATTAGCTTGTGGAAAATTAAGTTTAATCTTCCAAGAGCGTTAAAAAAACTTGTTTCAGAAAGCAAGCCAATATGCGTACGTACTGAGCCACACGAAAAGCAAAGTATCACGGTGAGAAAAATAACCTTTTTGCTTTGTACCAACACCTGCGCTTGGAACAGACGCGTGAAAGGCAGGAGAGAAGCGCTGTCCTGGCAACGTCACTGCCTCTGCTTGGGCCGGCGCTGGAGCCGTGAACCCGGCGTCATCCTGCGGCCCTGAACATTACGTCAGCGCGCAGTTTTACCGGAGCCCTCCTGGAATCTCCGAACACCATTAACCCCGGCTCCGAAAGCCCCCGCGCTGTGGGGACCTTTGCTCAGCCGCCCGCCCTGCTGCCGAGCCCCGCGCCAGCTCCTCCAGCTCCTGGCAGACCGGGGCCGGCTGCTCCCCCAGCTCCTCGCAGTCCTGGTTCGGTGCTTACACAAGCCGGGTGCCCTGCCCGGGTCTCTAAGGCTGGGCCCCGCGCCGGCAGCCACACGGCAGTGCCGGCAGCACCGCGGTGCTCTGCCGGCTGCAGGTCCTGGGGCAGGGCACCCAACCCTGCACGGCACCTGCACCCTCGCAGCCCCGCACCTCTGCCACGACACGGGGCTTGCAGACCATCTCACGCGTCTGGAGGTGGAAACTGTCTGGCCACAATAAAATTTGGTAGTTTCCTATAAAATTCCACAGAAAACTGGTGTCTCTATTAACTAGAAACAAGTATAAAAGGAAATATTATACACAAGTAGGCAGTCTGCTGTATGGCTGTTTGAAAAATGAATAAAATAATTGGCACCGAGCAACTAGCCTGGTATTAAATGCACCTTAGCGGTCCTCAGGCACTGCACCATTCATGTATTTCCAGAGCCTCTTGAATACTTTTATGTCTAACAAGTGGTAAAACACCCAGGATTCTGGGTCATGTTAAAATTTAATACTCACCTTCAGTACAATTTCATTGACAGTAGCAGCATCTGATTCAAAGTAAAGGTGTTTGTAGTCATGATTGCTTAGATATGTAAGTTTAAATATTGCATGACCTGTAAAGATAAGAAAAAAACTGTTCAGAATATTCCTGTAAAGTTTCAGCGGAGCTTGTGTGCCTGACAGAAGAAAAACACAGATGGTGATCTTAGCATACCATCAGCACAACAGAAGGAAGTAATGAAACGCTGACAGGCTTCTCATGTCATTTCAATTTAAGGCAAGTGGTGGCTTACAGGAGCAGCTGAACTCTATTCAATAAAGTTCGTTTTCCCATCACATCCCCACTGCAGGAAATGCAAAAATCTATCAAATGGCTAGTTAGCTCCCGTTCAGCCCAAGACTGTATTTCAGTTAAACTACCACATTAGGACTACTTTATGTAACCATTCACTGTATAATCATCACATGCAGAAGGTAAGTGTTATATTTAAAATAAAAGGCCAATTAACCCCCAAATCATCACTCCAACAACCTCTCCCCAAAACATCACCCAAACCTACCCAGTTGCTTACGGCAAGGGGAAACGTCACCGCTGCAAAATACAAACGGATGCAGCAACGATGCTATGAAACAGATACTCAAAACCAGGAATCTCACTTCCAACAAGCAGGACAATCAAAATTAAAGTATAACTGTAATTTCTATCTCCACAGCGCTTCGCTGGCAGGCTTCGCTGCCGCTCAGTCCCAAATGGAGGTTTTAGGTGATTAAATGGACACGAGGTGCTGACAGCCCGGCCAGCCGCCGCGGCTGCCTTCGGAGAACGGCACAGGAACTCCTGACCTTTAAAAGTACTGCAGGCAGGACGGGAGGGACGGCTTTAACATAAAGGTCTATATGCAGAACATGTAGGAAGGCAAAAATATCCTTCACTTGTATGGATGTTCACGGCGTCAAAATGAAAATTAAGCACATTCTATACATTATACTTTTCCATCAGTTTTCTCATGATTTATTCAGTTCAAAGGTCAAAGTTAGTAATCTGTAAAGTAACAGCCACATTACTGTAAATTCAGGTCTTTCCTGGAGGAAGGCTAATTGGAAATCTTATTTACATTATCTAATTCTCCAGATTTCCAAAAAGTGACTGATATATGCTCAGATCTGTGGCCAGAAAATTTGAGATGCAAGTATTTTATTGTGGCATGTTAATTAAACACCATTATGATGCACTAATCTGGAATATAAATTCTATATTGAAAAATTGGCTAATAATAATACCCCCCCCCTTTAAATCATTTGACAAACGATGCCTCCGTGGTACTAAAAATGCGGGAATTCCTAGCCGCGAGCTCATCAGTATGTTAATGCATGCACGCTGGGTCTGCTTGGGACTGAATTCAGCATCTTTACGATTCCGAAAGTGCCCGTGCCCTGTTCCTGGGGACATGACACAGCACCGCGCCCCATCAGCTACCCCAGTTTTCCTTGGACATTGAATATGACACAGTTACAGAAACTGATTACAAAAAATGAAAACTAAAATGGCACAAAACACGGTCTGGAGGATTCCAACGAGGTTCTTTGTTTTGGGTCTTGGAAGCTCATCGGGTGTTTCTTGGCGTGGATCAAGACTCCCTTCACCTGGTTTAGATGTTTCATTCCACGTTTTCTTCCCCCGAGAAGCCTGCTCTCCCCACGCCGACCTCGCCTTGCCGGCTGCTCCGGAGGCTGCTGCCCCCAGCACGGCTCAGCCGCTGGGAAAGGCCGGGGGGGCTCTGAAAGTGCCAGAAGCTGAGCCCCTCGCTTCCAGCGGAACGGCCTCGCACCTCACGGCTCCCCTCTCCAGGCCCGGTTCTCTGCCCGCTCGCCGTCAGTCCTTCCGTGGGAAGGGGGAGGCCGCAGCGGGACGGGCACGGCGCAGGCAGGGCCACGCACACCACCCCAACCGCAGTGCCGGAATCCGCCTCACCCAGGGCTCCTTCGCCCGCCTCCCCTGAAGCAAACATCGACCGGCTCCGTGAAGCCAGCGGTGCGGACACAAAACCTCTTAACGCGTTCATCGCTTACATGGCGGAGAGCGGGCTGGGTGTGCAGCACTGCGGCCGCTCTGGTAGGAGCAGCACAGCCTGCATCGGATGCAGGGAGCAGAAGGACCCAGCGTGCCGCCGGCGTGCTCCTCTCCAGCTCTGCTGCCCTGCCACGCATCACCCCGCAGAGGTAGGGCACAGAACCACTGAATGAAATATTAATATGAAAATTAAGCAAGATCACAGCCTCCGTCATGCCTGACAAAGAAACCCTCCCCAGTACCCCCATCTTTCTTTTAAACCAGTGATTTACTCCTCCTTTCCAGCAAAAGGATTTATGCAGCTGACAAGCAGAACGTGGAAGTTTATTTCGAGCACTTCCTTTAGGGTTGTGAGGAGTCAGCTCTTTCGATGACAGAGCAACAGATGCCAATAACAATCCGATGTGCCACGTAGCAGGAGGCAGAGCTTGCCCTGCTCCCCCCTGGGAGCCCAGCGCCGCCCTCGTGCCACGCCAGCACCACGCACCCCCTCCGGCACAGCACGCCGGGCAGCCCGGCTGCCGCAGCCCAGCCAAGGGCAGCGCTCGTGCTCCCGGTCCCACCAGTACGCTGGCTGCTCCGGGTCCCTGCCTTTCCGGCGAGGCGCTGGCTGAGCCGTGGACCCGCGCTCCTGCACGGACTCTCGGGAGTCGCAGGGGACGCGATGCTGCCGCTGAATCCAATGCAAAGCCCGAACGTGGGGCGTGTGCCGCGGCTGTGCATGACCTGCCGTGCAGGCCACGTAACCCAGTCCGACGGCCTGACAGGTGATTTAAGGGAAAGAAGCTAAGAAGGCTTTTCTTTAGAAAGCCCCATTACAGCATTATGTTTATGTGCTCCGTGTCCACATTATACTATTTACGGCATGAAATATTAGTTCATTGAAATCATAACTGGCACTTTGCTCTGCTACTATTCTAGCCAGATGGAATTTATGAATTGTGAGATTGATTTCCATTTCCAAGAGTGCTTAAATATGTGATGTACCTCTTTCCAATAGAGCACCACCCTTGACAATTCAGAGATCAATAGGAACTTCAATAGTTTTATATTTCCATATAAGAATATGTGGTAACAAACAGCAGCAGCTCAAGTGGCTTCTACCGCACCTGACGGTAGAATTAAAACAAATGCAGATATTGCACGAACGGCTTCATTACCATGACTCCCACATGAACAATGGTTTGGTGTCCTTTAGCTTGCGGGTCTGAAACACAAGTGTTCCAACTCCAGCAAATGTCAGTGCTGTCTGTCACTGCCCTGCACCGAGACCACGCAGAAGTGTATTTAATGTCAGCCACAGCAGCGGATGGCAAGGGTGAACTGAACAGGGGGAAACTTCAATACTTTGCAATCAGAATTAATC
This sequence comes from Gymnogyps californianus, assembly GCF_018139145.2. NCBI lineage: Eukaryota > Metazoa > Chordata > Aves > Accipitriformes > Cathartidae > Gymnogyps > Gymnogyps californianus. The sequence goes on from NC_059488.1 coordinate 11,946,660, forward strand.
AGCTGTACAATGGAAAATACATGTTATCCCCAACTATGTTTATCTGTTAAAACGTTTATGGACGGCAAATGAAACGACAGAAACTCATCTATTACCACAGGCTGTTGTCATGATGTAGGTACAACCCACAAGGCGAGCTCAGCAAACCCGAGCAGGTTTCGTGCCGATGCCTCGTGCCAGCCCCGCTCCTGCCGTGCCTCCCCAGCCCACGCTGGGGCGAACCTCACTGCGACAGCCGGAGAACGACATCCTACCGTAGGTGCCCTTTGGCCTCAGCTCTGAATGCTGATAAATCTTTTCTAACCCTGGAACACTAATAGGTTCCTGTGTGGTTACACCTGGAGAAAAGCCTACAGCAGACTCAGGCGGAAGGGCAGGATGCTAATTCACTGGAAGTTCACTGAGGAGAGCTCATTTACTCTTTCAGCACGATGCCTTAAATTCAATTGTTTGGCATATCTCCTAATTTTTAACATTACTATACTGCCAAAAAAGCGAAGGAAGAGGCTAGTTACGGCATAACGAATAATCCTTCCAAACCCAGCAGCGCAGCCAGATGCAAATCTGCTGCTCACGCTTCACTCTGCCGCAGGTTTGGTGAAACTGTACTCACGCAACCTCCACCCTGCGCTTCATCCCCCCTGCTTCTCAGTGTTTCTGCGTTTACATGCAGCAGGCGAGAAATTCTGCTGAATTACAGCTTCCAGAATTACTGACTGAAGTGTGCTTATACGCTCATTGGTAAATCTTGTGCTAATTTCTGCAAGTTACAATCTTGGGAAAATACACAAAAACTTTGCAGTCCACCATACTTCACCTGATACAGGTGAAAAAAAATTTCACTTTTTAATCTAAGTAATAACTTATTTTTATCAGAGTCTAAAAAATACACTTTTTGCCTGGAAAACCTTGGAAAGATGTGAATTTGCACAAGAAAAGACAATTTTTTTTAACCGAATCTGCCAAGACTAGAAATAGTTTTTCTTCTTCCTCTCCCATCCCCCAATTCAGACAAAACCCTCTCTTTTGCCAATGCCACTCTTTAAAACAGTATGCACTGAATTAAATCACTAATTAGATGGAGGACGAAAAGAATATTCACAAATCGGACAAAACAGAAAACAAACACTGGGAAATGCAAATTTATGTTAATTTTTCAATATACCTTGACAATTGCTTTGTCATTACAGGGCCATAAGGCAGAAGTCAACAATTAAGATTTATTAGTGGAATAATAGCTAGAGAAAGACCTCTCTGAAGAACAAAACACTTATGGGCATCATTTGACATCATCACAGATTTTCACCATTTCAGAAATTGTGACTACAACAGGATCAAACCTTGAAATCTCTTCTCACAGACTCAGAAACGATTACAAAGAATTAGAAATATACTAGTAAAAAGGCAAGGAATGATGAAAATAAAAAACAAGCAATGTTTCTGTACAAAGGCAAATTTACTTAAAACACTGCATGAAATGGGATAACCTCTGCTCGCCAACCACTGTTATATTTAATCTAAAAGCTCTGGGGAGGGACTCTGTTGTTTGAAATCTACATGTGCTACTCAAAAATGATGCCGTGACCCTGGAGCAGCGCCTGAAGGTCCTACAAAAACGCAAGTGTTGCATTACCATCAAAACACCCATCCTGACAACCTCTCATAACAAGAAAACTTAGAAGTTTTCTTCTAGGGGGATGTCATGAGTTGCACCGCACCCAGATTATCAGGGATATAGTATTGAGCTCGGTTAGGGACACAGATTGAACAGCAATGCTGTCCTAAGTGTAAAAGTGGGGTTAAGCCCATTTTATGCAAGCAATATTTATCCAAGGGGTACATATTTTAGAGATGATGTCTCCTTCAGAGGTAGTGACGGCAGCCAAAGTTATGGATGAAATCCTGACCCCACTGATATCAGTGGAACCACCGATGAGTTCAGACTGCACACCACGTACCCGTGATGGATCTCCTTCAAACCAAGGCATTACTTAGGGGGGAACAAAAGATATGAATGTTAAGGAAAAAAATAATAGTTGTGGTCCTGCTGGCTTGCCCCATTCTCTCAGGGAGCAGCATATTTCATGATCACTTTTCCTACAACTCAGGTCTTTATATTCTACTGTAGGCTTATTATAAAACATTGCTATTAGTGGTGATCTTGTTTCCAGGTGTCCTGAAAGCAGAGTTGCAATTAAAGTGCTGCATACATCCACTTTTATGTCAAATTGTGGTAACTATTCACACATCTGGACTTTTTTTCCCCAAAGCCTTTTGTTTCTTCTTTGAATTATCATCAAAGGCAAAATACTAATAAAGATTTTTGCAAGAATGGTGAAAATTGAGGTGGAACTCGGGGTTGCCCAAAACCTCTTCACCAGCAACCTTGTTTGGGAAAAAAGATGATAAATAAATCAAAATGCACTAAGCAGTGTTTCCACATGGCAATCGCCTCCTTCATTGCGTCTGCACCTCATCAATCACGCCATTGTCTGCTTGAAAGGCGAGCCTTGTAAATGTCATATCCACTCAAGCCCAAGGAGAAGCGAATCAAAATGCAGCAAGGAGTTTTAATTGGATAGTGTAATTAAACTAAAAAACCCCAGCAGAATAGCTTTGACAGGATAGATGAAGACCCCTTTTAATAGGGCTACAAAACATATTTGTTAAAAGGATGAGGCAATGCACACTCCTGATGGTGCTCCAGAGTACTTTTATGAAAAGGCTGTTCAATAGGGATGGATTTAATAAGTTGCAGCCACGTCTGTGGGGCAGCAGGCAGGAGAGTCTCTCGCAGCGAAGCGGTCACCAAACCGCTGCCTGCTCCTTCAGCCGCGCAGGCAGGTCGACGCGGCTCCCCTCGCCGCCAGACCCCTTCTCCGGCGGAGCACATCCCATGAACTATTGCCAAACCCGCACGGCTGCTCGCGAGGCCCCCGGCACCCCTGGCCTTTCGCCGGGGCTCAGGCTGGCCCCCCCAACCCGGGCACAAACCTGAGCCTGCCACAGAAAATGGAAAACGCAGCAAACCCAAGCGCCATCTGTGCCTTCGCTGCCTTCCCTCTGAGGCATTTAACTGCTCTGCAAACAGCATGTCCACATGCATTTGGACTCGTTTCTTTCTGTCGTACACTTTGAGATTTCTTTCACTCCAAGCCTGAAGTTTGGGAACATTTTCTCTGCTGAACCTATTTTTTTACCTTTTGATCAGAATCTGTGATTAGTCTCCTATCAAGTACGAATTTTCTTCTATTATTTCACACTCCGCATTATTCACAGCGGGAGCATGAATATTAGGAACTACCACACAATATTTTGTGCACCATTTGCAGAGCACATGGATAATTGTTGCCTCTCTGCTCTGGCTCCACTGCAGGGCTCTGAGCAAACGTGCAACATCTCTATTTAAGCTCCCCGAGCAGCAGGAATCCATGCCTTTCCAATGCTTTCTGTATGTTTTTAGTCCTTTCACGACCCAATAATGAATTCATTAAATTAGTATTACCCAACATGCATAATCTGGAGGAACTGGATACTGAATTAAAACATCAAATACCTTTAGCTTTAAATGAAAACTACATGAAAGCATTTCAGGCATCACTTTGGCTATCACTTACAGCCAGTATGAATACTGCTAGAAAAGCTATTTTCGTGCAGATGTGGAATTCAATGGGAAAGACTGACTCGTGTAGCAACATCAATCAAAACGTCGGCTCCGCTGGCAGCTCTCGACAGTAAGGCAGGTTCAAAGGTCACAGGATAAAGAAAAAGCCAAGCTCTGGTTCAGCTCTAATATCTCCTCGCTAGAAGTCTTGCAAAGGTACCTACCCCCCTTCTGTACTAGGCGGCTTTCATTAATCTTCTTGCCATCTTTTTTAACTAGTCATGCAGAACCGCTCGATAGCGAGACATATAATGGGGAGGCCCTGTGCCTATTACCAGGTTAACACTCTGTTAAGCCCCAGTGCAACAATGGAATAAGAATTTAAAGGAAATCTTAAGCTGCAGGGTGCAAAACAGGCAATTAAATTACAAACTGAAGTTACCAATGTACTCTGTGACCTACAGAACACCTCTGTTTAGACTACCTTAATATTAAGGATATTTTGACCTAGCAACTGAGAAGTATCTGCTTTATTAAAACAAAAAAAGCAGAAAAAGGATCACAGAGAACGTTTCTTCCGTGTTTCAAGCATACTATCGAAGAAATCCGATTTCTGCAGCTATCGCAAAACACACATGAATGGAAGAACCCCACGTATTTCGAAAACTGTAAGTCTGCCCAACTGATTAGCCTCAGTGCCACGGAAAGGCCTGCCCTGAGGTCTGCTCACCCCTCCACGCATCAGCGCCGGCCCAGCGCTCCCGCGGCGCGGATGCCGAGGCGGCCTGGTAGCCCCGGCCCTCGGAAGGGACGGCCACGACGCATCCATCACCGCCGCACTTGGTCCACAGCGCACTTTGTAAAAAGGCAGCGGTCAGTGACACTGAAGTTTCTCCCTTGTCCAAGTAATGTAAGAGACATTAACGGAATCAGATTTCCTTTAAATTACACTATTGCAAAGGGATATAATTGTATTAAATGTATTATGTTGCTTCCTTAAGACTTTATATTATGTACACTTAATTGAGATACAAAGCTCTTTTCAGCTATAAAAATGACAACTACTTTATTAAAGCTTAAATCTTATTTCTCAATGATAGGATGCTTCCTTTCAAGATTCAAAACATTCAGAATCTCTCGTGATAATCAGACTGAACCTGATTTAAACAAGCCGTTTATACACAGTGTTTTCAGGTTCTAATGGCATTTGATCGAGCCAGCAGGGCCATTACCTTTTCCCTCTGTCTAAATTCAGGGAGTCTGATTTAATTTACAAATAAAAATTCAAATGCTGACCCAGGCCTACTACAAGGGCAAACAAAAATCATCAGCCATTCCTGCCTACAATACCCACGCTAATGGCAAATTAGATGCCAAAGCTTTCTATTTTCATTTTCTGTTTTCACTGAATGCAGCTCCAAGTTCTGCGAACTCACGGCACAGGAAAGCTTCAGCCCTGTCCAGAACGACTCCGAGTCCGTCCATAAATATTCACATTACATCATCTCTGAAGTTGTTGAGTCCTTTAACACGCACACAAGTGCCACTAAAGCTTCACTGCATGAACCTGTCTTTTCAGAGAAAACTAACAGAAAATAAGCACAAGGCTCTCCACTATATTGATACACAATTTCTGTTGTTACATTTCTGCAGAAAAGTACCAGTAAAAACTCTGAAATCTCTTTAATCTGCAGAAAGTAAGAGCTAACTGAATATTAAACTGTGTTAATTACCACGTTCAGAGGAACAATTGTTGCAGAAACCTCAAGCTATACTGATCACAGCGACCAAACTCCACTCCCAACACCCCTTGCCCTTACTTAAAAGTAAGGTCACATTTGGAGGCTCCTGCAAACCCTTCACCTCTCTTCAGAATTACAAGAAGCCAGTCTAGCAAAGCAGCACTCAACTTTATTATAACCCCAACTGCCAATGTCCAGGGAAGGCAGGCAGCTTAATAAAATATACACTGTGTTTTCACCCGGGGTAACTGTACAAGCACTGTTACATGTGCAGAACACTTCTGAAAGACGAGATGGAGCATGTTTGTGTTACAAGAGATAAAAACATGAAAACAAAATATATTGCAGAACTCAAAGACCTTATCTTTACTCAGCCTCTCTTTCTTTGCCATAATTCATTCAAGGAAGATCCGGGAATAATTTTTGATGTAAACTCTGCTACAAACATATATCACTATGCTGATAAAAATCACAGACAAAACTTGTGAAATACAGTGAGTTTCATTCCTTTATGCTACTAAAATAACTTTTTTCCATTTAAAATTCAAGAGATACTGATCTGCTGTTAAGAGTTCCCCAAAATGTATCATTCTGAGGTGTCACACTAAAAGTCTCTTCTACCGGCCTAAAATAATGACTTCTGGAACATCTTTAGTGAATCGGGAAGAGGTCAGCAGATTTCACTAGGAATTATTTTCGCCTTTTGGAACTACGCTGAACACTTATTTAATAGGAAAAGTTTAGGACAGCCACGCGAAAATGAGTAAATAAAACCCCTCAGTATCATAAAGGTTGCCTTTGTCGTAACCTGTCAGCATCCTCTCCAAAGTGACCACGATTCTTCATTCAACCGTCTCCATGGGCAGGTACTGCCCTTCCGCTGCCAGACGCTATCTGGGGGTTAAAATTCTGTCCCTTATTTCTCCCTGGGTTGACAGGATTTGGGTACAAACATAATTTCCTACAGCAGCGGGTGCTGCCTCCGGGGCTGAAGAGCCCCATCCCCTGCAGGACGCAGTTCTGGAGGTGTTCAGGGACAGCCTGAAGGTCTCAGACTATCGTGTTGACAGGAGTGTGAGCTGGAAACCTCAGGTGTCAAGCCTGGCTTTTCAGATACAGCCCCATTGTGTGGGCACAATTTTACCACCAAGAGCGTTGGTATTTGAAATGAAATGTGGCTACAAACCCAGAGGTGTTAATATATTTACAAGTGCAAAACTGCACCTTGAACTATAAAGACAACCCTTACACATTTTGGACTGCCTGGTCGTTAGGGAAGTCTCCCCTTGGGATCACGCCTTCCCAAGGACCATGAAATCTCGCTGGAGAGACAGAAAAGGAAGACAATGACTGGACTAAGAACATGGAAGTAGGAAGGGGTAATGAAGGGGAGAAGGATATAGTTCAATAATTGCTGATAAAATCTGTGGCAGCCATAAATTTACTCTTCCAAGAGAATTCAACAGATCATTACCTCTGTAAATATGTATCACATAATTCTCCCTCTCTGTCACCTTGCAGATAAGTACTTAATACTTAGCATCCCTACCCTGCAAAAGCACAAGTGTAATAAAATCCATCTGAGCTTTTGAACCGCAGTTACTTTTTGATAGTAGATAGTTACATCTTGGCACCACCCGGAGACACTGCCCAATTCCCCCAGGGCCTATCTTGCGCTTTTTAAAACAAATTTTACAGATACAGACTCTCATTACTCCACTGATACAACAAGCAAAAGCACTTGGCTTTTGAAGTCGCACTCTAAACGTAGCAAACTCTGACCTCTCGTTGATGACCGGCTGAACTGGGATGTCCAACCCGTCCTCCAGCTAGCTCAGCTACACTGCTGGCCAGCCACGGTCACTGCTTTCCTGAAACTGAGCTCTCAGAGCGGCGCGTCGTAATCCCAGTGACCCTGCAGCCACGGCTGAAGCAAATTGAGACTGCGCTGATACTTACTGTATGTCTGAGATCCTCAGTTGCACCTAAGAAATTATTTAAAAGCAGCCTGGATGTTAAGAAGTTCAAAGAAACTGCAATTATGTTGAAACGTGTGTTTGACTACCGTGCTATGGGGCTAGAGACCAGCTAGGCAAGGCCAGTGTTTCCTTGGTATGACACTGTTAGCAGCTACTGATAGTGGGCAAGAAACACCCTTAATGATGCCATTAGTTGTAAGCAGCATTAAAAGGACACTCATAAAATGTGTATCTGTTTATGTTGTGTTCTCTATAAGAGAATCGAGTCAGATTAAAAACATCCTATAATGAATAAAATACACCTATAGAAAGAAAAGGACATGGTAGCAATAATTCTTTGGACATCTAGCACATACAGGGAGGGAGAGAAGAGAGAACATAAATAAAAAGGACTACTCACTTGGGCTTTTTTCTTCCGCAAGGTCACAGGCACAGAGGAGTTCAGAATCGATTGAAATGGGTTTCTGCTTAATCCAAAACTTAGTGCTGGCCTTCTGATTAGTAACAGGGTCTATCTCTACCTTGTCTCCAGAAATACCTGAGATGAGAAAGAATAGAGCGCCACAATAGTGATCTGTTTAAGCGATTTCATATCAGCCGTTTGACACACTTTATAAATCTTAAATGGGATGAAAGTATATTGCCCTTTTGGGCTTTTTGAAAGCACAGGAGCTTTTGAAACCAAAAGCAAATGGTTATCAAACTGCATTGATAATCTGCATTTTATTCTCCTGCATAAGCATACCAACAAGAAAGAAATATCACAGAAAAAATTCTTCTCAACACATACAGAGCTCTTCTGGAAGCAGTAGCTACACGAGCTGCAAGATTTATAAAAAGACACTACTAGTTTTTCAGTCACCGCTATTATATGTAATAGACACTATCACACGCCGTCCCTGTTCTATCTCCTATACAGCATATACACCACATCCTCTATATGAGAGGACAACACCCATTCGCAGCATTACAGAAACGCTCTTTGTGTTACCCAGATACTCGTAAACAAAGACATCCAGTCCCAGAGATCCTGTGCGTTTTTACACTGCTGGCATTTTAAAGCCAGCTCTAATTAGGCTGCTTTGAAAGCAAGCTGAGGATTTGTGTAGCTCCTGGCACGGGCGCCGGGCCCTGCTTCGCAACACGGGCTTCCCCAGATGGCTGGCGCTTCGCTACTGCTGCGTGTAGGCTGACCTGGATACGGCACGCTGCCACACGCGAATCCCACGGCAGACCTTTTGTGAGCGAGAGTAGAAAATTCCTCTCTCATCCCTCCAACACGTTACTCCCAAAGTCGTGCAAGAACAGCCTTTCCAGCGGGACGCTGCCGGGGCAGGCTGAGGGCTAACAGCGTGCCGGAACCGGCCCGGGATGTTCGCTGTAATTTATAGCGGTCTTTATCACAGTATTGCGAAGCAAAGACCCTGCTACGCCACACTGATGCACAGAAGCTCATTGTTCAGTAGCTGTTGACATGACTGAACAAACTTCTCAGTGTGCTTTTTACATCAAGATGTGTGGAGCCTTAAAAATAATTACTTTTCTTCAGTCATGAGTTATAGGTGAAGCTCATGAGAAAGAGACAAAAGAAAGCAATACAGGAAAAAAGTGTTTAAACATCATTGAACTCTTGCATCTCTGGAAAAACAGCAGAGATAACCTTTTCCCTCTGGAGGGTTTTGGCTATGACGCTTTCAAACTCATTACGATCGGCTCGTCTGAAGGACAAGAAAACCTAAAGGAGCGGATGATAAAACTTTTAAGAGATGTGACAAAATAAAAGAAAGATGCCACACACAAAACAACTCTCCCAAGCCCTCCAAAATTAACTCAGTATTTCTTAAAGTCTGGTCATAGCTGCAGAATTTGCAAACCACCCTCGTTTGTATTTTATGCAACTCTAAAATCAAAGCATACAGACAGCAAGGAGCAGACACCTACAGCAGGCTTCTTGCTGCAGTCCTTCCCACTAATACAAGGTTACCTTCATTTTAACCCTGGCTATCATGGTAAGTTATAATAATGCCACCAACCCCCTCCCCTCTTCTGTTAACCCAAGAATGCGCTTTGTCATTAAACATACGTCACATCAGAGAGATCACATTTCAATTAAGCATTGTATCAAGAGTCCAATTAACACAAGGACTGCTAGAACTAGGTAATTTGAGCAGGCTGATGCTGTATCTGGAGCCCATTTTGTTTTGTAATTTAATTTTGGACAGATTATTTAAAATCGGCATTGTTATTTCACTGTAATGGTTAATTATTCAAAATGGCATTTTCTGTAGTTTAAGGAAAATATGCGAAGTTGATGGTACAAGTTCTTATTTTCTCACTGAAAAAAGTCAAGGCAAGTTCTAAAAACAAAGGTGCAAATCCTTTGTGTGCGAGGGTTGTTCCCCATCCCTTCCTCTAAAAGTGTTACCCCTGAAAATATCCTTAAAAAATTTTCACTGTATGGCCCTGCAACTTCAGGATTCACAGTCAGTCAATATTGTTAATGCACCTTGTTAATTTGATAGGATTTGTCAGGTAACTCCACTGGAAAATTATATAAAACTGTTCCAGATGAACAGATGATAGTGACATGAATTAAAGTGATAGAACAATAGTGGAATATAAACCAGAAATGACACCCAAAGTGGCTGTTGATTTATTGCCATCCTGAGTTTGGTTCTGGGCTTCCATGTATATTAGTGCTACAAATCTGGGTCCATTTAGCAGAGAGATGCTCATACATACATCACCAGCTCCTGCTCCAAGCCAAGGTCACTCCCCATTGCATCAATCTTTTCAGCAGAGGCTACTTCACCAAGCATGGATTTTGTAACCATCTCAGATGTAACAGACTTCCTCCTCTTTCATCTTTTTTTTATCATGTAAAATACACTTTAACTTCTATTATTTTTATCTGCAAATTGTTGCTGTATACTTCATCCATTATTTCTGTATCTCGACATCACTGGCTTAAGCTCACACACATCCAAAGAGCACATTGACAAAGAATGTTGTCTTTTTTGTGTTATTGTTCTCACAATTTGTATGTGTTGAAACCTAAAATCAAAACAGTATTATGTATGTGGCTTCTGCAGTCTCTGTACTGCAGCACAAATTAGTCATACTCAAAAAACAAGTAAAAATGCTTCTTCTACTATTTTTTTAATTCATGCATTTTATCAAAAGGAATGTCATTGATGTTTTAGTCCAGTAACACTGTTCTGTTCTTGCTTCCTTTGTTGGGGTCTGCAACTGCCCCCCCGTTTCTGAAATACTTGCCAGCAGTAATTTTCCAAGACAATATGCTTCTTTTAGTTTTGCTAATATGATACACAAGCAAATGTGTCTTATTCCTTCACAACATGACAGAACCTTTGTAAAAATGTTGAGAGTACTACTGTATGTGCATTACACTGTAATATGAGCTAAAACATAAAACCCCAGACCTTAAACTGCTACGGCTAAAGCTTTTCACTGTAATAAAACCATCAGTCAAAAGGTGGTCATTCCTCCCATGGTCATTTATGTATTGCTTTTTACTATAGAACTATGCACAATGTACAGAAGATCGAGCCTACTCCAATATTTTTGGTAAACCTTGCCTCAAAGTCAATGATGAGGCCTCAAAACAGCCAAAACGTTTCAAAAAGTACCAGTATGCAAACAGTAATTCACAAACATAGCTCACACTATTGCTACCTGTTCTATGCAACTGAAAAAATCCAACACAGAACCTATTCAAATTCAGTGACGTGTGTACGCCTTACAATGCCGGAGCAAACTGCAGGGAGTGCAGATGAGCTACGCTGAGTGTTTTCTCCACCACTTCTGGGTTTTGTCACACGTAAACATCCTTCCGCGTGAAGCCTGGGAAACAGGGACTTGCCCCCAAAACCACACGGATATTTTCAGTGCAACCGCTGTACCGTATTTCAGCTAGCCTGACAGCCAATATGCTCCTGCACAGCTACCGACATCATCGATACTGTCAACAAGGAGCAAAAGAAATGATTTTGGATTCTCGGCGTCCTCTGGAAAAACCGTCACTTTGCTATGGCTGCTATGCAAAACTGATGACATAAAAATGCTACAGAGAAAAGTCTTTGCAACTGGCCATCATTAAACTGACACAGAATAGCTCCCAGACCACAGTTACTGATGAGCGATGAAAAAAAATTATTAGACATCGTTTTTTACATTTCAGATTGTATGGAGCAGTCTGTCACTCGCAGAAGATGAACACATTAACACTCAGCAGCCCTAATCCAAATAGCACCTCAATGTTTATTTTACCAGCGTTGCTCTTTTAATATCTTACAAAAAATTCAGGAGAAACCCCAGCAACATACACTTATTTTGACTTTATTTAAAGGTTTTGATGCTGTATATTTGCTCAAACTTTGAATATCCCACTGGGGTTTTCTTTGATTTTTTAAAAATAATTAGATTATAAAAATCACATTGTCAGTGTACTGCCATCAAAAATATACAAGTTCACAGATTGTTATAAAAGGGAAATTTTATGGTCCTTACACTACTGGACAGGGTCGGCTCCTTCACTGCTACACAAGTTAAGCCATTTGTTTCATTTAACAGCTATTCTCCCTTAACCATTTATCTTTAGTGATCTGTCATGACCTTTTCAAGCTCTCATTTCTGACACTTTCCAGATACAGTGAGTCAAACTTCACTGGAAGCAAACTATCACACCCAGATAGTTTGCTCAAAAGCAGAAAACAAGCCCAGCGCTGTCCTGCTTCAGCACCAGCATATAAATCCTTCCTTAACAAGACAGTTCAAAATAAACTAAGAAAGCCTCTTCTGTGAAAATTCTAGAGACATATACTTTCGTATGTGCTTAAGGATGGAAGAATGAAGAGACTGTAGTGACAATAATACAGGAACTCATACAGTTTAAATTTAACAATTCTACCGAATTCTACAGAACAAATGTATTTTGTAAACATTACGGCACTTAATATTTTACTGCTGAATCATTTCTTTTTGGAAGGTATTTGCAGGAATGTCACAGGTCACCTACCAATGCATCATTAATCAAATTTCCACAATTTAAACACAAAGATAAAAAGCCATTCAATCATTTTAAAACAGTAATGGGGCTTTTATAATTCAAGATTCTGTCATCCCTTGGCCTTCGGGTTTTCAAAAGCATTCAGAAAGCTAATAAGGACAATATAAAACCTTTAGAGAATGCTAGTTTTATTTTGTTCCACCTCAAATTTCCACTTGGTTGTTAAAATCTTTCAGTCTCAGAAAAGGAAAAACCTCATCATTCCTAGTTTTGCATAGCCTCATTTAAAAATAACAAAACAGTTGGCAAGAAGCTTTCCATCAGGAAGCCTAGATTAAAAAAAAGAGATGAGGTCATTAAATAATGGCCTTCTTTCAGAAGAAACATGTGCTAGCTGATTGTGGATAATAAAAATACTGAAGTATTTTCAACTGAAAGCAATTTTTTTAACTGCTGAAATGCTAGCAACGCTTTCAAGTGATGTGCCCCACAATAAAATAGACCAACATGATAATGACTGCTTTAAAAACGTCTGAGATGGACAGTTAGCTATTAGAGATGGCCAAAGGTTTGAACTGTTCCATTTTCCTAAGCGTTATAGTACGGATTGATTTACCTAACTGAACATCAGTGGTGAATCGAAGCCTATGGATCATGCTGACTTTGAAGGACTTGTAATGGTGGCTACTGAGCATGTCCTGAACTGTAGCTATATCGATCTGAGGGTCCTCCTCCGAGACCTCTTCTCCTCTTGAACCTGCAAAACAAGCCAACAACAATGAACGAGAGGTTTAAAATATGGCATACGATTCAGCTAGCGTGTAAGTATGGCTGTGACGTCTGCAGCTGCAGATGGCTTTTTAAGAAAGAACAAAATGCTCAAGTCCATGTCTCCGGGAGGAGGAAATTCTCACCCTCCGTCCAAAGACAAAATCACTAATTCATTAAGGTCATTACAGCACACATTTGCATCCCACACGAAGAGCAGTGCAACATCCCAGCGGCAGATTCTCAGGTCACATGAGGCACCCCTGGACCGCAGACATCCCCGGGGGCCGACCTGGCGGGATGCCCGCCGGGACGCCCACAGCCTGTCACCCCGGGAAGGAGCCGGGCGAAGGGGGGCCTGTCCCCGGCCAGGGCAGTATTTTCAGGTGCCGCCCTCGACGTACGCACTCGCACAGTTCTCTCGTGTTTCAGCATCCCCCCACGTGGGATGTGACGGTGGCAACATCTCGGGCACTCTGATCTCAGCCCTGCGGCACGGAGGCTGCGCTTTATTTACTGATTAGTATTCTCATTACTACTGCAGGTACTGGCTTTATAAAAGGTAACATCTCATTAAGCCAAAATGCCAATTACTGAAAAAATATAACGCACTTTAAAGATTTTTTTACATTTTATGACGTTGGATTAACACCAATTTAAACATTACTATAATGCGATATATAATTTTGTGCAGAGTAATTTCTATGCCAGCTGCTAATAAAGCATCTCAGCTCTAAATGATCATTCAGATGCTGTTAGATAAAGTGGTATAAATATGTTTGAAAACTGATTTAGCTTCTTACAGAAGATACTGAAGAATGACACGTTTTGTTTAATATCCCAGCTAATGTAGTCCTAAAAGCTGAATCAACTGCCAGTTCAGAGTACTAAATTTGCTGCAGGAGATTAATGAAAACTTTATATTTTGCTGAAATTTTAATAATGGGAAGATGAGATGATGGAATTTTAGTACAGGTCTTAAAGATCCAGCAAAGCAGGCTAAGAACTTGTCAGATTTTTTGCTATTAATTTTGTTCGAGACTTGCACAGTTGGAGCAGCCTCAACACTAACGCTTCCCGCACTGACCTTTCCCTCTGGGGATGTACATTCCCATCCCGTTCGGGGACCTCCGCTCACAGGGAAGCTACGGAGAGTTTCCATGTTTGGGCCCCAATGACAAGGGGACGGTTTGCCAGGAAAGGCCACGGCTCCCAGGGGAGAAAAACCCTGGCACTCGTCTCAGACACATACTGTTGAGGCAGAAGCAGGCTCCCTTTAACGGGGCAATTTAGAGTTGCAGAAGTACATGCCGTCTGCTTCAGAGAGGGAAACCGTCGGGGTGGTGGCCATAAGCAGGACAAACGTAGGCGAGAGAGAAGAAAAATTCCACCTGAGCACGGAGCATTTTTCCTGCTGGCTGAAAGCGTTCCCTCTTCTATCTGTTAATTCAGTAACAAATGCCACTGCTTACGATAAATATCTTTCATGTCTGTATCAAAGCAAGGTTAGCATTTGCTGTTAAATGAGTCAAAATACATGTTGAGAGCATAAAGTAGGAGATTCCCATTTCATAGACATTAGTCACACAAGCTTTTCACCCTGCCCACAGGAGAGCAGGCAAGTGATGCCCACTCCTCGCCGCTCCTAACGCAGCCTCCTGACACGCAACTGGGGACCTTTCTTTGGGGAAGCGGGACAGCAAAGGGTTAAGCCACAAATTGGGCTGTGCCACTCGACTTGAAAGAATTCCAAAAATCAAATGAAATAGTCTACCTGTGAATTTATGCAGAGCCATCTTAACATTGCAACCACTCTATGCTCCAGAATGACAAGATAAATTGTAATGGCTCCTTCAGAGACATTACAATGTATTTTGTCAAAGACCCCTGTGTTAATGTCTCTATACTATGGATTATCATAATGTATCATGTCAAACCCTCATGCTGCAGTACTTCAAAGATACACTGAGATATGTCAAACTTTTTGGTGCACTTAAAAGCATCTTGAAACACTGTCGCATGGCGGTGCCTGAAAGCAAAGCAGGAGGATGGCAATGGCACTGCTGCCCTGCAGTCGAGAGCGAACTTGGAGCCTCTTCCACCAGTGGAAACCAGTGAAATGCCTGTTCAGCCCTGGCAGCGGCTCCCCGTCACGCAGCCAGCCCTGTCCCCGCAGCATGCGGTCACAACGGCACGCCATGCTGAGATACAAGCTGCGGCACGGTGGGACCACGCGGTTACACCTGGGTATCCCCCTGCCCGCGGGGGAGTTAGGGGCTGGGGACAGACGGGGACACGGCGGGGGCGAGGAAGGACCCCAGGGGTTCCTCCACGGCGTGAACCCAAGCAGCGCAGAGGGGTCACTGCTGGCGGGGCGGCGGAGAGGAACCCTGCACCCCAGGGAGGTCGTTAGCGCTGCCCCTAACGAAGCCCCGCTCTAGGATTCAGAGAAGCCGCCTCCTCCGAGCCGTGTCCGACGGCGGGGTGCACCGTGCACTGCCCGCCGCCTCCTCCCAACGCGCGGCTGCGTTTTAGCGGCGGGCGACGAGACTCTCACCTCTGTGCAATGGGCAGCACTCTCTATAGCGGGGTTTAAGTACAGTGTTATACGTAAAGAAGTGTTAGCACCAACAGACAAACTGAATCGGTAGCGATAAGAAATTCAGAAACAACACAAAGAACAGCAACATATTAACCTCGTCCCCGCATCTCCTGCAAAATGTTCTTAAAATACTTCATGCAGATCAAGACTCACCCGATGCTCTGCAGGTACTGCTGCCTTTGTGCTCCCAGCCTCCCTGCCTGGCCTCAAATCGCCCCAATTTCACCGTCCACACTGAATTACCGGCAATGTGGGGACACTACGTGTCAACTTTACATGGCTATTATGAAGCTGAGCCTTCTTGGATTTCACACACCCAAATTAAAAGTATTAGAAAGAAAATTAGCAGCCTGCCAGATCATATCCAGGGGAAAAAACTGTCACTGTAACTAAAAACGTGAGCACCTTGTCAGTGTCTAAACTGCAGGAGCAGCCGAACAGTGGGATTTTGCTCTGGAAGCCTTTCAGATCCTCCACATATAGGTAATCTCTCCCGACTTTGTTTTATGAAGCTTTATGAATGGATTCAGGTTTACAGAATTTCTACAGTGCCTGCTCTTGGGAGAGCAGCCAGGAACTCCACCATCAAAACAGATCATCTGTCTAAAGATGGCAAGACACGCGGACCCCTGAGGGTGCATTGGATAATAGCAGTAATATCAGTAACAACAGAGAGAAATGCCCTGCAGGGAAAAACCTGACTGCAGAACTTGGCATATTGCTCTTACCCCGCAGCTCCGCGAGGATGTCTGCGAGACTGCCGGCGTTCAGCAGCGGAGGGAAGAGCCATCTCCACCAGCTGATTGGGGGAAAAATCATAAAAATATTTTCCACATGCAAGCAGCTGTGAATAAATCTGTCAAATATTTACAGGCCTGTCAGGGTATTTGTAATGGAGATCACAATGTGGCTTTTGAATGTAAAAGCTTCTGCTTGGGAAGACAATCAAGTAAAGTGGATGCTCCAGGTCTATTATTTAGCCCAAGAGCCGACCCGGCAATATGGCTCTGCTGGCAGAGAGACCACTCTGTCCTGGGAGGAACGGATTCCTATTCCAGAAACAAACTCCCTTCACATAACGACATGGAGACTCAGTTTGCAATGACCTCTGTATTTTTAACTTATAGTCTACCTAATTAACATTTACTTTGTGAAAGAAAAAGTGAAAAACGGTGGAGTCAGGTGTGGGATAAACAAGGCACCAGATAAGAACCCGCATGAAGTGCAAAGCACAGCTACGAGGGAGGCACCTCCCTTAGCCCAGGACAGGGGTTTAATTATTGGAGAAGCAGGGTGGGGAAATCCATGAACGGAGCAGGAAAAGAACGGCCGAGAGGAAGCCCGTGCTTCTGCCCCGCCATCCCCAAGCCAGGGAGAGAGCAACGCGTGGCGCAGCTAAACAGGGAGTCTCTTCGTTTTCTGGCATCCTGGCACCGCCACGGCCGGCGCCAATCCTTCCACCCTACCCTCGGAGCACGTGCGCGGGCGCAGGACGAGGCCGGTGCTCGCAGCGACACGGGGCTCAGGCCGGCAGCGCAGCCGGAGCCTGCTGCCCGCACAGCCGGCCGGCTCGCCCTGCACCGGCCACCACGGCTTCGGCGCTACACCGGGCACTACCAGGATAACTTGAGACCAACCTCCCGCCACCTTTTACGAGCTCTACTCGTTACAATTGCTTGTACTCAGCAGCAACTACAGGCACCCTGGCAGAGCAGCGCCCTGCTGTGCTCGGGGCTGTGCATACACCGTGCAGGCTGCCCCACGCTGCTGGACTTCAACTGCAATGGAGGTTAAAATGAAGTTAGGTCGGGTTCAGTGGTGAGCACAGGCAGTCTGTGTTTGCAGACTCCATCTCCTGGACAGAACCGCAGACGCTGCACGGCTGACGATGTTCTCACAGAAATGTTTTTAAAATCCCTAAAACCGAAGTCACCGTGTGAGAACGCATGGTGCTGGACGGAGAGAGATCCCATATAGAAGCGTATGCATTCAATGCAGCTACATGTCTTTTTTCTTTATCCACCTGATTCTTATTAACTCTCCTGTCTCAGTCCTCATCAGAGGAAGGACTTCCCAGCCAGTCAGACTGCTCTCCATCTCTGCTCGGATTGCTTGTGCAGCAAAACCATACAAAACAGTAAACCACAGCCTCCTACTTTAAAAAAAACAGAGTGGTGTTCTCTGCCCACAGGAGCTGAATAAAAAGCCAAAATGGCATCAAGGGCTACATACTTCTAGTCTTTAAGATGGCCACTGTGGTGAAGCACTACGGTATTTTAGTCACGGCACTAGTTTGCAGCCTCTAGATTTGATGGTCACCCAGAAAACCGACAGATTTCCCAGTCTGGAAACAATAGTTGAAGTTCTTTACTCTGTTGTTGGGTTTTTTTCCTTTGTTTTGTTTCATTTTTTTAAACCAGGTTCAGTATAGAGATAGTATTTTTGTTCAGGTACTTGAACTACTGTGAAATAGAGAGTTATATTTGTGACTCAGTCCCATCTCCTCATAGAAAATCCTCATTTTCAAATGAGACAAACAGTAATGAAACAACAGGCACTGGAAGCACAAGCCTGAAAATAAGTTAGAAGCTAAAACAAGGAGCCTTATCCAAAAGGGACTCCTGTAAGCACTAGAGGACATATAAAAATGACACATTAGTAATATCAGAATATTGAAATGCCGTATGTAGCCTATTAAAGAGCAAGTGAACCTGTATTTCCTCGATAAAACAACAAAATATAAAGTTAACTGCATTGCAAAAACGTCCCTTATTACTTTAATGTACTAGTATATTGCTTAATGAAAGTTCTTAATTGTAATACAATTAATTACATACGCAGAGTCCCCAATTACATTTTCCAATAAGACATTGGCTTTGGTACAGGTCTAAAGGCACTAAACCAATTTTAATATATTAAGACCAATTTCCCTTGAATACTAATTACTATCTAATGATAAAATGAGAAAGAGGAACTTTCCAGAAGTAAGACGGTAAGAATAAAACTAAATTAGCCATGAACAGTTTGCTACTAAACATAAAAGCATTTCACATTACAAAGTACAGGCTTTTAGTTTAAAGATAAATCTTTGTGCGAGTTAAAAAGTTCTGCATACTGGAAACAGTTTATTAGTTTGAATGCTATTAGTAAATATTGGATAGATAGGGGATTTCTCTATACATACTTGTTAATAATGGAAAGTTTTCTGTTTCATTTAATACCCTGAAATATAAACTTTCTATTTGCCCAAAGGAAACTGGCAGCTATTTTACTAGCAGATGTTTGGCATCATACATATATATATTTATAAATGAATATGAGACTATGAAGAGCACTTTTACAAATAATAGCTGTTATAACAGAGTTTTTCCTGACTGGCATATCTAAGCTAAGAGTATTTCAAATAAAAACAAAATGTACAAAATGAATATTTCATTTTGATGTTAGGATTTTCAAGCTATTATTTTATTAATAGTGCAAACCTGTCAATATTTCTATTCTAATGCCACGCCAAAAGATAGCTCCTTAAGCACTACAAAATCCAATTTCTTATTGTGTATTGGGGGAACCAGGCTATGTACAATGCATGAATTATGACTGATCTTACATACTGTATTGTCCTTGAACATCTATGCGTGTAGACAGTTAACTGCATGGGTGTTTCACATATATCCCCGAGCAGGGACAATGGATGATCACTTTAAATTCACCCACATTTTGGGGGAGAAACTATAAGCAGAAGATTTCTCCTGCATTCCTTATTCGAGTCGGGTATCAATTCAGAAAACATTCAGTAACAGCACAGCAGAAGAGAGGCAGAATTCACGTAAGCATTTGTTATTTTGCCTAGATTACTGTCAGCCTTGAACAAACTAAACCAGTGACCTGCTCTTGAACTCTACAAAGTGTCTGTTTTGCCTCTGCTTTTCCATGTTCCAGGCGCTGGCTGACAAACACAAGAGCCATGAATGGGACAAAAAGCCACCACCTACCAATGTGATGCCATTGCAGCAGGGGAGGATGGCGGCTGCAGCAGCACCGGGCGCACGGGGAGCTGCGGGGAGCCCTCGGGGTCCAGCCCAGGGCGTCCCCCCTTACCCTAGTCCTAGCCGGGGCTCCAGGGCACGCTCTTAGATGGGCACCGCCGATTTGCTTAACGAGGGCCAGGAGAACTCACGAATTAAGAGTACTTTTGAGTTGACAGCCTCAGGGATCTATCCTACACCTTCCCAGGTCCTGTTCTGCCGAGGAGCTTGCTTTTGTGTCCCGTCGCCTAGGAGGGAAGAGGAGCAGTCGCGGCACAAGGACTTCAGGGAAAGGGAAAAGCGTTCCCTCAACGTTACGACTGACGTTTATTCTGAGACAAGGCCTCTGAGGCTCCCCTGGAGCATTTGCTGCTGATGCAGAGTAGACCGAATGCCTCCTGCTAAACCACTTACAAACTTATGACAGATTTACTACTAAAGTAATGGTGCAACCTGAACCTAGTCACTCATGAGAGCATCAGTAGATATAGCTACAAGCCACAGCACAGATTCCTCCACAGATGATGAAAATACGTTAAAAATGCAGTATATAAAATATACTTTTAATTACAGAGCCTGGATAAAAAAAAAATGTTATTTTTAATCAAAACATGCAAAACCTATGAAAGTATGACTAGCATGCCTGTTTTCATAGACTAAAAATTGATAAAAAATAATAGCCGGGATGCAGACGCTGGCGAATTCTGGCCTGTGGAAGAGTGCAACTTGATTAGCGAGGTTAAAATTGCTCCATTTCCTCATGCACAGCACCCCTGCTACCTTCTGCCGCATTCTCTCCTACAGTTTCTTAGAACCATTTTATGACGAAATGAACCAGGAGCATCAAGAATATTTTGGGAGCACGTCCCACTCTACGGAGAACGGCAGCCAAAACTGTGAGTGCTTAATCTCAGCTCCAGCACTGACGTACCACCAGAGAGCTCGGGGCAGCTGCGTCTCACCTCTGCTATGCCTTAAAGGGGAGTAGAGTCTACTACTTGCCACTGGAATTAGGAGGTACTTCGGGGATGCTCTGCTGTCATTCTAGGATAAAATACGAAATGCTATAGCCAAAAAGCATAAATGGAAAGGTCTAATCTTTGTAAAGAAAGAAAAAACTGTTCTATTACTGGAAACAGGCTCTTACTATGATTGTTTGCAGCAAACACTCTGAGCATGGTCTTGGCAGAGAGCATGAATGCTAGTGGTTTCCTCATTAGTACAATCAACATTTTTACAGCTGAATTAAAATGGAATAAAAAAAAAAACAAAACCAAAACTGAGAGCATGACTGTTGGAAAGAATGAAGGATGGACCAAAATGCTATGGAGGACAAACACAAATCAATGTTAAATGGGTTTTTTTTAAAGTTTCATATAATTCCTTGTAAAGAAACAAATCAGGAAATAATATTAGGACCATTAAAACAGTAACAGAATGAAAATATCTGAGCATAGCTGGAGAGAAGATTATTTGTCTAGCACTTTAAAAATCATCAAACTGCTCTAGTTATATCTGCATGGTTAATTTCTTTAAATTCTATTAGAAAAAAATCAGTGCCTCTAACAGCCGTATTGACATGGCAAAATATATTGCAGACCAATCACTTTATTCACTAAGCAATGCCTGCAACAGAAAAAGTTTCGTATTTCCAGTGTTTTTCAGGGTTGGTCATAACTTTACAGAGCAGAGTTTAACAGAAAAAGATTAATCATGAAGTGATAAACAGGATGCAGACTATTTACTAGAAGGTATGAAATCCATCATTTCCCTCTGGAATATTGTTTTGGCACAACTGAGAAGTGCCTCAGGAAAGACAGTCTCGACAAAACTTACTTGCCCAGACAGTACAGCTTGTATTCCAAAATACATAACTTATGTGAGTTTAAGCAATTTACAAGAGCAAAAGTGAAAAGGGGAAACATACTGTTCTCCCGGACAAGGCAGAATTCCAAAGTGCTCTGGCTCTCCAAGGTACAGTCTAAATCTACTGGGACATTAGGTTCACTCTGCTTCTCCAGCCGATACTGAGGACCTGAAACATAAAGTAACTTGTAAAATCATCTGTTTTCTAACAAAGTGATGGCTTATCACGTTCAACTAACATGAGATTACTTGTAGCCTAGAAGTAAGGCAGGTCGATGTTTATGTTTCAATGCTCTTTGCCAAAGGGAAGGGCCCTATCATAAAAAGGTGGAGGATGGTGTGCAAGGAAGCAACATATTCCAGTCATCTTCAGCTGCCTAACAACGCTACCTGACAAACTCCTGTCCAACGTTTCTGTATTATTCCTACACCAGATGAGCCTGTATTAAATACCCTGCCCATGCTGCAAGACAGGGGTATTGCCTGTTGTAAGAAATACCTACTCAGACCTTGGTGTATATCTATGCTGCATTATTTGGACATCTTTCCTGATGTGAAAAAGCACCATGTGTTTGCTCCCCTTCGCTCTGCCCTCTCTGTGGCTCTTTATAGACTGAAGACAGGCTGCTGGGGACGTTACCCGGCCACTGTTTGCCGGGGGACGGAGCCCGCTCCTGCGCTGCCCGGGGCTGCAGCACACCGCAGCCCAGCCCCACCAGCCACAGCCGGCCCAGGCAGGAGCTATCCTGCGTACCCGAGTGCATTACTCTTCCAGCTTGGGATTAAAGCCTGCTTCTTGAGCGCAGGCTCAACCAAACATACACTCCACAGGTGTGGAAAGCCAAAGAAAAGCCCGGCTGCGCAGGTAAGGCTGCCACAGCCTCGGCGCTGTCTGCACAGGGCACTGAGAAATATCTGGGAAGGAAAGCAGCTCTTCTCTTATGAATTGCATTTTATTGTGAAAACCAGCTCCACGACACCTGATTTGGCTATTTCTACCTCTGCCAACGGTGCATTTCTCAAAAGGCTGCACTTCTGGAGCACGGGGTAAAGATTTCCTTACACATCAGCAGCGATCGGCACTGCTTGCCAGGCTGACTCGAGACAACTTGCCGGGTGGAGTTTGGCATCACCCAGCAGCTCAATGGCTGCAAGGAGCAGAAAGGGTCATCGAGAGATGGATTTTATCTTTTTCCAGAGATCTGTACACTGTTAACATTGAACTGCATCAAACATCAGCATGTACAGATGCTGTTGCTTCAAATGAATCATTTTCATATACATTGCATTTAACTGTAGATCTTCAACATTCAGGTGCCAACTTCCTTCTTCTCAAACCAAATCACCGAAGGAAAGATGATACTACTTAAAAAACTGTTTTCCAACTACAGAAAACATATTTAAAAAACTGTTTTTACAAAAATTAGGCCACTTTTAAAAAAAAAAAAAAAAATCTTTCAGTTGAATGGATCCTTAAACTATATGCCTTAACTGGAATAAAAAAAGAACACACTAATACAATTCCAGGTGAAACCCTGTAGGTCAGCTCCAGGCCTGCTGTCCGAACAGCAGGTGGGAGAGGACCCGACGGGGTGAGAGGGGTGACTCGGGTAAGCCAAACTCCCCGCGGGACCCCGGGCAGAAGAAAAGCCACTTCCAAAGGCAGGAGCTGGTGGAGGCAGACGCGCTCCCGTCCTCGCTGCACCCCCAAGCAGCGCAGGGTGGATCTCCACTCCTGCTCACACCCGAGAGCTGAAGTGCACAGAAAGTTCTCAGCTGTGTAATTTCTGTATAATCCGGTAAAATAACGCTAAACAGATACCTGAAAAAATGTAAGTGATGCAAAGCACCTCTAACCAGATTTTAATGTAACAAAAAAACTCGAACTGAAATAATGAAATCTCTTCCCTCTTTATCAGTACTTAAAATATTTCTGAATGTTTCCTGACTTTGAATTATGATAGTATATGATGAAATATTTAAAACATATAAAAAAATTAAGTATTTTAGCCTCAGATGGCACGCCTAAGAAATGGAATTTGTTAGCCAATTAATTTTAAATTTACTACAGCAGAATTTCAATTACAGCTTCTCATTTCGTCTCCCCAGAAGCTATGTGAAGCGCTCGCCACATGGCCCAAGCGCGTTCTGCTCCCAAAGTGGAACATTATTTCTCCATAAAATGGAGCCCCCTTATTCCCGGTGACTCTCAGAGCAGACACAGAGCCAGGCCATTTGCAGGCCGCAGGAGGAAAGCACAACTGCTCCCTCCCTGCCCAGCGCAATCAGCAACTGCACGTGTAGCTGGGCGAAGCATTTACAGAACAAACTGCACTCAAGAAACAGCAGAGATGTCTCATACCAGCACAAAGAACAGAAAGGCAAATATATACAGCACCCTCGTTTCTCCTCTCCCAGCTACTGGAAATGTGATTAAAAATTTAAAATAAATTAAATAAACAGAGGCCTGGCTTGTTAGGCAGAAGCAAAATATACTGAATTGAAACAAATATCAAAGTGGTAAATCAATTTGTATTTAAAAACTGGTGTAGGTTTAAAACCAGAATCAGTGACAGCAAAACCTGCTTGCTTTGTCCGTTTGTAAGAAGTACCTTCCAGAGGTTCCCAAACTCCATCCAAATGCTGAACGACCCAGCAATGACCAAGCCAGCAGAACTGTTGGTTCCCATCTGAATGTCTGTGTTCTTGGTACCTGGTACCAAATCCCTAACTCCAAGTGCTCCTTGCCTTGCTCCAGGAGCTCTTGCCTCCCCGAGAGCCTCAGCCCACGATCACCAGGACCAGGATCTGCTGACACCAGCACCCATTGCTGTGTCCCAGCTCCCTGGTTCTTCATTACAGCCTCTCTCCCACTCCCACCCCAAAAACATTTAAAATCAGAGGAGAGGAAGAAGTGAAATCAGCCCCTCTTGGAACTATTAATGGCTGGGCAGGCCTCCCTGAGCGCAGTGCGGCGAGAGCTCCTGCTCCGCTCCCAGCCCCAGCCTCGCCTGGTACCTCCGCAGGCGCCCTCTCGGGTGGACGCACCCAGAACACGTGTATGATGAGCCAAGCAGATCCATTCCATACAACACACTTACAAGTATTAGACCTTCACCTATCCCACTAAATCATTTCTATTTATACGATTTTCTTTCAGTCGCTCAGTGCTGCGCGAGAGCTGCTGCAGGGGACTGGCACTGAACCGCACGCTGCGCTCTCCAGCACAGAGAGATGGACTCGTCCCTGTGTTTCTGAGACAGCGGGATGGGGCAAAAGGACAGACATCAACGCTACGAAAGCCTTAAAATTATCAGAGAATCATATGCACACGACGACAAGGGGACAAGGTTAAAAGCAGGAGCTTGGCAGTGGTTTACCGTCCCTCTGTGTGGATCCGATTCCACCAGCTAGATCCACTAGAAAGAACAACATCACCCATCTCAGAAACAATCCTCACGCTGCCGAACAAGCTTCCCGCCACCCTGCAGAGAGCCATCAGTGATCATATCCCTCAACACCACCATGCCAATGTCAAAGGATGATTTTTATCTGGAGCAACTTGACAATTCTGTGGTCAGGTAAATTGTTCTAGCCAGTTTCTGTCAAGACTGTACTAACTGTCTGCTAATAAAGCAATGAAATAGAGCTACAGATCAGAAACCAAGGCAACCTTCCATATGAATAACGCCTTTAAAACAGAAAATATTAAGAAATTCATTTTAAAAGTGTAAACGGATTTTTAGAGAGTATCTACTCTTAAATAATATATTTTAGATATCTGTACACATTTACATGACCTCTACTTCACAACAGATGAAAAATGTTAGGCTGATTCTGTGGAGGAGTTTTACTACCACACTTCTCTCACAAGTTCAAATGATGTCATTGTAGTAGAAATACTAGGTAATTTAATGGTCTCCTAACAGAATACTGCTCTGGAAATTTCAACAAAACTTCAAGTGGTAATACCAAAGCTGGATTTTATGGATTTCTGTAATCTGATGCAAATGCTCCACACAGTTGTAAAATAAACCTTTAAAATCCTGGCACGGATGGTCCTGGCCCACGACCCAAGCAGAGCTTTCCTGTGGACGGCAGGGACCGCTGCTCCAGCACGTCCCGCATCCAGCGGCATCGGGCTGGGGCTGCAGCCCAGGGCTTTCACACAGCGCTGCTCGCTGGAGCAAGCGGCGAGAGTAAATCATGTGCATTATGTTCCACCACCAAGCTGGGAGCAAGTATGTTAAAATGGAAGTTACCAGGGCAAAATACCCAGAAGACAAAGCTAATGAATACGAACCCCTCTTGAGTTCTGTAATTTTGTCACAAATGCTTGGAGAGAAAGAAACTGTTGCTGGGTTAAAGCAAGCAGGGCTGGAGAAACAAGTGTTCATGTGTCTGGAGAGGAAGGAGGGAACCAAGGCAGCAGTCTGAAACGAGCCAGTAAATGGTGAAAGAGAAGTGGCTATACCTTCAGGCAAACTCTTTTTGTTCAAAAACTAACAGAGATTTGTTCGGGGCCCCAGAGGCGCCCCAGGCCCCCAGGGAGGGACCCTTATCCACCAGATCTGCCGGCCTGAGGCATTAGGTCTTCTCCATTCTTGGGCCACACTACCGGTAAGGCATCCCGCACGCAGGAGCGAGTGCCTAAACCACACACTGAAATACTACCAGCAACTGCAATTTTTCTCTTCTAGACTGGTTTTGGTGTACCGACAGACCAGCAGCTGTGGAGGAACGGGGCTAACTGCGACAGACGGACAGAGCTGCTCGCTCCCAGGGCCACGTTCTGCATCCCTGGGGCCGGGCGCCCGCCCGCCTCACCTGCGGAGCTGATCCTCCGTAACACACATCCCTTCTGCCAAAAATCCCCATTTAACCATCCACACCATGGTTTCTGCCTACAGATATCCACTGTACTTCGTTATTTCAAGATACCCCTTTAAACAGAGGAAGGTTTATCAGGAATTAAAAACAAACAACGAAACAACCCCCAATACTACATCCACAGCTTTCCTATGGCACAATACAAAGGTGCCCCAGGAAGAATCCCACCACATAATCAAATTAAGCAGCTCTCTTACAAAACGCAATGGCCATCCGCATAACAACAAACCAATTCTGTTGCCATTTAAGCTGCAAAGCCTTCAGAATGGGGTTTTGAAAGCATGACCCATCAGTTCTAATTTTTAAAACTTATCCTTTCAGTCAAGACCAGAAAAAGGCCCATTCCAACTTTTATCTTCACTACAAAGTGCTGTTATCTTGGGCTGATGTCAGGAGCTCGATCTCTCTTTCTGCTGACAAGCAGAGACGAGAGAGATAAGATTGGGAACGAATCTCACTTCTCTGAGTAAATAAATAATCAATACTCATCTAAATGTAAATGAGAAAGTATCCCCCTCTGATAACAGGGCTCTTATCAAACAGCCAATTTTCTACAGACATTTGGCCTCAACCAAATCACCATCATTCAGCCCCAGCCTAATGGCTAAAAATCGTAACTAAATTGAACCGATCACCAGAGATCAACTAAGTTCAGCCATGGCTACTACAGGTTCAAATGTTTGGAATGCAATTTTTCCCCCATTAACTTTCAATAGCAATGAAGAATACCACGGTCAGGGGTTGAGTCTGCACAATAAACAAACACTAACACTTAAAAAGAGAATGAGGCTTTAAGCAAAACCCCAAACAAAACCCATCTCCATCTCCAAACTAGTTAATAGGGTAAAATAAGGATTATAGAAAGACTTACCTCAATATTTAATGTTTGCGGAGTTGTCAAACCTAAACTAAAAAACGCAGTATAAACAAAAAACCCCAAACGGTTTAAAATTGAACCTTTATTTTACAGCGTTAGTCTCTGCAACAAAACACACCGGTACGTCCTATTTATCCCTTATCTTTACCTCCCTCTCAAGAGCTCCTATAATTCTCACAAAAGCCCCAGTTCCAGCTATGCTCTTTGTCAGCTGTTTCTGCTCCCTTTACGGTCCATGCATTTGTTCAAAACACTTTTGAATTTCTGATTTCCATAACATTGACCTCCAGAATTTATTGCACTGTGTGAGAAAAAGAATTCCCTTTTGTTTCAAAAAGCCACTGCCAACGCACCGCTTTTGGGGCATGCAGTTCTTGTCTTACGAACAACTGTGATAAAACCCTCCCAATTTACCGTCTCCACCCCATGCACTTCATAGACTTCTCTGGTACCCCGCCATGCCTTTTCCAAACTAGAAAAGATCTTCTCTCCTTAGCATCTACTCCTCATTTCACATCTGATCCATTTTCGCACTCAACCATTTCTGTATCTTTTTACTTCTACATTATCCTTTTTGAGATAAAATATAACAATTAAGATGTGGGCACATCATGATTTATGGACTGGCATAGTAATGCTTTCTGTTTTGTTCTCTACTCCGTTCCTAATTTCTGATGTTCAATTTGTCTTTCTGACTGCTCCTAAGCACTGAGCTGAAGTGTTCAGAGAACTACCCATGACGACTCCAGGATACTTTTCTTGACTGATGGAAGGTAATTAGAGCCCATCATTGTATACATATAGTTACGGTTGCTTTTCACCATGTATATTATTTTGCACTCATTGACACTGAATTCCCTCTCTCATTTTATTGTCCCGTCACTCAGCATTGTGAGATACCTCTGCAGTGCTTCACAGACAGCTTTTATTTGTACTATTCTTACTTCTTTTGTATCAACAGCACATTTTGTCACATCAGCATTCACATCCTTTTCCATGCCCCACATTAACGGAACAATGCAGGTGCTACCAGTTCCACTGGAACTCCACCAGTAACCTAGTTACTAATAACGGAGGGCCATTATTCCTATTCTTTGTTTCCTGTCTTTTAATCAATTATTAATCCATGTGAAGATCCTCCTTCTCATCCTGTGACAGCTTAATTGCTTTATGAGCCTTTGTCAAATCTTTTTTGGAAATCTAAGCATGCTATATAAAACACATCATCCTTATTCAGATGGTCTCTGACTTCCTCAAAGGCTGCTCACTGGTTTCTGAGGCACAACCTGCTCTACAAAAGCTCTGCTGATTTTTTTCCTCAGTATATTGCATTTGTCCGCATGTCATCTATTAATTCTGCTCTTTGCTACAATTTCATTTTACAATTTTGCAGTTTGCCTGGTAAGGCAGGCAAGGTATACTGGTGTCTCCTTCAAGTCCTTCAACACACACTTGCCACCATCCACACTCGAGAGAGCAGCAGATATGAGCAACATATTATACCTATTATACATCATTATACATGAGCAACATCATTACATAGCATCTTCATATCTGACCTCTACCAAATCTCTCTGTGACTACTGTCTGCTCATGGTGGTTTGTTACTGTTCGTGGATTAGTTTCAAAACTCGCTCTCCTGGCACAGCTCCTCAGACCAGTCTCTACAGAAACGCTCTGTCGCGAGAGCATCTTCAGCCTGGAAACGCAAGACCTGCTGAGGCCTGCAGCAGAAAGGGGTACGCACCCCGCCGTATGTCAGCAGAATAGTAAAACTCGTCTGGTTTTACAGCAGATGAAGACCTGTCCCGGGTGAGCCAGCAAACGCTATGCCAGGAGCTATGAGACCACCCGAACGCCCATGGTGGTGAAGGACATGGTATTTTGGCCCATCACCCAAAACAACCACAGAAGTTTATACGGTGCTATAGGAGGACTTCCACGTCTGTGTACGGCCAGCCCCAGCCCCAGTCCTCATCGCGCTCCCTCGCCAGCCTCTCCCACGCAGCCTGGGCTGCACTCACGCAAGAGCCGGCGTCGCTGCACGGGGACGAGCAGTGCAGGCGCGACGACGGAGGACGCGTCACGCCAACTGGTGCTAACTGGGAGGAAAGCGCGGGAGCACGCTGCCGCCGCAGCGCCGCCCGGCACACGGGACCTCGAGTGCTCCTGCGTGTACGGCTGTAATTCCGAAATAACCCATGAAAAATCAGAAATTTAAAGACGGTTAGGCAGTCATCGCCTAATAGCCAAGGCAGTAGATGCCAGGCAGACAGTAAATAAGCAAAAGTGAACATGAGCTATGTTTCAGGCTCTGTCCACACACAGAAGTAAGACAGGAAAGTAGTCAAAAGAAAATAGTTGATAAACATTTAATGTTGATGTCTGTGGTACCTTCCTATTTCAAGTTTCTCCTTTCACAAGGATACATGATTTATTGCTTCACTGCTCCAACCCTAGGTTTTGAAAGCGTGATTTCTTTTGAGTTTAAACTATATTTATATTTACTTTTTTGTTATCCCTTTTTTATTATTGCTATAGAAAATATTTGCTGGAAATATGTTGCAGCTATTACAAGGTCATAAAAAAGAGGAGGTTTATGTATTTCTATCATTTCAAATAGTCTGTCAGAAAGTATCAGTCGCGCTAAGCATAAGACTACTGGATTCCAGCTTTCCCTCTGCCAGCACATGGGCAGCATATGGAGGAATTAAAATAGCTCAGTGTGGATGCTCCTTGGGTGCTGGCTGGGAGTACGCGAGCCAAGGCAGTGCATCGTCCTCCCAGCGGTCCTCCCTGGGGCGCAGTCTGCCTCTGGAGAGGCACGAGCAAAGACCAGCTTTCCCAGCAATGCCGGACACTGACCCCGGGCTAGAAGATGAATACTGGGCAAGGATTATAAACAACAGAGGACTGAAGAAGGAGAGGGATCGATACACTACGGAGAGCACGGAAACTCGGAAGAGAGAGGGGTCTCAGGCCTCCTTCTGTAGGATTTTTCTTAGAACATGACAGAAGGGGCAAGGATTCCATTGTGTGCTTGGCAATGACAATAAAACAACAGAAAATATGTAAACAGTTTGAGAGGAAATAGCTGTAAAGCCAGAATGTTTACATCTCAAATCCTACTGCTATGAGGACATCTTAAATCTGTTTATCCGTTAAAAATCCCCAAAGTCCCTCAACACCTCTGAAGTGGAATAAAGATTTTATCATTACAAATGCAAATACTGGTTAATAAATAAAGATATTTAAATAGTGAAAACAAACTTTTAACATTACGCACAAGCACGAGACTTTTTTTTTAGTCCAATCTGTTTTTTCTTAACTCGCACTGTTGTGACATTACTGAATTTTACATACAGTTATCTGCTGCTCTCCGCAGAAATACAGATGGTTTTTGTAGAAATAAACAGTCATTTATATGAAACAATTGTAAAATAGTTTATGGAAACCAGTGGTGTAATGCATTCAAATAAATGCCAGGACCGGCTGATGGAGAGCCAAGGTGTTAAATCACACTGCTTAAGAATTCAGCTGT
The DNA here is from genome assembly GCF_018139145.2 of Gymnogyps californianus. Lineage (NCBI taxonomy): Eukaryota > Metazoa > Chordata > Aves > Accipitriformes > Cathartidae > Gymnogyps > Gymnogyps californianus. Next base: position 11,977,583 of record NC_059488.1, read on the forward strand.
GGGAAACAGATAGTAAATCCAGAGTGACAGAATTTCCAGTGATGGCAAAGGTTTCTGACATCTAGTCCAGTACACAAAAACTACAGCAGTTCAAACCCATTTTACTTAACACTACCTTGACAGTCAGTGAAATTAAAGAATTTAGTCAAAAGCCCCTTAAAAAGAAACAAATGCTTCATGTATGTATTGCTTTTTCGTAGAATAGAAAACATGCAGCATAACTAGCAGCAAACCAGTCTTTGCAGAACATTAACAGAAGTGCTATATTTAATTGCTACGACAGACTTTTATTCTTTTTGCATTAGCAATATATAGCTCTAAATAAAGCTGAAAGGAGAAAGAAATCATCATGTTTGATCTATAATGTAATGTACCTATAGCAGAAATACAATATACAGATTTTTTTTTTTTTTTAATCACAAATTTAAGAGACAATGTCAGGGCAAGCAGCCGTACGGGTTACTGGCAGGGCAGTACGCATTACAGCTAACACACCCGAAGTCCCTTCCACCGTCTGCTACCTAAAAGACGGCACCAACACGAACATCCTGCAATCCAAGCTCAGATGGTTATATGTGATGCAGATCCACTTGAGGTCTCTACCTTACTGGCTTGGATTATAAAGTGAGAAAGGTGCTTTCCCCTGGTTACAGACGCGTAAGTAACAGTATTGCAGCGAGGGCCACTACCACCACCGGATGGGTGCATTTCAGGCTTCATAAAAAGCCAGCAGGAAGGAGATGGCCCTATGAACGTACCTGGTGTACCAGCAGTATCTTCTTTCATCAGAGCGGATAAAATAAACAAAAAGGTCTCTATCATCCAAACACTGAACTGTAGCATTTAAAATGTCACATAAATTACAGCTTTATTACCAATCCAGAAGAACCAATAAAGGTATGATTTCAATACCAACAGCTTTAAAATAGACTCTGTTCAATATTTCACTTTCATTTCAGAGGCCAGGCATGAAAAATTTTCCTCAACCATTCGGGCTGATGTCCAGAATCCCTTCAGCCCAAATGCACAGGACTAACGAGCTATTTCTATTCTGACAAACTATTCACAAACTTTATTCCCGATGAGCCGTTCCACGTACACCAACATCCCCGTCCCCCCGTCACGTCAGTGCCTGCTCAGCATCAGCAGGCTGGTGAGAAAGGGCTTGCTGAAATAAATTATTACCGCTGCAAAGCAGAGATGGAGTTTGTAGGCAGAAGGAAATCATTTCAAGCAGCCTCTATCACACCCTCTCCAGCACAGAGGGGCTCACCCTGCACACCAATCCTGCTGAGGAAAATCTGCTACAAAAATAACAAGCAAACAATTCTTTCTCTTTCCCTAACGCGCATCACGGCAGAGAACAAGCGAGCATCAGACCCAAACACAACTCTGGGAACGTGGGGGCAGAGGGTGCTGAGCAGGAGGGGTAAGGAAAGCCGCAACCCGGCAGCAGCGAGCCCCTCCGAGGAGCAGCCGCTCGACCAGACAGCCAGCTCCTTACTGCTCCTGCACGGGACCGGCAGAACGGGGAGAAAGCCGGGACAACTGGAGGCTATATGTTAACACGCCTTTTTTACTGCATTGCCTCTTTGGTGAAAGGGGGGCAAGCAAGCAAGCAGGAGAGTCTTGACCAAGGATCTGCAAACATTGATGTTCTTTTAAATTTAAATCCTGCTAATATAAACAGCTTAATGCAAGGAAAACCAGGATTTCTGAAGTATTTCCAGGTAAAGCCATTCATAACTGGGGGCACAAGACTCTGCAAGGATGCTGTAATTATCCAAAACAAAGCACCGAAAGCCCAAGAAACTCAAAACTATCATTAAGCAGAAAAGCATGCATGTAAACGCAAGGAAATACAAATTAATCGGCTTTTCACTGTCACAGATGCTGGGGCTTCCATCTCTTTAAGAGTCAGAGCAAACATATGCATCGCCTACTCTAACATACTTACTTTTAAATTTAAACCCCTCAGTTACCATCATTCAATGACAGTATCAAACTTTAATGACAGTTTGTTTTAATTGTGCTTCATCTCTTAAAAATGCCTTAATCACAGGGCTGTGGTTTTACATAGTTTCTTTTATCTTGTTAATTCTCCTTTTTTATATATAAAAATAAACATATATATACGTGCAATAAAAATACACACCCCCCCCTTTCCAGCCATTTCTTTTTGTCCCATTCCCCCGCCTACACGGTGGGGATGAGGAAGCAAAACCCAAGCGAAACCTGCAGCTCCTCCAGCAGCAAGAGCAGCCAAGGAGCAGGATTCTCCGTTTCCAGCCGCCCCAGCCCCAACGCCGCCGCGGCGGTGCCAGCCAGCGGTGCAGCACGCCGGCCTGCGTCCGGAAGGAGTTTAACGGTTCCTTCCTGGCCTTAACACCCACAGCCCGTTAGTTCCTCCTCTCCTGTGCTTTCCAACACCCCGATAACCCCCACTGTGAACTGGGAGAGCAGGCACCATCCGAAAGATGCTCAGCATTAGCACTTTTCCCCATACTTTGTTTTCTCCTGCCACACGCAACCAGCCCCTTGGAAAGGAGAGCCACCACCCCTGCTCCAAAGGGCAGCTACAGCTCCGGGAGTCCCCGGAGCATTTTTCATTAATGCCAACAGTCATCTCAAGGCAACCAATACAAGGGTCCAAGGAGGTAAAACTATTTAGGAACTTATAAGAGTTATATTCTGTTTTGGGGGTTATTAGGGATATTTTTAAAAGTCAGTGTTACATTTCTTTAAAGACCTAATTTTCAATAATTTAGAAATTAAACCGGAGATGTGTACGTGACAGGAAGCAGATTCCATGTTCGAGGTCTAAGGCATAGTTTCAGGAGAGCCATTCTGCACACCGGGCCCTCGCTCTAGGTACCAGATTTGCTGAGGACCCCACAGAAATATATTTGCCTTCGCAACTGAAGACGACCTGCTCCGCCGAGGGAGCAAATTTCCGTGTTATAAATGGCTCCTGTTCTGCCTCTTCCCTGCCAGCCTCCCCTGCCTGCAGCCACCACGGCATTCCCGTGCTGCCGCCCCGACCTGCTCTCCTCCCTTTCTCCAGCCACGGGGACACGGAGCCGTCGTGCCCCTTCCCGGCATTTCGGGACCGCCAGCTCTCCTTAGCAGCTGCAGGAGGCAGGAACGAGACAAATCGAATATGGCACCACAGCATCAAGACCAAGGATTTACAAACAGAACTGCTGAGATACTCCAGAAATAGAAAAATCGTGGGACAGGTTTAAACGAAAACCTTCAGCGTTACGGCATCTGCGCGATTTCCCTTGGGCCTGGTGGGGTGCTTGACAATAAGTGGTTTTTCACACAAATAGTATCTCTGTATTGCAGTTTTTGCTTATCTCCTGTGTAAGTTTTGAATAAAATGTGTTTATAAACAGTTTCAGAAGGATGTTTAAGACATGAAATTTGACACTAAAAGTGGTGCTGAGACTGATATGTTAGAAAGTGAATTTTCAAACAAAACTCCGATCTCTTTTCCCTAGTTGCTTTCTGAATGGAAGATGAGCCTCATGTTTGCAGCAGCACTCTATTTTGAGCTTCTGTTCCCAAAGTTCTGAAGGATAACTTAACAGCTCTGTGTGAACAAATCTGAAATACAGGAATAATAAACCACTACAAAACATGGGTTTGTAATAGGTTGTGCTGCTTGCCGCAGCTCTGAGTTACCTGCTGATGGAACAGATTATTTTAACTGGCCTTTGCAGCTATAATTCCTTTGATTCTGCTGTAGAGACTAAAATATGATATGGAGGCTTTTATTTTTATGTCCTATCCCTGTTTCCTGAATTTTTCTCTTTCCTTATTATTCAGCTTCCTGTGGCAGTGAGATAATACACTTATCCAGACTAGTAAGATTCTTTTAGACTATTTTCGGTCACTTTGCACATTTTAAAGAACACAAAAAGCACTAGTTGACAGCTGTTAGGGACTTGAATGTTATTGTAAAGCAGCTGTTTTCATTTATAGAAAAAGTATTAGTCTTACTCCAAACTGAACAGAATACTAAGTTAATAACTCTCAGTCTAACCTACGGAAAATACAGGTCATGTCTGTGAAATGTTGGCAGAAGGTATTGTTTATAACAATTAAACTTGTATAGCATTTTGTTCTTAAAAGGATTGAGCATTTCTGGTTCAGGGATGTTTGCAGTTTGAGGCAGCTATTAAATAATAATCACTAGCATGTTCACCCTGCAAAGAATTTCTACTTAAAATCAGACAAGATTAATCAGACAAGGCTTCTCTGTTCACAAGAAATTTCAAATGAAGAGAGGCTGACATGGACCAGAAACAGGCAGGATTATTCTAACGTTTCAGCATTTTACATTGTTTAGTTTTGTCTCTCATTTCCTTCTAAGAACATTCGGGTTTTATATACTGACATCAATGCTTAATTTGTTTGAAAACAAAGCCTCTGCACACATTCTCTCTGTATTCTTATTTACTTTACATTAGTATTTATAGTCCATTCTGTCAAGCTCTGGAGGAAAAGGCAACTGGCATCCCAGAGAATATATTTGTTGAAGAGCAAAAGGAATGAGACAGCTCAAAGGCGAGGAAGATAACTTTCAAGTGTACATATAGTTCCTGCACATATTTAATTTGAGAATCACCATGGCATCAAGAGACACAAAGTATCAAGAATGAAGTCATCATCTTTCTTATGTTCTTAAAATTGTAAGCCATGCAAACATATTTTACAGAAAATATCGAACGCGGGCTTTAGTGCAGATATAAAAAGCCTGATAAGATCTACTTGCCTACTGCACATTGTGGGATGCTGTCAGACCCAGTCTTAGCTGTGCTGTGCTATCTGAACATAAGGGTCTCTGCATTTCATCTTGGAAAAACTGTGCTTTCCTTGGTCCAACTGAGAGCTTTCCTAAAAAGCAGGATTTAAAATGTACATCTACCATAACCTAAATTCCTAGGCTAACTAGGTAACACGTAAGTATTGGTAAAAGACCAGCAAAAATACACACCAGATTGATTGTGTAGGAAAATCATTTAGCAGTAAAGCAAATCAAGTTATATTGATAATGGTATTTTACAGTTATGCAACATGATCTGTACGACCTACAAAACTCTCTGCAAAGCATGCGGGTGGGATTTTAAAAGCATGCCTAATACCTACCTTTTTTAGAAGTTAATATTAAGACTCTTACAGATTTCTAGGGAGCAGAATTACACCACGTACTAAAACACCCAAATCTCACCTTCTAAAAAGGCTTTTCAAGACTCCATTATTATACCTGTCCAAAATCCAGACAGCACCATATCTGACATTTTCACTGATAAATTCAGGAAGAACGAGAAGTCCTTATGCTCATGATTTCAAGCATGTGATTCCCTTTCTGTAGATCTGCCACATTGCAGACCAATTTTATGTTTAAACCATCAGCTGCTGGAGTGCTCACAATGTTCAAAAACATTCTCAGAGAGATCTAGACATGGCAAGTTTATACCAAGCAATCCTTAGACTATCTATGGATACCGGGGTTCTCCATAGGGCCTTTATCCCAGCATCTCAGCACTGCCCAGGCCAACGCGATAGGCACAGTAAGGTCCCTGCAGCGCTGAAGGGAGCTTTCAGCTCTCCTCTCCTCACGGCTGTGGCCCGCCGTGGTTAGGGTATCACCCCGTCCTTAGTCTCTTTCTCTCCCGTTTTGGCTATTTTGAGAAAACTCTCTTCCATGAGAGATGTCACCGAGCCTCCCTCAAGGTGGTCCATCGCTGGATTAGACCAGTCTCCTCTGGGAGCTCATTCCACAACCAAGAGTGTTTTATTTCCAGCTCTCGCGTAAAATATGCATGTGCAATACATGCTGCTGAGCACGCAATAGGTTAAACAAATTGATGATAAAGTATTCTACTTAGTTATTTTTCATTACCATAAGAAAACATCAATTACATTTTCTATTTTATGAGTGTACACAAGGGAATCCATTACAATAACGGAGAGGTTGTGTGACTGCTTTTGCTGCTTCTTTCCTAAGCAAAAAGAACAGTTAGTTTTTAAAGACAATGAAACCAGCCCAGAGAAAAGGAAGGCACACCAGCATATCTGCATAGACAGTTCCTATCCTGATTTATCCAGCCTGACTCCAACTAATTAAACATCTGCCTCAACAATTTCCTCTGCAGATTTATCTTCTCCAGTATGTAGCACTGACTGGTTGTTACCGGCTTTTCCCCAACTTGCAGCCATTCCCATGTACTTCTTCCAGTTGGTTATTTGGGCGCGTGGCAAGAGATGATACAGTATTCCCATTAACCCCCTGCTGCTGCCTGTTGTGGGACAGGTCACCGGGCTCCCGAAGCACGGCTTCAGTACAACCATGTCCTCTATGAAACAACTTAAGGGCCGCGGTTCTCTCAGCTATAACACATACAGGTTATTTTACTGCCTGCATTTCCTGTTGATTGACTCAAAAATTATTATTTAAAAATGGTCAGAGTTCATACATCTAAGGCAAAAGCCTTGTGATACTAAGAAAGGAAAACTGCAAGGAATATGAAATAGCTTGAATAGTTTGCAATAATTTTATCTAACGTAATATCTAGAGCTAGGCGCAATCAGAATATTGCTTCCATTTTTTTCATGCCGCTTTCTATGAAACAAAGGTTGTACCCCACTTCTGTCTCCTTCTACTGACCTATCCCTTCCTGCAACAAATAATCTTTGGCTTGAAGTTAAATTCCAGTGAAAAGTCTTTACTCAGCTTTAGTCTTTTCAACAAAAGAGATTTTGAAATAAACACACTGATTTTTTTTTTTTTTTTTTTTTTTTTTTTTTTTTTTTTTTTTTTTTACGGACACAGTTCACACTACGGCTACGCAAACGCCGGTGCACGTGCTGAAACAGAACATGCAGAAACCTGGGCTCTGCGCGACCCTTCGGCAAGAGAAACTTTCTGTGTCATTATCAGCCTCGTGCTCCAGGAGGTAGGCAAGGCTTGGTAGCTGCAAGGATGGTAATGGCACTTTTAAACAAAAGTCAAAAATAGAGAAGCTCAGAAAGTCATGGACTCACAGAGGTGACCAAGGCGTATGGATTTTCAGGAACTTGCGACTCAATCGCTTGTTGAAAAACCTACTTGTAAGCTGCAGACTACTGCCTGAATAAAATAATTAGAGAAAACTAGTCTAGCATTTTAGCCCTGGTCATGCTGGAACATCCCCTTCCTGACTATACAACAGAAATTCTTCAATTTCTTCCTCACCCAAAACAGCCAACCAAGGTTTGCATTTTCCTACAAACATAGGACCAATTTGAAAAATGCCGTGTCAGTCAGAGGTGAAAATAGGTGAGAAAGCAATTCCTTATACAAATACTTGAAAACAGCATAAGCTGTGAACATAAAAAAATTCATTTGTCCTGTGAAGACTGGTCTGGAGGCACATTGAAAACGTACAGAAAAGTTCACAGGCATTTCAGTTTTATTAAACTACTACAAAAGCTTTAAATAAACATGTTAAGTCTATTTTCGGTTAGTACTTTTTAAAAATCAGAACAATCAACTTAAAAGGAAGCATTGCTGAATGAGAAGAAATACTTTTCCTAAATTATGTCTTATCTTTTATTCAGAACTTTGACATCCTAATCCACTGCTTAATAATGACTTGAACTACAACGGCACAGGACCGTACTGTGCTAATAGTCTGATCTTAAATTCCATTTATCTGCGCATCTCCCAATGACAGTAAGAGGCATATCCACTCCAAATATGAAGAATCTGGCGGTAGATGAAGAACGATGACAAAACCTTTTTCTACTCCCGCTCCAGCCCATCCGTGCCCACTGCGGTGGCATCTGAGCGTTAACTGTCCGTTAGCCCAGGCAGCATTTCCAGCCGGCTCCGCTGCCGGTGAAAGGCTCGTTGCGGATCCAGAGGGCAGTGCGAGCAAGAGGATCCCTCTGCGCAGACAGCTGCAATTTCTGCTGTTCTAAAGATGACAGGCAAGACCCTCCAAACCCCCCCAAAGTCTGCTGACTGATGAATCACGGTTTTGGATAAGGGAAGTAATTGGGAATAAGGGAAGTTTTGGACAAGGGAAGATAATTTTAATAAAAAAGTTTAATTAGTGATTTACCAATTTAACACATAAATACCTAATCTGAGAAGTCCCTTCACCCATGTGACAGTATTACATGACAATTTCAATAATGTCTTATGAGTGCTCACCAACATGTAAAAAATAAAACAAAAAATAAGTATTTCATTTATGAAATTCAGTAATAGGGTAATTCAAGCAGAAACCTTTCCTAGAGTGATCACTCTTCTCGCAGTGACTCCAGTTCATGAAGCTTACACCTGCAGGTCCTAATTCTGGTTGTATCTATACACAAGCTTAAACTGAAACCTGCAAGCAACACCGACTGTTTCAAGAAATGCAATCACACATTCAGAAGTAAATATACCTATAAGTAACCAAAAGGTTTTCAGTCCTGACTTCTACTGTGGTTATATCCACAGCAGGGATGGTGGTCATATCTCAAAGAGGTGAGATGTCACATGGATAATTTATAAAAAGTAAATTTAAATGATTTCTTACATAATTAAAAAAACCCAAAATGATACATACATGCTTATATACCCTGTCACTGCAAAGGTTTCCGAGCAGGAGTGCCAAGACAGTAGAAATGAATGTATTAGCTGAAGGAATAAATGACAGGTCCATTCCATTTCTAAACTACTGAGCAAAAGTAACAAAATAAACGCAAAAACAAATTTCAAACGGACAAAGAGTAAAACATCCATTACACGAAGGAGGAAAGTAGTTTAAAGACTGAGCTAACCGAATCCTTTAGCCACCTCCTTTCAGGGAAGAGAAATCTGACCCCAGGAAATAAATAAAAGTCACCCAAAAAGTGAACAAAAGAGGTGTTTGAAAAAAACAGAACACCATTCATCGCAGCTAACGACTTGTTCATTATGAGTGATGATGGATAAAGACTTCTCACGCTGAGATGAAATCAAGATTTATATGCATTGTTTCCTCTCCCAACTTGTGGGAAGATCATCATCATTTAATTCTATCTCTGCGGCCAGTGATGGGCATCCAGAGAGCTGGTTATCAAACGGCGCAGTCAGCTGGCAAAAGCCGAAACGTGCAGTTGGCACATCTGGACCGAGCCGCCACAGCCGAGGGTGAACAATGACTCCTGGCCAGCGGCCAAATTGCTGCAGACGCTGGCGGGTCTCATCTACAACCACCCCCACCAGCAGCGCTCCCCCCCCCCCCCTTTTTTTTTTTTTTTTTTTACGAGAATCAGATTTTCATTGCTTCATTCAATTGCTCTCCTCTGCCATTTTTTACAGCTCTTATCGTTCCCTTGGAATATGGCCTTGAGACAGCTCATCCGTGTCCTTCACTGTGTTATCTCTTCTAACTTTTATTAAAACTTCAGCTCTCATCTGAAGATAGCTAATTAAATCCATGACAGATTATACACTCGTTTAAAAACTGCACTGAACTACTTTTTCTAAAGAGAACACGGTTTATTTTCTTTTCCCATAGTTAAAACTAAGGGCATATAAGGAGGTTTCATTCATTTACAAAGACAAGATCCTTATCTTTACCTAGTATATAGATAGGCTTATATTAAAGTTCCTTTGTTGCGTGACAAGACTCGGTGCAATTTCTCACAGTAATTATTTCTTGTTGCTGGAAAGATCTCTCAAGCCTTATACTTTTGAAATATATATAGTAACGTATATGTGAATGCATACTTACACCCTGGAAAAGCATTGCTCTAAAATATAAATGCAAGCACTGTAAATTTTCTTTTTTTAAATGCTGATACGTCTTAACTATAATAGTACTATTTTGACAACATTGCAGAAAGTAAATTTTTCTTTTTCTCTACAAGTAACGATGAATCCTTTAAATTATTTAAAATCATACTAAGCATCATTTTCTTACATAAATTAAAAGTACACAAATTCTATCAAGGACTGGTCTTACTGTACTTCCACCCATCATCTCAAATTACCACTAGCTGGACTTGAATGCAAATGGCTTTGTTATCATAAATAAATATTTGCAGTAATGGATATACTGCTCTGCAGCAAACATTATGCAGCTCCTCCACTGTCTGCTTTTTGCCAGTATCTAGAACACAAACCTGTGCACAGAACTGCTTTTGAGTGGTGCTGAAAATCACAATACCCACTGAACAACAATCGAGCATCTTTCACAATAGTTAAAAAGAGATATAAAATATGCTCATGGAAAAACACCCTACCCTCTAGAAAATACGATAAATAACCCACCTGAGCCTCTCTGTGATCCCTTCCTTCTCTTTAAGGCCTTTTGTAAGATATCCTTCATGGTGACCTTCATACTGTCCACCTGAATAAGTGAGAATCCATGAGCAGCATTTCTGCAAGACAGATGCACACGCATTTTTACAAAATAATCATCATCAGGCAGCTCACTGCAATTTTCGTTAGTTTTGAGCAAAGGACTTGTTAGGCACAACAATTAACAAAGTTGTGCTATAAAAGTAAGTTAAAAGGAGAAACTGGGCAAACTCCCTTAGAAAGGCAGAGACAAAAATGGAGAAAATGGATTAAGATTCAAGGTGTGTAAGGATTTTCCTAATTTATCTTTATTTTTGATCAATTTGTGTTCATCACTAAAAAAGAAAAATGAGCAAATGTACCTGCGGAGCTCCTCAGCTACTCATTATTAACTATCTGCTAGGCGTTTCACTGTGCATACAAGAGAAACAGTTTGCAATGTCATTTTCATACATGTCCCGATAGCAGACGTAACAAATCATTAAGGAGAAGGGGAGGAACAACACTCAGAGAAATAACAGCAGCTTTTCAGCACTGTTAATGTATAGCATTATTTCAAACGTAAGTAACGTGCTTTCTTTGGACACATTTTTGTGAACATCATGGCACAGAATCTCACGGAAAGGTTTACGACAGCGGGGTACGTGCCCTGGCCATTGCCCGCAGAAGAGTCCACGCTTGGGGGAAACACTGCAAACAGCCTGGGGATGGTTACGGAAGATACTGCCAGGCAAATATTGCAAGTGGCATCACTGGGGAAGCAGAGAAGATGACAATATAATAGAAGAAATACTGGATTAATATATCAGCAAATTTTGCCCCTTAGACCTTGCAGTCAATCTCTGCTCATGTCAGTAGATGTCACTGCAGACAGTTAGCACAGAAATTTGAGAGCTGCTAGGCACCCACAGGGAGAGATTTGCACTGCATGGAAAAAAACTGTTTTGCAAAGCTATTTAGACAGGAGGAGGAGCTTTGTATCTGGCAACTAGGAATTTTAATCAGGGAGTAGAGCTCTATATGAATATCACAGCTGGAATATTTTTAAAAGCAACTGGCAGTCAAAAGCAATCCAAGCAACACAATTACATCATTAAAAAGTGACGTGTAATATGGTCTTGTTTAAGACACAAATGCTGGGAGTACAAGTTTGAGTTCAGATCACTGCGGATGTGGCATCCCTAGCCCACGCTGTGACACAGCCTAGATGAATAAATGACGTCTTCAAGCCCTCACCATACATTAACACTCACTCCTGGCCACTGGCTGCAGCGCAGACACGGCGGCCAGCAAACTCCCTGCCTGGGCACATGCTGGCCACCAGCCTGCTGTCCCGCAGCTCGCTCACGCTCTTCTTGCAGCTATCAGAACAGCAAGCACACACTGTCCCCTTTTACCCCGCTCACAGCACAGAGCTACCTTATTTACCCCAGTTAAGCTTTTCAACTCAACATCATCTGCCAAGAGTGGCTGGAACGGGCTGAAGAGACAGTCAAGAAATCCCCAGCGGGTGGTCATTTATGCATTACAAAAAATAAAAATGCCTGCCATGCCGTAAGTAACAGATCAGATGGGTCTGTTTTCAGAGCATCCCCCGGCTCCTCGGGCAGCTCACCCCCGAGCTCCTCGCCCCACAGCAGACAGTCCCGCAAGTCGCTGGTAGAAAACGGCATTTCCTTCTCATCAGTTGTAAGCTAGTCTCATCTGAATTTCATTCTCAATTCCCTTTGTTCCTGGCAAAATGAAACTGCCTAAAAGCCCCAAATTTATGTTCTCTAGACCATTTATTATTTATAACTCTATCTTACTCGTCTTCAAACCAAATATTCCCAACCTTTTCATGCATCTACTTTTTCCCTCTCTATTTCTGCCACGTGTTTAATACAGAACGAGCAGAACTGAGCCCACTGCTCCACATGAGGGAGTACCATCCATGTCTGCAGTGGTGAGACTGCCATCCTCGGTACAGCCCAAGGATTCAGGGGTTTTGACTAACGCCGTACAGTGAGCAGAGACCTTCCTAAACTCTTTACTGATGAGCAAATCTTCCCTTAAGCTGCTACGGAGCCCTGCAACGTGCACGAGCACCGCACAACATCTTGCCTTTGCCCAGCAGCTCCCTGGTCGTTCACCTCGCTTCCCCAAGTCATTACAGCTCTAGTCCGAACTGACCTGCCGAGCTAAATTTAGTGGATTTTTTAAAGTGAAAAACCTCTTATATGGTTACACTATAATTACAAAAAGGAAACTACCTTTGCACTCTTATTTAAATGACAAGATGTTTGTCAATGAACCTCTACAAGAAAAGCCTTGCACATCGGACCCAACCATCAGAACACCGATTCAAAAGACATCTGGCGCCTTCAGGTAATTCATATAATGCTCTGCAATACAGAAAGAAAGTTTCCAGAGAACTGCAACCAAAATACAGGAAAATAAATTAAAATATTGCAGAAGAAAAAAAAGAACCCAGCAAAGGTGAAAGAAGTCTTCCAAAACCTTCTATGGCCAAAATGACTGGAGTCACAATTTTTTTTTTTTTTTTCCCTTTCGTACAAAATGTTTTTCAAATGTGTTTTCCCACCAACAAAGCAGGGCCTGCAGCCTACACCACGGATCAGCCCCGCTTCCCGCTGGGCGCGAAGCAAATGACGGCAACCGACCACGGCTGGCCCAGCTCGGGGCTGTTCACACCAACACGTATCTGGAACCTCCCGAAAATGGAAGATTGCCTTTCAATCCCTGACACTTCAGCTGCTAAAGAGCACATGCTGCTGTTGATCCCGCTCGTGTTTCAGGCCATCCCGACTTGGTCGATTCTTTCTATTGAGCAGCTGGCCTGAGAACTGTCAGACTAATTTTCCTGACACTCTATTACTAACCCATGCCTGAGCCACGGCCATTCTTTGCCTCAGAAGCTGGATCTCATCCCAGAACAATCTTTAAAAGTTTATTTTACTGATCAAAGCAAAATAAGAAAAACCTCTGTGTTTTACTATATTTAGTGCACTATCCAGTAAGCGAGACTTTGGCAAGAGCAGTGAAATGTAAAGCGCACCCCGCATTTGTAAACTTTTGGCTATTTGCTCTGGAACAGAGCCAGAGGGTCTGAAACACCCGTCCCAGTTCAGACGCACGATTCTCCCCTTCCTTTGCTCCGGCTCACTAAGCGCGCAGCGCTGTTTTTCTCTAACAATACAGCACAGAACCTCAATAACAACATTTCAGCACTCAGTAAACCCACAAATCTGAGCCGAGAGTGGATTTAAGCCCAGACCAAAGAGATCCTGCCGTCATCCTGGGGTCAGGCCAGCATGTCAGAGCACATCTCCTGCCCCGCAGAGGAGAAGCCCCATGCCATCCCCGGCGTGCTGGAGCGCTGTCAAACAGGCAGGGACTCTTGGAGCCACCCTCCGCACTGGATCACCTAAAACATCATCAATCTACCGCAGCCCGCCTTTATGTGAAAACAGCACAGTGAGGCTCTTCTGGAAGAAATACACACCCCACCTCACCTTGCCAGCTTCCCGGTTATGCTCTGCATTGATAATGTGCATGAACTGTCCTCACTCAACCTAATTCCAGCATATCCTTAATTACGATTATAAATTATATGTTTTAGCTTACTCTGCTAACGTGTGATACCTTTATTTTAAGTCAACGCACTAGAAAACGGGACAGACAAACAGATGCTATTCAATCAATTAAAACTGCTGCTTACAAATTGGAAGCCAAAGAAATTCCTTAGCTTGTATTTTCTGTCACTTTGCAAAAACATACCTGGGTGACAAGGTTAAATCAAGCAAAGGAAATCCCTGGCACTTATCATCCACAGGCATTACTGATAAATTGTGCAGTGGAGGAATAAAGGATTACCTTCTGTATTTTTTCATTACACTTTTCTTTTGTTACAGAATACATAAATCCATTGTGGCACAATGTAATATGTATCATCGTGCTACACCTGTGGACGTTTCATAACGGCTGCCATGTCTGTGCAGTCAGGAATGATAAGTGAACCACCCGTGAATGTTAATGATAGTGATCATTCTGCGGTAACTTGGCTTTCCATCTTCTTTTACAGCCTCAGCGCCGGAGCCAGGGTGGCAAGGTTCAGAAGAGGAAAAAGAAAACAACAGAAGAGGCAAGAGCTTCGGCGGGCTGACGCCAGGGTGTTGCCTGGGGGGGGGAAGGTGCTCAGAGGCGGCGTGGAAACAGGCAGCGTCCTCTCCATGGGCTCCATTCGTGTAACAAAATAAAAACCCAACACTTAAAGGACAAAAGGCTTCTGTTCTGAATGAGAAACAAACTTTTCCAAAAGTTGCCTTTCCAATCCGGAGCAATCTTTTTTTAACCTTTAATTTTTTTTTTTGACACTGAAGTGGAATTCATAGCACTTAAAGCTCACGGCAAAAAATGGTTGGCATGGTTGAAAGTGTCTGTGAATGACTAATAACGATTTCCACTTGATCAGCACAAAGTCAAAGTTAAGACTAAAAATCCCAGTTGATGCAATGTACTGTACTTAAGATGGGTAATTTTTAAGATTAAGTGCACAGTGATATGAACCAGAATAACTATGCCAGCCACAATTTTTATTCTGAGCCTAAATGATCTTGCTTTTGTGCATCTCAGGTTAGCCTTGGATAACTCTGTGCGCTCCTGAGTTTAATTGGCTATACTTTGACACTACTATAAGCTAGCATTAGACATCTAACAAGTCAGCTTCCTGCTCTGACTCCTTTCTTGGGGTCCTGCCCCTTCCTATTCACCGTCCTGGGAGCCTACCTTCTTAACTTTGGCACCTACGTTAACTGTCTTCTGAATGTTCTGAAATACACTTTGTAGATTACCTACACCCATGTAAAAACTGCTAACAGGCCTTTTGGGGAGTGTTTCTGTAATCTAAGTAAAAAACACATTTCAAAGCTTTGAATTGAATTTGTAAATGTACAATGAAAGCCTGATATTTTAAAAATGTTTCAAACCTTAATCCATCAGGTATAGCAGAGGTGCTGCTTTGAAAAATACATATATAATAGTCAAAGCAATTTAAACATAATATCAAAACAGGAAAAGTGCTACAGAGCAGAGGAACTGTATGCCAAATTTCATCTGTGTGCCAACTGGCAGCTGAGCTACAACTCCTAGAAACACCATTAGATTGAGTATGTCAAGTTGTGATAATAAAATTTCCAAGGGAAAAAGCCCTAATGATAGTGCAGATTTATTTTAAGCTACCTTCGTTCAGAGTCCTTCAGGTATTACTTCATCATCTCAAGAAGTCTGCATTTACATGAATGCAGTGCTTTGTTTGACTCCTCCTGACAAATCATACTCGACATCAAAGAGGGCTGTTTGCGAATGCCGTGTTTGACATTGGACAAAGTACTGCTTTCCACAACAGACATTTTCCAAAAACATAACTCGCTAGACTAATGGGCAGCTAGAAGCCAGAATGACTGCCCTCCGTCTTCTCCTTGTGTAACTTTGCCAGAGTCCTTGGAACTTGCCAAATTCGGTCATGCCTGCTTAGCTTGCTCGACTGATTGTGCCAGAAAAGAAAATAAGACACAGATGTATTTGAGCTCTTTGAGATGCCAGTAAGAGAGACAGCTAATGGCTTCATTTCGACCCTCCCCTACCAGCTGGGCACAGGTGGGGGGATAATGAGGTCCTTCTCCCTAATCAAACTCAATTATTTACTACTCTATATAGCCACAAAGACATTCACATTCAGCTCAGAATATAAAATGCACCGTGGGCTACTTCCAACCACCGCCACTGGGTATTTATAACTAACTCAAGTGGCTAAGAGTTTGCCTTGGCAGGAGTTTAAGTGTATAAAGTTCTGCAAACTGTTTCTGCTCAAACATGTCCTGCTGAAACGGGGTCCCTGGCAAGGTTCCGTAACTGTCAGCTCCGTAACTGCACAACATCTGAAAATACATCCAATATGCAGGACGGGTGGGATCTGAAATAAAACTCTGCTTCATCATGAAGCTTCTCAGAAGCATCAACTTTTTTCAACAGTGATTCAATATTAATAAACACTACAAGTCACATGCCTGACACAGCAGCAGCTGAAATACTTCAGCATGAGGAGGAAAAAAAAAGAGATGCAAAATATAAAAACACAATTACATACACTAGTAAGATGACAGGGAAGGAAGAAGATGTGGAATTTACAACAAATCCCTACAAAAATAAGACAGCACGCACATTTAAACTCACAGAAGTAACAATCTTTGGATCAAATGGTGATCAAGTAATTCTCTATTCTAGGGGACACATTAAAAATTCTAATTTAAATCTAACTATTTACAAATAACTATTTACACAGGAAGTACAAGCAATTTCAAATTAACGTGCGGACACAGAAAAAAAAAAGCCCTCTCAGAAAAGCACGACTCCTTATGATGTAGTTGTCCTATTTCTAATCAGCAGGACCTCCCAAGTTAGAAGGAAGGTCCTCACACAAGCACAAATTATGTTAAAGCAAAAGATTTCACGTTTCTTTTGCACGATTTGCAGCTGGACCTTAATCCTGCTACAAGCAGCAGTCAGAAAACTGCTGGCCAGGCCAGGATCCTGCTGGGGTCCCCAGGCTCCACACAGGAACACTGGTTCCACCTCCTCCGAGCTAACGTCCAAAATCTGAGACCGCATGTGTTCACTGCATTTAAATACTAATCCCTATTTATGTACTGAGTACAGGCAACGGGGATTTAGGTAGGAAGCAGTTGAGAAAGAAAGGGGACTTTTCCCAGATAAGAAATCATCAACAATTTAGAATCTTCTAACGATACAGGCTTCTTAACTGGTCTACCTGCAATAAACACTCATGATCATTTTTGATTGCATGGAATTAGAATAGAATTTTCTATATGCCTGCTGGCATTTTTCTAGGGATACTGAAAATGCAGGATTATCCTGAAGATAAAACAATCACAGAATCATAAAATTAAAAAAAATCAAATTCATGGCAATAGCATTGACTCTAGAGAAATGCATGCAGGTGAAAGAGATATTCCCTCTTTCAGACAAAACATGTGGCATTCTTCAGTCAGGTGGAAGGAACTAAATATTCTGCAATTCCACAGGCGGAAAAGTCAGTTGCCTGGCTCAACTGTGTGACTGTAACCCGCACAAACCAAAACCAGACCTGGTAATATGAGTGGCAAGACTGCCTCACTTCCTCCCTGTATCACCTTCCACATGACTGCATCCAGCTCAGCACAGCTCAGTATCTTTACCTTGAATAACTTATTTGTAAATACTGTGGACAGAGTATTTTATTTTCCAATGACCTAATGCAGTGGAATAAAGTGAATGGGCCTTTGGGAAATACATGTGGGATTTCTGAAAATTTCTTTCAGTAGCATGCTTTAGAAGGTCTCTAAGAAACACAGTACACAATAAAGAACATGAAAATGTAATTAAATAGGTCAGAAATTTTTTAAAATGTCTGATTATTCAAAACTGGAAGCAGCTGTATGGTTATGAAGTGTAAGTAATCCTTTATAAATTAAAAAATGTCCAATAACCAGGAAAACCCTATTAGCATCTTCATTTCAAGAGATCCAGACATGAAGCATTTTTCCCAAGTAAGAACTGGCTTATGCTACTAGCATTTTGTTATAGTAATTAAGGCCTTCTGATGGTTTAAAAGATTTTTCACTCACAAGTAAGGAAAAATAAAAGTGATCAAGCACAGTATATATCACTCAAACACTAATTCACTGATAATGATATAGCAAATTCTTCTTGAGCTACAAACCAGACAGCTTCAAGTTTCAGTGGCGGATGGGGTCTTCCCCTTCAAAATTCTTCCGGACTTTAGAGTGACATGTCCAGTCCTATTCTAACCGACATGCTTATTTACTGCCCTTTTCTCTCCTCAATCACTGCATTGTTATTAGATGGTTGAGATGCACTCCGCAACTATTTGTATTTAAAATTACTTGCTTTTCAGTCCACTAACCAGTCTTAAAATGCAAATTTACTACTTGGTCTATCAGGCTTTGAAAGAAGATTTTGAAGTCTCTCATATATGGAATACCCAAACACCATGAGTACACTTTTTTTCCTGCGAAAATTTCATACATTTTCCCAAAATAATTAAAAAGTCACTAGCAAGATCAGTTCTTAATACCTGCTGAAAAGGGCTCTGGATATCCAACACGAATGACTTTGTAATTTTAACTCTCTGAAGCTATTATATACATTATTTCATTTATTATTCAGAACATATTTTTCATAAATAAGCAGCATGGCTGCAGCAAAATGAAGATTATGAGCTCAGACTTTTGTGTAAATTCCAAATATTTACTAGCGGGAGTGCAACAGTTCAGTGTTCTCCGCTAATCATACGCAGAAGGGCTTATTTGCTTCTCTGTAGTTTTAGACTCACAATGATGGGCTCACCCGAGTTGTCGCCAGCAGCATTTACTTTTCTACCTGCTTCGCGACAGACCCCAGAGCAGGCCATCGTCTGCAGAGAACCCCGAATACATGCGCCCCCTGAATTTCGCTGAATTCAGATGAAGTAGAGAAGAAAAAAAGATGCGGAGGTGGCATGGGCACACAGATGTTTCCCACTGATTGAGAAAGTTAGCATCCATACTCACATGCGAACAAAGAGCGACTGTTTTGCTGCCAGGCCGGGAGAAGAGTACTTTTCAACCAGCGCCAGGGTGCTGAAGCCAAACTTGTGAATGGGCTCATTGGAATCCAAGGGTGGAAAATCTGTGTCAACCTCACCGTCATCCTCAGCAATATGGAGACAGTAGGCATTGACGTTGTCGCTGAAACAAAGACAAAACAAGTTTATTCAGGAGGGAAGCGAGACAACCAATTCAGTTCAGCCGATCAATAGCAGTCACTAAATGCCATAGAAAACAAATCAGCAGACATGCCTATTGCAGGAGTAATATACTTAAAAGCCACTGATGGCATCCGTATAAATACGTCCCAACAAAGTCCCAACGTATCTTGCTACCATAACCATGTGGTAATAGAAAAAACCCCAAAACCTCAGAGTAAAGCAGTGAGTCTTACTTCATCATTAACTGAACTGCAAGCAAAATACTGACAGTGATTAAAATATACTAAAGTCTATAAAAGTTTCATGACTTCATAAAGCTGGAAGTAATATTTCTCCATTTGTGAAAATTTATTTATTTATATGAGCATTACATTTTAGAATTAAAGACAAACAAGGAGAGTATTTTTTCATAGATCAAGCAACTGAAAAAGTTTACTGAACGTAGGCTTGAAAAGCAGAGAATGCTCTTAGGCAGGTAAACAGTGTAACAAACTACAGGAAAAGTAAAAAATCTGTTCAACACAGTAGCAATGATTAGTAGAAAAGCTACCTTTTCTAAATATCTAAGTAGTCCACTCACTAAAAGCAGTTAAAAATTAGTATGGACTAACAAGCAGAACTAAATAACACAGAAAGTTTTAAACAGATACAGTGTGAAGAAAACACGAAAGAAAAATCTAAGCCTCTTTCTTTCCACATACAAAAGCCCACAGGGAAATAACTATCTATATATACCAAACAGGTATTAATCATATTTTCCTAATATTAAAATCTATTTCAAATGTTAATATTTAAATTACTGACCTGAAAATAAGTATTCTTTCTTGTTGTAAATCTGCCAGCATTCAGGCATTTTCCACAGCCAGGAAGTATAGCTTGAATGTTCATGTGGCAGTATGTTTCTAAACTCTGCAGTTTAAATTTGGAGTTTTAATTGCATGATTGATGCTTAAATTAATTAATTGCAAAGTGTATGCTAATTGTTTAATTGGTCGCTTGATCTATATAGATCATTTTTCGAATTAAATGAGTTGATTTACAAAGTTTATTGATTGGATGTGACAATGAATTATTTCACTGACTACCTGATTTGCAATTTTCTCAATTAATTCACAAACCTTTGGTTGCAACTGTGCTTTATTGAGAGTGCTTAGTCCAGGTGATCTATATGCACCTTGTCATGACTAAGACATTTATTATAAAAAACAGGTAATAATGATGCATTACTATTAATGTAAGCTGTAAATTTGCTAACAAAAAGGTAACCCAGCAATGTTTGTCACTATGAATTCTGAAAATTCTGCAATACTATTAAAGAAACTTTCATGAGTCTCTGGACTGCTATGAAGAACTGGAACACTGCTGTAGAATTAATTTTTAACTTCTTCAAGAGCGCTTAAGTAACTTTTAGGGAAACTGGTGAAAGGCAGCGCTGGGAAGAGAACTCGTACAGCAGCACCAGGGCTCTGACAACCAGAGAAAGCCTGCTCAGCCAGCAGGTTGTCTGCTTTGCATGGTTGCCAGTCTTTTTAGGAACAAGCTAAACAAAAAGGCTGCGAATAATATAGATACAGCGCATCCTGCTTATGCAGTGAGAAATGCCTGGCATGATTTTCAGGTCCTTCTTTTATTCTATTTAGATTTCTACGAATGCAGAAACCAAGCTCTGCATGCTCATTCTGTCCAGCTCAACGTAACTCAGACGTCACTCCACGCTATCAGACTTCCCAGTCTGAACAGTCACCCGATGCCCGTCTTCCCACAGCTCTGGTCTGTGCCCTACACTGCTGATGTTTTAACCTATTCATTTGATAGAATTCTTCTATGTGCAGCCTGGTGCGCACTTAAAGCTCTGTATAAATAAAGTTAACATTTTCATTTGGTCCTTGATGCATTTGCATAATTCTCATTAAAGCCAGAGGAACATATAGACATGCAGGCAACAGAACACATTCAGTGCGGTCTCGAATCCAAGTGCCAAAAGAAGGTGGTGGTGACAACAACCTATCTTCCCCCAGTTATACTGAAAACACACAATGTCGGCTAAATCCCATAAATTAAAGGGGTTACAAATGTCTTCAAACATGGAGTGGGTTCCTGAACATCAACACAGATTAAGTCACAATCTGTTGAAAAAACAAGTCCAATGGATAAAACTGTTCTGCATTTTGAATCTCCACCACGACGCGATCAAAGTCCTAAACTTTAGGCTTCACATTACAAGGTTCAAAGTCTTGAGAATCCAAGTTTGCTATGGACAGAATGTTAAAATTAAGTACAACAACTGACAGATGTAATAGCATTCTTAACTTCTAAAAATAGGAAGTTTATTTGAATTTTGCATCTCACTATTAATTTATTCCTAGAAAGGGTTTTTGTTTATTTTTTGCAGGCGGAATCATTACAACACACCCGTCCGGGGTTGGCAAGAGAATGGTCCACTGGGTTATGATCAAAGTTGACATGTAAGAGGCCAGGAACACGGTTGCTAACACCGTCAGTTGTTCCTCATATCAAGACACTGAATAGAGATAAATATAATACAATTATAATAAAAAAGGCAGCCTAACCGAATACAAAATGTTCTCAAAGCTGTCAACTAATACTCACTTCAGACTCTTACATCTACCTTTTAGGAAAAAGAATTAGGCAGTAATATATTCTTTTTCTAAAGACAGAGGGGTTGTTTCTCTTAATTACAAAGTCTACAACCTCCTCATTATTCTCAAATTGTGTTACTAGCAGGTCTACTTGTCATTCTGCATGCGTTGTATATCAGATTTGAAGCATTCTCTGTATGTATTTTAGTGCAGTGTCACAATGATCCCGATTTTTTCTTTTTATACTCTAAACTGACTAAATCAGGAACAAATAGCAAATGTAGAATGTGCAACCTACACAAGCTCTTTTCTTATTTGGAAATGATGAGAATTAGTTTACAGTTAAATCAATCCTTGCTACAGGACTGGCAGTCAGCAATGTTAAAAAAGATGATTGAGACATGAGAAATAAAGAACTACACATGAAAACAAGCTTCTTGGAATCTTGAGGCTCTGCCCCTTCTTCTGAGCATTTGTACCCAGATTCTCAATTTCTGCTGTTAGATTGTTCTTGGGAACTCATGCCTCCATTATTTATTTTATTATTTCTGTCCTGAGATTTGATTACATTAGACAGTCTCCTTGGTCATGATCACTCTTTGACACATCATAACATCTTATCCTTCAAGGCAGACAGTGAAATTCATTTCCTCCCACTGCTGACTTTTGCTGTGGACAATGATGTTTCATGGAATACCTCTACTCACGGGCGTTGTTCCATTTAAGGTGTACTGTGCTCCTGAAAAATATACGTGTCCAAAGACTGACATTAGTGGTGTCTTACTTGTTAAAATATAAGCTAATCATACACAAAGGACACTTTTTTGAACTTGTGATATAACAAACAGAAATTAATAACAGCAAATGAAATGGTACCATCTGCAAATAGCTTTATATTTCTTCTCCAGTGTAAAAAAATGACAAATCAAACTGAAGTGTTTAACCTCTGAAACATCTCATATGTCTATTGAGAAGAGCTAAGGGAAATCCTATATCCAAGGCAACGATATCCACGAAGCTGTTTTCAAGAGGGGCTGCTTTTCTGTGTTGCCCTGCATCTACTAAACAGAAATCAACTCATCCTAAAGAGCAGCAGTTCAAGCGACCTCTCAGCACCTCCCTTTCCCCCTTACAACTGCGCTACAACAGGAGAGAAGACTACTGAGTCCTCAAACACTTCTGAAAAACGCTGAAAGACCAAACTGTAAAATTCAGTACCAAAAAAAAAAAAAAAAAATCACCAAATATTCCAGGAAAAACAAAAAAGTGAAAATTGGCTCATATAGGAAAAAACAAACAAAACTGTGAGCCTTCTTTGCACCAGGAAAGTCACCCGCTAGAATCTGTTACTAATAACTCTATAATAAACTATTTTAAGTTCTTATTTTATGTTCTATGACCCAGCAAAAGCTAAAGTATTTTACAGAACTGTTTAAAACCAAAGTTGCTCAGATGAGTGGCTCCGAAGTACCTGTTTTATGTACCTTATGTCACCTACCATGACAAAGTAACGGCTCTTACTAACAACACTAGTTCTCCAGCACAGCAAATCCAATCCATTATTTAGTCACAGAAATCTCAGGGGCAGAATTCTTTTACAATGAAGACGTAAGCAATGATTACAAAGATACTGAAAAATCCATTGATTAACTGAAGCTAAAATTTCTGAGGACAAGACAGATCTTGCTCTTTATAGCAAAGAGCCAACGTGACTGAGGTCAAAGTCTTGTAGAAATTATAAAATACTGCATGACAGAGGTTTTTGAATTAAAGAATGCAACTTTATTCACAATTTCAAAGAAAACTGGTATTCATTTTGTTTTCAGGATCCTTATTTGTGTATCTTTATTTTAGTGATATCTCCAGGATGATAACCTGGAAAGAAAAGCACCCTATACCTGTCATTTCTTAGAAAACCAGAAATGTTTTAACACGTGTATAACGAATTCAAGTCATTATGTCAGCAAAATGACAGCAGAAAGCAGGTAAGTGATAATGCTGAAGTTCTATGACAGAATTCTGACTTGTTTTCAGGCATACCCACTATGGCTAAAATCTATTCTATGGTTCCAGCAGAACACTAACAGTACTTGCAAGACACACTGTCACCCGGTACAGCGACTCCTCTCTCTGTGAATCTGTAGGAGGAACTGGTACCGTGCAGACAAAACAGAGTCAGAATCTGGGTACCTTCTCTCGGAACAAACAAGAGAGGGGGCTACAGATGAGTTCTGGATTTTATTTGACATCCTTGTGATCTTAGCCATTAAGAACACTACCAAAAAATAGATGGGACGTAAAATAAAAAACGTCTCCATGACACCAGAAGAGATAAGATTTATATTATTTTTACATAGAGCGTTTTGAAATTATGATTCATTTACAGATCCATGGTTTCATATGCTTATCATTATACAGTACCCAGTAGTTTAATTGAAAGAGAAATGGATATAGATGCACGTGTACTGCTCAAAAGGAAATACTGATAAATGTGTAGGTGGTTTCTCTGAGATTTATCTATAAAAACATTGACATGGAAATCCATTTCATTATGCAAAAAGGCTGCAAAGGAGAAAATTAGAGATCAAGAGGTAGTAAAGAAAGAACATTACTTCAGTTTTGGTTCCCGTCCCTCACTTGTATATTGCCAGCATATTAGTCCAATCAGGTCATGCACCTTGGCATTTGCTATCGTCACAACTGTCATGGGCTGTAGTTTGTCTTGGCTTGTGTGCAGTGGGAGGTAGACATCAATTTTTTTGGTTGCCGTTGTACCAACATGACCCTGTTGAGAAAATACATTTCATTAGAATGTATTTAAAAAAAAAAAAAAAAAGTATGACAGAGCTAATACAATATCTGGTGCAGATGGAATTCTTTTCAGCAGAAGATTAAAATACACTGCTACGACTTAAAATTGGAAGAAGCTTGAACGTTTAAATTCCAATTCTTTCACTGCTGTTTAATGTGTCTGTAAAAATGATATGAAATATTTGGCAACAATTTCACAGATTTCCATGAAGAGTCTGAACTTCACTGCAAGATCCCATGTTCTTGCAGGATCCGGGAAAAGGAAAAAAAAATTTAAAAAAAAGGTGAGATAGGGATGAAGAGAGAACTGACAAGCCTACCTAAAACTTCAAAACTGTTTTTCCCCTCAGCATTTAATACTAGCATTACCCATGTTTCTACATTTCTGCTTTCTTCTGTAGTTCTTTCCCACTACTTGAAAAGCTCACTTCCCCCAAGTGCAGAGCTATCAGCCTACTGTGCCGTATTCCTATGGCTGGGACTCCCTCTCTGGTGCCTGAGCACAGGCGAAGCATCTTCCACGGCAGTACCAAAGCAGCCTGTCTCATCACGAGTTACTCTAGTTCTGGAACATGCCAGAATTGCCAAGGCTTCTTGCTTTGCAATGTTCTAGCTCCCCTCCAGCTCTGGTTTGGGACTCCTCATCCTCCTCCTTTCCCCTTTGCCTTCCTTCCCCTACTGCTATACCAAAAGGAGTCAAAGGAGCTCACACCTGGATGCGCAACGGGATAAAAGGCAGGGAAACTCTCAGCATTCATAAAAGGGGAGACTGGAGCCTGGCCAGCACATTCCCACAGAAAGGAGGAAAGGGAAGAGCTTACCACAGCTGGCAGTAGTCTACACACATAAATCGGTGAGACCTAAACTTGAATCTTACGGATGCCAACGATTCAGAGACAGTAACTGTAAGCTCAGAGCTTAGGTCACAGCCAGCCAGACACCACAGGCTGCTTGCCCAAGGGAAATCAAACCAGGTAACACAACCTAAGCAGAGAACTGTGGCACAAACGAACATCGATCATACGTGGAGGTTAAGATGATGTTTAAAAATAAACCTTAGGCTTGACCTTGGTTTGCCAAGAGAAGAACAAAATCACACATACAACTGAGCCATTAAACTATTTTGAACTATTTGAAGACAACCAAGAAGGATTAACTAATACTGGTTTTTATCAGAATTTACTGTATTTAAAAAAAAAAAAAAAAATCTATTTGGCACTGTAAAGTTTAACAATTAAATAAACCACAAAATACATAGCAACATAAAGATCTCTAAAGTTTGCATTACAAGAAAAAAAAATGTTTAATCTACTGTGGATAGGACTGCATTTTTAAACCAGTAATCTTTTAAACAGACAAAAGATTGTACATCCTGATCCACTCTTCAAAAGCACCTCTGATGTAACTATATATCTCTATCTATCTCTATACATATATGGGCCTTGAGAGAAGAAAGTATTATTCGAATTAATCACTCAGAATTCTAAGTAACAGAATAAAAGGATTCAATACTATAAATCTATAATGAGAGTATAAAATAGGGAGTTAAATGCCATGTGCTAATTTCGATATATTGTTAAAACCCATTTGATCCTTCAGTGCGATTATAAATTAGAGAAATAATAGGAATTTAAAGATTAAAGTTATTCATACTAGCATAGCTAAAAGTATTATTAAAATCCACCCAAATACAATGAATTTGTTTTTAAGAAAGCATTTTTATAGTGCAGATGCCTCCTCTTCCCATGTTTTTAAGGTAAGAAGAAATTGGTTTTACTCATTTAAAAGGAAATGTTAGATTTGTAACAGAATATGGGACATTCCTTCACCTTGTGTGGATAAGCCTTAACAAGCCTTTGGGTGAGCTAGTGTGCCTGGGACTCTCTGAGATACCACCCACACCCCTGACCTTACCTCGCCAAGGAAATCATTAACACAACAGAATTACAACTGCTAAAAAAATAAGGGTTTTTTTTGTTTTCTTTCTTTCTTTCTCCTCTTGTTTTCCTACTTACAGGACTTATTTTTAAGGGGAATTAAGCTGCTATCAGGTAATGAATCACCAGTCTCAAAGTCTATCCCTGACCTTGCCCAGGTGCAGACACTAACCAGGGGAATGTACGGACATGCACGAGGCTGCGAGCATCGCTTACGTTATGGTCATGACTGGAGATGCCAGCCAGAAGAGGAGACCTCTGGTTTCAACTACATTTGCATTTGAATGAGTAAACAGCAGTTATCAAGGAAATTAATGTGACTCCTTGGCACACTAAGTTAGTTACATATTTAAATCCAAGGATGGCAGAATCGTAAGTAATGCTTAGTCCCGATAATGGAAAATCCAAGAAAAATTGACAACCAGATGTGAGAGTCGATGTCAAGGTTACAACTGATGAACACAGCATAAAACCAGAGAACGGACAAACAAGCCAAGAACTGTAACCAATAACCAAAAAGACCAGATTATTCCATTAGCCACTACTACATGTACAGACATAAGCTCATAATCCAATAAACACATGCATTTATAAAATAAACACATTCTAGGGACCCTGATCCTACAGCTATCACAAATAAGATGGTAACTTTCCTTGGTCTACCTTTCACAGCGCTTCTCTTTCTTCTTTGCCCTACACTATGCTGTTGCTTTGTGTTTGTTTTTTTTTTAAATAAACTTTTCTTTGTTCTTCCCCATCTCTAAATCTCCTCTACCTCCTCCAGTCTATTTTTACCATCTTTCTTGTCCGAACTCCCTCCATTACTGATATCCTTGTTCTCTTACTCACACACACTCAGCATGAACATCAAGATGACAGGTGACTTAAACCAGGGGTAATTCATACACGTATTAGGATTCCAACTGCTCTTTGAGCAAGGGGAGCAATACCAACAGCAGGACTGGGAAATGGCTCAAAAGCACCACTATTATACTCAAGATCTTTAAAAAAGTGAGTGAAATATTTTTATTAATTAAAAAGGGCTGTAAAACTGATTGCCATATGATACTAGAGAGGCTGAAACCTGAGATTTGGAAGCCAATTAGACTTTCTGTTAGTAATGAGACCATTCATTGTCACGTTAGGTAGGAAACACTACCACGGCCTATAAACAAGTGGGTCAAGGCTTAGACTGATCAATCACCAAGTCAAAGGGGTCTGGAGGAAGTCTCCACTGTGTTTATTGCAAATTGATGATATTTGTTCTGAACCAGCATTAGAAATCCAAACCATCAGGTACCTGCCTACAGGACAGAATGAATCCATATCCTCAGTCTGGTCCTGCAAAATATTAATTGTGCAGGAAGTCCCACAGAGCTCAATTACTTATCTGTGCAAAGCTTATTAGGTAAGGATTTGTAGGTGGTGGGACCGAATAAAAGGGATCCAATTATTAGTCTCAGTGGCCAAGAGTCAAAGACCTAGCCACGTTGGATTTAACTAGTAATAACTTCTGGGTTTTATATGGTGTTTGTAGTCTCTTCTTTAGGAGGAAGCATTCAGAACCAGATTACAGACACTACTGGAAGCATAATTACTTTTTTCTCCCAACCAAAAACTGTATCCCAACTGTAAATGCTGAGGAGACCTAGAAGATAAAGCACAATTACCTATATTCAAAAAGGCAGCATCAAACTTTATTAATAGATCCTGTATAAAATTCAATGGAAAATCTATTCAGGGCCAGGGGCCTTACCATTTGGAGTTTCCTTAATAGCCTCCAATAAATCTGGGAAGCATAAAGGGGCTGTTAAATTAACATTTTCCTGATCTGTCACCTGTGGCATAGTTAATTTGTCAAAAAATTCTTTTAGCTTGTCACTGGACACTGTATATTCTGACAAATGAAGTCTGGAATAAAATTGACAAAATATCTCGTTAATTTTCTAGGAAATCACAAATCTGATTCCATTAAGCTTTTACTGTTAGAAATGCTATATTCCACCAATCCTTTAAGGAAGCGAGGAGTAACTGGACACACAGAAAACATACAATAAATCATAGAAAATTTTCTTAGTATGTTTATTAATGGATTCTCTTAAGGCTACCTAGTGCTCTCCTACAGTCTGATCTTATGACAATTTCCGTTTGCTATTTCTATAGCATTTTCATCTCACGCAAAGCAAAGATGATGTTTCATCATCTGCAATTCATTGGAGGAGACATGGCACTGTGCAGTGTACAAAGGCCTGAAGAGGCAAAAACACAGGGATACTATTTCCCAAATTATTGCTAATGTGCTGTGCACATAAACAAACCACTTGATTTCCTTATATTTCTGTTTTCTCTATCACTGTTGTCAGAATTCTTGGTGGTTGGCACATCGTAGTTCTTTGGCACATTACAGCTATTCTCTTCTGCTGCTATTCAAGAGCTGTACAGAATTATGTCCGTTATTTGACATTGCTGAAAAGTAGAGTCTGCTGAATTCACAAGCTTTCTGCTATTTTTTATAATTTGAATTAAGCAGATCAATGTATATTTATGCACTTTGATAACAAGCAGCGGCTAAGCTTAGGAAAGTTATCCCCATTAATAAACAAATTTCTTCTGAAAGAATCTTGGTATCTAAGACTACTGCTCCTGTGAATCCATGCTTCTTGTGTTGTCTAAAATAAAGACAGACACAAAATAATACAGAAATATTTGGTAATCTGTAATAACAGTAGTCAGGCTAATTACAAGAACATAAGTAGCACCACCAGCACATACATATGTTGCTGGTACTTCTAGACACAAGAGTATGAGTGAAGGATATGACAGGCAACTCAAATGATGGATTTTCATGGATTTTCTAGGATTGTATTTGCGAGCTGTGGTGTTTAATTATATAAATACTGGTTACTACAACTATGACAGGAAAACTGCATGTAGAATGATCTTCACTGGCTACATATAATTTTAGAAACATCTGTATCATTAAATAATGTTCTGTAATAAAATTAATGTTTTAAATATAAACACAGTATGTTAAATTAAAAAAGGAAAAAACACATATTTAAACTCTATCAATTCTTTCAACACAAGAAGTCTTTGTAAGATTTAAAATCAACTTTTAATCAAAGTCCATGAGAAAATATATACCTCCCTCAATACCAGATGATGTGTATCTTGAATACATTATTGGGGGGCCACTAATATTATTCTACCTGACAGAGGAAGTTTGGTACAGTCTGTCCATCCCTAGGACAACTTACTCCTAAACGTAGTTCTGAAGTACCTGCATAATGGGGCGCTAATGAAATAGTCATTGAGAAAAATGTGTACGCTGTATCCTTCTCACTCCTGATTTGCT
This sequence comes from Gymnogyps californianus, assembly GCF_018139145.2. Classification (NCBI taxonomy): domain Eukaryota; kingdom Metazoa; phylum Chordata; class Aves; order Accipitriformes; family Cathartidae; genus Gymnogyps; species Gymnogyps californianus. The sequence continues at coordinate 12,007,440 of NC_059488.1, forward strand.
TCACTGCACACCACAGTAGAAAATTAAAACAAAGTCCATAAACATTTCTTAGGGAAAAGTGATTAATTTCTAACAATAATAATTTACTGCATCTTCCTGTACAATAGAGTTCTGTGACTAAATGTTATATCACTTTAAGATTAGATGTTCTAATGATATAATGCAAAGATTTTACTGAATCATTATTTAGTGGGAGTCATAAAAACCTCTTAAAATTAATCTTTCGTGCACATCTAGCTTATCCAAAGTTAGCATTTAATTAGATGGCCTTGGCACGAATGAGCTTACTACTTTATTTGCTCAATCAGTATATGTCTCTTCAGTAATTATAATTAATTCAAGTCATTGACTCACCTCCCAGCAAACAATGCTAAACATTATACAAAATGGAAACAAATGCTTATCCTTTTCCAAATGTAAAATGTCTTCTCACTTTTAAACTCAGTGAAATGTTTTTTGTTTTAGGTGACAGGGTATTTAATATACTATGTGATACAGCAATCACCTCCTAAACATAACTTACTTACATATGTATTTAAACAACATAGAGAAAATACATGAAGGGGAAAAAATGGAAATATATTAATTCAGCATTTACAACACATACAAAAGTTCTAACAGATTAGAGCACAGATGTTTATGGCAACACAAAGGACTATATTTTTCTAAGACGACCATTGAAAAGCATCGTTTTCTAAGCTCTTGACTTAAAAAAAAATTTAGAGCAATTATTTCTTCATCCAAAATAAGTGGGAATAAAACAGTCATTCACTCATAAGCAAAACAGCTTTTGAGGGGCTGAGTAGAAAAAGAAGGGTCACCTAAAAAAAAAAAATTTTTTTTTTTTTTTAAGTTGAGATGATCAAATATCTTAAAAGCCTTCAATAAGCATGTGGCAGAAACCCTCATACTGTAGCGCAATATAATGACACTGCCGGCATATGGTTCAGAGCGAACACACTGGCAGCAGAGCAGGATGATGAACATGTTTATCAGCCTCAGTATCGAGACCCACACTACCCAGCAGTGAAACATGTAGCTGCAACTAGTAGATTTTGGTGCGGTGAGTAGAACAGCATCTAACATAATACGACGGTTAAATATTTCTAACACAGTCTGTTCATTTTATTTGCACAGTATTATAACAGATCTGGAGAAAATGCCTGTTCAGTTGCATATTATATTAATATTCAGAGGCATAACGCTAAGTCTTAGTGTTCGTATGAAAACACAGAGTAGTTCTACCCCTTTTATCCTCCAACGCACCATACTATACCCTACTACGGCAAAATAGGAATGATATTTATTTCATAACGTGGTTAAGCCAGTATTGGTATTTTTACTATAGCCATATGATTACTTTTGTTATTCTTAAGTCATTTATGGAAAACACCACCAGTGAGGCTACTGGGACAACTGACTCAACACCGGCGGCAGGTGACCAGGCTACATTCGGCACGCCTGCCAGTCCTCAGTTTTTCAATGAAACTTCAAAGTCGTTCCTTTCCGAGGAGTGGATTCTCCTTTGTATCATCCTAGCTTGTGCTGCAGAGTTAGCAGATCACAATGTAAAATTCCATTAACATTGTTAAATACTTAATTTATCTTATTCACACTGTCACTATTCATAAAAATTTAACCCAGTAATTTCCTGTTATACAAAGCATAACAAAGTATGAATATTTAACTACAAGGTAAATAACACACTTATTTTTTTATTCTAAATTGTTGACTTCACTTAGCATGTCTGCTTTGTATAGCACTACACTATTTTTCAATTAAAGGTCCAGATGTTTCAAAGGCTCCAGTAGGCAGCAGCAGTTATGAGAAATGCGTTATCTGCATTGCAATGATCACTACAACATCAGCTCCAGGCTGCATTAACATACTCATGTTTTATTCTAGCCCCCCTCCTAATGTACCAGTTAATTATACAACACACAGCTGAGAAACATAACCTCCAGAGCTGGACAGTTTCCTTCCACGCTTCCACCTGAACAAATTTTTAGATGCACCTCAAAACTATGATTTACATATATAACCACATAATCATGTATCCCAAATTACTGCCTGTTCTTTCTTGGCATTCAGTCCCACAATTAATAAAACTATGTAAGTCCTGAGCAAAGAATAAGACGTATAATTCTTGTAACAGCATATTTCAATCATATTAACACGCATTCATTTATACAACTCACTTTAAATTAAACACTGTTTTACTTAAAGTGCTATGAATACGATTTCTTGTTACTACGTTTTTCTGACACATCTGATTTGGAAGGGAGGGAGAAACCCCGAGTCCGTCCCCTTTACAGCCCAGGCCTCGTTTACTTTCATGTAGGTATGGGGTTTAGGACAAATGGCCCCAGTCCATCGTTAACCCCGTCGCACTCAGACGGCACGTCGCCAGGAAGGAGAGCACCTCCCGCGCGGCAGGGCAGCACCCTCCCCGCAGCACCGCCGCAGCCAGGCGCAGGACCTGGGGCTGCCTCTCTCCAGGGGGCTGGATTTCGCACCGACTGCGATGGCACGGAGCTAACCGTGGATATTAAACCCTTATCTATTCAGTTCCAATAGTTCTGCTGAAGAATGAAAACACATATTCAGATTTATCAAAATACAATTGCTATAGCTGCAACAAAAGTGCATTCATTACACGAAACTATCCTTAGTTTCCATGGAGTGAAGAGAAGGAATGGCCTACTTTAGAAGAATTATTTATATTTTACTTAGTAATAAACATTACAATTTAATACTGAGGAATAGAGTTATTCTTTGTAATAACAAAACGCGACAAAAACTTATAATTAAAACTACACCATAAACATTATTTGTACGTTAAGAAATACGCCAAGATATATTTTAATGAACAGATGCTATACAAAAGATAAATGTTTTCAGAAATATTCAATCCTTAAACAGATCAGCCTCTAATCCTACGCTTCTGTTGCATAAAGCAGACAGCTTAAGTTCCTCGAGGACATTAGCCAACCTTAGGTGGAACATTTTTAATACATCACCATGTCACTTTTTAATGTGCCACAATCTATTAACCACATGGCAAACTAACAGGGATTTTTAAAATATGGGTTTTATAGCTTTGTGCTGGTGATTAATTAAATAAATAGCCAGCGTTTCACAAATCATCCCTCTAATTAGTCTAAACCAGACACTTTGCATTCACTGGCATTATTGCCATCTGAAGCTCACAGAAGGGCAGTAGCGCTACGATGACGAGCCTGTGCACTCCGGAGCGCATCGTCACCACGCAGCCCTGGCTGGCACGGCACCGCGCAGCCCCGAGGCAGAGGCACCGTCTTCACAGGTGCTGCAGTCAGCTGGAATTTGACTCCAGCTGCTTGGAAAAGATGTTCTGTGTAATTATTCTCCCTCATCCTGAAGGAAACAATCGAGATAACAAAGAAAACAGAGCTGAATCTGGAATTTGACCTGAAGTAGCAAAGTTGTATGTTGCAGAAAATGAAAAAATATTAAAGGCAGATGCTAGAAAAAATTTACGAGCTAAATGATACATTTTCTGTCAAAACGTTTCAAAGTTGAAGCTACAACTAATTACATGCAGTCCATTCAAAGAAGCCAAGCAAGGCTTATCATTAAAATGACTCAATTATTCTTAAAAAGAAAGAGAAAATCATCTGTAAAACCTGCCTGAAATCTCATCATTTTTACTGTGACTATCTAGATAGATCATTTCCCCCAGAGCTCAAATTAAACTCTTAATAGTTAACATGTTCAAGTTTTACTACAGGTTTTTCTCCAAATTATTATTAACTGGAATTTGCTATCTAGGAAGATTTTTATATGGAAATATGTTCTGCAGTGTTTAGTGACACTATCACAACAGCTTTTTCCCCCTCAATTTAAAAATCATCAGAGAGACGGCAAACGATGTAGCAGGCAGGCTGCTCATGAAGATGGGATTTTATTTCCTCCACCAGGTGATCTCTTTCTCAGCATCAGTCACTAAACTTGCCCTTTGAACCGAAGTTTCCTTATACTCAGGAAGATATTTGCGTTATTCGGCAAGGCTCAAAGAACAAGTCATGCCCCGCTTGGACGGGGACGTCCCTCGGGCCACCAGGACACCAGTGGCACCGTCTGAGCTGCCGTGCCCACGCCGCGAGGCGCAGGCACCGGGCTGCGATGCCCGGGTCTGCCCAGAGCACCCTCACTGCAAACCACTGCAAGAACTGCAGAGCTGCTCACGACGCACGATGCTGACCTGCACGTTACTCCCTCTGATTAATTACTATGAGCAAAAAGTCATGGGATTAAAAAGCACAGCCTTGAGAAAATGATCTATGATAAATAATCCTAGGGCCGGATTACACCAAGAAAAATTATGTAGAATTTGACTTTGGTTATATTACTTGTCAGTGAGGTATATTCATTTAATCAAACTAAATTTAAACAATTGCACTTCCAGCAGTATGGTCAAAGTTTTTGTACTGCAAAAATTGATTAACAAAGGAATAAACGCCTTAGTGCTCTGTTAAATAAGACCATTTGCTCTTCTTGCAAAAAGAACAGAATCCAATTCCAAGAAAAATACTAAAGCCTCTTCAGTAAGGGATGTCTCAGCCAGCTCCTTCGGTTTGACGATTTCTCTTCAGGGCTTAAGAAACAGGGCAACCCTACAATACTGAGGTCGACTGCCAAATTGCATTTAACGCTGCCGAACCCACTCCTGAGTTCCTCTCGCAGCCACCCCTCGCCAGAGGAGCAGCAGCAGAAGTTCGGCTCTGGCACGTCCAGCGAGCCCCGCAGCAAAGGGGCTACGAGCAGCACGGGGGGAGCGGCTCCTGGGAGCACAGCGGAGGACGCACTGCCTGCCCAGCACCGAGAGGGTAACCACGAGCAAGGTAGCTGAGAAAAATGATCTTAGCGTATAGAATAAAGAATTGCAAGACCTGAGACTTAATTCTACCCTTTCCCAACAATTAAAAAAAAAATTTCCTCAAACCTGCAACACAAGTTCAGACCTTGGATTTATCCTTTCAAGACATGTGAAGTTCCAATTAACTGTACTGATAGCAACCTGACAGATTTTCTGTGGCGGACTTGTCTCTGTTTTTACTAGCAGTACGACTACAAAAAGAATTGATTGGCTGTGAACATTTTATACCGCTTCTTTTGGAAAATAATATTTACATTACATATAAATGTGCACTGAAATTCTCTGTTATTTTTCTAATTAAGTACTGTTTTCCCTATTATTGTGCCCACAAAATTACTTTTATACATACATTTTCCACAGCACATAATACACATTCTGAAACAATACAAATGACTCAGACTTTGAGTTGAGGAAAAAACCTGGACTCCTGGCTTTCTGCAGAGTTAATATTCTCATGATACTTTTCAGAAGACTGGCCTAATAATTCCAGTACGGCTAAAATCTCTCCGATAATTATACCTTATCTCCATAAATTTTCTTTACACTTTTATCTGGATACGGAAAAGATCTTTACTTCCTACCCATAACCACCTTCCTTCAGCACTAACGCCACATTTCTCTTTGAAAGTGTCCCTTTAAAAAAAGTCAGTAGCGTATGACACAAGGCATGACCACAGCTGAAGTAATGGAAAGGCTCTTGCTTGAGGTCATTTTAAGCCAAAAGCCACTTAAGCCAATTACTTAAAAAAAGAAATAAATGCATTCTGTGTGTAGAGAATGTATATCAGCATTCCAGATGACCACAATATTGGGGGAAGAAGTCCAGGACTAATAATATCAAGACTTTTTAACTCTTATGTTACACCTCTATCCCTGAAACTGAGTAGGTGCTGGTACACTACTTTTTCATCCATCACAACGTAACAGTTTAAAAAACAGATCTCCTCTACGCAGCTTCAATAGCCACATGTCATTCAGGTGGCACCTTTAAAAAGACTATTGAAGAGTTTAACCTTAGGAAGCTTTTTCCCTTAAAATATTGCACGTGAGGATGCTCCGATGGGCTAGTTCAAGCAAGTTTAATTGATGCAGGATTAAAACCTGTTCTCCTGCAGATGACACTACCAAAAAAAAAACCCCAGACCCCACACCACTGTGAAATGCAAGACACAGTAAGAGGGCTTCACAGCACTTTCTGACATAAAGTGTTTTCAACATTTTTTTTCGCAGGACTTAGGCCCGTATCAGCCTGAGGTATAACAAATTCAATCTCCACAGAGAGCTGAGAAACTTTTTTGTTAGTAAATCCATCTTCCTCATCTTAAATGAAAGCTTTACGAGTATTAAGAAGCTAATGAGAATTTTTTTCCTATTTGTTTCAGATAGGCAAATAAAGGAATCTTACATGGAAAAAACCAGACCATTATATTACCTTTACAAATTCTGAGTGGGGAATATTTAATAAAATCTTAAATAAATAAATATATAATAATTTAATAAAATCTAAATCTATAATGGAAACAAGAATAAAACAATTACCATTTCATTTATATTTAATGTTTAACTACAAAACCAGAATTCTTTGGTTAGCGATATTATCGTGCTTGAACAGACCCATAAAAGAGTCCTTACTCCGTAATTAGTGTCAATGTTTCAAAATTACTTTTCAAGTACAAAGGTCAGAGTAAAGGCATAGTCTAAAAGACTATCCTCTGAGAAATTAAAAAAGAAAAACTTATCTCCCTCAGAAATTTTTCTCACAATAAACATCTCTTAAATGTATATATCCAATCCTCCTGCAAATAGCAGACATTAAAAACATTTGCTAATAAAACATATCCATATTTCTTTGGCTGCTAAGAACCTTAACTTGTGAATACTTTTTTCATTTGGTTTGATCTGTAATTAAGGGAAAGATAATGACATTAGCAAATTGCTAAAAATCAATTAGACAGAATGAAATGCAATATGATTCAGCCAAAAGATTAACAAGTGCATTATAAAAACTACTTCAAAATTCTTTAATTCTAATTAAGCTTGCTTTCAATGACCATGGCCTAAGAAAATGCTTTTTATTTAAATGCATCACCAAACTGGCCACTCATTAAAATTTTCCTGCATGTTTCATTGTACCGGCTGTTTTCCTTCCTTTTCAAATTTTTTTTTTTAAAGTAAGATTTCATGCTAAGAAAGAGAGTTTGGATGTTTCGGAAGAACTCCTGTCAAACTCTCAGGTCCTCTATTGACTCTGGGCAAAGTCAGAACCATTTAATGAGCTCCCAGTTGTACTCACAATGGTCTTCACTTTATGGCATTTGTTGAAATTAAAACTTTAAGCAGAATTATGATTTCTCCCACAAAAACAAAAGGCCTGTACCTTACACTTAAAGTGCACCTTCTACTTGTTACTCCTTAATCAAAGAAACTACCAGGCAAGGCAACCAAAACCCAGTTCAGGCTTAACCTCCCCATAACGTCTTCAGGGCTTACAGAAACGGTTACTGACAAATGACCTTTTAAAGGTATTTCAAACTTTCTTTTGTTGGTGCCTATGTTAAAAGTGAATGGAAGCAGGAGGGATGTCATGATACCATTCACGCAGAGACAAATTTGAAGCAATGTAGCCCTGTTAGAATTACACAATAATTTTAGTGTCTTACAACACTGCTTTCAGTACATCAAGCATAAGATTTTTTTTTTCCTTGCTATGGGAAGAAGTTAGTGTCTGACATGCATCCTTACTAACTATAGCACACCACGCTATTTTGTTCATACGTTTCACAAACTTCAAAATTTCTCCAGTGCTCACACCCTCTTTAAGAGGAGCGCGCCAGTTTACAAATGGCTGAGGCAAAAAGGACCTTTGAAGAGAAAAGCATTTTATAAAAGGCACTTACAATCAAGCTTAAACATAATCTTTTTGACAACGGTTCATATAAGAATTGAAGGGATGAGACATTAATACAGGCAGGCTGTGCGAAAAATCGGAAGAGGATGGGCAAGAGAGGAGGCGTGCAGTGATCAGAGCGAGCAGGCACAGGCGCAAAGCATCGCTTTTCACCTGGTGCTATGTGAGCAAAGAGTTGGAAATGCTGTGCTGATTACTTTTTAATTAATAAAGTATTCTACAAAGAATAATTAAATAATACACCTGGTTTTGTTACAGCACTGCCTTTTGTCCATCAGTAGATTAACTAAACTGAGCACTTTGTGATGAACGCACAACGTCAAGACAGATTTTTGCAAGTAACAAATTCATAAGCAAAGACACATCAACAGACACAGCACATGTAAAAAACGTGTATCTAAGTGCTATCTGATCGCAACAGATTTTAAGTGCAGTTTAATTTTAAACAAATCGACCAGCAACCTCTCTAAGATCAATCAACAGCATCTTTAGTAAGGTATTAACATCTGCTTTTTCATATTCTTCTTTCAAAACTCCAAAGTATCTCTTCCTCCCTCTCCTTGCCCCCAAGAAAGCATGGAGAAGAGTGAAGCTAATTATGTACTCACATGCAGCATAGCAAATCAGTTAAATTAAACCTGTATTTCACCTAAGTGTATGGAGTGCAAACAACATTACTAACTTTTCTAATTTCATACTCTAGTACTCCCAAGTAAATAAGAGAGGAAAAAAAAGTAAAGTTTTCCTACAAATAGAAACTGTCACTTACTAGGATGTGATCTTTTCAGCTCATGCATCCTAAATGCATGCAGAGATATTATATGCACTTTCTATTTAGCAATTTAATTATATCTTTGCAGTCAGAGAGTGGCAATGGTTTGCAGTAATAATCAGGTGAAAGCATTCTCACATTAATATGCTGGAATCCGATGTGTTAATTTGATGCAACTTTGCGTTGACAATATGTGATTAATTTGTTCTAAGGCTAGCTATGCTCCGAGCTCTGACAGTTTAAAATGCTGGGTTTCTTTATCCATATCACTATTTGACACGCCTTAGCCCACTGCTTTGCTAGGACCACTGTTAATTTGTAATGAACTGGCTTTTCAGGGGGCTCCTTCATTTTTAATTCTGTCAGTGTCACCTCCTTGAGGAAAATTATAAGTTTCCTTAGGTGTGATTACTGCCAAGTGCTGCTGATAAGAGGTTTGAGAAAACAGGGTTTTATAAAGAAGTCAGTATTTAATCTGCTGAAACAGGTTTATTGCCTCTAGACAGATAAATATAATAGGAAGTTCTTTCATTTAAAAGTAATTTCAAGTTCTCCTTTACCTCCAACCCCAAAATAAGAACACCTAGACAACAATAGCAATGTTTTAGGGAAAGAAAAGGTGCTACATAGAATGTATAAAAGTAACCAAATGCCCATAGAAAGGGACACCCAATTATATCTCTATCCAACTTAATTCACATGGAACTTGAAAACAGACACACAATTGCCGTAACGAGATAAATAATCCAGCCAAATCACTGAGGACCCAATCCTTCAGCAAAACCAATAAAAACCAGTGATGTGGGTGGTCCGCTGCAGGACTCAAAGATGTATTCACCCCAAGAACATTACTTTGTTGAGAAGTGAGGAAAGCTCCTCAACAAATGCCCTGCAAGGAAAGCAGACTTGTAAACTGAAGTTAAACCAGCCCTTAGGATACTAAGATTTCTGGTAAAAGAATGCGTTTCACCCTCAGACAAATGGCACTCCGAAATGCCATGACGCAGCATGGTGAACATGTGTGCAACAGTCTGAACTCATCCAGCCAGAACAGAGAAGTGCATCCGAGGC